>NC_044322.1:331866528-332522661 GCF_007399415.2 Gopherus evgoodei | reverse complement strand
ACAACTTTTATTTTATTTTTTTCCAGATTTTTGTTTTGGGTTGCTTTTTATTTATTTATTTATTTAGCTAACTGTGATGGGGCCACTCCTCCCTTGTGAAGGCATCTTGTTGGTCGAGTGAGAACCTGCACTCTCCCACTCTGCTCCCTGTGCCCCCTGCCAGCTGTTAATCTTATCAAGTGGGTTTTCAGTGGCTCAGCCCTCCAGCTAAGTCACACAGTCAAAACATGAATGAACCTCTCAGCAGTAAGAAGTCCAACAGGGCCTGTCCCTGTGTCCTCAGTAATGTCTTAAGCTCTGTCTCTGGGCTCAATCCTTAGTGCCTTCTGGGCTAGCTTTAAGTCCACCCTGGTATAAAGCAGTGCCCACAGGACTTTCTCCCAGGAGACTCTTAAGTCCTGCCCTTCACTTGGGCCTCTAAACAAGCCTTATCCCCTTCTCAGAAATTAGGCCACTTTTCCAGTGGGTGGTAGGGGGACACAGGCCCACCCATTGCTCTGGTATTGACACAGGACCCTATAAATAGCAGCTATATATTGCTTCCTGTAATAGTTGCTGCTGCTATTCCCTGGGCCACTTCCCACATAGCCCCTTCACCTGCACCGTTACCTCAGGGCTGAAGTTCTTCTACATAGAATGCCAATACCACCAGAACCCATCTTCTGGTTATCCCTTGAATCCTTGCTTCTCTGGTCCCAACCTGGAACTGACCTGATCAGGCTCTTCACCTCCTTTTAACTGAGACTTCTGATCTCTGATTGGCTGCTGCCCTGCAGCCTTTCTAGGCAGACCTGGAGAACCCATGTTTACTGCTCTTTTCTGGGGCAGTGTGATAGGGCTATGAGCCCTCAAGCAGGGGGTCTCACAGGGCCTGGTACATCCCATCACACTAACTTTTGAAATAACGTCATTTCAAAAGCAAATGTTGGAACATTTCCTTTTGAAATGGTCAAAACAAACCCTTTTGACTTTTTTGAAAAAAAAATCTACTTTTTTCAACAGAAATTATATATCAAATTTGACCCAAATTTGTAAATAACTTTGATACCTCCTAAAATTGTATTTTCAGCAAATTTACTATTCACTGAAAAAAAATAAAAAACTCCAGTGAAGACAACACTTGGAGTAATGCTTTCATTTCAAGGTCTACCTGTTATTATGTTCTGTAGGTATATTTAACCAGCGGTCGGACAAAAATGAGCATTCTTGAATTGTTTATTAAGAAACTATTAAAATTCCTTTTTCTCTTCAGACATTTTTGGTGCACAGCCATGGAAAAATGTCAGCTTTTGTCAGGACAATAAAAGCTTTGAACCACTGGTACTTGATGGTTAGTTACTCAGCTTCTCTCTGTACATGTAATATAGGGCCAGATCGTGTCAGGCTGCTCATCCAGTGTGCAAGGATAGGGCAGGTTGTGCAGGGAACACTTCTTCTATATGCTTCCTGGGCACACAAGAGGTGGGAAGGCAGCAGCCAGTTTCTACGATGAAAGTTTGCTGAAATATATTGCTTTAGGTGCTCTCACCTATGCAACATGACTGAAATCCTGCCCCCATTCATATCAATGGAAATTTTGCCATTTACATCAATGCAGCCACGATTTTACCCCTAAGGGTCTACAGGAGCATGAGGGGTGTACAAGAGGTTGAATAGAATTTCTCTCAGAGCTCCTCCTGCAATGATAACACATTTGTTTGGAAAACATAAATGAATCCATAGACTTTATATAGACTCATTATAGTCATTATTCCTGTATTTTGGTGCCTAGGTTGCTTTGATATTTCATATTTATAGGTAATACAATATTTCATTTTATATACACACACATATATAGAGAGAGAGAGAGACAGAGACAGAGACAGAGAGAGAGATTCCTGTTCCTTTTGTAGAAAATCTTATTTGACTAATGAATAGCTTAATATGTCAACTCCTAGGGTATTGTGTAAGAACGTCAAAGACTACTTATATATTTTTTTCCAAATTCTGTTTAAACAGAGGAAAGTCCACAGCATAGCACAAGATAAAGTATCAGATATTCAACTTGGTTAACTTATATGTTGCACTGAGAGATCCTAGTTATTCTATTAATTTGATGCCTAGGGGCAATATTCATTTTGGAAAAAAAAAACATGTGTCAGCCTCTTCAGTATTTCCTGTCATTATAGTGGCAGGCCAGTTTTTTTAATGCTTTGCTTCAATCCTCACCACCCATAAAAAAGTGAGACACTATGAAGTGTTACTCTAAGACATTTACAGATTGGCAAGTAAAAGATTACCAAACTGGATGAAAGAAACCCTTGGTTATTCTATGTTTCTATACAAAATAATTCAATACTAGTCATTATTCCTTAAAGCAATGCAAAAATCCTAAATTGCCTTATCTGGTTGCAAGAACTGCTGTAGTCAAAAGGCCTAAAACAACCTTACTCAAGTGAGCTATGATTGTTAAGAAAGCTTTGGCCAATTTACCATGCTTTGCCTCAGGCAATAAATATAGCAATATATTTTACAGTGATCTCACTTCTCTTCAGCTTTCTACACAAAAGCTTTGATGCTATTGTAATACATGGAGGAGATACACAACTTTAATGCAGTTAGTTTGTCAGTGTGGAAAAAGATGCATTATACGTACATCAGAAAAGTAAAGCAATTGTTAATTCCCTTGAAACCTGCTCTGCAAGGGAGAATGAAACTGTTAAGTCCATTTAACCAGGACAATGTGATTTACTCAAACATTATTTATTTTAATTTGCCCTTCAATCTCATTTAGTGCTGTATCGCCTATGGCTGCAATCAGAGCTTCTTAGAATCCCTTGAACCAGATTTAAGATCAAAACCTTCTTAGTTCCAATTTATCACAAAGCAAATACAAACTCAATAGAATCAGCTAGCTTAAACCAAGTCTCAGATGTTAGTTAGTAAAGCCAATAGAGATGAAGAAAACAAGGTGACCTGGAATAAAATATCAAAGACTCTCTTGTACTAGTTGATTCTTGCTAAAGCTGTGAATTATTGTTCTTATATATAAAGCTTCTGGGAAGATTTTTTTTCCTCCCTGAAATGGGATGTAACTTGTGTATTAACTTGCTGGAGCTGATTCTCCTCCCATTAGTACTGGTTTTACAGTGGACATTAAAGAAATTACACCTGGTTTTCACCTCTGTAAGTGAGATGAATTAGATGAATTTCTTCTATATTCCTTGCAAAAAAAAAAAACATTTGAGCATGGAAATTCCAATAGAGAGAATCTAGAAGTAAGAAAAACAGAAATGAGGCAGAATGTAATATATTAGTAGAGGAAAACCTTACTGAACTGCACAAATTGGGATTTATTGTTCATAAAAATATTTATCCCCTGTTGTATACCACTTATCATAACCTTTTACTTTCTCGGTGGTTTGTTACGGCTACTGTTTTGTACAACATGTAGCTGGAATTACACTTTGGAACAGTGTAACTGACTTAATTCTCTATCATGTTAATTTTACAGCAAAAACTTTGTTGTTGCCAATTTAATTTCTTTTAGAAACAGTCATAAATTAAATTCCAAGCTCAGTTATACTCATGAAACTCATAGTTGTACAAATGTAGCAGATTGCAGATTTGGGCATTACATATTTTTCCTTATCTATTTTCCAAATATGCCCTGGGTTATCTGGATGGAAAGAATTTTAAATTCTAATTTACTCTTCAATTCTTTTGTCTAGCTATTTACTTGCATTTCTCTCAGTTTTTAGCCCCAAATTAGACTGATGAGTTTCATTTTTTCTCCTAGTCAGTTTCTAGTGAATGCCACTGAGATCTGATTGCAATGGCAAGACATGTGGTACCATGCAGGTTGCAAACACAGCGCGGAATGACACTTTTAAAAAAACATGCATGCATCTGATGAAGTGGGTATTCACCCACGAAAGCTCATGCTCCAAAACGTCTGTTAGTCTATAAGGTACTACAGGATTCTTTGTTGCTTTTAAAAAACAACTCTTGTCCCTATAAAAGTATTTATTTAATAATGAAAACATTTCTATTTGTCTGAACTTTATTAAAAATATATATTTACAATCCTACATCTCACAAAAGAATCTCTTTAAAATTACATACAAATGAGCCAAAAATGTTCAAAGGTTTCTATACCTCTCCCCAGTGTCATGTAACCCTTACAATTAAGAATATGCAGGCAGCTTTTGCCAGAGTACTAACACACTAAATAATTCTTTAAAACAAACCTCAACATTTTATTTCCTCTGATATACAGGCTGCCCCGTTAATTCTCTCTTTATCAGTTTATGAGAAGATGCTTGGTCCACAGCTCCCATTTAAGTTCCTTTCTTGGACATCTCAAATCACAAACTAAGAGGGCTTAGGACACCTGTGATCTCCAGGTCTCCCCAGTTGCCGTACAGTATAAATGTCCAGAGCAGACTTAACTGAAAATAGTCAGAACTAATGCTGGAGAAATGTCTATATAAAATCTCCACAGGATTCTTCTCTTGACTGGGGAGTTCCAGGTTTGATTCCCTACTGTGCCACCTTGGCTTCTCTCTTTGTCCTCATTCTCCATCTGTAAATGGGGATAATCTTTTCTACTTCATAAGGATATTGTGAGATAAATACATTCCAGATTTCAAGGTGTTCAGATACGATATTAATGAAGAGCCATATCAGTACCTGTGATAAATCAATAGATTTGAAGGTGGCATTCTCTAAGCAGTCTAGTATCAGAGGATAGCCGTGTTAGTCTGGATCTGTAAAAGCAGCAAAAATCCTGTGGCACCTTATAGACTAACAGACGTTTTGGAGCATGAGCTTTCGTGGGTGAATACCCACTTCCTCAGATGCATGTAATGGAAATCCAGGGGCAGGTATATATATGTGCTAGCAAGCAAGCTAGAGATAACGAGGTCAGTTCAATCAGGGAGGATGAGGCCCTGTTCTAGCAGTTGAGGTGTGAAAACCAAGAGAGGAGAAACTGGTTCTGTAATTGGCAAGCCATTCACAGTCTTTGTTCAATCCTGAGCTGATGGTGTCAAATTTGCAGATGAACTGAAGCTCAGCAGTTTCTCTTTGAAGTCTGGTCCTGAAGTTTTTTTGCTGCAGGATGGCCACCTTAAGGTCTGCTATAGTGTGGCCAGGGAGGTTGAAGTGCTCTCCTACAGGTTTTTGTATATTGCCATTCCTAATGTCTGATTTGTGTCCATTTATCCTTTTCCGTAGAGACTGTCCAGTTTGGCCGATGTACATAGCAGAGGGGCATTGCTGGCATATGATGGCGTATATTACATTGGTGGATGTGCAGTGAATGAACCAGTGATGGTGTGGCTGATCTGGTTAGGTCCTGTGATGGTGTCGCTGGTGTAGATATGTGGGCAGAGTTGGCATCGAGGTTTGTTGCATGGATTGGTTCCTGAGCTAGAGTTATTATGGTGTGGTTCATTCACCACTAACGTCTGTTAGTCTATAAGGTGCCACAGGATTCTTTGCTGCTTCTAAGCAGTCTGGCACCCAATTTGCACTGCAAGCGAATGGTAAATGGGAACATAAATCTCTTGGCTCCTTTGAATATCCCAGCCTAAGTTAGTTAGGTATCTCTGTGCCTGACAGTGCTAGTAAAACATATTTCTAGAAGTCTAAATGATATAAACAACACACACAAATAAATGTTGGAAAGGGCTTGTTAAGGCTGGTCTATAAATCACATCTTAATTATATAAATAAATATCCAATATGCTGTAATACTATAAATTGTATACATTCATGTTATTAGACTTCTAAAATACTCTTATAATTAATTCTCTCATATAAAAAGTTATATTTTGGCTAGTTAAGCAAGATTTTTTTCCCCTGTGTTAGAATGAGTACAATTTTCCTCTACAACTTGAGGAAATCTACCTAGGTATTTTATTAATTGTGCTACAGTGCATTCTGCTGTCTTCCGAGACAACACAGTATTGCAGCTTGCAGTAACCATAAAGCTTCATGCTATAGTACAACAAAAATAAATCTGTGTACAAAACTAAAAAGATACAAAATTAGGGATGGGATGCTTGGTTGATAAACCTATGTTTGTTTGAAATGATTGACAAGATGCAATTTTATTACAATATGCATTAAGAAAATCTAAACCCTAACAGAGAAAGAGAGAGGACTGCAAGACTGACAGCCCTATTCCTACTACAGGCACTGGTGCCTCATTTGGACCATTGCTATTCTAGGTTTAAGAGGTGCAGGGGAAGCATCAGTTCAGGGATGCCCAGTACTTGGCGTGCAAATTAAAGATATCTGGAGCTCCATACCATCTGCAAGGAATCCATAGCACACTAAAAGGAGAGTGAATAATGAGCCATCCAGCGTGTTGGATCCAAATGACCTAAACAATGATGTTGCCATACTTAAATGGATGATGCCCTCAGCCATCCTTCATCATCCTGTGTGTGTAGTCTGAGTGCCAATCTGGTCAAGGCTGAGTGCCTTATAATCTGGTCAAGGCTGGTGCGATATAACCACTTTTTTAAAACAGGACATTATACCATGAAGCATGTAGAGGGAAACGAGTCTCAATATTCTGTTATACAGGATTGCCCTATGCAGAGTGGTTCCAGTTCTCTTCAGTGGCCTCAGGGGAATTCCTCCCAACCTTTTCCTCTGTGAAGATTTCCAAAGCACACCTGAGTTACATGGGATAGATGTCAGGGTGAGGATTTGTTAGTCATTTTTAATGTTTATATTATAATAGTACCTAGAAGCCCGAATCCCATCATGATAAGTGCTGTACAAACACAGTCCCTTCCAAGATCAATTTACCAGACAAAGAGTGGTAGGGGAAAGAGATGCACAGAGAGATAGGTCAGCTTACTGACAAGAGTCAGGAATAGAACCCATATCTTTGGGCTCTAGTACACTGCTCTATCCACTAGACCCCACTGCCTGAAAAGCTGCCTGTTAGCACAACCCTTCCAGTACAAACTTTCTTTTTCTTCCTCTGTATTAGAAATATAATAAGAAAAACAATATGATAAGATTTTTATATTTGAAAAAAATGATTTTTCTAATTATATATTACAGACATTTTGCAAAATAGAAATTGGTGCCTTATACAATTTACATTAAAAAATACACAGCAATACATATCAAAGTGATCAATTCCTCATTACAAACACCTAAGATTCAGATGACATGACACTTAGATATAATACTATATTGTTTGATAATAATGCTATATTTTCCTGGGGTGCAATAATCTCAATTTGTTTCTCTGGGTTTTTTGTTATAACCCAGCCCTAGACCCACTCTCTGGATAGATACCAGTTGGGTATGATTGGACTTTGCCTCTGGATCCTCTGTGCTTCTAAGCCCCCTGACAGTGGGTAGTGACCAGACACTGTTTCTAGCTCTGGATCGCTCAAGCAAACTTTCAGCTACAGGTCACATGTCTGACATTCTTCTTGGACAGCAGGACCTGCAGTACAGCTGCTCTAGACCCTGTAACCAGTGATTCAGTCCTCCCAGGTCCCCAGTTGTTTAAGCATGTTCCCCTAGAGTCCACCTGGCTGAGTCCTGGTTTTCATGTAAGTCCTTAAGGGACAACGTGGCAGTAAAGCAAAGAGCACAGGCTTAGCAAAGGAATCTCTTATACGCACACATATACTTTATTCTTTATGAAGCATACTAGAGTTACTGGTCTTAGGAAAACAAAAACAAAAATACTGAATGCATCACCTGCCTTCTAATTTCATGCCATCTGTGAATCCTGGTTATGGCCAGCTTTAGATGAGTCGGAGTCTCCTCTGCTTTTGCTGTCTCTAGCACATCCTTCTTACATGTGGTGATAGCAAGGTTTCTGCTTACAGAAGTAATCTCCTTTTAAAACAGTACCATTTCTGCCCCAATGTGTTTTAACTGGTTGTATGGGTGTTGGAGGGAAGGTCTAGAGTCACTCCACCAAACCTGTTGGCTTCTGTGGATGTCAATGGGCCTGCTGATAGAAAATCTATTGTTCCAATAAGAAAGAGTCATACAACATTGATGGTCCATGATGGCTCTCTCACTGTCATTCCACTGTGAGGTGTCCCACTCCCTAATGAATATAATCTATCGAGAATATATTGACCTTTTCAAAATGATACTGGTTTTCAGCAATACTGGTGGTTTTTAATCCAACATGGAGGTTACTATGAAGAGTTAAGCTGCAGTGAAGTTTACTCTCAGAAAATGGCACTCACAAAACAAAACTGACTTCACAAATTGATGGTATACCCCCAATTTGTTACAGTTTTTTTATTGAATATTTTGCAAACAGTTTGTTTAATACTTAAAAACAACAATAATAAAAAAAATTTTTCAACCTTTACCATTACAGGGCCCAAAACCTAAAGAAGAGGTTTGATTGGTTGAAAATGCAGCATCAACCCCCAATTCACTCTAGTTATTGATGTATTTCAACAAGGTGCAGAAGTTTGGTTTTGAAAAGAATCCAAACTTTCAGGTGCTCAGATATAATTTATATTGAATAGTCCAACAGAATTTAATGCAGATGAAACAACAGATTCTATAGAAGTGAAATATGAATTTATAGAGATTGTTCTAAAACTCCACAGAATAAACAGAATGAGATCCTTTCTATAACTTTTTGAACAATCCTTTAGTAATGTCACTCAGAGATTTGTTAGGATGGTTCAAAATATCTATAAGAAGATTATGATTTTTATGATGATTTAAATTCTGTAGAGCCTTTTCTGAAAGGATATAATAGGAATAAAAACTCAATAGTTCTCTCATTATTTATGATCCTGCAAAACATGAGCAACTCTACACACATTGAGTGAAATTCAGGCTCCATTAAAGTCAATTGCAAAACACAGAAAGATTTCATTGGGGCCATGATTTTATCCATTTAGTTCAATGAGGCTACTCATATGCATAAACATAACCAAATCACTCTCAAAATATATGCAATGTGCCCAGCCATTTGATGACATCATCATCATCCAGGTGGAGAGCAGGTAGCCCACCATCAAAATAAGTCAGTGGGAACTTGTTAAGGATACGTGACATAATCTGAAGTTGACCGCAGTTGCATCGGGGTGATTAGAAAAAAAACATTTCAAAGAGATTGGCTACACAGTTGCCTTATCCTGTTCGAAACCAGTTTCGAGATGACCCCAGGTGCCTTTGCAGATCAAAACCTGATGGACAGATGGTTGAGTCAGTGATGAGAGACAGATTAACAATTGTCTTCGCTAACCACTCATTGCGCCATCATGTCCTGTGGTGGTATAAATGACTATAAAGGCCATCTAGAAAGCAGGCAAGCTGATGGGTTGTTGAAGAGGTCTGTATACAAAGGCAGGTTGCAGTTCTCATGAATCTTGGCCAGCAGCATCATAGATGCCTTCTCATAGCAAATATGGGGCGGTGCTATCAGTAACCAAATACATAAGAATGTATAGGATCAGTGCCTTAGTGAGCATCTCATTTAATCAGATTCAGATATGCTAAAATTTTTAGTCTAAAAAATGTCTAAAAGACATTTGTCTTATGCTTCAGACTTTTTTATCATAGTTGTGAAATACTATTATTACACTGTAGCCACACATTTTAAATATATTTACAATTTAGCCACATGTACATATTTATGGCTGTTGCTGTTACTATAATACCTATCAAGGTTTCCTGAGGCAGGTATTTGTCCCATTAGTCAATGCAGGTTAATACAGAAGGATATTGGATACAGAAGTGACAAGTGCTACTGAAGATCAAGTCATGAATAAAACAAACAAACAAAACACCCCTGTTGGAAATGATTGGAGCAATGGGACAGTCTATTTAAATTTGAGAACTCTCATTGTTAAAAGAAAAAATTGCTCTGTCCACACCATTGCTGGACTCCATGGCACATAATGCATCAGAACAGAAAAGAAATATGTCTGTTTTCATAATTGGTACTGTTCCCATTGCAGTCATTAAGATATAGTATACAGTAATAAGATACCTAATGGTTCTCTTATATATGTAGTTTTCAGATGTTTGTATCTTGGCTGAAAGAAATGTATGAAAGGGTGAAACTTCACATAAAACAATGGAACAATTCTTCTAGAAATAACATTGCTTTTTCTGTTTACATAATTAAGAAAAAGTTATGAACTAGATTCTGATCTCAGTTGCACAGTTGTAAACTGAACTAACTCCAGTGAAATCACTGAAGTTTCTTTTGGTTTACATGAATATAAATGAAAAAAAAAAGATTTGCTGTAACACTTAAGATTGTGCAAGCCATAATATGATTTTTAAAATATTAATTTTACTTCTAAGTATTTTATACTCACAATACAATTATTCAGTCAGGACTTACTATATGTTTTATTCAGTGGTGACTATTACAAAGTCATCAGTTTTGCATAATTATCAAACAGAGGTATCTGAGATTAGTTATTTCTCTGTAATTAGAATAGCAAAAAACCAAAACCGCCAAAACACCCAAACAACAAACAAAACAAGAAATCCCAACAAATCACATATGCGACATTATAACTGGATAAATACTGACTTTTTAAATGACAACCAATATTTTTGCACTGAAGGGCAATTGACTAATTCTGTAAGCAAGCACATCTGAATGCAGGTAAGGTGTACTCCTTTATATAATACAGGAACGGACTGGAATTCTTATTAGTTAAGAGTTAAAAGGTGAAATATACTATTATTTCTTATTTGATCAGGTAAGAGCTGCTGGAAAAATCTCCATTCTAGTTAAACAGAGTCCGTTTCTGCAATTGATCCAAGGATAGAACTCCCACTGAAGCCAACCGGGAATTTATGCATGCAGTGACTAAAGAACTGGGCCCTTAATTTAGCTGTAAATGGGCTTGATCCTGCAATTGCTAAGCACTCTTATGAGGAAACAGAATGCTCTTGCATGCAGTGAACTACTAATTTCCAATGGCAGTTGAGCCTGCTCAGTGCTTCATGACCATGATAAGTATCTCAGAGGTGTGCACAGCACCTTGCAGGATCAAACACCTTATTACAAATAATTTCTGGGAGAAGTGTACTGTTTCTTTAAAACCGTGCCATTGAGTGGGGAGAAGGCAAAGCTTTTCAGAGAAAGAGATATAGAATAGCATACTACTTTCTTCATTTGAATGAAGTTCATTATTCAGTTAACTGTGACAATGACTTTTTCTGTGACTCTTTACTATTGTCACATGACATGCTACATTCACATAAGGAAATAATACATTATGTAAAAGTTTAGGAGAAAGTAAGTATCTGTTATAATTAATATTTCCTTTCTTCCTGTAGGCTTCAAGGATCCAAAGGCTTTTTAGCATCTGCACATCTTTAATTTATATCTGTTTCTTAAATCTTACTCTGCCACATATGTTCTATTAGTGGTGGGTACGTGCTGCTACATCTGCTGATTCAAGAGGCATTCATAAGTATCAGTTTAACAAGGCTCTGAAACTGCAGAGGTGACAGTTTTGGTCCTCATGTAGATGTTAACACAACTGAAAAGCTGTAGGTCCAAACTTGGTCAAAGTGACTGCCTATAAATAAAAAGGTTTTTAATTTTCTTTTAGCCTTTACATCAAGTGCAAAATAAGCATCTCCTAAAACCATATTGCTCCAGGGAACAAGGGGTTTTATCTCTCTGATTGCTTAAAGCTAGTAGATTTTGTAATCAAGATGATGATCTCTACCTAAAAAAAATTAAAATGGCTAACTGGGTAAAAAGCTTGTTTGGAGATCTAAGTCACAGTCCTATGAATATACAATTCTCAGAAGCAAATGACAAAGTTAATCAGAAACAAAGGACTGCATGAAAAATGTGATTTTTTCTCACCCTACTGACCTATTTTTGCAGTGAAGTGATTGGAATAACTTCATAAATCTACTTTTTTTTTCCCCTTCAAGCATTGGAAAGAGCTTTGATTAAAGTACTTTGCTGAGAATGGTTTGGGATGAAAATATGATTGCACTTATTAAGATTCATTTTAATACTTGATTTTCACAAGTGATTTGAAGGACATTTCATGACAATGCCACCACAGCAAAAGAATTTCCAGAAAGGAGAAAGAAGTCATTATAACAGAAGCTTATCAGCCCCACAGGCTATAATAAAAGCATTGAGTTGGGACCCTAAATGGAAGAAACCATTAATTACCAAAGGGAATGGAGGATATTCAAATCTGTGATACTAACATAAAAGGTTGTTATAATCACACACAGTGAATAAGATGGTAGAAGAGCCTGTGGCTGGTAATCTACAGTACTTAGAGTTGAACCCTTTTAAATCACAGTTTGCAATATCAATGAGTTGTTTAAATCATGTGTGATTATGTGAGATAGCTTAAGAATTAGCAATACAGTGCTGGGGTCCACTTGTGTGAGGTATTGCCATCTTCTTGGTGACCATATACTAAAATAGAGAAGGTGTTACGCTTGCAGTATAGAGCATTGTGCAGTTTAATTGGTTTATAACTGCTGATGTGAGGATCTGTTGTATTGTACAGTATCAACTTGACTGTTCGAAGAAGCACCATGTACCAGCAATTTGTTATAATGCAGTTAGCTCAAATAGCAAGTTCCAAAATGCAGATATCTTTAAGTTGTTCTTACTTATGAAAAACTCCCATTGTCTTCTTGCTTTATGCTTTCCTGGATAGAATTAGTTTGGAAGCAACTAGAAAGTAGAACCTCTTGACATACTGAAAAAAAAATTACATAGAGACTACACTAGTTTTACTTTTGTTTTGTTCCTACTTTAAAAAAAAAATCTCATGACAGTCAGATATAATCATAGTTTATAAAACCAGAAGGAACTGCTAAGTGATCTAGCCTGCCCACCAGTATATCACAGACGATAGAATTCACCCACTTAACTCTGTATTGATCTCAATAAGTTTTTGACTCAAGTTTATCTTCCAGAAAGGCATTCAATGGTTACTCTCCCTCATTATTAAAAACAAATGCCTTATTTCTAATTTGCAGTTAAATAAAACCTGGAATATAACCTTTGAGTATAATTTTTTAAATCTGGGTAGATGTCTATTTTTTAAGCCTTCCAACTAGGACCAGGCGTCATCTTTCCCTAGGAATTTCCAGACAAATATACAAATAGGTTTTTTTGAAAATCTGGCCTACATTTTGTACACTCAAGCCTTGGGCATTTGCATATGGGAGGAAGTTTCCTATGGGCACAGAGATGGAATTTTAAAAGAGTATCTTCTCCATAACTCTTAAGTACTGTGTTGCACATGTTTTGCTTCTGAGCAGTGAAAGATAATGTTGAGGAGAAAGAAGACGGAGGCATTGGCTAAGCAAGATAATTTTTTTCATTACAATTAATGTTTAAAATTAAATACACAAGTTAAATTACTGTACATCTGGGGTCAGGCTTGAGTTATGAGGGATTACAGGTATAGGTTACAAGGATGAAGAGATACATACATATCACATAACCAGCATAAACCAGGAGTTTTTAGAGCATCAGTGGATAAGTGGGCTCGGGTACGCCCCCATGGAATGCATTAAGAGTCCAAGTTAGTATTGGTGTAGCAAATAAGTTCATGCGTCCCTTGGTTCGTCAGGGAAGGAAGTGGGTTATTTCCCTGGTATGTTGTCTCGATTACTCAATGTGGTATTGACAGTTGTCATAAACAGATAGCTAAGGGTTAATGTCTCTTTCACCTGAAGCACCTGACCAGAGGACCAATCAGGAAAACGGATTTTTTCAACTCTGGTGGAGGGAATTTTGTGTCTGAGTTCTTCGTTGTCTGTCTGCTTTCTCTGAGCTTTGGAGAAGTAGTTTCTGCTTTCTAATCTTCTGTTTCTAAGTGGACAAAGAGATCAGATAGTAAGTTATATGGTTTCTTTTCTTTGGTATTTGCATGAATATAAGTGCTGGAGTGCTTTGATTTGTATTCTTTTTTAATAAGGCTGTTTATTCATATTTCTTTTAAGCAATTAACCCTGTATTTGTCATCTTAATACAGAGAGACCATTTGTATGTATTTTTTCTTCTTTTTTATATAAAGCTTTCTTTTTAAAACCTGTTAAAGTTTTCTTTACTGGGAAATTTCAGGGAAATTGAGTCTGTACTCACCAGGGAATTGGTGGGAGGAAGAAATCAAGGGGAGATCTGTGTGTGTTGGATTTGCTAGCCTGATTTTGCATTCTCTCTGGGTGAAGAGGAAAGTGCTTTTGTTTCCAGGACTGGGAACGGAGAGGGGGAGTCACTCTGTTTGGATTCACAGAGCTTGTGTCTGTGTATCTCTCCAGGAGCACCTGGAGGGGAGAAGGGAAAAAGGATTATTTCCCTTTGTTGTGAGACTCAAGGATTTGGGTCTTGGGGGTCCCCAGGGAAGGTTTTTCAGGGGATCAGAGTGCCCCAAAACACTCTAATTTTTTGGGTGGTAGCAGCAAGTACCAGGTCCAACCTGGTAACTAAGCTTGGAGGTTTTCATGCTAACTCCCATATTTTGGACGCTAGGTCCAAATCTGGGACTAGAGTTATGATAACAGTGTCCCGTGATGTGTTCCATATAAATGTCTCTGGACCACCTGATGGTGTTGGACACCATGAGCTATCTCATGAGCTGGGCGTAGAGTCTACTGACTCTGCACACTCTCAGTACCCGGCTCGTTGTGGGGATCCCACAAGCCCAGGGCTCCCATGATCAAGGCGTTATATCTGGACCTCATAGCCCTGGCTCTCAGGATTCATCCAGCAGGGTGTACTTCAACACCTTCCGTGCTCGGGCCCTCGTGGAAGTCCAGTGATCTGTTTTCAAATGGCACCGTGATGTCTAAATACAGTCCTCACTTAGTCCACTGCAGTGAACATGTCACAAAGATAGATGTGTTGGGTGATAAGTACTTTCATTGGGTATTAGTTACAAGATGCTACTTTTCTGCAACATTTCTTAGATTTTTTATCATGAGAGTGATGAGCTTAGGTGCTTTTGAAAATCCCATTAGGCATACATCTGCAATTTCAAGGCGCCTAAATAGCTTCACAAATCTGGCCCAAAGTGACTTGCTCAAGGTCACACAGGAAGTCTTTAGTAGAGTCGAGGACTGAATGCAGATTTTCTGAGTATCAATCCAGTCTTTAACTATAAAACCATGTTCTGCTTCTTTGGTCTAAAATTTTATTTCCTTTGTTTCTTTTATTATTACTTTACTCAGTTTTTATCTGAGTTGTAGCTGTTGTTTTTTAAAGGTGTGATTCATGCAGGTTCCAGAGTGATGGACATGCTCAGAATTATTGTAATGTGTATTTGTTTGCTAACTATTCATTGCCTGAAGTCATAAATCTCTAATATGATTTTGCAATTGTTTTCTTTGATATCAAATTATGATGTCACACATAGGGTTGTAAGTGTGGTTAGGAAAAAAGCAGCAGGATCAGAAAAACAAGAAAAAGGCAGAAGACATAAAAGGATATGATATGGAAGGGGAAATATTACTCGCAATGAACATTTTTCTTCGGTTTTGGGGGTTAATTAATTTATTTCCAAAATATAAGAATAAACTTTGCATATAAATGATGATAGACATATAAAAAAGAGTACCAGAAAAATACTATGACCAAGGAGGGATGATCATATTCCCCATATTCATCCTGATGAGTGTTTAAATAGAATGATATTCTGAAGTCCTTCCCAAGTAAAAGATTCAAATATAGCCGATGGATATTTTACCTGCAGGAGAAGGACAAAATAGAATTTTATGAACATGAGCCTACTCTAGCATCCATTCGGAGTCAAGAGAAAATTTTTATTGAATTCAATGGGCTCTGAATTCTACCAATGTTGTCCTTCATATTGAAAAGTCAGGCAGGACTAATTTTTACATATGTTTTCATGCTGGTGGAAAGGACACATTGATGATAGAAAAAATGACTGCAGGATTTCATCTTCAGGGGTCAATTTAAGGACTATGGAACAACCAAAGAAAAACCTACTCCCTAAGTATCCATCACAGGTTTTACAGTGAGCATCTTGCATGCTGGGACATACTGTAGGAGATTAGTCAGTACTGTTCGATTACTCCTACCATGCAGGAATGATCAACCGACCTGATAGTTATGTACTGCATATCAAGCCTCAGTGCTCTAAGAAGCTTCCAGTTACCTTTGAGTAAAGATATGAAAAGGGTTGTGGATACAACTTCTGGCTATTTCATTATTTTGTCACGGGAAGGCTAGATATAGATGGCTAGATGAAGGATGGAAAAGAGACAGTATATAGTGTACTTTTTAATTGAATTCCTTGCTCATATTACTATCATGTGTGATAAGTAATATTCTTACCAAGTATGTCCTTCACAAAGGGAGAAGGTGGATGTGTTTAAAACATTGCTGAGATATAGCTTTGTGATTGAGTGGGTTTACTTCAACAGGAGTGAATTTTCACAGGATTTAAGTTACCCGTCATTCTCCAACGATGATGAGTTGTGGTTTTTTTTTTTACTTTCTCACTCTATAAAAATGTAACAATTAGCAAAGCAAAACAATACAAATTCCTTTAATATTTTTTCTGTGCTTTGTAGTAATCTAAACATTCCTTTTCCTGGAAAATTCCTGCACAAGAGTCTAGCACATCTTCAGAATATTTTCATTACAGTGCACTGCCTCTGCTCTGAGGGTTCTCCACAAATGTGGAAGACATACAAGAGTTGTTAACAAGTTTTAGTCATCTCAGGTTGTACCTTACACTCAGAACCCTTTCCTACTATGGTCACTTTTATCATCCTTGAAAAAAATTATGAAAATGACGCACTCAAATATTGTAGTGATATTTCAGACAAGTACCTGCGTAGAAATAGATGGATAGATGTCTAGCCCCTTTGAAAAAGGTAACGGATTCTAAAAAAAAGCGTAAACTTTTTTATGGTAATTTGTCGTCCAGGGCATAGGCTCTCTCTTGCACCACTTGGCTTTAATGGAAAGCTATTCAGAAGACCAAATTGCCATCCATCTCCCTCCCACCTATTAGTCCCAGGACCATCATTTTTTCCACTTGAACTCAGTCCCCTTGACCTTTGCAAACGCAGTAGCGGTACCTGCCTCTTAAATTGGAAGTGTGGATGAACAGCTGCTGCTAAGGTGGATTGATTGGCACAATAGCAAGGCACTCATGCAGCATGCTCCTCTGCTTCCCAGCATATTACCTTGTGGCTTAAATATGTCTCTTCCTGCCAGCAGTGAGAAACCTGAGATGACTCCCACACCCAGTTTCCTGTGTGCAACATACAACTATGCCACTGAGCTGGGAAACAAAGCAACATTTATGGAAGTTTATGGTACAAACTCTGTTGCTAATTGCAACCTTGGGAACGCTGGTCTTTTCATTTATTTATAAGAGAAGGATGTTGAAAGAATGCAGAACTATAAACACAAAAAGACCAATTGATTTATTATGCCCTCTGCTCTGGTGACATTTGTCATGTGGTATGAAAGAAGGAATATTTAGCTAAGTTTTATTTGTCTCCATGATTCTCATTACTCTAGCTAATGTCTGAAAGGAAAAAAAAGACAAATCTTAACAATCCAACAGTGCTCTCTGGTGGTGTGAAACAAAGGCATTTTATTCTCTATAGGAAACTGATATAAGTCCAGTACATAAGTCCTTGAAGACCGATAAGTGACAGGAATGCTCAACATGTTCCTCAGTGATAAGAAAAATAGAGCAATAAACAACTTTAAAACCACTGAAGCATGAAATGTGGATCTTGGCTTAGTAAAGGTAATGTAAATAAAACATAAAAAATAATGTTTCTTTTCTAGCAGATGTGTTATACTCTTAATGTTCTGGGGGGAACTAATTTCTTCATCATGTAATGCATAATCAAAAAATAAAATGCACAGAATATAACATATCATGGTAAATTTTACTGTGGATCATTTTGATCTCTAAAATACCATGTTGTGGAGGGCTTTTTTTTTAATGTGCATTATGTGTATGTGATAAAACAGCTTGTTCAAATACAATTATTTGGAAGGTGGAGAAGGTTCAGTTATAATCAGGGTTGTTAAGCGTCAGAGTATTAAAAAAAGATCCTTGTATGTTTTCCCACCAAGCTTATGGCATGAATTTACGATCTATAGTAATGCTATAATGTAAATAAATAAGTATAAAAACACAGGGATCCATCACTCTCTAGTGACAAGTAGATGAGGCACTGTATATGTTAGGCCTTCATTTGTTTAAAATTCCTGTCTTTGTGGGGCCAGCTTTGTGTAGTCTGTGACTCAGTAGTGGCACAATTTAATAAAGTCTCCCAGGTAGCTAAATGCATCATCCTCTTCCATAAAGAAAGGCTAAATTTATGCTCTGTTACCCACTAACCGTACTGTGTAAGTAAATAAAATCTCCTATGAGGTTATCTGCATGCTGGCTGCAAGACTATGCCAATGCTAAACTATGAATCAGAGGCTTTGCAGGAGGTACTCATATGTTACACATAATTATTGCATTTTAAAAATATCCCATGTGAACATGGAGGATAGATTATGCATGTACAAATGATGAGGAAAATACAGTAGGGAACAGGGGAGAGGGACAATTTTACATATAGTCTGAATCCTGATCAGAAAGAAATGCATCTGCAGCCTGGCCAGATTTCTGATGGGTAGGTTGGCTGACAGTAAAGCCAAGATATGTAATCTTCCCCTGCTTTCACAGAATGGGAGTTATTTCAGGTGACTCTAGCCCATATGTTTAGACCCCAATAATGACACATTAGAAATGCTTGATTGCTGCTTTCAGAATGTTAAATGGTATGGAGAAATACTGGATAGTTAAATGGAAAAATATTCACTACTAAATAATATCTGTTAGGAATTACTGCAGAATGACAGAGTACTCTTCCTCTTCCCAAGTCAGAATGCAGAAGCCAAAATGAGCCAAATATTTCAGAAAGGCTATAAACAGGCTTTCAAAATATACCTGCATACCTAGTGCTAAATTAGTCTCTGTCATAACCCAGTATCACGAATGGTTTTAGAACAAGGAAAAACTTCCTCCATCCCGAGATTTTAATTAAGGGAATCAATTATATGGAATGATATAACAACTATGATCTAGAGTAGCTGATGCCGGCACAATAGAGATGTAACTGAAAACCTACTTGGACCCTTGGAATTCATCCCCAAAATGGAAGGCAGACAAGGTTTTCTACCAGGAGTTTCAGGTTATGCCAGGGAATCCATAAGAGTCTTGCTGACACTGGCTGATGAATGTATAAAGGTTATTGTTATTCTGTAGTATTTATATAGCTTCCAAATGTTAAATTGGCACTTGGAGATAGATAAAAAGACTGGAGCTTGGCCCTAACAGTTTACAGTTGCATAAGAGAGAAAGGGAGCGAGATGGGGATACAGGGGAAGATTTATTTTAAAATGAATTTGAACCTATGCCTAGTTCTTATATTTTGCTTTCTCTTGACTCTGCATTAAATTCTCACTTTTATCACCATGTTTTTAAGCCTTGACTTTTTTGTTTATTTTTATTTATTTATTTATTTATTTATTTATTTTGTAATTTAGCCTTGGGTGATTTTGTCTTTCTAAAAAGCACTTTATATTTAGTTTCCTTACACATGTATGCCCTTTGGCCAAAGCAGAACTTGGATTCCAGAGAAACTCAGGGAGAGGAAAAGAGCTTTTTTTTTTTGTGTTGTGTAAAAAGTTCATTCCCAAGTAGCCAGGACCCAGAACTTTGCTCAAGGATCCTAAGTGTTCGTGGCTCGTTGCTCTCCTTCTGTGCGGACTTCTCTGCAAGAGACAACACAGACTAAGGACTTTGCAGCAAGAAATGAGGGAGAGAACTCTCTAGTCAGAGAAAATGCAAATTGAGGACTTTTCTGAGTAAACTGTCACAGAGGACTACAGCAGCACTGAATGGCCTCTGTTGAGGGCCTGCTTGCCCAGCATCTGAATAAATCTGAACCACTGAGCTGGGTTAGGTGCTGACACTACCAGACAGGACCAGATAAGTAGCTCCATCATAAATACAGACAACCCTGCAAAGAGACACTTGCCCTTCCTGAATCAGTGCCTCACCCAGTCATCCTGGAGGTGACAGCACTGGCTGCTTCCTGAGCTATGCTGGTCCAGCACTGCAACCTCTTCCTATGAAAGACACTGTGACGGCATGCACCCAGGGCTGAACTGAGTCCCACATGGCTTCAATGGGACCTCTCAAGGCCTCAGTCTCACAAATGAATGCATGCTTACCCTTAAACATAGGAGTAAACATGCTGAAGTCAATAGGACAACTGCCGTGCTTAAAGTTAAATGGATGCATTTTTAATAATTGGAGTTATACCTACCTCCTAGAACTGGAAAGGACCTTGAAAGGTCATCAAACCCAGCCCCCTGCCTTCACTAGCAGGACCAAGTACTGATTTTTTGCCCCAGATCCCTAAGTGGCCCCCTCAAGGACTGAGCTCATAACGCAGGGTTTAGCAGGCCAATACTCAAACCACTGAGCTCTCTCTCCCCCCAACATACATGAATGTTTATAGATCAGGCCCCAAAGTAATAAGCACTATGCCTATTAGAAAAGTTTTTCTAGGACTGGGCTCTAAACTATAATTTTTTCAGTGAACAGATCATTGATATATATTACCATAATACTGTACAAACTTTAAAAAAAAAATATGGAGAGCCAGAGCTTAATACTGGCTATTGCATACTGGCTGTAATAAAAACTATAGCCTAAAAGGAGCCTTTACACATTATTTTTAAATTCCCCAAATTCATAGATAATTTTAAAATGTTATAGTTGCAAAAAATGGGAAAAATTAATACAATGTATAATTAAGTCTAACACTGTTTTTACCTCATCTCGTTGCCTTGCTATTAAAGGAGTTAGATTAGTTTGTGATATTACAGTAGCTAGGGACAGCAGGATCAGAATGATAAGGTGGAGTCTGAAAGTGTTGTTTAAAACTAGCACTCAACAATTTTCACTATTTGGGGTTAGGAAGAAAAGAGCTCGGTGGCTGGATTCCTCAGGCGATTGATAATGGGATATAGAGCCTTTCAACTCTAGGTCACTGGTTCAGATGTGATCCAGCCTGGTAGAAACGAACATTACCATTCAAAAGAAGTTTGCTAGGCTCTGTGAAATGGTTTGCTATTTTTATAGTTCCATTGGTGTGTGTCATTTTGAAAACACTAAAACAGGATCCCTGCCCTGAGGAGATAGCAATCTCAATCAGAGATAACAAATAAAACATGACAATAAACAATACCAGAAGGGAAAGGAAAGTGAGGAGACAATTGAAAACAATTGGAACATGTAAATCACTCATTGGAGAGCATTGTTAACAAATAATGAGATGCACGTTTTGGTTTGAGACTGAATTTGGTTGACATTGTTGATAGGTGTTTATAACACAGTAATCTCTGAGGCCAAATAATCAGACCTGGGTGCTTCATGGCAACTTGAATCTATGCTTTGGCACCTCTTAGCCTTCTGATAGTCTGCGCTTCCCCATTTCTCTGCCTCCTGAGGAAGGGGAGCCAATCGAGCTGAATTTGAAACAGACAGAAGTCTGTCCCTCCCCTCAAAGTCTGAGAAAAGGTTTGGGCAAGGGGTAGAGGAAGAATGATGAGGCAGGTTGTTGCCAATAGTGATTTCACAAGAGTGGGGGAAAGAGGATACAATAGAAAGAGCCCAGCAGCTCATGATGTCTCAGCTCTCATACATTCTCTTAATGAATAATGTTGCTCTCTCCTCCTCCCACCTTCCCCTCTCCTCTCTACCTCCTCTTGGCCCATGGTGTGGATGGCAGGAATCAAGAGGCCCCTGATGGAGCTGCCATTCCCCACCTTGAATCTGGGAGGAGGGCAGTGAAGAAGATTCTTCAGAATTGCATGAGTAGTTGAGGTGCGCTGAGTACTAAGGACAGACATGGAGCTAGAGTGGGCAGGCACAGAACTCAAGTAAGGCTGGGGCTGTGAAAAATTAATGTGAAGCTGGGAGAGACACAGTGTTAATGTAAGTAGGGATGGAGGCCAGAGAATGAATTGATGTGGGATGGGAGGTATGCAGAATTAATTGTGGGGCCAAAGGGCTGGAGGATACTTAATGCATTGATCTGGGCTGAGAAGGACATAATTAACTGAAGTGGTGCTTCAGTGGGGTTCAGAATTCCTTGATGCATGGCTGGGGGACTGGGTCAGATGTGGGACTGAGAGGCACAGAATTAATTAGGTGGGGGAGGGAAGTTTAGAGGAGTTGGAAACTCCTGCACCACCAGGCATCACAATACACAAATTTGTGTAATTTAATTTAAATATTATATCTACCAGATTTTTTGTCACAAGATGTTGACAGTCATGGTAGAAAATGGAAATTGACAAATTGTCTGCCCCAGGATTATCCTGGTATTTAGTAAAGAATTACACTGACCTCTGAAAACTTACATTGACTGCAGTAGTGTTACAAGACAGATCCATTTGGTTCCTTAGTTCTCCTTGGTGTTGCAAGAAGGGAAAGGATGCAGAATCAGACAACAGAAGGTGCCTACTAAAGGAGCTTAGACTGAGAAAAGCTAGAACCAGATATCCAGGAATATAAACCGTTATGTAGAAATTAAAAAAAAACATATTTATTATTATAAGCAGTTGTCACTAAAATCAATTTTAATCAATTGATGATTATCTGAATTATCTGACTTAATCACCTGATTATCCTACATTTAAGCATTTCTGTGAGCTTTTCATATCTAATTTTCATATCCAAAAGGAATTAAGCACATCAATCAGGCTATAAACTTTTATAATCTGAGTTCACTTGCTATGTACAACTACTCTAGTTAATTTAGGGACCCATGAACAACTAATTTTAGTCCATTGAAAGAATGCCATGGATGGGCCATAGGCTCTTTGGTTCAGCAGATATAAAGCCTTATCCTGAGACAAGACACATTATTCCCAATTCCTTGACAAGATTTTTTGCAATGCAGAAAATGCGGAAATCTTTTTCACTCGGACAGCAGGTTCATTATTTAGACTATGTACTCTTTTCCTTGCAGATTTACTGCACTCCTGAGCAGATTCTGCCATTCTCACAAAAATTGTCAAAGAAAACTGGTTTATATAACTCACATATTTAAATCTATGTTATATGCATTGCATCTTTCAGAATAAAGAAGAGGCCTGAGCTTGTCTGAAGGGGCAATCCCTGTGAGTTAGCACACGAAGTCTGCTGTTATAGAAAGTGAATCACTCACACTGTCCTCTCTCATAGAGACTTTATATTTATTCGTGCTTTCTTTCTTTGCTATTTCCTGTAATCTGAAATAAGATAGTTCATGCTTAATTTTTGCTTTTGGAGAAGCACAGCTACATGAGGTGGGGACATCACTAAACATCCTCAAGGAACCTCTTTTTGGACCAGTTCTAGCAAGTTACTTAAGCACATGCTCAATTATAATCCTGTTAAGTAATTGTTTTCAAAGACTTTGCTGAATCAGGGCTATAAACCTTATGGATGCAAAAATTTTACCACGGCTAATTAAAAAAATCTGACAAATAATTACATCCTTTAAGGAGCTATTTGTTTCAGAAGGAAGAAGTGTGCCTTTGAAAGCATACCCCCCAAGTAATAGTGAAAAATCTCCAGAAGGTGTTAAGCAATGTTACTGTTTTAAACAAAACAAAACACAGATATTTTCCACCTTCTTTTCTGTCTTGAATATAAATTCATTTTGTAACAAGGGGCAGATTGCTATGGGAGTGGAAGGCTCTATTTTGTCACAGTCCCGTGTTTACCTTGCAGCTCATGATATAAAGCTTCTACCACTAATCAGCTCTGTGCAGATAATTGAAAGCAAACAAAATCTTTGTCAGGCCAGCTGAGGTTCAGGTATGAAGCAATAAGGTATAGAAAATCTATTGTATGTGGGCAGAATTAATGTGAAATTCTAATTATAGCCCTGGCAAATCCACCAGTCCCTTGAAAAAATAAAGTTAATGAAGAGGACCAGATATGATACTGGGTTAGGAGAAAAGTTTTAGAGAGCACTGTGGTAGTTATCATATTCTTTGTGTCTACAATGTGTTTACTCACTCACACATTCATACTCTCTAATAATTGGAAGTATTTACAAATTGCCACTACCAATATCTGGATTCACATGCATATCTGCTATACAGGAGGACTGTCTTATTATTAATTTTCAAGGAGATAAAGAATTTACACCTACCAGCTGAAAAATTAAAAGGTGGCTAAAAGCCACAATCTCTGGATGGAGATACCAGATATTGAGGCCCATAGAAAACGTATACACATGCATGGACAGACCCACATAAGCAGAATCATCCGTTACTGCAGGTATCTGTGGCTGTCCCTGGAGGAGAAAGAGGTATTTTAAGTACATAACAACTGTGCTCTGAGCCATGTAGGTGCAATTCAGACACTTGTATATAATCTACCTCTCTCCTCTCATAAGAGATATAATCCACTGGGTTGTTACTCATGTCAACTCTTGGGTTTAAACTATCCACAGCTAGGGTGGCAGGACCTTCTCAGTCCTGGGATTATGCCTCTGGATCTCCCCTCTCTATCAATCTGCCAAAGACTGAACCCAAAGGGCTTTGTTCAGAGTAATGCTTAACTAGTGAAGCATTTGTAAGATTGGGGGTTTACACTATGGTAGAGATGGAGGGTAGGATTTTACTTGCTTTATTATGAACATGAGGTTTGTCATAAACAGATGGTTAAGGGTTAATGCCTCTTTTACCTGTAAAGAGTTAAAAAGTTCACCTAGCCTAGCTAACACCTGACCAGAGGAACCAATGGGGGAACAAGATGTTTCAAAAGGAAGGAGGGAAGTTTTTCCTTTGTTTAGAGTTTCAGTTTCAGCCAGAGTGAAAAAGATCAAGGAACCAGCCTCTTATCAGAGTAGGAAGTTTTAGAAAGGAATAAATAGGTTTATGTTTATTTCTTTGTAACCTGTCTTATGCAATTAGAGGTAGAATCAAATTGGGTATTCGGGTATTTTTTTTGTGTAACTAAATTTGTGCCCAGGGGAGCATCCTCTGTGTTTTGAATCTGTTGTCTGTGAGAGTAGCTGGTATGCTAATCTCTCCCAGAGGGTTTTCTTTTACCTTTCTTTTCTTTAATTAAAAGGCTTTTTCTTAATACCTGATTGATTTTTCCTTGTTTTTAGATCCAAGGGGATTGGATCTGGACTCACCAGGGATTGGTGGGGGAAAGGAGGGGGGATGGTTAATTTCTCCTTGTTTTAAGATCCAAGGAGTTTGGATCTGTGTTCACCAGGGAATTGGTGAAGTCTCTCAAAACTACCATGGGAAAAAAGTAGTGCTTGGAGGATGGTGGCAGCGATACCAGATCTAAGCTGGTAATTAAGCTTAGTAGTGTCCATGCAGGTCCCCACATCTGTACCCTAAAGTTCAGAGTCGGGAAGGAACCTTGACAAGGTTATGTTGTTGGTCTGAAAACTGAACACCTGGTATCTTGTAATTTTACAATTCATTGTATTTATTAGCATAATGATACTTAGCTGTTGTATGCCATTTTTCATCTGCAGCACCCACAGTTTTACAAAAGCAAGTAAGGATTATTATCCACTTTGTACAGATGTGGCACAGACTGGTAAAATGGCTTGCCCATATTGTAAGTATCCTAATAATGTAGAGAGCCCAAGTGCTTCATGCTAGGTGACAATGTACATTTCAAAATAAAGAAATACATTTTCAGTATTAGGATAAACGGACACAAATCAGATATTAGGAATGGCAATATACAAAAACACTTCAACCTCCCTGGCCACACTATAGCAGACCTTAAGGTGGTCATCCTGCAGCAAAAAAACTTCAGGACCAGACTTCAAAGAGAAACTGCTGAGCTTCAGTTCATCTGCAAATTTGACACCACCAGCTCAGGATTAAACAAAGACTGTGAATGGCTTGCCAATTACAAAACCAGTTTCTCCTCCCTTGGTTTTCACACCTCAACTGCTAGAACAGGGCCTCATCCTCCCTGATTGAACTACCTCATTATCTCTAGCTTGCCTGCATATATATAACTGCCCCTGGAAATTTCCACTACATGCATCTGATGAAGTGGGTATTCACCCACGAAAGCTCATGCTCCAAAAAGTCTGTTAGTCTATAAGGTGCCACAGGATTCTTTGCTGCTTTTACAGATCCAGACTAACACGGCTACCCCTCTGATACTATTTTCAGTATTAGTCTTCTCAAAGGGAGCCCCTGTGAACCTGTATGATGAGTAGCACATTTATTCTCTATAACCTGCAGTTAGGCTTATGAGGAAAAAGAATATACATCATGATATTTCAATACCTGATACTGAAATTGGGTTATCAAAGGAATAAGGCAAGGAGCTCTTCCTCACGGTATGCTCCATTCACATCTCACATGATCCTTGAGCACCGACCTGACTTTAAGTATATGGCTAGTCCATTGTCTTCAGGTAGAATAATCACATGCTTAAATATCTTGCTGAATCAAAGTTTAAGTCAATAAGAAACTAATACCCTATCATGATAATAGCAGTGCTACGTTGCTGGAGGAGTCAACTTTGGGATGAGACAAAGCAGAGTACCTAGACAATGGTCTTAACACAGCACCCCTTGAAACTTTTGGCAAGGGTCTTAAACTCAGTGTTCTTACTAAAGTTATTTTTAAATAATTTAATGCTATCTAAATGTTCCCTATAGTTTCAACAGGATAAAATATTATTCTTTATTTCCTATGCCGAGCAGTTGTGTAGTGTCACTATGTGATGTGCATGTAATCTTCTCATTTTACACATACACAAATAGTCCCATTCATCCAGCGGAATTATTCACATGCATAAGGTGAGCAGAATTTGACTCAAAGCTAATTAAGAACTTCTGGCTCTTTTGTGATGAAAGGCATCAGACAAATACAAGATTATATATTATATATATTATATATATAATCATGATAATTGCTCTGTGAATAACAGTTTCTGGTTGATTAGTGTGTAAATATCTGCTTACATTTATGGAAAGCTATAAAGCAATGATTACTCTCTTTCAATAGGTCACATCTGAGTACTCTTGCTTCACACGCACACATCAAATTGTTTTTAAAGGGGAAAAAACAGTTTCAGTTGGTGAGTTGATGATACTGCTGCTACGTGGCATATTAGATTTGTCTGAGAATAATAACCCAAACAATAATCAAAGAGCAAACCGTCTGTGCATGCTTATGTCAGAATATAAAGTTATATGACCTGCACTGACTGTTTAAGAACATAAATACTTTTGTGGGCTTTAACTGTTCGATGACCAAAGTGCATAATATTAATTTAAATTACAAGATTTCTTTGGGGCCACAAATCACAGTCATGATGACTCATATGTGTGAGTGCAAAGGCAGCATGGTTGTTGAGTACCTGTGGATGGAAGAGGGATATGGGGGAGGAAACAGATATTATGACTTCTTCTATGCATCTGTACAGTCTGCTAACATAGCATCACAAGGAGCTAAACACATAAATGTAACTAATAAACACTTGGAATGGGACTGACATTTGTTCAATAAAGGAAAACGGTGTTTAGACACATATGCAAATGCACACACACAAACCGATGCATTACAGACTTTTCAACTTGAGTGGATCCCTTATTTCATGTAGTTGTGTTATGCAATGCATTCTGCTTTTTAAATCAGTGATAAAGAAAAATAAATGTGGATAATTAGATAGTAATACTATATATCTAGCATTTAAACAGTGCCTTCCACCCCCAAGATTAAAAAAAAAAACTTCGTAAAGGAATTAAATAAAATTATTCCCATTTTAGATTAAAAGATGAAGTTGCATTGCCTGAGGACAGCCAGCAAGCTAGTGGCAGAGCTAGGAGCAGAATGCAGATCTCCTGTGTTCCGGTACAGTGCTCTGCCCATAGGGGCATAGTGATCTCATGAAGCCCTTGTAAGTATGGTAATCAGTTAAAAATGTAAGTAGGAAAACAATGCAGTGTTGCTGTTTATTATTAAACAGTTGCTGTTTCATCCCACGGGTGGCTGTATTTTAGTGATGGGTAAAATGATGCAAGGTTCCATATACCCTGCAGCAAACTGGATTGAAATTCTGAGTCAAAGTCTCCCGGTGTCTGTAGCACTGTGGTGGGAAGACTAGAAATTCTTCAGCAGTTCCAAGTAAATTAAAAAATGGAAATTTTTAGCTCATGAAATATGAAAATAGATACTCCAATTTGTACAGTATTCCTTGTGTTGTTTGGTTTTACATTAAATTCAATCTATTTTACGCTGCCCCCAATTGTTCAGTTTTCAGTGGGCTACAGACTTTTGCATTGATGATATAAATTGTAGAAGTTGGGGGAAAGCTGACGGAAAGTGAGAATTGATGCAAATAGGATGGAATGGGAAATATTTGGCAGTTATCAAACCCTGGAGGTGAGTGATGTTCTTGGCAATGGAGAAGTATGAACATATTCCTCTTTTGATGTAAATAAATAAATTATTTGCAAAGAAAAGTGGAGAGGAATTTTACAAATTAGCTGCAATATTGCAGTACACTTCATTTGGAGTTAGATCCTCCAATCAGCTACCTCTAGTTTCTCTCAGGTGATACAAAGTGGATGTAAACTTGCCAGAAATGGCTGGTGAAAGACTCCCCCTATGCAGGACAATGCTTCCTGTGGCAGACCCCTGGTGGAGGTGGCATAAATTCCCCCACCATAAGGGAAAAGAGGAGGCACATCAGGGTCATATTGGGGACAGAGAGGGCATTGTGGAACAGAGCTCTGCTACTTCCACTTTTCCCCTGGCATAAGGTAAATGCAATGAATAACCACTTTGAATAGAAGTGACAATTGGTTCCAAAGAAGGTAGTGTTGTGGAGACACACACACACACACACACATATATTACATAGTTTTCAGTTTGAATGGCACCTTTATTTCATCTAGCTATATGATATGCCATTGAGTTTGCTTTTAACAACAACAAAAAAGAAGTGGCAGAAGTTAGAGCTGCTCCTCAGCAATACTGAATTACTCCAGAGCGAAGTAGCACTGGATTAGGGAGTTACAAATGACACACTCCTCCTCTCCACCTCCCTCCTCCGTTTCCCCCCCGTCACTATACTCATTTTTTCCACATAACATTGACTGTGAAAAAGTTTTAAAATCTATACATGATCAAGCATTGATGAATTTGATAGTTCTACTGAGAGGCTAAACAAGATCTAGCCTGACAAGTGTCATGTATTCTGAGCCCAGCAAAAAATACTAAGAGGGAAAAGGAATTAACAAGTAAAGCTGAAGCAGGCAAAGAGTATTTTATTTATAGCCAAAGACACTTGACAGCCAAGACTGTCAATGATTCTGGTGCAGAGCTCATATTTATGACAGAAGAACTGTTCAATAAAGTAAGAAACCAAATAAGTCTCCTATCCTCACATTGTCTCAAAATCGTTTGAGGTTGTTCTTCTGCATTGTACTGGGGATGGTGCAAAAAAACATGGGAACATCCTTCTGGAGTGATGAATGTTGTCAATCAAGTGTATGCCTCTGATAATGAAAAAGAGAAATTGCTGTTGGGAAATGATTTGTTATTGAAGTCCTGTCCACTTCTCAGCTTAATCCATAAAGACATTTGAACTTAGGTAAAGAGACATATTCCATGTAGTATCCTGATAAGGGAAAGAAACCAGAAAATGCTGTTATGTGCTGTCATAGGGAGATAAGATGCTCTGATTCTCTTCTTGGCTTTATAAAT
The DNA here is from genome assembly GCF_007399415.2 of Gopherus evgoodei. Classification (NCBI taxonomy): domain Eukaryota; kingdom Metazoa; phylum Chordata; order Testudines; family Testudinidae; genus Gopherus; species Gopherus evgoodei. The sequence goes on along the minus strand of NC_044322.1, from coordinate 332,492,882 downwards.
GTCTTTTTAGATTTGTTTCCCTGGATAGATTGTTTTTGTGACTGATTATTTAACTCTTAGTGCAGTCTGTCCTTAGTTAATGGATTGAATTTGTGTCTCAATATACATGTCTATCTGGAGGCAGAAAATGGGATAGGTTTCAATTCCATCTCCTCCTACCATTGTGTGGCGCAAATTAGTGCATGTCTAGTGGGAGATGGAAGTAGAGGCTATATATGGCTGTCCTCTTGATTTGGAGACAGTGCCAGGAATTATTCTGCATCCATGAAGAAGAGAGTGAGGGCAAAGAAATCATTTGATGTGCAAATCCTAGTTTTGGAAAATCCCCTGATATAAGAATACATATAGCTACTATTTTTCTCTCGTTGACTTCAATATTCTTTGGATTAGGCTCTTTGACCCTCAATCGAGGTACTTATTGGGTATCTCATTTTGATGTTGCTTTTTTTTTCTTGTTTTTAGATCTACTTGAACAGTAGAAATAAAACCATAAGTCAGAAATATTATTTTCAGTATAACCACTGAGTTCAGTTTGGTGTAATTAATGAAGTCAGGTTGCTCATTGTTCACTAACATTTGACAAACAAGTGGCATTGCTGAAAACATTCAAAAGACCTGTGTATGGATTAGTGAACAATTTGAGAGTTCTAGTTTGCAGATAAGCTCTAGTCTGAAAAAAATGACTTAATCACTCAACAAATAATATGAAGGTGAGGGCATTAAACTAAAGCTGAAACAAATAGAGTATTTTGAAAACAATAGCAAGTGCTAAAAGTGTATTGAGTTTTAGCATAAGTGACTATCCCAAAATTCATATAACAAATGAATTATTTGGTAAGCATCTTTTTCCTCTTAAAAGTACTTAAGCCATCTAAACAAGAAGGAGAAACAATGCCATGTAACTTCTATGTGAACGACCACACAACAAACACAATGACTAGCAAGTATCGAATAACTGAAGCAAACAGTTCATGGACAACACAATGTCTGACACTATTAATCCAAAGTACTCAGTAAGTACTTTAGGATAACAAACACCTTCAAAAGCAATGAGGATCATTTTGCAAGCAATTCACTAACCCAAAAAGAAGCTAAATTTGTGATGGCTATAACTTGTTATGACTAGTCTGAACCAGCTTGATTTATTTTAATCAACTTCAATAATAGTACATCGTGTTCTTGAAAAATATATAATAGCTATCCAGAAAAAAAAGTAGATAATGTAACTCTGTATGGAGCCCCAGTGCCTGTTATCTTGTTATCAGTATTTGTTGGTTGAAAGCATAATATTAGTAGATTCTTGAGTATGTGTATCTATATAATTGTACCTAGCACAAGTGAGTAAATGCAATGCATAGTTGAAGGCACTGGAGATATTTTGAGGAAGGCATCAAAAAGAAGAGAGGAAAAAGGCAAGATGGTGGGATATTTCAGGTTAATCTTAGGTAGATTTAGGTCACCTGTAAAGTTTTAGAAGTAGTTCACTGCATCCATCCATTGACTCTCAGTGGAGTCTGGGCTGACTCTTTACAGCTCAGGGAGAGAGGGATGTATGCAATGGTGCTGTGCACCTTTTTCTTTACCAATCAGAGTACCGCACAATGGAAAACCCAGGCATTACTCCTGTTTTCATATATGTGTTCCATGCCCCAGTAACCCAATTGCCAGCCTGCAATACTCACCCTACCATTGTCATTTCACAGGGAATTGTATGATAAAATAAATGTAGAATAAAACAAATATGCTGTTTAGAGATTATTTTATCAACATGAATTAATTTAAAACAATTAACTGTTCCAAGAGACATCTTAAAATAAATGGTAAGATGAGGGGAAAAAAGAAGGTGAAGTACAGGCATGAGGTGCACATGAAATAAGAGAATGGCCCCTGTTTTTAAATTTAGTGATAAATGCAGTAAATCCTGTAGGTGGCCCTCTGTCTATGTTCACTTTAATAAGGAATTTGGGTTAATCCTACTGACGGCCTATTTGCTTAAATCAAAATACAACATTTCTAGTGTCGAGGATCACTTCTGCCTTTGTTTATCCAGCTCTTGAGTCTTTCTATACAATAATAAGGTAGATGTCAGCATCTTCATGGCTCACACACCTCTGTATGCTAGAGAGCCAGTGTTTGTACTTGAAACCCTGTGAGGAAGACTCAGGAACCTAGATAACCGCAACAATAAGATTTATTCCTCTTGCTCCTTTTCAGAGCTCACATACCTCTTCTTATTTGTCTTCCTCTCTATCTCCTCTTCCCCTACTCCCTTCCATTCTCTGTGATGCATCTGGAGAAGTGTAATTCTTGGACCCAAAGCTATAGGAACTTCCTAGGAAGAAACTTACAAATACAAATTAATGGAGATTTCTGTACCTGACTAAATACAACACCAACTATTCTGTGCCACCAGTAGATGATCTATATGGCTTGTTTTGCAAGTGTAACCCTTCTGCCCCTCTAGTTGGCAGCAACAAGGGCCGGGTTCAGTATCCAGGGGTTCCGTTTCAGTAACACAATGCATAACCGGCTCGAGCCCCCACCCAGTGACCTGGGACACTCACATACCACACCCCCCTGGGCGCCTCTAGGAGGCAATACTTCCCCTCTCGCAAGCACGGAGTCTGAGTGTAGCAAAATCTTTTTTAATAAAGGAAGGAATCAATGCGGCATCCCATTGGAGAAACACCACAAACAGGGTTATAACACAAACCATAAACAAAAACCCACCTCCAAGTACGTTTGCCACTGTCCTTTTTCCGCTTAGGGTTTTAAGTCCAATCACCCCAAAGTCCAACAACCCAAAAGTCTCTGGTCAATGCCACCCCAGAGTTCAAGAGTCTATCTGTAGAGGTCCCCCCCCCCCAGCCTGGGTAGAAAGGGGCACCTTACGTGGTCCGGGGCCAACTGTCCTGCCTCTCCATGGGTTCTGCTTCCGCCTTCTCCACGAACTGCTCCGCTTTACCAGCTGCTCCACTCTGCTCCTCCAGCCATCCTCAGGAACTGCTCCGCTCCACCAGCTGCTCTGCTCCATGAGCTGCTCTGCAAAACTGCTCGGCTCTGCTCACTCTGTGGGCCGCTCCACCCGTCCCACAGCTACTCCGCTCTGCTGCCACCAGCTGTCCCATGATCCGCTCCAGCCGTCCCTGCAACTGCTCCGCTCCACCAGCTGCTCTGTTCCACAGCATATCTTCAGGCTCCCCCACTAGTTAGCACAATGCTCAGTGCTCTCAGCTCAGTCATTTCAGCTTTTTTGTGATTTAAACTCTTAGTCATTCCAGCTCATAGTAGGGGAGCCCCAATGCTAGTGCACGATTAGCCCAAAGTGATTTCAGCTCAGTAACCCGTATCTGGATTCTTAAGGAAATAAAAAATCAACTGACATTCCACAGTGGCGAGAGGAGGGGGTACAACTGGTGCTTCTAGCTCCACAAGGAGCCTGCACCAACAGGCACAAATACCTGTCCCCAGCCTCTCTCAATTCTCTGGGTTTTGGAACCCATGTCCCATGTCTAGCCAGTACCACCCAACTGAGGGTGAGCAATTTGTCACCAAGCAATCCCACAGCTTGGGAGTCTGGGATAGGGTGGGCGTGCCTATGCAAATACACTCTCTGACATTCTTTCCACCAGATGTCAGGGTAGAGCTTATCCTGACTCTGCTTACACAAGTTCAAAGGTGACAACTTTTCTGAGAGACACAAGTAAATTCTTCTGCTGCATTCATTGGGCTGAAAAGACAAAGAAGATACCTGGCATTCCAGATCTTCTGCTTGATTACAAACACTCTGATAAAGCACTTCTTTGACCATGTCCCATTGATGAATGTACATGCAGAATGTTTTTATTTATGTCAGAGAGCAAGAAATGATTGATCGGATTGCAACTACATTACATTAATTAGTTGCTACATGAAAATTTGGGAGTCTGTCTGATGAAAAGCCTTTTGATCAGATACCAATACTACCATTTCTGAGTATCTACATTCAACTTTATTTCTGAGGAATTCCATGCACTACTAAAGACTAGCGACTGAATGGCTAGGCAGTAATTCTGCAGAAAAGGACCTAGGGATTACAGTGGATGAGAAGTTGGATATGAGTTAACAGTGTTCCCTTGTTGCCAAGAAGGCTAATGGCATTTTGGGCTGTATAGGTAGGGGGCATTGCCAGCAAATTGAGGGATGTGATCATTCCATTCTATTCGACATTGGTGAGGCCTCATCTGGAGTACTGTGTCCAGTTTTGGGCCCCCCACTACAAGAAGGATGTGGAAAAATTGCAAAGAGTCCAGCGGTGGGCAACAAAAATGATTAGGAGGTGGAGCACATGACTTATGAGGGGAGTCTGAGGGAACTGGGATTGTTTAGTCTGCAGAAGAGAAGAATGAGGGGGGATTTGATAGGTCTTTCAACTACCTGAAAAAAGGTTCCAAAGAGGATGGATCTAGACTGTTCTCAGCGGTATCAGATGACAGAACAAGGAGTAATGGTCTCAAGTTGCAGTGGAGGAGGTTGAGGTTGGATATTAGAAAAAACTTTTTCACCAGGAGGGTTGTGAAGCACTGGAATGGGTAACCTAGGGACGTGGTGGAATCTCCTTCTTTAGAAGTTTTTAAGATCAGGCTTGACAAAGCCCTGGCTGGGATGATTTTGTTGGGGTTGGTCCTGCTTTGAGCAGGGGGTTGGACTAGATGACCTCCTGAGGTCCCTTCCAACCCTGATATTCTTTGATTCTATGATTCTATGAATTCTAAGTAGTGTGAACAGAGAGCACACTCTAAGACTTTGGATATAAAGAGGAAAGAAGAAGAGAGGCTCATAGTTAGATAGGCAGATGAGATCGAGATGGTAACATGAGAGTTCATCTCTCTTTGTAGAGATTAGTAACTTTCATGTATGAATTCATACCTATCTGCAATTGTTTATGCAATTGTCTGATAGAACAATTCTACTGAAATTAAATGAGATCATTTATGGTTATATATTATATAAGAAAAACAGATTTGAGTGTCCATATTATATTATATGAGTTGAAGTTAAGTTTCAGACCAGTTCTTGTAGAAAGAAATTGGATGGACCAGAGCCTGGGAAAACACAATAAGTATCTTTATCTGAGCTGAGTTGCAAGAACATACAGTAACAGGTTCTCTGTTGTGGTACCTAGGTCAAGAGAGGCAAATAATTAACCCATGATAGCAAAAGTAAATTGAGAGATTACATTTCATAGAAAAAACAATCATAAGGCACCATTTCTCCCTCCCTTGCATAGAGGAAAGGAAACTCTGTAACTCAACTCATTCAGTTTCCTCCAAATTCTTACATCAGGGGTTAAATTTGATCTGGAGGGCATCCTGCTGCCATTTAAACTATGGATTTTACTAGATCCACAGCCACCTGGAGACAATCTCTGCTTGGCTGCTCAAGCTGTAGATACTTCTTTAGCACCTCTCATTCTTCTTTGACAAATTTTTATTCATCTACAAATTCTTTCCCATTATTTCATGTGCCTTTAAAGTTTAGTGTCCCTCTGGTTAAATAAACTTCTTATAGCTTGAGCCTTCCAACAGTTCCTCAATGTGGTATTAATAAAGATCCTAATCCTAAAGTCCTAAATTAAGCAAAACTCCTTTTGAAGTTAATGTTATTTGCAATGAGAAGTTTTTACACTGATTATCTGTTATGCCAATAATCTCTCCTCTTTATTTTTCCTGTGCTGTTTAACACTATTTATTCCAGACAATGCACTCAGATTCTGGAGTACCTCAATCTTTCCTGAAGTTTTTATAGTTTACTTCAAATTTAAGTTCCCCTCAATGTTTTCCTTATTTTGATGGCAGTTCTGTTTTTTTAAAACATGACACTTTCCGTGTCTTTATATGTTATAAGACAAATTATAGGGGTATGTACAACACAGGAGATAAGAATTCCAATCCTTATTATTATTATTAACAGGATTTGTATGACTTCCTCCAACATACCGCCTTAAAAATGTACTTCTGTGCCTCTGACTCTCTATCCATGGTTACACTGATTGACATTAATATCTAAAATGCCTTTAACAGCATTGTTATGCAGACAATATACAGATTTATTTCTGCTTTTTGCTGATAATTCCTTGACAAATCCTATTTCTGCACTTCAAGAGTATTTGATAGAGATTCAGCAGTGGATATGTTCCGATAAGCTGTCTCTTAACGTCTTGAAAACTGAGTTCCATCTGCTTGAAAAAAAACACTGTGTGGTTCCTTCACAGTAACTTGCTTGTATCTTTGCCAAATCTAAACCATAATCATATATAACCTTGGGTTTTACAAGGATCCTGGTTTAGCATGTGAATTCTATTTTAGTATTAAAATAATGCATCTGTATTAGCCTTGAAATTTTGTTTTAATATGTTCAACTTCAAAAAGACTAATAGGTTTCAGGGTTGAGGCTTTTTTCAGTGGATCTGATTAATTGTTTTGTTGTCTCATACAGTGATTCCTGTAATTCACATTTGGTTGAACTCAATTCACTGTTCACAAGGTCTGACTATTTCAAAGTGTTGCTGTTTTACAGGCCTGGTTACAGACAAGAAATATAACTATAGAGCTGTATTTCAGAGAATTGTTTATGCTTGCCCAAGATAACTTGTTACCATTTTGGATTTCAGCCTTTGATATTTATAATTATATAGTTACAGAATGAACCAGTGAACTTTTCTTTATCTGCCCATCTCAGGCTATATAATATAGGAAATAAACTGTGCATAAACAGTTCTATGCAAAACAGGACATTATTTTAAAGGAAAGAGGGTAGTTCATTTTTTTTGTTCAATATTTGTTTTATTTTACAACTGTCATTTCATCATGGCATTTGAAGTGCCTTGAGAAATCATGATCAAGTATATATGAAGCACTCTTTTCCATTACCAGTGATTTCTGGGCAAACTCTCCCCAATTCCATTAACAAAAAATAGAGAATGATATTAAGCAGAATATCCCTAAATTATAGAATGACCTGCTGTGTTAAATCATTGCTTTCCAAATTGACTAAAAGAATCTCACTGAAAGGGCCAATTGGCTTGATCTGAATCCAGAAGTATTTCCAGAAATGATGATTCAATGTGCACATAGACATGGCAGGATAGTAAATCAAACCCAAACTAGTTTCAGGTGCTGTTTTGCCCTAATTCAAATAAAGTGCCGGAGCCTCCACTAAGATTTGAATGGATTAACTCCAACTGAGAATTTAAAAATGTACAGACTTACAACCAAATTAAATTAAAGGAAAAAGAAATTAGAGTTATTTCTCAATATATTAAAGCAGATAAAAAAACCTACTTTCTAAATTATCCTCTGGCTGTAGAATCACTGGAATATTTAAAAGAGTAGAATATATATTGGCAAAATTATTTGATTTGAGTTTCAGAGGCAGGATTGACACTATTCTTTGACCTAATGTAGATATAGATTGGCGGATGAATAAACTAAATGTATCTTTTCTTTGTCATCCTCCTCTACAGATCTCACGTAAAGACAAAGTACATTTCATGAAATGGGACATCTTCCAGGAGGATCATTATGAAGAACAAAACAGGCTAAATAAATAAGAACTACAAGCATTAGCCGAAGTAAATAAAAAAATATATTTTGGTACACCTTTGCCATTCCCGAGTGCAGTAGAGTATAGTGATAGATTTGGCCTTTTTCTTTGCTCAGGAGGCAGGACATTCTGGACAGACTATCTTCTGCTCTGTTAATAGATGAACATGTCCATAATGAAAAAAACATTCAGATGTTTGGGAAGATGGTTTTCTGAGAAGCAAGAACTTAACTTTGTCATTTTGTATCCACATTTTGTGTTCTATATATAGAGAGATAAAATTACATATATTATAGGACCTTCTGCATCTAAGACATGTGATTACAACCTGGTTTGAGAAGAAAAGAGTCCTGTGGCACCTTATAGACTAACAGACGTATTGGAGCATGAGCTTTTGTAGGTGAATACCCGCTTCGTCGGATGCATGTAGTGGAAATTTCCAGGGGCAGGTATATATATGCAAGCAAGAGGCAGGCTAGAGATAACGAGGTTAGTTCAATCAGGGAGGATGAGGTCCTCTTCTAGCTGTTGAGGTGTGAAAACCAAGGGAGGAGAAACTGCTTTTGTATTTGGCAGGCCATTCACAGTCTTTGTTTAATCCTGAGCTGATGGTGTCAAATTTGCAGATGAACCGAAGCTCAGCAGTTTCTCTTTGAAATCTGGTCCTGAAGATTTTTTGCTGCAGGATGGCTACCTTTAGATCCACTATTTTGTGTCCAGGGAGATTGAAGTGTTCTCCTACAGGTTTTTGTATATTGCCATTCCTAATATCTGATTTGTGTCCATTTATTCTATTAGCACGGAGCACCACACCGTCTCTCAGCTCTTCTAATCGATCCCGGTTTGTTGTAGAACAAGGACTTTTATACAAGGAGACTCTTTCTGGTGGACACCAAGAAGACTGGCATCCTCAAAGACAGTTGGTAGTTCCAGCTAAGTACCGGGGAAAGCTCTTGAGCTTAGCTCATGATCATCCCAGTGGCCATTCTGGGGTGAACAGAACCAAAGACCGGTTGGGGAAGTCCTTCCATTGGGAGGGAATGGGCAAGGACGTTGCTAATTATGTTCAGTCTTGTGAGGTGTGCCAACAAGTGGGAAAGCCCCAAGGCCAGGAAAAAGCCCCTCTCCAGCCCCTCCCCATAACTGAAGTCCCATTTCAGCAAGTAGCTGTGGATATTCTGGGTTCTTTCCCAAAGAAGAGACTGAGAGGAAAGCAATACATACTGACTTTCATGGATTTTTCTACCCGATGGCAGGAAGCAGTAGCTCTAAGCAACACCAGGGCTAAAACTGTGTGCCAGGCCTTAGCAGACATTTTTGCCAGGGTAGGTTGGACCTCCGACATCCTTACAAATTTGGGAACTAATTTCCTGGCAGGGACAATGAAAAGCTGTGGGAAGCTGTGGGAAGCTCATGGGGTGAATCATTTGGTTGCCACCCCTTACCACCATCAAACCAATGGCCTGGTGGAGAGATTTAATGGAATTTTGGGGGCCATGATATGTAAATTTGTAAATAAACACTCCAATGATTGGGACCTTGTGTTGCAGCTGTTGCTTTTTGCCTACAGGGCTGTACCACATCCCAGTTTAAGGTTTTCACCATTCAAACTTGTGTATGGCTGCAAGGTTAAGGGCCTGTTACAGTTGGTGAAGCAGCAATGGGAGGAGTTTACGCCTTCTCCAGGCACTAACATTCTAGACATTGTAAGCAACCTAAAAAAGCACCCTCTGACACTCTTTAGCCCTTGCTAAAGAAAACCTAAAGGATGCTCAGGAAGAGCAAAAGGTCTGGTATGATAAACATACCAGAGAGTGTTCCTTCAAAGTAGGGGACCAGGTTATGGTCTTAAAGTTGCTACAGACCCATAAGATGGAAGCGTCATGGAAAAGGCACCTGGGAGCACCTGGGAGCTGTTAACTATCTCATAGCATTCCCCACCTCAACCCTAAAGCCTAAAGTGTACCATGTTAATTCTCTAAAGCCCTTTTATTCCAGAGAATTGAAGGCTTGTCAGTTTACAGCCCAGGGAGGAGATGACACTGAGTGGCCTGAAGGTGTCTACTATGAAGAAAAAAGTGATGGTGGCCTGGAAGAGGTGAACCTCTTCACAATCCTGGGACGCCTGCAGTAGCAACAGATCAAGGAGCTGTGCACTAGCTTCACACCAATGTTCTCAGCCACCCCAGGACGGACTGAACAGGCGTACCATTCCATTGACGCAGGTAATGCTCAACCAGTTAGAACCCTACCCTACCAGATGTCTCCTCTTGCCCAAGCTGCTATAGAACGGGAGATTCAAAACATGCTACAGATAGATATAATCCGCCCCTCTAACAGTGCATGGGCATCTCCAGTGGTTCTAGTTCCCAAACCAGATGGGGAAATATGCTTTTGCATGGACTACCATAAGCTAAATGCTGTAACTCTTCCCGACAACTATCCAATGCCATGCAACGATGAGCTACTGGAGAAATTGGGACATGCCCAGTTCATCTTTACATTAGACTTAAACCGGGGGTACTGGCAAGTACCGATAGATGAACCCGCCAAGGAAAGGTCAGCCTTCATCACTCATGCAGGGGTGTGTGAATTTAATGTTCATCCTTTCGGGCTGCGAAATGCACCCGCCACCTTCCAAAGACTTGTAGATAGTCTCCTAGCAGGATTGGGAGAATCTGCAGTTGCCTACCTTGATGATGTGGCCATTTTTTCTGATTTATGGGCAGAACACCTGAATCACCTGGAAAAAGTCTTTGAGTGCATCAGGCAGGCAGGACTAACTGTTAAGGCTAAACAGTGTTAAACAGGCCATAACAGAGTGACTTACCTTGGACATCAGGTGGGTCAAGGAACAATAAACCCCCTACAGGCCAAAGTGGATGCTATCTAAAAGTGGCATATCCCCAAGTCAAAAAAACAGATCCAATCGTTCTTAGGCTTGGCTGGATATTACAGGCGATTTGTACCACACTACAGCCAAATCGCTGCCCCACTGACAGATCTGACTGGAAAGACACAGACAAATGTAGTTAAGTGGACTGATGAGTGTCAGAAGGACTCACCAGGAATTGGTGGGGGAAAGGAGGGGGGATGGTTAAATTCTCCTTGTTTTAAGATCCAAGTGGTTAGATCGGTGTTCACCAGGGACTTGGTGAGGAAGTCTCTCAATGCTACCCAGGGAAGTCTCTCAAGGCTACCTCAAGGTTTTTGGAGGAAAGAGAGTGTTCCAGACACTGAGAAATTTGTATAGTCGCAGCAAGACCAGATCCAAGCTAGTAGTTAAGCCTAGAGCTTCTCATGCAGGTCCCCCACATCTGTACCCTAAAGTTCAGAGGGGGGAAGGAACCTTGACAATGAGTACATCTATCATTATTATTACAGATCTAGAGACGCTAAAAGAATCCAAAATGTGATATGATCATAGCATCATAGTTTAAATGTCTCCAAAGCCATACAATACAAATCATTAGGGCTATCAAGCAATTAAAAAAATAATTGTGATTAAAAAGATGAATCACAATTAATTGCATTGTTTAACAACAATAGAATACCATTTATTTTAAATATTTTTGGATGTTTACTATATTTTCAAATATTTTTATTACAATTACAACACAGAATACAAAATATACAGTGCTCACTTTATATTTATTTTGATTACAAATATTTGCACTGTAAAAACAAAAAAAAAGTATTTTTAATTCATCTCATACAAGTACTGTAGTGAAATCTCTTTATCTTGAAAGTTGAACTTACAAATGTAGAAATATGTACAAAAAAACTGTATTCAAAAATAAAACAATTTAAAATTTTAGAGCCTACAAGACCACTCAGTCCTACTTCTTTCTTGTTTAGTCAATTGCTCAGACAAACAAGGTTGGTTACAATTTTCAGGAGATAATGCTGCCTGCTTATTGTTTACAAAGTTCCCTGAAAGTGAGAACAGGTGTTCGCATGGCACTGTTGTAGCTGGCGTTGCAAAATATTTACCTGCCAGATGCACTAAAGATTCATATGTCCCTTCATGCTTCAACTACCATTCCAGAGGACATGCTTCCATGCAGATGGTGGGTTCTGCTTGATAATGATCCAAAGCAATGCGAACTGACACATGTTCATTTTCATCATCTGAGTCAGATGCCACCAGCAGAAGGTTGATTTTCTTTTTTGGTGGTTTGGGTTCTGTAGCTTCTGTATCAGAGTGTTGCTCTTCCAAGACTTCTAAAAGCATGCTCCACACCTGGTCCCTCTTGGATTTTGGATGGCACTTCAGATTCTTAAACCTTGGGTGGAGTGCTGTAGGTATTTTTAGAAATCTCACCTTCTCTGCATTTTGTCAAATCTGCTGAGAAAGTGTTCTTAAAACAAATATATGCTGGGTCATCATCCGAGACTGCTATAACATGAAATATAAGCAGAATATGGGTAAAACAGAGCAGAAGACATACAATTCCTTCGGGGGAGGAATACAGTCACAAATTTAATTGATGCATTTTTTTTTTAACTAGCATCATCAGCACGGAAGCATGTCTTTTGGAATGGTGGCCAAAGTATGAAGGGGCATATGAATGTTTATCATATCTGGCATGTAAATACCTTGCAACACCGGCTACAAAAGTGACATGTGAACTCCTGTTCTCACTTTCAGGTGACACTGTAAATAAAAAGTAGGCAGCAGTATCTCCCGTCAATGTAAACAAACTTGTTTGTCTTAGTGATTGGCAGAATAAGAAGTAGGACAGAGTGGACTTGTAGGCTCTAAAGTTTTACACTGTTTTGCTTTTGAGTGTCGTTATGTAACCAAAAATATCTGCATTTGTAAGTTACGCTTTTACAATAGATTGCACTTCAGTACTTGTATGAGGTGAATTGAAAAATACTATTTTGTTTATCATTTTTATAGCACATATACTTGTAATAAAAATAATAATACAAAGTGAGCAGAGTGCATTTTGTATTCTATGTTGTAATTGAAATCAATATTGAAAATGTAGAAAAACATCCAAAATATTTCATAAGTTTCAACTGGTATTCAATTGTTATAAATGTGATTAATCGTGATTAATTTTTTTTGAGTTAATCACATGAGTTAACTGCAATTAATTGACAGCCCTACAAATAATTAAACTGAAACAAAAACAATCATCTTGGCCAAAATATTGTAATGTGACTGCCTAAAATTGGTAACAAAATCCTTATTTAGGCACCTAGATAAGTGGCTTTACCTTCAAAGGTGCTGAGCACCAACTACACTTCAGTGCTTGCATGAATATTTGTGATTCACTCTAAATGTGGCAGAATTCAAGGCCTTATTGAATTTCCTCTTTTTATAGGTAGATATTTTTTAAAGAAGAGCTATTAAATACTATAACTCTTAGTAAATTTCATCATATACCTTACTTTCCCTATGATGCTGTCTTGAAACAAACTAAAGAAAATAAAGCATTTACTCTTGCAGCCTAATCCAGCTCCCACAAAAATTTATGGTAAAGCTCCTGATGACTGCAAGGATGAAAAGATCACATCCTTCAATATAAGCGAGTATAATCCTCACTCCTGCATCAGCACCTTTATGTCTTATAAGAACTGAAGTGACATAAAGGGTCCCTTAAGGCTCCTCTTTGCAAGCTCTGGGCATGTTGGGGTGGGATACTTTAGATCTCACTAACTTTGGGCTGACGTTTCTGTGCTGTGCATTATAGAAATAAAGCAGACAATCTCACCCTATGGGCAACTCCATCATTAAAGTTGGTGTGAATTTTACCAGTGTGAATTAGCTCCAATGGCACAACATATGATTAGTTAAATATGTAAAAAGAACTGAAACATCAAGGATTTGTCAGTTCAGAAATGTGGCTTTGAATCAGTTAAATGAGCAGGAAACAAATTAAATAGGACATAAAAATACAAGCATTTCTAGACTAAATGAAAGAGTTTCTTGGAATTGTACAATTACTTCTGTAATTTATTTGAGCTAAATAGATATTACATAGACTCTCATTAAACTGTTACACTAACACCATGTAGAGTAATGGAGACTTGCACAAATCAAGGTATGCAGAGATTGAAAAGCTGGATATGTACATTAATTATACATTTTCAGTAAAGGGCGAATATTTTCTAATGAATCATGTCACAGCAATCCATTCAGAGATGCAGTGTAACACAAAGTCTAGAGAATCTTGAAGATTAAATATGGTCTCCTTTAAAAAATAACTTAAGCAATAAACATTCGTTTTTAAATAGAAATGTGTTCACTGAAAGAAATGAGCACATTGGAAAAAATAGATTAAAAATAGCTTTAATTAGTCCTGTAGGGCTGAGTGAGTGATTCTGATTGAAAAAAAAAATCAAAATTCACTTAGACAAGCTTGAGTACTTCACAGTAAGCATGAGTATTTATAGGTCATTTTATGAATGCTTATGATAGGAGTAAGTTTTATATAATGGCACAATCAAAGGTATTATTCTGGTGCCACTGAATTATTTTATGGTCTTAAGTGTGGTTGTACAGTAAGTCACTAAATAATTATTTAAATTGAATATTTTCTGTGAACATTATAAGTATTATATTTCATCCCCATTTGTTTGCTTGCTTGCTTGCTTGCTTGCTTTCAATGGTGGAAGTAATCTGATTTGCCAATGAACAGTAATAAAAAACAGTGCTGCCAAGTCAAAGACCTTTCCCCTGGCATTCTTTAAAAGGAAACAAAAAACAAGGAAACTTCGCCTTACTTATTTTGATACGATGAATGGGATGTGGGAATGAAAAGTCAAATATGAGGGAAAATCAATCAGTATTCCTTTTTCTCTCCAAAAACAATCTCCCCTTTTCCCACTGCCCAGTACCCTGTTCCTATGCAATATTTCCTTGTTCATATATTCAAGGACACATTAGCCTTCTGACTTACAGTATTACTCCAGGAGTTCATGTTCAATTCGTTATCTGCCATGACCCCTAAATCCTTTTCACAGTAACTGAATTCTAGGATATATCCTCCATCATATAAATGTGACCTACATTCTTTGTTCTTAGATGTATAACTTTGAATTGAGCTATATTAAAAGTCATGTTGTTCTGATGAACTCACCTTGCCAAGCAAACAAGATCAGTCTGTATACCTGACCTGTGTCTCACACTAATACACATTTCAATAATTGTTGTGCCCTCTGCAAATTTTACTAGCAATGATTTTAGATTTTCTATGGGGTCATTTTTAAGACATTGAACACTATTGGGCCAAGAACAGATCCTTGCAGGGCCCCACTAGAAACAGGAAGATGTTTCCCATTTATAATACATTTCTGAGATCAATCAGGTAAGCAGTTTAAAATCCATTTCATATATGCTACATTGATTTGATATGTTGCTATTTTCCTTTTATATGAATGTCATGCATGAATAAATTAAATGCCTTATAGAAATCAAAGTATACTATGTCAAACAAATAAAAAATTATAACAGCTTTGTCTGAAAACCATGTTGACTGGCAGTAATTATATTACCTTCCTTTAATTTTTATTGATTATGTCACTTTTCTCTTTTTTTTCTATGTTTGTACAACACCTAGCACAATGATATCTTGGTCCATGACTGGGTCTTTTAGTCACTACAATAATACAAACAAATAAATAAATAAATAATATCAACCTTTCCTTGATTTTGCCCTGGACTGGCATCAGACTGACTAGCCTATGTTTTCCCAAGTCAATTCGTGACTTTTAAAACATTAAAACAACACTAGCCTTTTCCCAGTCCTCTGGAACTTCCCCTGTATTTGAAGACTTGTTAAAATGCCAACATCAATGCTTCAGAGAGATCCTCAGCCAATTCTTCTAATACTCTTGGTTGTAAATTATCCAGTCCTACAGATTTTAAATATCTAACTTTAATAGTTGCTTCCCTAATCACTAATAAAACAAAACATATTTAATTATCAGTTTAAGATATGAATACATCATTCTGCTGCTTTGCAACATAGTACAGAAATATTTATTGAATATTGCTACCTTTTCTACATTATGAAGAAACCTTATTTTGTGATTCCACAGTTATGGTTTTTTTTGTGTGTATCTAGTGACACATTCTTAAACTGTGAATTATCATTCATATTTTTATATTTCAATATTTCTTTCTACTCAGGATTGTTTTCAACTTTGGAAATTTGGCCCTTTTAAAGCATCAAGTGTATACTCCTATTTCAAGCAACCTTACCTGTTGTAGATTTGGTTTTATTTAGAAAGAGACTCAAAAAATCCTGGTTGGAATTAGATCAACTTAAAGAAAAACCTGAGTGCTGGGGTTCCTGTAAATATGGCCTTAACTGAGGCACCATGGTATTTTTTAAACTGTACATACTGCAGTTATTAAGTATTCTTATCTGTGACTAAAAATGTTTCAACTTGCTGAATCTAATAATTCACAAGTTGAAAACTGTTAATCACGTTTTTCATCCTCTGCAATGTAGTTTCTTTTATAGAGCTCACTCAGATCTAGAAAGCATATCACATTTGACTGTATTAAAATTAATTTTTGTTGAATGGGTCCATATTCCCAAGTGATCCAGATCATTCTATGCTAATGCCCTGTCCTCATCATTATTTACCACTCCTCCAATCTTTGTGTCATCTGCCAATATTAGCAGCAGTGATTTTATATTTGCTTCCTTCACATTTATAAAAATGTTGAATAATGTTGGATCTAGTACTCATTGATGGAAAATCCCTCTAGAAATATCTCCATTTCATGACAATTTTCTATCTACAATTACCTTGTGAGATCTCTCAGGCAATTCTTAAACCATGTAAAGTCTGTTTTATTGATACTATTATTAATAATAATTATTATTATTTGTATTACTGTGGTACCTAGGAGTTGTGTCATTGTTCTGGGCACTGTACAAACACTGATCAAATATTCCAGATTGCTATTTTTTAATTAGAATGTCATATGGTGCTAAGTAAAATGCCTTACAAAACTCTAAGTATATATTACAGCTATATTTACAACCAAACTTGTAATTTCATCAAAGAATTAAATCAGGTTTGTTTGACATGACCTATTTTCCATAAAACCATGGTGAATGGCATTAATTATATATTTATCCTTTAATTCTGTATCAGTTTAATCCTGTATTATTTTGCCTGGGATTTATATCAGGCTAAGCTACTTATAGTTACCTGGAACTCTCTGGCCCTTTTTGAATATTGGCACAATATTAGCACTCCTCCAGTCTTTTGGCATTTTCTTGGTATTCCAAGATTTATTAAAAATTAACATTATGAGGCCAGACATTGCCTCAGCCAACTCTTGTAGTTAACATCCAACTAGAAGTTGTGATTTATATTCTGTGCATATTCTGAATCTGGTCATTCCAAGCAAATTACTTATTCCTGTTCTTAGCAGGAATTGATGGTGTGAATGAGCTATACATGAGGCTGCTAATGGCCAGAATATGGATCCATATAACACTGCTTTCCTTAAAATAGCTATTTAAATAAATGTTTGGCACCTATAGTAAACTCATTCCATTTCTGTCATGTTTGGATTTTAAAATACGTGATCCTTTCTGACAAATGTTAAAAATGATATTAATTGCAATACATTTGAATGTAGACATCTCTATAGGATGTCTTCAAATGCATTAATAGGCTTATATGAATATTCATTTGAGCTGCCATGGTTATAAGGGCTATCTTTCTTTGGTACTTCCTTCTTTAATCTAATTTGAGGTGGTTTAATATATGAAAGAAAGAACATTTGTGAACAGAGTGCATGAAAGGAAGGTTGATTTTGTTATTAAAGCATGGGATTGAGATTTGAGAGCCTGGATTCAGATCCCGTCTGTCCCTGTTGCTCACGTGAATTGGTGGATAATGTTTCCCTTACTCACTAGGGTAGAGTGAGGATAAACTCATTAATATATGTGAGACGTTCAGATACTATGGTGATCGGAAACCACGTGAGACTCTAGATATTCCATCCACTTTCTACGGGAAAAATAACCCTCAAAAGAACTTAACATTATAGAATTGAGTGCTTTGGATGACTTAGAACAATTAGAGCACCAGCTAAGTGGAAATATGAAAAATTCTTAAATATATAATATTTCTTAAAAACATATTGACTAACTGGAAAAACTAAACATTATCTTTAGAAAAAATTAATTGCAATAACTTCAGTGAAAGTTTAGATATTGACTTCAATGGGAGCTTGAGCGGAGGTTCTTAATGAGAATAGTACATGAATCTGACTTGTTTTTTACCTTTTATATGACGTGAGGCAGGTACCTCATCTTTTTCTATTATATTATTTTAGTGCCTTGAGTTCCCAGTAGGGTTAGGGGACCCATTTCCTAAGTATTGTACAAACACATAGTGAGAGACCGTCCTCATTCCCAAAGATGCTGCAGTCTAGACACAACAACCAAAGGGAAGGAGAGGCACAGAGAGGTGAAATGACTTGTCCAAGGTCATACAGAAGGTGAGTGGCAGAGCCAGTATTAGTCTCCTGAGTCCCAATCCAGTTACCTAGCCACCAGACAATGCTACCTCTCAACATGCCTAAGAGCCAAATTATACTTCTGATGCTATGAAAATAATAACAATAATATACATATTTACCCAGTCTATATCTGAGTTTAGTTTGCAAACTTGCTTACTGTATGCATTGATCAATGGGAGTTTTGACTGAGTAAAGACTAATGAAGATTTCAGTTTCACCTGTGCTACCTGTCAGCTCTGTATTCTTGGGAACCAGGGTGCAGTGCCAGCCTGTTTGACTCATGAAGGACCCCTTCCCCTCAGCCTCTGCTTGAACCAAAACCAATCAGAAGAAAGACTTACAAAAAACAAAGAAAAGGCAGTGAGAGACATACCTAAACCCCTCTGGACAAGGATGACAGGTTTAAGGCAACTCCTCTAGCCTCATTTGCATCAAAGATGGGACAGGGAGGCATCTCCGTTAGCATACAGAATGCTGAACAGAGATTCCAGAGGAAGAACTGCACTGAACCCTGGGACCAGAAAAGCAGGAAATCACTGCATGATGGGGGATCTCTGCTCCAGACGCTAATGAACCCGCCTGCACACACTCAACTCAGCAGTTATTGGACCAATTCTAACAATAAATCCTTTATTGGTATCCAAAATACTAAAGCTGCCTACTTGCATTGTGAGCTCCCATGAAAGAACACACCCATAGCCAGGAATGATCAGCTCCTATTGTTTAGCCTGAACAAAACAACTTTGGTATACTCCCTTGGGCCATCAGTTTACCCATAAACAAATCCAGTGTTCTCCTTTGAACCACTGTTGTTTCCCTACAAAAGACCCCTACCCATGCTCAAGTAAGTGTTCTGATGCCTGGATCCAACATCTGCATCAGTTCCATTGCATTTTCATTTTCTCCTGACTGATCACGCCAGGGGCTCTGCCAATCTCCAGCACTCCAGACCCTCAGCTACCACCCCCACCTGGGATCCCCGATAGATTCAAGCTTCAGGAAGTGGTGAGAACCCAACTCTCTCTCTCTCTGTTTTTTTCTACTCTAAGTATAGCTTTCTAACCCTGGCTTGTGTGATCAGTTATAGTTTTCTAAATCTGACTTTTGTAATCAAATTTAAGCTAGATTTAATATTGCAACTGTTTAATTTGTTTGGCTCTCCTGGTATGGTTATTACTTGGCAATAAATAAATGTTGTGGTTCAACTGTATCAGAGGGGTAGCCGTGTTAGTCTGGATTTGTAAATGCAGCAAAGAATCCTGTGGCACCTTATAGACTAACAGATGTTTTGGAGCATGAGCTTTTGTGGGTGAATACCCACTTCGTCAGATGCATGTAGTGGAAATTTCCAGGGGCAGATATATATGCAGGCAAGCTAGAGATAATGAGGTAGTTCAATCAGGGAGGATGAGGCCCTGTTCTAGCAGTTGAAGACGAGGCTGAGGTGGAGATTTGAGGAGGGGTTCTGTGATAAACAGATAGCTAAGGGTTAATGTCTCTTTAACCTGGAAAGGAGTAACCTGAAACACCTGACCAGAGGACCAATCAGGAAACAACACTTTTTCAAATCTGGGTGGAGGGAAGTTTGTGTCTGAGTCCTTTGTCTTCTGCCTGTACTCTCTCTCGGCTATGAGAGGATTTCTGTCTCTTGCTTTCTAATCTTCTGTTTCCAAGTTGTAAGTACAAAGATAGGAAGACCATAGGTTTGTTTTTTTTGTATTTACATGTGTGTAGTTGCTGGAATGTGTTAAATTGTATTCTTTGTGGATAAGGCTGTTTATTCATATTTCTTTCAAGCAATTGTCCCTGTATTTGTCACCTTAATACAGAGAGACCATTTTTATGTATTTTTTCTTTCTTTTTACATAAAGCTTTCTTTTAAGACTTGTTGGAGTTTTTCTTTGGTGGGAAACTCCAGGGAATTGAGTCTGTAGCTCACCAGGGAATTGGTGGGAGGAAGAAGTCAGGGGGAAATCTGTGTGTGTTAGATTTACTAGCCTGACTTTGCTTTCCCTCTGGGTGAAGAGGGAAGTACTTGTGTTTCCAGGACTGGAACTACAGAGGGTGGACTCCCTCTGCTTAGATTCACGGAGGTTGCTTCTGTGTATCTCTCCAGGAGCACCTGGAGGGGGGAAGGGAAAAAGGATTATTTCCCTTTGTTGTAAGACTCAAGGGATTTGGGTCTTGGGGTCCCCAGGGAAGGTTTTTCAGGGGGACCAGAGTGCCCCAAAACACTCTAATTTTTTGGGTGGTGGCAGCTTTACCAGGTCCAAGCTGGTAACTAAGTTTGGAGGTTTTCATGCTAACCCCCATATTTTGGATGCTAAGGTCCAAATCTGGGAATAGGTTATGACATGGTGGCAGCGTTTGTGGGAAAGATAGAATCCAGAAGCCAGTAGGAATATTATATTTTTCTTTTCTCTGCTAAGGGCTTTTAAGCAGAGAGGAACGGTTTGGTTTTAAAAGGATCCAGAGAGAATTTTTTTTCCTCCGCTCTCTCTTGCAGTTTCTGGCTTGCATATTAAGCAAGGAACCATTAAGGAACTATTATGGGTCTTTTGTCACACAATAGCACTCCCATTAGGAGTCAAATACCAGCACTATACACATGCAAATAAAGTGGTTTTTCTGGTTTACTTTACATTTAAAAGATTAGCTAGAGGAAGAAAGGGAAAAAGGCATTGTTGCTAGGCAGACTCCAGGAGGCAACAGAGAACCTGCAATTCAGAAGATAAACACCGGAGGGCACCCCAACACAAGCAAACAGGAACCATGCCTAACAAGACAAAAATGGCCGAAGAACAAATCAAAGATGCCGAGCACAGGCGAGAGATGGAAAAAAAAATGCAGGAACTAGAAATAAAACAAAAAGAGATGGAACTAAGAGAAAGAGAAAGAGAAACAGAGGCGGCCCACAGAAGAGAACAAGAAGACAGAGAGGCAGCCTACAAAAGAGAGCAAGCAGCCAAAGATGCAGACCACCAAAAACAGCTGGAATTAAAAGAGAAAGCATGGGAACTCCAGAGGGAAGCCCACCAACAGGCCATGGAATTAGAAAAGGCTAAACAACAACACCCAGCCAATCCTAAGAACCCTTCGCCAGTACTTATTCCACAGCACAGGAAATTTCCCACCTACAAGGCAGGTGATGACACTGAGGCCTTCTTGGAAAATTTTGAAAGAGCCTGTCTTGGGTACAGCATCCCTGAAGACCAGTACATGGTAGAATTGAGGCCACAGGTCAGTGGACCTTTAGCAGAGGTGGCAGCTGAAATGCCTAAGGAGCAAATGAACGACTATAAACTTTTTCAAACCAAGGCCAGATACAGAATGGGGATAACCCCGGATCATGCCCGTCAGTGTTTCAGAACCCAAAAGTGAAAACCAGATGTGTCATTTCCCAAACACGCCTACTAAGTTGGGAAAAATTATGAGGCCTGGATATCAGGACACAATGTTAAATCCTTGGAAGAACTGCACCTCCTCATACAAATGGAGCAGTTCTTGGATGGTGTTCCTGAGAACATAACACGGTACATACAAGATGGAAAACCCAAAAATCTCACTGAGGCGGGGGAGATTGGAGCCAGATGGATGGAAGTGGCAGAAAGCAAGAAAGCTACTGTCAAGGGGAACAAATACCCCAGGGGGCACACCGACCATAAACCCTACAACCGAGGACAGCCAAAGACCCCACATACAACCCAAGTAAAGCCACAGACGCCCTATTCTTCCACCTCATCAGTCTCCAGTAACTCACCTCGACCCAGTGACCCATCAGATGGAAGATGCTTTAAGTGTAATGAACTGGGACATATCAAGGCCAACTGCCCAAAGACCGCCAACCGAGTGCAGTTCATTACACCACCATCACACCAAAGATCCCCAGGCCCAAATACCTCTCAAATACCCTTGGAGCAAAGGGAAAATTTGAGAGTGGGCGGAAAGAAGGTTGCTGCGTGGAGAGACACGGGGACACAAGTGTCAGCTATCCACCAATCCTTCGTAGACCACAAATTCATCAACCCAAAGGCCCAAGTGACAATTTACCCCTTCATGTCACAAGCTGTAGACTTGCCTACAGCTAAACTGCCTGTCCAGTACAAAGGCTAGTCGGAAATCTGGACTTTTGCAGTCTATGACAATTATCCCATCCCCATGCTACTGGGGGAAGACTTGGCCAACCAGGTGAAGCGGGCCAAGAAAGTGGGAATGGTTACACGCAGCCAAACCAGACAAGCTTCCAGACCCATTCCTGTTCCTGAGCCGTCCACAGGGGCCCCATCTGTGTTACCAGAGACCCAGACAGAGGTAGTGGACCCGGATTCCATGCCAACCACTGAAACAGCCACAGCACCTCCAGTCCTAGGCCCGAAACTGGAACAGCAACCAGCACCAGCAATTGCAACCACATCTTCAAACTCAACGCCAGTGGGCGCCAGCGAGTCTGTTAGTTATATACTTAGTAGTATATGTAAAGGTGCATATGTTGTATTAATCTGTTTATTTTAAAGTTATAGGAGTTAATCGCCGCCAGTGAGCTTCCCCACTGTCTGCAATTTGGGGGGCGTGTCATAAACAGATAGCTAAGGGTTAATGTCTCTTTAACCTGGAAAGGAGTAACCTGAAACACCTGACCAGAGGACCAATCAGGAAACAACACTTTTTCAAATCTGGGTGGAGGAAAGTTTGTGTCTGAGTCCTTTGTCTTCTGCCTGTACTCTCTCTCGGCTATGAGAGGACTTCTGTCTCCTGCTTTCTAATCTTCTGTTTCCAAGTTGTAAGTACAAAGATAGGAAGACCATAGATTAGTTTTTTTTGTATTTACATGTGTGTAGTTGCTGGAATGTGTTAAATTGTATTCTTTGTGGATAAGGCTGATTATTCATATTTCTTTTAAGCAATTGACCCTGTATTTGTCATCTTAATACAGAGAGACCATTTTTATGTATTTTTTCTTTCTTTTTATATAAAGCTTTCTTTTAAGACCTGTTGGAGTTTTTCTTTGGTGGGAAACTCCAGGGAATTGAGTCTGTAGCTCACCAGGGAATTGGTGGGAGGAAGAAGTCAGGGGAAAATCTGTGTGTGTTAGATTTACTAGCCTGACTTTGCATTCCCTCTGGGTGAAGAGGGAAGTGCTTGTGTTTCCAGGACTGGAAACAGGGAGGCTGGTGTCCCTCTGTTTAGATTCGCAGAGCTTGCTTCTGTGTATCTCTCCAGGAACCCAGGGAGGGAACACCTGAAGGGGGGAAGGGAAATGGTTTATTCCCCTTTGTTGTGAGACTCAAGGAATTTGGGTCTTAGGGTCCCCATGGAAGGTTTTTGGGGGGACCAGAGTGCCCCAAAACACTAATTTTTTGGGTGGTGGCAGCTTTACCACGTCCAAGCTGGTAACTAAGCTTGGAGGTTTTCATGCTAACCCCCATATTTTGGACTCTAAGGTCCAAATCTGGGAATAGGTTATGACAGGTCCAATAGGGGCAGGAAGGAGATGGAGGTGGGGCGGGGACTTTGGGGAAGGGGTTGGAATGGGAGGAGGATGGGGTGGAGTCAGGGTGCAAGGGGGGCATGAGCTCTCACCAGTGCCACAAGTATGGGGATGGATAGCTCAGTGGTTTGATCATTGGCCTCCTAAACCCAGGGTTATACGTTCAATCCTTGAAAGGGCCATTTAAGCATCTGGGGCAAAAATTGGGGATTGGTCCTGCTTTGATTAGGGGGTTGGACTAGTTGACCTGCTGAGGTCCCTTCCAACCATGATATTCTAAGTTGGCAGCTTGAAAATGCTGCTTGACCCAGCCTGCTGAGTTCAGGCACATGTATGGGGCCAGCTTGGGAGTTCTGATTGACCTGATTTTCTTATATGTGTGTGTTCATCTCATTCTGGGGCTGGAGGAACCCAGGCCTGGGAAACCTAGATGCTTCAGGATAGCTTCACTGGGAGGGAACTTGCAGAAGGGAGAACAAAGCTCTGTATGAGGGTGCAAGCAGTACATTGATAGAATTACAGAAACCCCTTCCCCTGCCCCAAAGAGTAACCCTAACAAATAAGCATACCCCAAAGTAACAGGCAAATCTGGTAACACATTTTTATCTTTTACTGATAATAAAAGGAATTTACGTGATATAAACTTTTTTATATGTTCTATCAATAACAGCAAATTGTAAAAGCATTAAAAAATTCTTATAGAAAAGTGGCTCACACTTCTTTACAGCTAGTTTCTAATGCATTTCTACTGATTTTTTTCTAAAGTGTTCATTTTCAAAGATCTATTAAAGTTTATAGGAATTTTTATAGCCATCTTTACAGGACCTGGACAGGCAATTGGCCTTTTCCCCTTAAGCTGTTTAGAAATTTTTACAACATAAAAAAATAGATATCTCCATCTTCTAAAAAGAACAAAATCAAAAAGTATAGAGATGGAAAAAAGACCTAATCAGTTAGCTGGCCTGCCTCCAGACAATGTAGGATTATTCCATGTAGAACAGGGCTATTTTTAAATGACTTAAATAATAGAGATTTCACAACCACACTTCAGAGATTATTCCATAGTATAATAGGCCTCACTGTGCGAAATCTTTCTCTGATAATCTGCCCACATCTTCCTTTTATAATTTCATCTCATTATTCAGTTATATGTCCTTGTACCACCTTAAATGATTTCTCAATTACTGACAGACTTGTTGTTTAGGGTAGCATAACTAGCCCTAATGGAATGAAACTGAGCAAGGAAAATGTAAACTACCATCAAAATTGTTCTAATATGGAGGTATTAGTCATTATTAGACTGCAGAAGAGTCTTCCACTAAACCAGACAAATCAGTTGAAAATATATCGTAGAGAAAAATCCTGCTGTGGAAGTTACTAGATGAGCTAATACATCTTTTCCATCTTTTTTTTTTTTTGATTTGACAATTCTATTTGCTCAAGAGGTTCAGTATTTATTGTAGATATAGGCAGAGATCTCTTATTGGACAATACAAGAAGTACTGGTACTGAAAACTGATTAACATAAAGATCAAAATATAGATAAGCATGTACATAAGATAATTAACTTATTTAAGGCTATGTAGTGGCAGCTCCACACACTGGTTACTGGGAGAATCTGAGTTCAGGACTGACAGGGGATATTGCTTGTAGCAACTACTGTATTGGAAAAGTAGGATCTTTGCCATGTTCATTTTTTAATAATGATAATAATTTCCACTTCTATCAGATCTCATAGCATTTTGCAAACTTTAATTAATTAATTCTCCCATATCCTTGTGAAATAGTTAGGAATTACTGTATTATCTTAACTTCAGAGCTGAGAAAAAAGGACACACTTCAAAGAAGCTTAGTGACTACTCCCAGGTTACACAGAGGGCACTCATATTCTATGTAGACAAGAGTATTCAACTCTGTTGGTATAACTGGTAAAACTCCTAGACAAGACCTAAGATCAAGCATCCAAGAGTCAAGAATATTTACAAAATATTGAGGATTTAAGGTAAGTCTCCCCACTGCCAAATCCCAAGAACCTGCACTGATTGTGAATAAATTAGAGCAAAGAGAGGTTTCCACTGGGAAATTCTTTTGTTGGATTTAACATTAATAATGTGGTGATATTATTACTTAGATTGTAAACTCTTTGGGGCAGGAACCACCGTTTTGTTTTGGGTTTGTACATCACCTATCACATTGGGGATCCCACTGCGTGACTAGTGGCCTTAGGCAGAACAATAATACAAATAATAAATATATATTATTAGGTCAATTTAATTACCTCATTCACAGATCTTCACAGATCAAATTGGTTTATGTCAGGTTAATGTGGTGTTACTCTTATTTTCTGTTTAGCTTCTCAGCTCCTCTCCTCCTGGGCTTTATCTTAGAAGATACAGGATGTTTTAAAAATGTATTTATTTCTCAGATTTCTCCTAACACGCAATTGAGCAGATTGTTTCCCTTTGTATCAAAGTCCCACATAGTCCAAGCTCCCCGTTCTCACTCAGTGCTTCCCTCCCCTCAAGATTAGGCCACTTGTTAGCTTCCTTCATATTTATACTTCCAAGCACATGGCACAAGGGATTGTCCCTCCCACCCATTTAGTAATTTGCAATCAATCTTATCTTATCTAGGATTTACTCACTTCATACACTCAATAACTTGCAGACTTCAAAGAGACATTGAAACAGCTCATTTTTATTTACTGCTCTTACAGTTAATATCTTTTCAAGTATCTATTTTATTTCTAGATCAACATTCAGTTGGCAAATTGGAAGAGCTGGGCCTAGAGTTCTCTTTGGGTGGCTCTGGGCGAAGTCACTTTTTGTAGGGTAACTATTTCCTTTGCTGTTCAACATGACTTTGCTGAGCAACATTTGGATGGCAATTTGCTGACATTGGTTTTGCCTTAGTACGAAACAGGGCAGATCATGAGACTGTTGTCATTATCCAAAGGTCATTGGCAGCCAAAGTGGAAGGATGTCAATGTCCTGAACAAACAGTTCATCAAGGATCCATCCAAAGAACCCAAGGGCTTTTCATTCCCACTTAAAATATGGTTCATTTTGAATCGCAACTTCATATCACATGGCAAGTGTGCTTACCTTTTCCATAAATGGGGACTGAGACAAAATCCTATCTGTGAGTTCAGAAATAGATTTCAAACTGTGGAATACCTCATCAACCAACATCCCAAACAATCACATCCTAGTGGTATCTCTGCCATCCTCTCTACACCACCTGAAGCAATCAGTTGGATTACCAGCCTACACTTGGACATCTAACATTGCTATTTCCAAGCCATATAAAAGATGACAACTTCCAGGTTGCCCACCCTACATTTGAAAGTTATTACACAGAACATACATTAAATCCATAGTTTATTTAGAGCAATGGTGCTTTGGTTCTGAGAAAAGGCTAAGAAAAGACATGCTGTGGTTTTGGAGGCAATGGATTATTTTCTGTCTGATTTGTAAACCAGATAATATTCCCTGCCTTTAAATGTCATACTTTTTTATACCTTCTGGCTGATAACCTAGTAATGAGTTAATTCCTTCAAGGTACTCCTTTAATTCTTTCACATGTGTAAGGAACAAAGACACCCACAATTTAGAATCTGACTCCTCCAATTAAGAATTCGACAAGGTATTGTGCAAAGTATTCAAATTGCAATATTTGTCAGATTGTTTGTTCTGTGAATTGCCTCTCTGTCTGTGTGCAATTACACTTGATTTGATGTAATTAAGGTTAATTGGTGATAAGTTCAGCTGATGCCAGTCTAAAAGGAGTGGCTGCAAGACATTGGGTTATCTAATTTCTGAAGGAAATGGTAGAATACAGAAAAAAATAACTGAACAAAAATCTCTCTCTCAAGGAAGCAGCATTAAAATTGCTTTAAGTATTACATTTTAATGTGGTGGTTTCTTAATTTTTTTTTCTTTCCAGTAGAAATTGCCTCCCTCCTACTTTCTTCTTCTGGAAAACATTGCTGCAATAAACTAGCTCTGTAAAACCTAACTTCTTAGGATTATACTTCACATATCAGCTCTCACTTTGACTGAAAATTAATAGAAAGGGAAATATTTATTTCACACCTGCACTATGGATGTTCTGATGATGCTGACAGATTTTCAGTGGGAAGTGGGCGCTTTGCACCTTTGAAAATCTTACCCCCTGCTTGAGCTACTCCGTATACAGATGAAGATAGCAAGACTGCTGCATGTGGTGAACAATTAGAAGTGGAAAACTACACTGAAATCTTTTTGACGTAACCACCCAAAGAAATAGCAAAATATGATTGCTTCATACCAGGTGGGGTTTAATTAAAGTTTGAATTAAATTGTACTGGAAACCACTTGGGGATACTTTAAAGTGACCATTTAAGAGTGGAGATAGCCTCAAGGGGGATATTCTTAGTGCAAATTTTGCTGTGTAAAAATCCTCTCTATAACCCTGATCCTGAAAACTGCCATACAGAAGGACTGCCTCATTGAAGGCTGTGCACACATCTAAGGGCCCAGTCCTGCAAAGAAACTGGATGGCTGGATCCCTGTGCCTGTGCAATACTCCACTAGAGTCCATGAGACTCCATGTCGGCACAGAGCTCTACCCATGCAGTGCTCCTTACAGTATATAATAATAGACAAGTATTTTTTCTTAAATATTAAAGTATTCTGAATACTAGCCTGTGAAATGACTTTCTACATCTCTGGATGTCTTTTAAAATTGACAATCCTTTCTAGAGCTGACACCTGTCTCCCTTAGGTTACTGTTTCAAAATCAGTTGTTGGTGCAGGGCTTTCTCCTTATACTGTGTTACGAGGATTTCTTGTTTCTGAGCCCTCAGTGAGTTTATGTGATATTAACCTCCAGACGTGGTGAGAAAGCATCTGATAAAAACTGCTGTTCGGTTCTGACAGATATTAAAATTTAATAAATCTCTGTATGAAGTTTGCTTAATCAAATGTCAGACAGATCTTAAATCTATCAGTAAAGACCTTAATTCACCCAGGGGGCAAAATCAACAGTGAAGGCAAAAATCCTCAACAAGAAAAGGGCCTTTAAGAGCTGTATTTGTAGTGCCATCTGCTTTGAGTTAATTCTTCTCAACAGGCTACTCAGATGCCATTTAATCTCTGTATCCCCTATTAAAGAAGTAGAGAATATATTGAAATATGTCACGAGTATCCTGTAAATCCTGATTTACCGATAGCACAATTTGATTGGTATCTCTCTCCTCTGCTGCCATTGCATCTTACTCCTCTGTAAGTAAAATATCAGTCTTTGAGTAAGCCCAACTCTCCAGACTACTAATCAGTATATTTGATGTGTGCCTAGGCCCAAGAAGAAGGCATATATAAGAGAAGCTATAGTCATAATTTTGATATCTGACAAGTATATGGACTATTTTTTCTAAACAGTTTGGCTGCACAGATTCAAACTTACCTGCATTGTAAGATGATGTGCTATTTCAGGCACTTCAAAGTGGGAAAATAATAGTTTGCCCTTGTGTATAGAAATGGGAGCTGCTATGTGGTTGAGAATTAGCCTTCAGGATCTTGCTCTTTGACCTGGAAGGTGTTGCAATCTGCCTGTCCTCACAGCTGCTGTTTGAATACAGTAATTACAATGGCTGTGAGAGAGTAGATGGGATTATAAGGATAGGAAAGCAGCCCAGAATGCAGAGATAACTACATTTTTTGGATCCTCATGTCTATGAACTAAATACATGTTAGTTCCTTCTTCGGAGAGTCATTCATCACTTTGATTACAGGACAAAAAAGCACTCTTAAAAAAAAATCTTCCCTTTTCCTGAAGGGAATATAGCCCAGTGATTCAGAAAATAATGATATGATGACAAGCAGGTATTTTAAGAGAATCTTGCCTTCAGCTTCCAAATGCCTGTCTCTCTACTCTGGATAAAGTGATGAGCTCTGGTGGGTATGTGACCATTTGTCACACATTCTTTGCCCAGTGCATATGTTATTTCCATAGGATTAGATCCTGATACCCTCTCTCATGCTGAGTTGTCATTTACTCATAGGCATGGTTCAATTGCTTTCAATGGGAACACATGTGGAGAAAAACCCTGATCCTGCGATCTCATCAGCATTGGTAGACTCCTTTGACCTCATGGAGATCCAGTTGAAGTCAATGGGGCTCTGGAGGGATGCAGGTATTCACCCATGCAGATCAAACTGCAGGATAAAGGCTTCAGTTACTACTCAATAGGTTAGATATTGGAGTGATAATGAGAAGGAAGTAAACTGGGACAGTCTAGCTCTACTCACTGGCACTTTGTGGGGACAGAGCCCAAAGTCCACCAATATGAGAGGGTAATCAGCAACTCCATGGCAGTTGTTCTCCCCTTCCTAAACAGATTAACAAAACGGATACCCTACTTCAGGGAGTAAGAAGGCATTTTACATGACTCACAGTTTAGCACATAGTGAGTCAATGTGGCAGAATTTGAACCCTAACATTTACCTTTTCAAACTAGGCAATAGTCAGATAGTAAGTGTGATGACATAGGAAAATGTAGTGATCAAAAAGAGCAAGAAAGTTACTGTCCCAAAGTGAACATTGACTGGGTGAGCACAAATCATACGTGCTACACAAAACCAAAAAGTTCACTGAAAGTGCTGAAAATAAAAGCTCTGATGAAAGTGAGGCCTAAATACAGGAGAGTGAATAAGCCACATTTTCAGCCATGGATGCAGTGTGTGGATATGGAAAACTATAAGTATAACCCACATGCCTAATAGGGAGATACCTCTTTAAGAGATTTATGGAGAATTGTGGGAGGGGGGAGGAGGAATGTGTTATGTCTGGATAACTGTTGTTAGGCAGATGCATCATTAGCACTCCACATCCAGAAATTTCTGGGATTGGCTGGGGTAGTTATGAGCTTGCTCAACAGGTTCCCTGTAGCTGGACTCTGCCTCCATTGAGGGCCAGCAGTCAGGGCAGCTGCTTGAAAACGTACATGTAACCTGGGTGTGTGGGTAGAAATTGAGCCACAGGAGTAGAAAGCAGCTGTTTTCCCCTAACTCTGAAATATTTTGCAGCAGGTTTCTTTAAAAAAAGATTTTATATATATATATATATAGTTAATCTGAGTGATTGGCTAGATTTTTAGCTGGCTAACTGAGTTCTGTAAGAAGAAGGAAGAGTCTGCACGGATTCTAGTTGGAGGTTTCTGCAAGCAAGAGGAGGGAAGATATTGCTGCAGTACTTTTGTCTTAAAGAGATCTAGTGATTAAAGACTGTAATTGAGACTCAGGTGAACTCAGCCTAAACTTTTGGGAACTTAGAGATACTTCTCACTGTGTTTCTGTGGGGACTGAGCTGTTTAGATTTTTTTTTCCTCTAATTTTGTAAAACTGTAAAGATAATGTATATGTGGATTATAAAGTAGTCTTGTTATGTTGTAGAAATTAAGTTATTATGTTTATCATTATAAGACTTTATGAAGTTAGTACATAAGAATTAAGTTAATTCCTTTTGTTCTTTTTGGACTTGATTGTGGAGAGGTTGACTCTGTGCAACCCGTGCTGAAAATCCTCAATGACTGATTTCTGGGTTTCCATGTGCTTTCCTTTGGGAGTTTTTAAGACAACTAGGAGAAAGGCAGTGAAGTAAACTTCAACCCACCCAAAGGTTACGTAATCACATACACAAATTAGATAGCGGTACTTACAAATATATTGGTGAGGTATACAAATTCCTGATCTGTATACACAAATGAAGTACCTGGTCAGAGCAATGTCTACAACTGTATTTTTAAATGTACTGTTTCTGAAGTAGTCAAAGCCAAACCAGTAATGCAGTATCCCAACCTCACTCTATAGTCTGTTTTATTATTCAGTGTGCACTGAAGTTTTTTATCTGCAGAACTCTATGATTCAGAAAGTCTCCAATGCTTCCCTAGGTATTTGCCAATGGGATACCAAATTCTTACGCAGTATGTTTTGAATGCAGATACATTTAAGCCGATGGAAGGAAAAAAATGTATGGAGCCCTTAGTTCTGTACCACAGACAACTTTAGCATGTTCATAATCCAAAAGAGTAGATATAACTGAGAGTGAATATAGACAGCTGTGCTATTAATCGCAAGTTTTTTGATCAATGGAAAGCAGGCTACTTTAAATAACATAAATTATGTCTTTCTGATCAATATTATAATGAAATTTAATATTTGATGTTGGATTATTAGTAGATAATGAATTTGTCCTTTTATTATTGATGCATAATCAGTATTTTTAATCAGGTCCATCAATGATATGATGTCAAGCTTTTAGCATAAAAAGAAAATGAATTGCTGGATTAATAACAAATATACCTTTCCTTTGAGTGTAATCTTCAATAACTGAGTTTACAGACAAGCCATCCTATAAGCACAGTAAACATTTAATATCTTTATTATTGAAGTGAAAACATGCTAATGCACATTTTCCCTTCAAACAGGATGGAAACATATGGGAATAATTTCTAAATCTGGAGCTATCCTAATACCAATAAATTTAAGATATATGAATTCTCATAATAAAAGGTCATCATTTTTAGAGTACTTTATGTTCTGGAAATAACTTATTTTCTTCCCCAATACATATATAATCAGTGAGAAGAATGTGCCAGCTAAAGTCAAGAGACAATCTTTGTTTGTGAAACAGATATTCATCCAAGAGGGTCAAAACCAGAAGAACCTAGATTAAAGTAGTCTATCCTGGATTAGTTCCCAAGATAATTGGTGCATTATCTTATCAATAGTAATTTCTGAATTGTGAAATATTTCTCTGTAATATTTGTTACTTCATCACCGTGGTTTTGAATAAGGACCTGAAAAACAGGCAAGTCAAGATACATAAAATAATTAGAATCTAATCCTTAGAGGTTCTGAATACCCTCTCCGCCATTTCAGATACCTGATGGTGTATCAGATCAAACATGACATTGTTGAAATACTGATATAACCTGAGCTAGCCTGTCTGACAGGATGATGAATTCTGCCACATGTTTACTAGCAAAGAAGGTCACAGGCTATAAAGCACTGGGATCTGAAGAAGTGGGCTTTTGAAACACCCAGGAGGGCAGAAGGATGGAAAAGGAGGTAATGTGCTCTAAGAAAGGCAAGGTGGCTTTTGTTTGTTTGTTTTTACACACTATAGAAATGGAACCTATTTTGGGTATCAGTCCAACTCCCAGCAGTGATGAAAGTAAAATCCATGTCTTACCGGTATGGGGTGGGATCACCAGATAAAGGGGGCGTGTAACCTCCCCATGTGACCCTCATGTGAGTCCTCACTGCCCCACCCCAGCCCAGGTCCCCCACACCCTCCCTGTCCCATCCCCACAGCCATCCCATGTTACCTGTATAGGAGCTCTGTTGTCCTCTTGCTGCACCGGAAACAGGACTGGGGGGCGAGTCTGGGGGCTGACAGTACAGCAGCCGGAGGAGCTCCTGGCATTCTGTTCCTTTGCCCGCTGCTGCCCTTCCCAGTGGGGAAAGGAGCAAAACTCTCCCCTCCTGCCCTCTTCTTCAGTGGGGCTGCTGCTATGTCTTTCCAGTACACCGTACCAGATATAAATAGCTTGCTGGTATGGTGTACTGGAGCGCACCGGCCTACTTGCACTGCTGACTCCTGTGAACTAAATGGGAGATTGTTGATTTCAGTTGGCACTGGGTTGGGGACTTGATTATGTGAGAGAGATACTTTATACAACACATATTGGATAAATAATTGTAATGAACCGGTTATTTCTGCTGGGTTTCTTGCTCTTTGGTCTCTATTCCTTAGTTAAGGTATAGACTGGAGAATTATAGTACATTTATCGGTTTTATTAGCAGGTATAGCTTATAAACTGCTAATAAGAAATTACAGAAAGTAAAATAAAGGGTTACATGATGGTGTTCAGAATGTTTATAAATTGAACTCAAATGCAATAATTGGTTTCTCAAGACAGAGAGCAAGTTCACTCAAGTAATTCAGACATAGTATCATGACAGCTGTATTCTTATTCTCTTTCTGGATTTTGCAGCAGTTTCCCTAGATAGGAATTTTAAAAGAGTTAATAGGAACTTTGTCAGTGAAAAGACTATTTGTTACTAGAGCTATGTGAATAATCAATTTTGTGGGGGTTGCTGGCTGAACCAAAAAATACATTCTTTTTGAGTCAACCCAAAATAGTTTTTTTCGTTTCTCAATGAAAAACAAAAATACAATTACATTAAAATATAATCATTTCCACTCGAAACAACTGAACAAAAGTGGAAGATCTTCAACAGAAGAGAGTATCCTATAACCCAATAGTTACTACATTTTTCTAGTCTCTGCTCTGAAACAGAGTGAAGACTTGAAGATTTTGTATCCCACAGGAATTCTCTACTAACAGGTCAATGGGATAGAGGGCAAGGGTGTTGTGATGGCAGCACCTCCTCTGACAGTTTTGTGAGAGATGCCCAACTGCCTTTATGAATCTACTGAAATTTTGTGGAGGAAGCAAAGCTACTTTGCAAATACATGCTGAATTTTTAAATAGTTTTTGGTGGACCCCAAACAGCATATTTTGGCAAATGAAATATTTGCCCACTCAAAAGTCGCCCTAGGTGGGGCCAGACAATGATTGTCTTGTTGACAGTTTCTTGTACCCAGCAGCTTGAGCTTCAGAGAGGAACATGTTGAACAAAACCGGATGTTTTCAACATCTTTTGTTTGGCAACACAGCACAGTTTCTCCTCTTGGCAAAACTGATGTGGGCCAAGCCGAAAGTGACCCATGCTTCTCTGGAACATCAGTGAGAATATCAGCTGCGTTCTTTCTCATCATCCAGTGGGAAAAGGTGTCTTCCTGACATTTTGCATCTGGAAAAATTCCAGTTTCTTTGTGCAAATCCCAGTTAAGGATTTCAGTTTGTGTAAGATGTTAGGTCATGCCATGTTTTGCAAAACATCTTGGGACACACCACAGAATACCTGCTAGCTTAGCGCTGGTCAGCAACCTATTCCTCCAAGTTTCTATTCCTTTGTACCTGTGAGGAACAATCCTTTGGCTAACTTTGCACATCTCCATGCTCTTTCCCTAAGAAATTATAGCTGTCTGCAGAAACATCCATTTTGAATTTAAAACAGTCTTTGTGTAAAGTCACTTCATATTTCTGGGTGACTCTGTAGTTATTTAGTAGGGCATCATGAAGCACAATAAAGTAATTTAACTCATTTGTTTGGTCCATCAACAACAGGGTATAGAAATTAATGAAATTATACAAAACAGTTGCATATACATTTCTGTACCAGCACTTGATTATTCTCTATGTTTCAAAAGTGTATTTGGATCATTTCATGTATTCTATACAAATGTTATTCATACATTTACTAAGACCTTAAATGGTCCTTATGAGATATTCACTTCACATTGGCTTCATAGCATTCTCTTTGAATGTATCAGCTTCTTTTTAACAAGGTATTTGTTATATATTACATTTGTTGGCAATTAGTGTTATAGATATAGATATATTAATCACATTTCTATTTAAAATAGACCTCATGGTCCAAACTATTTCTTCCTCAGATGCTTTAATTTTCTATATTTAAAAAAAATTGACACCTTTTATAGATCTCTTATCCAGTAACAATTTTTATCTTATATTAACACATTAAATTTTATAGCTTGATGTATCTGTATTATGAACTTATATGCACAAAGCATATAAAAGAAAAGAAAAAGGTAAAAAGAGAAAGTTACATTACATTTCTGCAAGAGTTTGTGTTTAAGCTTGGCTATTGTACTTACTCAACCTACATATCCTTTGTATGAAATACAGAAACAGCATCTGCTGTTTGACATGTTTTCAAATCTTATGTCTAAGTTATGGCAAGGATTCTTGCCCATATCTGGATGTATATAATATTACTGTTAATAATATATTCAATCATTTCTGTGTTGCTGCTACAATGAGCTTTGCAGAGTGTCAGACTAGATATGTTGTGGAGATTGTATCTTTGGTTTTGTCTGATCTTCGCTTTCTGCTCTTGAGAAATCTTGTTTTTAATTAGGCCACTTGATTCTTCAACTGCTGATCAGGGGCTTCATGCAGACTGTCCTGGAGAGGTGCGACAACCTTTAACACATAAGAAGAGGGCGTACAAGAAGAGTGAGTGGAATTTCTCTCTCTTGGAATTCTTGGTCACAAAGACATGAATTAAGGAGTCCTCTCCCATCAGGGACATCACTTATGGGATAGAGAACTAAGAGGAAGAGCAAATGAAATGTTATGTTCAGTGTTGACCTAACTCTGTTTCCCTTGAACTCAGTGGCAGTCATACCTTTGATTTCAATAGAAGCAAAGATAGACCAATACTGATTAGTTTTGAAAGTTCCCAGCATACATTTCCAAGAATGTGCTGCACTGCTGAAGACACACACTGTGTTCTTCTCATGAAGACTTTGCTTTTTTTCTTATTGTTCTTTTCATTTTCTTAATCTAAAACAAAAGTATCTGTGACTGAAAGTATCAGAGGGGTAGCTGTGTTAGTCTGGATCTTGACAAAGTGGGTATTCACCCATGAAAGCTTATGCTCCAATACTTCCAATATGCTCCAATACTTCTGTTAGTCTATAAGGTGCCACAGGACTCTTTATTGCTTATGACTGAAAGTGGGTGGTTGCTCTTTATGTCTGGAAAACATAACAACATGCTTCACAGAATAAGTTTTCCAAAGAAGAGTTTGAAAGAGGAGAATATGGAATCTTGGTAAACTGATCCAAAGCTCATTAAAATGATTAGGAGTCTTTCACTGACTCAGGTTCTCAGACTTCATTGCAAGTTGACCCCCTTCTTATAATAAAAATTACTACAGGACCCCAGGAGCAAGGACTGAAGCCTGAGCTTGCCCAAGACCCACCACCCTGGGGTGGGGAGCAAAGCCAAAGCCCCACTGCCCCAGGCTGGGGGCACAAATCCCAAGCCCAAGGTCTTCAACTCCAGGCAGAAGGGCTATAGCCGGTACTGAAGCCCTTGGGCTTGGGCTTGGGCTTTGGCCGTGGGCCCCAGCAAGTCTAAGCCAGCCCTGGTGACCCCATTAAAATGGGGTTGTGACCCAGTTTGGGGTCTCAGCCTACAATTTGAGAATCACCAATCTACTCTGCCTTCCTATATAACACAGGCCATACAACTTCCCTATAGTAATTCCTACAGCAGATCTTTTAGAAAGAAAAAACATCCAATCTTGATTTTAAAATTGTCAGTGATGGAGATTTAACCATGACCCTTGATAAATTGCTCCAGTGGTTAATCACTCTCAATATTAAAAATATACACCTTTATTTCCAGTCTGCTTTTATCTTCGACTTTCAGCTATTGGAATGTGTTATACCTTCTCTGTAGACTGAATATTCCATTATTACATATTCATTCCCCAGGTAGGTACTGTAGGCATATATCTTGCTGACCATGAGCAAACTTGCAAATGGCTTACAAGTTTACTCACAGTTAAACTGTAAACAAGGCTGTGACAGGCTATGTGGTTTTTTTTGGCTAGTTGAGATAAATTTGAACACAAAACTGATAAGCTTGAAATATAGCTAAAGTGAGTTCATAAGTAAAGCTACGTTTGTGTCACAGAGATTATGAAAGAATCCGTGACTTCCATAGACCTCCATGACATTCTCTGCTTCAGCCCCAGGAGCTGCAGATCTCCGGAGCTGGCAGCCAGTGGAGTCTTGGCAGGGTTACAGTGACAGGCAACAGTAGCGATGGGACAGAGGGCCTGTTCCAGTGGCAGGTGACAGACTCCTGAGGAGGCTCTCCTCAGGGTTCCAGTGATGGGCGACAGTCTCGCGCGGGAATGCAGGGGCCCCTTGAGCAAGCGACTGGAGGTGTCGTTTTCTCTTTGGAAAATATAATCACCCTGCAACTTCCAGCATCAGTGCACAGAGGGGAGCCCCCCAAGCAGCTTCCAGCTGCCATGGGCTAAGGGGGAACCTCACAGCTCACAGTCACCATGGTGGCAGGGGAAACCATGGAGCTGCAGCAGCAAAAGTTAGACAGATCATGGCTTCTGTGAATTTTTGCTAAAATGTCTGTGACTTTTACTAAAAATAACCATGACAAAATCTTAGCCTTATTCATAAGCAATTGGTCCTTACAGAATCTGCAAGCTGATTGGTCCTTACATGATCCATATGATGTCAAAATTAACTAGATATAAGAAATATAAATTTTAGTAAATGGAAAAATATATATAAACTGTATATGGGACATGGTTTGGAATTGTGGTGTCACCCTCTACGTAAAAAGAAACAAAGAGTCCTGTGGCACCTAATAGACTAATAGATGTATTGGAGCATAAGCTTTCATGGGTGAATACCCACTTCATCAGATGCATGTAATGGAAATTTCCAGAGGCAGGTATAAATATGCAGGCAAAAATCAGGCTAGAGATAATGAGGTTAGTTCAGTCAGGGAGGATGAGGCCCTCTTCTAACATTGAGGTGTGAACACCAAGGGAGGAGAAACTGCATTTGTAGTTGGCTAGTCATTCACAGTCTTTGTTTAATCCCGAGGTGATGGTATCAAATTTGCAAGTGAACTGAAGCTCAACAGTTTCTCTTTGAAGTCAGGTCCTGAAGTGTTTTTTTTGCTATAGGATGACTACCTTTAAATCTGCTATTGTGTGTCCAGGGAGGTTGAAGTCTTCACACCTCAACTGCTAGAAGAGGGCCTTATCCTCCCTGATTGAACTAACCTTGTTATCTCTAGAATCAGAGGGGCAGCTGAGTTAGTCTGGATCTGTAAAAAGCGACAGAGTCCTGCGACACCTTACAGACTAACAGAAGTATTGGAGCATAAGCTTTCATTGATGAATACCCACTTTGTCAGATGTACGAAAGCTTATGCGCCAATACTTCTGTTAGTCTATAAGGTGCTATAGGACTCTTTTGCAGCTCTAGACTGATTCTTGCCTGCCTCTGGAAATTTCCATTACATGCGTCTGATGAAGTGGGTATTCACTCATTAAAGCTTATGCTCCAGTACATCTGTTAGTCTATAAGGTGCCACAGGACTCTGTTGCTTTTTACAGATCCAGACTAACACAGCTACCCCTCTGATACTTGACACCCTCTACCTCTTCATCTGGGCCTGGCAGGCACGGGCGTAGAACTGTTACATGTCTAGTAAAGTAACCTGAGTCACAAGCTGGAGTCAAACTGAGTTTTAGAATACCAGAAAACTAGATGAAGGGTTCTCTCAGAACTAGGCAAGGTGTTCTGGATAAACTGAGTGGAAAAGGTCTGGGAGGGAACTGAACCATTGAACCATCTCCAATTTATCAATATCCTCTTAAATTGTGGACACTAGACCTGCACATAGAATTCTAGCAGCAATTGCATCAGTGCTAAATACAGAGGTACAATAATCTCTCTCTACTCCAACTCAAGATTAACCTGTTTATGCATCCAAAGTCTGCATTAGCTCTTTTGGCCATAGTGTTGCTCTGGGAGTTCATGTTTAAGTGATCCTTTACCACTACTCAAAATTCTTTTCAATATCATTGCTTTCCAGGGTGGAGTCCCCTGTACTGTAATATGATCTGCATTCTTTGGTCCTAAATATATACATTTGCATTTAGCAATGTGAAAAATACATATAGTTTTCTTATCCCCCACTTACCAAACAATCCAGATTGCCCTATATTAGTGACCTGTCCTCTTCATTATTTACTACTCCCCCAATTTGTGTAATCTATCAATTTCACCAGTGATTATTTTATTTTTTCCTTCTGAGTATTAATAAAAATAAAATAAATAACAATTAATTTTATTATTTGTTTTAATGTTCCAATTACAGATATCATCCCATCAAGTTTCAGTAACCCCAGCTAGATCAAATTTATGCTTATAAATGAGTAATTTATTAAATTTCAATTCCCCTTGTTTGTTACTCAGGCTCCTTCATTGGTGTATAGGTAATTATAGAATTTCTTCTCTTCATGTCCTTTGCTTCCTTTGATAATTTTGTTCTCAACATCTCAATTTTGTTCTGAGTGCTCATACCGTCAATGTTTTTACCATCCCCTTCTGTTTTTAGTTTAATAACAATCATAATAAAATGATCAGGCCCTAGTGAAAAGAATGTAGGCACAACAGGTGTCAGGGACAAGAAGGCACAAGGACATGAATGGAAGAAGAATACAAAGGTGCAGTTAGATGTGTGAGCACTAAAGGTAGTGGGAGTGAAATAGGAAGAGACGAGAACAAGGTGTAGGAAGGTAGAGAAGTTCTGAAGTTCTTTGAAGGTAAGGGGCTGAAACTAGACAAAGAAGGTGAAAGGAAATAAGAGGAGAGATTTGAAAATGGGAGTTACATGTTTAGAGACACAGACATGGATGATGATTTACAAAACAGAACTTCAAGTGACCTGAAGAAGCAAAAGGAGGAAGTTACATAGCTGAGTAAAGAAATGAAAAGGCATAGAGCAAAGTCTAATCAGTAAGGCTCTGTGTTTGTCACAGAGGTCACAGAAGTCACAGATTCCGTGAGTTTCCATGACTTCTACAGTGGCCGTGTGGCTGGCCTGGGAGCCCCTTGGCCAGTTAGTCTTGGGTCCCCTGTTCATAGGCTCTGACCTCTGCTCACACCAGCGGGTGCTTGACCCCCCCTCTGCCCCTGGTCCCACCCCAAATGACCCCTGCCCTGCCTTCATTCCAACCCCTTCCCTAAAGTCCCTGCCCCAACTCCGCCCCCTCCCTGCCCCTATTCTGACTCCTTCCCCAAATCCCTGCCCTGCTTCTTCCTCGCCTCCTCCCCGTATCTCCTCACATTCCTGCTCCTCCTTCCTGGAACTTGCTACACCACTAAACAGCTGTTTGGCAGTGGTAAGTGCTGGGATGTAGGTGGAGAAGTGGCACACTCAGGGAGGAGGTGGAGATGAGGTGGGGAGGGGAGCTTGTCTGCCGATGGGTGCAGAGCACCCACTAATTTTTCCCCATGGGTTCTCCAGCCCAGGAGCACCCACAGAGTCAGCACCTTTGCCCCTGCCCTCCAGCAGCAGGAATTTATGTGCGGAGGGACTCAAGGCTGGGGATTGGGGCGTGGAGGGACTCAGGGCTGCGGATTAGGTGCGGAGGGACTCAGGGCTGGGGATTGGGCCCCTAAGGGGGCTCCCCAGAAGGGTGACAGGAACTCCACCGGCCATGGTTCCCAGCCAATGGGAGCTGTAGAACCGGGGCTTAGGGCAAGTAGAGGCAGCACGTGGAGCTAGGAGCTGGAGGTTGCCGCTTCCCAGGAGCCAGGGAAGGAACTTGCCCCAGCCCCACCAAAACCCTCCCCACCCCCAACACCAGCAGCAGCCCCCTGGGCCTGAAGCACCCCTCACAAGGACCTCTAGGCCACCCCCCAGTGCTGCTCCCCCAAGCCACCCCACAACCAAGTTTTAGTCAGGGGTATATAGTAAATGTCATGGACATGTCATGGGCCATTAATTTTTGTTTACTGCCAGGACTTTTACAGAAAAAATACCTGTGATTAAAATGTAGCCTTACTTACCAGTAGCAAAAAGAGAGGAAAGGACATTTTCACAGGTAGCAGTAAGACTGTATTATAGTGTCTGAACCCGAGGAAAATAATTTACACACAGATGTATTTAGAAAATGTTGTTTATTCTTAATAAGTGGGATTGCAAAACTAGAAAATATAAGTTTTGTTGCATGGCATAGTAGAAAGACGTGAATTTGGTTTGGAAATATTATAAAAACAGAATAGGAATGCATATTTTTTTAATTATATTTTTTGACTGGCCTATTTTGTGTATGAAAAAGGGAAGTTTATAAAAATACTTCAAGTGAGGGACAAACTCAGTTTGCATGTTATCCTACATTTTGGTTCCTAACAGAGACTTAAGACTGAACAGCTAACTTGTACTAAGCAATGCCCACTGCAGTTCTCCGGGACTGTGCAGCTCAGAAGCAATCTGTAATTGCACTCCTGGCAAACATAATGATTTTGCCATTGCCCTAAAACTGCATTATATTCCCAAATACAATCAACTTATTTTTTGATCACTGAGGACAACACATTATCAGGAACATTCAGAACTTCTTAGTATCCCTGTAACACCAAAGAGAGTGGCAATGGAAACCAACAAAAGCGATTGTACAAACACTGAGCTACAGATTACTACCGAGATCTCCAAAGAGCCCTTACCAGCCTGCATGAGTATGTTTGGGTGGGAAATAAAATGCCTCCACAGTAGTGTTGCTTCCTTCTCAAGGCTCTGTGGAGTGCACCCCATGAAGTTGGGATCTACAAGGAAGGAGGGAAGAGAACTGGAAAAGATGCAGAGAGAGAAGGAGGGGAAAGGGAAAGATGACTAAGAGGGGATTGATAAAGGTCTGTAAGATCATGAATGAGGTGGAGAAAGTGAATAAGGAATTGTTACCCGTTCACATAACTAGGGGTCACCCAAAGAAATTAATAGGCAGCAGGTTTAAAACAAACAAAAGGAAATACTTCTTCAAGCACACAATCAACCTGTGGAACCTCTTGCCAGAGGATGTTGTGAAGGTCAAAATGATAAGCGAGTTAAAAAGGATTTAGATAGGTTTATGGAGGATATGTCCATCAATGGCTATTAGCTAAGATAGTTAAAGATGCAACCCAATGCCCTGGTGTCCTTAGCTTCTGATTGCCAGAAGCAGGGAGTGGACTACAGGGCTTGGATCACTTGGTGATTACCTGTTCTGTTCATTCCTTCTGAAGGACCTGGCATTGTCCACTGTTGGAAGACAGATACTGGGCTAGATGGACCATTGGTCTGACCCAGTATGGCCCATTCTTCTGTTCTAAGGAGGGGTGGCTTGCACTGAGTGAAACAGAGCCTGGAAGATGCATGGTAGCATCCCATAGCCCCATAGTAAAGGCAATGCAGCTAATATGGAGCTCCTCCATTATGTTGAACTTCCTGTTAAGGAGGGTCCAAAGAGCAGCAGTGGCCTTAGGTTGACCCTGGTGTTAGGGCTGCCTTTCAGGTGCATTGCCAGAGACTAGGAGATGGGCGAGGCCCTCACTGGCACAGGGTTGATGTGGGGCATATGGCTTCTACATTGCTTGACTTGGTCTCTAGATCTTGAGCTCTCCAGGGAATTTTTGGGTGGCTAATAACATGGGAAGAAAATGTGTTCCCCTAAGGGGAAACACTGAGGAAAATGGTACTTTCCTCCCACCTTGTTCCAATGTGATCCAATCAGTGTTTTTTGCTGATTCGTTTTTTGTATAATGGTGGGAGTGTGTTTATGCTCCCACATGCATCTGAATGCAGGAAGATGATTAATAGTCTTTCAGGCTGTTTTATTTACTATTCACATTAACCAAACAGAATTCCTTTATTAAAACTCATCCTCTGTTATTTCACAAATAATGAGGAATTGGGGGAGGGAGGTTGTTTTGTATTTTGGATTTGTTTTGTTTCATTTCTGGGATATTTAAAACATTGTATCTGAGAGCATCTAATACGTGGAATAAATGACAGAATTATAGAGCTTGTTATGAATGGAGCGCATCAACTTTGTAAAGGGGCTAGTGAACAAACATCTTGGAGAGATTTGGATTTAAAATATAAATTTGAAATTGAAAAATAAAGAGTAGGGCTTCCAGTGTAATGTATTTGATGCTTTGTGATAGATTTTTAATTCACATTGTTGTTTTTTCTTTACTTTTTGGGGTGATGATATGGGTGAACTCTGGGTAGGTGAACAAAGGGTTGGGAAGAGAGTCCAGGGCCCTTTCCTCTTTTGCCCTGGAAGAGGGACCAGCTATAATGTAACAGACCCTGCTCTCTCCTAGTTACTTACAGGTACTAGCTTCCTAAAAGTGAGGCAGGGACAGCAGAGCTTGCCACATGTAGATGGGGAGGCAAGCTGCACCCTCTTCAGGGTATAGCTAGTATATGCTACTTAGGAGCTCCAAAGAATTCTCCCCATCCCTAAACTCCACAGTCTAAATTAAAGAGGAGACATTTGTTAAAGGAAAACTACAAACTGTGGATATAAACATATGGACTTCCATAATTTAGGTGCCAGCTTTGTCTCTCTTGTTTACCAGGGACCTATTTTGGCTTTAATACTGCATGCAGAGACATGTATTATTCTGAATATTCAGAAGTACTTAAGTGACTCAGGAACCAAAGTCCCATTTTCAAAAGTCACATGCTTAGGAGCTTAAGTCCCCTTCACTTTCAATGGGACGTATGATCCTGAGGGCTTAAATTAATGTTGAAAATGAGACTTAGATGCTTTTGAAAATTTGACCTGTTTTATGAGTATATACTATGAAAAGGCAGCAATCCTCATTGTGCAAAGCACTCAATTTGCAACAAGCAAATTCCTTAGTCACTGGAATCTACTTTTTAAGATGTTCCTTCAGCCATGTCTTCAGGTGTCTTGTGATAAAGAGCTGATCTGCCTGGTTTGCGTCTTATCATATCTTTGCATCCTCTCTCTCTCTTCTATTTACATTTTTTTTAAGAGGTGAATCTTGCTGGCCGGAGATATTGAATCTTATAAATACTACGATCTACCCACTACTCTGGAAGCTTGTATAATTTCTTTGGACTCAAGTCAAGTCCATTCTATTAGGTTTCAAAGTAAATCACAAATGTTGCAGTGTTACTTTTCTTACAGTGCAGTTTTCATATTACCAAAAAAGGAAATGCTCTGAGCTGAGATTGGGTGCTAAAAATATTATATGCAGTATATCATTAGTTTTGCTTTTGATATCCTATTCACCTGTCTCATTCATTGACTATTCTGATTATTCAGATGGTTATATGCTTCAGGGTTGCTCTTTGATAGCTCATACCAAGGTCCTGTATT
Organism: Gopherus evgoodei; assembly: GCF_007399415.2. Lineage (NCBI taxonomy): Eukaryota > Metazoa > Chordata > Testudines > Testudinidae > Gopherus > Gopherus evgoodei. The sequence goes on along the minus strand of NC_044322.1, from coordinate 332,448,436 downwards.
TATAATTCATGACTACTCATATTTTTATTCATTTATTTTAGTTTGGTTTAGAAGAAATAACTAGTGCCAATCCACAGGCTCTGAGCACCTGATGGTTCTTTTTAATTTCATAAATATGCAGTACAAACTACTCACCCAAGCAGTCTACCAAGCAACAGAACCAAAACTTACAACTCCCATAGAACAGCCTTAACCTCAGTCCTCATACCTCTTTTCAAAGGTCAGGTGGTACAAATGGGATCCATAGCATGATCTGAAAATCATCAGATCCAGGTTATTTCAGGCCAGGGTTGGGAAGACATTTCAAATCCCTGGGTTCTGTATGAAGAATACCCTACAGGTGGTATCTCTGGTCAACTGGCCATTTTAACCCATTTTTTCAGATGGACAATTTAGTGTCTGTTGGGGCTGCTTTATAATGAAGTTTTGTGGCATTAACAGATCCCTGCAACCGTCTGATCATAGACCACTGGTGGGGAATATCCTCTTTCCAGCCACCTCTTAGCACATTCTCATGCCCATTGTCATAAACAGATAAGAAAAGTAAATAGCACAGAAGTACTTTATATCTCTTTGCCTGGAAGAGGTTAACAAGAATAGTGAGCCTGGCTGTCACCTGACCAGAGGACCAATCAGAGGACAAGATACTTTCAAATCTTGAGGGAGGGAAGTTTTTGTGCTGTGCTGTTAGTTTTGGTTGTTGTTCACTCTGGGGGTTCAGAGGGACCAGACATGCAACCAGGTTTCTCTCCAATCTCCTTGATACAGGCTCTTATAAGTTCAGAGTAGTGAGTACTAGACAGATAAAGTGAGTTAGGCTTATGTTTGTTTTCTTTATTTGCAAATGTGTATTTGGTTGGAAGGAGTTTAATTGCGTATTTGGCTGAAAGGAGTTCAAATTGGTATTTTGCTGAAAAGATTTTAATTTGTACTTGTATACTTAGGCTGGGAGGGTGTTCCCAGTGTCTACAGCTGAAAGACCCTGTACCTATTCCATTTTAAATTTACAAAGATAATTTTTACTGTTTTTTCTTTCTTTAATTAAAAGTTTTTCTTGTTTAAGAACCTAATTTTTTTTTTTCTGGTGAGACCCCAGGGGACTGGGTCTGGATTAACCAGGGAATTGGTGGGGAGAAAGGAGGGAAGAGGGAGAGAGAGGCTGATTTCTCTCTGTGCCAGGATTACTTTCTCTCAGGAAGAATCTGGGAGGGGAAGAGAGAAGGAAGGGGGAAGGTACATTTTCCTCTCTGTTTCAGGATTCAAGGGGTTTGAATCACAGTGGTCTTCCAGGGTAACCCAGGGAGGGGAAGTCTGGGAGAGGCAATGGTGAAGGAAAGGGTTTACTTTCCTTGTGTTAAGATCCAGAGGGTCTGGGTCTTGGGGGTCCCCAGGCCAGGTTTTGGGGGGACCAGAGTGTACCAGGCACTGTAATTCCTGGTTGGTGGCAGCTCTACAGGTTCTAAGCTGGTAATTGAGCTTAGAGGAATTCATGCTGGTACCCCATCTTTTGGAGGCTAAGGTTCAGAGTGGGGAATTATACCATGATGCCCATTCTCTGCCTTAAACTTCCTGACTCCCTTCTGCCCTGTCAGTCTGCACATTCTCTTTCATCTGGCACAAACCAAGATTTTCCTTGGCAAGTAGCACATCCACTGACTACATTTGCTACTTATTCCTTTCGGAGAGAGGAGACACTAGTAACACCTCCTGTGTTACCACCCAGATACGGAAGCCTTTTCCACCTTTCCATCTTCCTTCCGAATCCCTTCCTGGAGAAGAAACTAATTCTTCCATGTTGCTTCGGCAAAATCTTCCCAATCAGGAAACACACACCTAGCAATTGCCTTCACAAACCCTGCCCCTTACAGCCCATATTTATTTCCTATATTTCTCTGAATGCAGAGCGGAGTGAAGAGGAGACAAACTATCCTTTACTTGAAGGTTAAGTTTCAAAGATCTTGCTATAGCACAGGATTCCAACCCATTATCAGGGAACTCCATTCTCCATCAAAAGAATAACAGTATAAGGCACCTTAGGAAACCAACCAAAACTTTACCGAGAGTCACTTCTACTTTGCTCCTTATCTCTTTTTGTAAAGCCCCATGGACATGTATAATACCAAGTAATAATTATCACGCACCCCTCTTTCAGTTAGTACATTCTTAGAGCAAAGAAAAATCAGGACGTATTGAGCTTTTTCTAACGTTTGCTGAGATAGGTATCTATATACATCCAAACAGTGTCAAGAATCTAGAAATATGTAAAAAAAGGTCTTCAAATAAAACAACAAATGATTGAGCCATACTTATTATGCTTACAAGGCTATCCTGGTAAACTTCATCCATTTAGTTTGGTTCTACAAGGCTGTATGTTTCTATCTCAATTTCAGTGCAAGTCTGACTGAAGACAGCAGACTAGTCTGTAGTCTGTTTTCATTCTTTGAAGGAATCAAAGTTATCAGTTTTAATCACAGTTGCTAACTTCTAAGTTGTCCTTCACATCTGACTGGTCAGCTAACAGTAATCAACATACATTACTCACATAGGGCTCAATCCTAATTATTCTTCTCATCCTACAATATAAACAATCAGTGATGCATGATCTCACCGCTGACTCACATTCCAAGCTTTCTGTAATGTACTAGGATAGTCTTACTTTCACAGATGCAGTCTATAGATTGATTTCCTAATATATTAAACTACAGATGTAATGAATGTGCCAGAGAGCTTATATTACAGACATGCTGGAGTTCCAGTACACATTTTTATTTGGTATTAAAATAAAATTACCCACTTTCAGAAGGATATAGGCACTATTAGTTGAAATTTGGAATTCACTACTTTGTGTTTAATGTTTATTAGTTACTATTCCTTGATCACAATTGCCAACTGGAGGCAAAAATGGTATTTTAGTTGTAAAGCCACAGGAGCGGAGCTGATCTATGCCCATTTACATAAAAGGAAATTGTTGCCCTAAAAGTTCAGCTCTCTCTTTTTGTTTTCTTGACCAGATATTAGCACAGTGCAGAATGTAGAAAAATAAAAATGTCATGAGACATATGAACCCCATTAGGAAGTGGATGAAATACTTGAAGATATGAGTAGCATAAAGTACTGAAAGGAGGTCATGTTATGGAAATGGCCCTTACTTTTGTAAGTTTCTGTAACAATGTGAAGACTCACCAGCACAGTGCCTCCCGCTGGTCATCTCAGGAATTAGCTCCCCAGCATACAGAACACCTCCTACTGGCCAGTGTCTCATCTGCCCCTGGCCCCATGTCCCTCCTAGATCCCGGTGCCCTTTTCCCTGGGTTCTGCCCACCGCAGTACCCCCACATACTGGGTATCCCCTCCCAAGGGAACTCCCAACTCTCTACACCCACCTTGCCTCAGTGGCTACTGCCAGTTGTCATTTAGCCCCTTTTTCAAGGGGCAGACTATAGTCCGTAATGGCCACTCATCACCAGTAAAGGGGTTGGACCAGCTGCCTCTGCCTATCACCAGGCTGCAGCCCTAGCACCTTCTTAGGCCTTAACCAAGGCCTCAGCCTGGGAGTTGCCAGGCTGGAGCTCCTCAGCTATTTTGCCCTTCTGCAGCACTGCTCAGCCTCAGATACCCTTGCTCCTTCAGGCAGCTAGGTCCTTCTCTCTCCAGAAAGAAAGAGAGTGTCTACCTACTTTCTCCCTAGAAGCCATTCTTATACTGGTCCAGCCGGGTCCTGATTGGTTACCTCAAGCGCTCCCATGACTGGCTTCCCAGGGAAGCCCTCTCCCAGGGCTGTTTTAACCCCTTTAGGGTTGGAGTGGAGTGACTGGCCCACTACAGTTTCCTAATGTAATTCTCTTTTGTTATTAAAAAGACACTTTGAGCACTGGTCAATTTTTTTTTCAAAGAGAGTTTTTCATTGGAAAATATGGTTGAATTAAAAAGTAATTTTTTGTGATATACTTCATTCAAAAATATTAAAAAAAAGAAACTCAAATTTTTTCTAAATAAAAAATTGGCAAAATTCCCATTTTTTATTTGGAAAATTGTGAGATTTTCCCTACTTCCACACTTTATTTTTTCCTAACATTTTCCATTTTTTTTTCTCAATTAGGAAACAATACTAATGTGTGAGAAATATTGTCAAGTGTGGAAAGTCCTCTCTTCTCCTCCCCCAGAGAAAATAACACTTGCAATTGTGTCTTTTTTTTTTCAGCTACAGGAGTTCAGAAACAGTAAGAAAGTGTGGGAATTTTATGTTTTCACACTTTTTTTTGTTTGTTAAAAATAACAAAATCTGTGATTAAGCCATTCAAAGCTTTGCTGTTTCATACAGTAATAATGTATGAAAAGGGAGATATTTCCCAGCTTCATCATACTTTTTATACTGGATGTGCAGCAGCTGTCTAAATAGCCAGCAAAATGTTAAGATGCATAAGGAATGGATGAGATTGGAAAGGATGGGGAATGTTACCTTTGAAATGAGATGAATAAGAGGAGAAATGAGAAAAATATATCTAATAACTCATTACACAATAAGAAGGAGACATTCAATGAAATTAAAAAAGAAGAATTCAAAAGAAAACTAAAAGAAAATGCTTTTTTCTCACAACACAGTAATTGTGAGAAACACAGTAATTGTGAACTCACTGCCACAGGAAATTGCTGAGGCTAATAATTCTGTAAGACTCAAAAAGGGATTGTATATTTGTATTGATATTAAGAATATCCAGAGTTGTCATAATTAATTAAAAATATTGGAAGAGATATTAATTCATATGCTCCAGGGCTTCAGCTAATCTGTATAAGGGGTGTATGGGGTTGTCAGGGAGGGGTAGTACCTCTGATAGGAGAGCAGTCGTACTCCTAGGAGTAACTCATCCACTTTGGTCCCCATTTGACACCCAGCTGTCACCTGTGCTTCCAAGTAGCTGTCAGCATGAGACAGAGGCCACACTCTGGAAACCGTCTCGACTGGTGGGCTAAACCAGGTGAGGGTAGCCGATGAGTCTGAAACCCTCGGTGAGTTAGGGCCTGTCTACCCATTGCATGTGAAGGCTGGATCCGGCTGACTGAGGAAACCTGGTTCAACGGTCAGGAAGGCGGTGACAGCAAGCGTTGTGGAATGCTCAAGGGCATGACAAGACACGTAGGTGTCCTGGGCATCCACTGTGCCCTGCCCTGTCTCCAGCCGTCTCGACTCTTGTCCTGCCACTGGATACAGATAGGAACTGGGAAGAGAGAGTGAGGTTGACGTCGCGCAACTGTACCTCACTTTAATCTAATTCACATGCAAGTCTCGACATCATATCATATCACATCATATCAAGTCCTGTGGTGATGGGCGAGCGACGAAGCAGCAGGTGTGGATACACTGGGAGCTGTAGCCGTAGACCTGCACGCAGGTGGCTGAGGTATAATGGTCGTTCCTCACTGACCGAAGCAGCGGTGGAGCTCAGCGTTTTCTTGAGTGACTGAGCAGCCCTATTCAGGATTGCACTGCTCACCTCTGTAGAATGAGGAGGGGGCTAGAAAAGGTGCCCTAAACATTGCCTGGTTCACCTTACTCTGGCCAGCATACTGCAGCTGGTGGGGATCCCATAAAAGCAGTCAAACAAAAGCAAAACTTAGAGTGATATCGATCACCATTGGCACGTGGAATGTGCGCACGCTACTGGACAACATCACGGCAGACAGACCGGAGAGAAGAACAGCACTTGTCACCCGAGTGCTCGCATGCTACAACATTGACATTGCAGCCCTTAGCGAAACTCCCCTTACTAATGAAGGATGGCTGTCCGAGTCAGACAGAGGCTATATGTACTTCTGGAGTGACCGCAGCAGTGATGAGCATCGCGAATCTGGAGTTGTCTTCGCCATCAAGAATCATCTTGTTTGGAAACTTGCCAGTCCCCCCAAGGGTATGATCAGCGCATATGCTCCCACAATGACCAACCCAGAGGATGTGAAGGATAAATTCTATGAAGAACTAGATGCTCTTCTATCATCAGTGCATTGCACAGACAAGCTGATTCTGCTTGGCGATTTTAATGCAAGAGTCGGATGTGATGCCACAGCCTGGGAAGGAGTCATTGGGAAAAATTGAGTGGGAAAGTGTAACAGCAATGGTCTGTTACTGCTGAAAACTTGTGCAGTACATGACCTTCTGATCACCAATATGGTCTTCCACCTCCTTACCCATAACAGGACTTCGTGGATGCATCCCCGTTCCAAGCACTGGCATCTGATCGACTATTTCATTATCAGGAGAAGGGACAGACAAGATGTCAGGGTTACAAAAGCTATGTGCGGCTCTGACTGTTGGAAAGATCACAGGCTCATAGTATCTAAAATGAAGCTCCATATCATACCAAAGAGATGACCACAAGGCTGTAAGGCTCTCAAAAGGATCAAGGTGTCGAAGCTGAAGAACAGCCGCATCACTGAAAATCTAGAAGACCTGGAGAATGAGCTTGTTGATCTTCGTATTGAGGATGACGCTGAGAAAGACTGGGAGCGATTCCGCAGCACTGTCCATACAGCTGCATCCAAGGTATTGGGGCCCTCCACACACAGGCGGCAAGACTGGTTTGATGAAAATGATGCAGAAATCCAGGCCTTACTTGCTGAGAAGCACTGCCTGCATCGTGCATATCAGAACCATCCATCCTCAGCGGCATAGAAGACCGCCTTTATCAACGCTCGCAGAACAGTACAGAGCTGACTGCTCAAAATGCGGGACTTGTGGCTTATCGCCAAAGCAGATGAAATACAGGCGTACGCGGACAGGAACGACTGTAAGCAGTTCTATGAAGCCCTCAATACACTCTGTGGTCCACAGTCTTCTGGGAGCTTTCCCTTCCTGAACTCTGATGGCACTGTGCTCCTTACAGAGAAGATGCAGATTCTCCAGAGATGGGCTGATCATTTTGAAGCAGTTCTCAACTGTCCCTCAGTCATCAATGATGAGGCCATTGACAAGATGCCCCGGGTTGCAGACCATGACTCCATGGATGCTTCACCAGAAGAGGACGATGTGAAGAAAGCCATCAATCAGCTGTCAAGTGGCAAAGTCCCAGGGTCAGATGCCATACCGGCAGAGGTGTACAAAGTCGGTGGACCCATGCTGCTACGGAAACTCACTGAGCTGTTTCAGTCTTTCTGGAAGCAGGGATCCATTCCACAGGAATTTAGAGACGCGTCCATCGTGCACCTCTATAAGAGGAAGGGCAATCGCCAGGTATGCGACAATCACCATGGAATCTCGCTGCTCTCTACAGCAGGGAAAGTTCTTGCACAGGTTCTGTTGAATTGATTGATCATTCACCTGGAGCAGGGCTTACTGCCAGAATCACAGTGCGGCTTCCGCAAGGGACGTGGGACTATTGACATGATCTTTGCTGCACGTCAGCTATAGGAGAAATGTCAAGAGCAGAATCGTGAACTCTACACAACTTTTGTGTACCTCACGAAAGGATTCGACTCTGTCAGTCGCCAGGGCCTGTGGAGGATCATGTCGAAATTCGGCTAACCAGACAGATTCATACTAAGGGTACGTCAATTTCATCATGGTACGATGGCTCATGTCCTGGGTGATGGTGAAACATCTGAGGCCTTCCCAGTCACCAAGCAAGGGTGTGTTTTAGCACCCACTTTGTTCAGCATGATATTCTCTGCCAATCTGACTGATGCCTTTCAACAATCAACTGAAGGAGTAGGTCTGAAGTACAGAACTGATGGGAAACTATTCATCTGAGGCAACTGCGTGCCATCACCAAGGTGAAGGAAACTGTACTTTGAGACTTTCTCTTTGTCGATGATTGTGCTCTGAATGCTAATACAGAGCCAGAAATGCATGCCAGTATGGACAAAGTTTTTATCTGCATGCAACAACTTCGGTCTTACCATTAACATCAAGAAGACTGAGGTCATGCACCAGCCAGCTCCCCACGCTCCATACTCAGAACCGTCCATCACTGTAAATGGACAGAGACTTCAGGCAATGGACCACTTCACGCACCTGGGCAGTACCCTTTCCCGAGCAGAGTCAATCGATGATGAAGTAAACTGCTGAATTGCTAAAGTCAGCTCTGCATTTGACCGATTGCGCTCCAACGTCTGAGAACGTCGAGGGATCAGCCTACCAACGAAGCTGAAGGTCTACTGAGCAGTGGTGCTTCCAACTCTGCTGTATGCCTGCGAGATGTGGACTGTTTATCAGAGTCATGCATGAAGGCTCAATCACTTCCACATTTCCTGTCTGCGAAAGCTTCTAAAAATCAGATGACAGGACAAAGTGCCCGATACTGAAGTCCTTACCAGAGCCAGTCTGCCATCAGTTCACACAATGCTGATGAGAGCCCAGATCTGATGGGCCGGACGTGTCGTGAGAATGTCAGACGAGCGCATTCCTAAACAACTCTTCTACGGAGAACTAACCCAGGGAAAGCACTCCCATGGAGAACAAAAGAAGTGGTTCAAGGACATGCTGAAGACCTCTCTGAAGTCCCATTAGATCAACACTGCCACATGGGAAACCCTCGCACTGAACCGTCCAGCATCTCGCAGCCTCATTCACACAGGCAGTAATACCTCTGAGGCAAGGCGTTCTGCTGAGGCTGAAAGAAAGCATGAGCTGCGCAAGTCCAGAGCTGCCCGCACATCATCAACAGTGCCATCACATGTCTGCCGGACGTGTGACAGGACATTCCAAGCCCGAATCAGACTGATCAGTCGTCTTCGAACGCACAGAGTCCGGTCATCGAACGAACGAGTTGTTGAGATGTTCATCGACAATGATGGACGAACATCATATTTTACAAATCAGGATTACATTTAAGTGTGTGTAGAGGGGGCAGATTATCCCACATGTACCGACTGTGGGATTCTTATACTTTTTTCTAAAGCATTTGTTGTTTCTCTCTGTTGGAAACAGGCTACTGAAGTACATGTACCTAAGATTTGATACAGTATGGCATTTTCTATGTTCTTATGTTTGTGTGTACGTTCCTCCTTTTTCCAGTGGAAAAATGGGGAAAAGTTAAAAAGAGAGAAAGAGAAAGTGGGAGTAGGGTGACCAGATGTCCCGATTTTATAGGGACAGTCCCGATTTTTGGGTCTTTTTCTTATATAGGCTCCTATTAACCCCCCCCCCCACACACACACCCTGGTCCTGATTTTTCACACTTGCTGTATGGTCACTCTAAGTGGAGAAGAACATGAAACTAAAACCAACCATCATTTACAGTCAAAATGAGAGAGACATTGTTTCATTTAAAAACTAAAACAAAAACAAAAAAAACAGATTTCATTCAGAATTCTTTAATGGACAATCAATCAATCAAAACATTTCAAAAGGATTTTTCCTAGTCAAAATTTCTGCAAGAAAACAATTCACTTTTCTGACCAGCTCTATTTAAACAATACACCAAAAGCTTGTAACCAGGCATAGGGATTTTGGCGTGGCCACCATCTTTGAATTCCAAGTGGATGATTTTGAAGCTTTGGTTGTTTAATGTTTTATTTGCATTTCATGAATCCACTGGTTTAGGAGTGAAAACAACTTGCTACTTCATCATGTCTAGGGGGAAACCTCCAAGGAAAGAAAGCAAATGTAACACAACAAGATCAAGTCGGCAGAACTTAGTCTTCCATTAACAGGAATAATCCATGTAGGGAATAATGTCATTTTTGGAACTGTAATTCTAATTTAAATTATATTGAAGATAATGTTAATGGAATGGAAATTTCACTCCAATAATTGTCTGTCATGGACAAATAAATACTGATACAGAGGCCTTTAGAAAACACAAACATCAAGAAAAAGTGGAATATTTAGTTTAGGGGAGGTGTAACCTTACTGAAGTATGAACTTATATTCAATTTATACAATTCCACACAAAATAATTTTAAGCAGGGTCTGAATGTGTTATCCCCTGACAGCTAGCTGTGGAGGGGAAAGGCTTCAGGACCAAACTATATTTGTGTGAACACACCTACTCTGAATAGATATCCAGGAGACAGAGCTGTGTTGCCAAAGTGATCAAATTTGGCTGGTGTTGGGTTACAAATCACTTAGTACTGAATGCAGGGGTAATGAAATATTGTTATCATTATTGTCTGAGTAAAGGGCAGCAGAACTGTGCTTAGCGGCCAGATCCCCGTGAGGAGAAGAGGGGGTGGGGACAGGTGTCCCTGCCAGGAGGTGTGACCTATACCTGAGAGTCCTAGGAATAGTTTAACCTGCAGTGTTCAAAGATAGAAATAATTAAAGCTCTATTAGAAGTCTCTCTTTTGTTATGTGATCACTAGAGCTGAAATCACTTGTAGGACAATATTGCTGCCCAGCCTACTTCAGCATTCATAGAATATCAGGGTTGGAAGGAACCTCAGGAGGTCATCTAGTCCAATCTCCTGCTCAAAGCAGGACCAATCTCAAACTAAAACATCCCAGCCAGGGCTTTGCCAAGCCTAACCTTAAAAACCAGTAAGGAACGAGATTCCACCACCTCTCAAGGTAACCCATTCCAGAGTTTCACTACCCTCCTAGTGAAAGTGGTGAAGCACTTAAAGCTAAAATCACTCGTTGTGGGACAACATTTCTGCCCAGCCTGCTTCAGCAATGAAGTTCCCCCACTGAGAGGTAGATAGAACCTCAAGAGATCAACCTGCAAAGGTTACAGTAGAAAAGCAGGTGGTAGTAGAAGGTGGCAGTGTGCAGTGCAGTGGCTGGTGTGGAGGCTGGCAGAGCAATGCGTGGCTGGTGGGGCAGGCAGTGGAGTGGAGCTGTGGCTGGCCAGCAGAGCAATGGCACCAAACAAAGTGTCTCCTCCGCCCCCACCCCTTCCCTGGTGGGAGGGGAACTCACACAGATGCACCGCTGAACTCTGGGTCTTTACTGAACAAGGACAACCACTGTGAGTGGGGTGTGATGAGGGATCAGAGAGGGGTGTGTTAAAGTAACTTTTGGTTGTAGAGCTCAAGAACCCGAGGCAAAAGACACTACCCAAAATACTCTGGGGTGGGTGTTTTGCTGAATCCTACTTGCAGCATTTTCCCTAATCAATGTCAGGTGACTTCCTTCCTTTTGTGAATAGTTACTTTTCTATACTCAGGCTCTATGCTTAAGAGTAGGGAAGTATTGTCTCTGAGAGGGCCAAGGGGAGGTGTCAGAGTAATAGCCGTGTTAGTCTTTATCTGCAAAAAGAATAGGAGTACTTGTGGCACCTTAGAGACTAACAGATTTATTGTAGCATAAGCTTTCGTGGGCTACAGCTCACTTCATCGGATGCATGTAGTGGAAAATACAGAAGAAAGATACATATATACACAGGGAACAAGAAACAATGGGTGTTACCATACACATTATAAGGAGAGTGATCAGTTAAGGTGAGCTGTTGTCAGCAGGAGAGAAAAATAGCTGTTTGTAGTGGTAATAAAAATGGCCCATTTCCAGCACTTGACAAGCGATATAAGGAACTGTAGGGGAAAGAAAGATAACCATGGGAAAATAGATTTACTTTGTGTAATGGCCCAGGGGAGGTGTGTAATTTTCCCTGGTTACTGCGTGGGGGCTCAAGCAGTTCTGTGTTGTATTGTTGGAACCCCTACATATTGAACTCGGCCCTGGTTGCTGCTGATGCCACCCGGCAGAAGAATTACATAATATCATTTCTATTTTATCCACTAAAAGCTGAAAATGAAGCATCTGAAGCTTCGAAAGGAGCCAAATGAATTCTTTTCTGTCCTGAAAGAAATCAAAGATGACAGCCATTCTGGAGACCCTATTAACAGTTTATAAACACTTAGAAACAATGCCTGGGTTTCCAGAAAAGTCACTTTGGACATAATTAATGCTGAAAAAGGGATTGAAAGCAAACATCAACGTTCCTTAATTCAGTCTTGTTTTTTTCTCTTATATAACAGAAACTGTACAAAATGGCAGCAGGATATGTGGAGTTTACCAAAAATTTGGGGAAATTTTCACACAAAAATTTGTCCATAAATTTCACATATTTCAACCAGCTGCCATGGCATCAATTTTTTCATCTCTCCAGTCTATTAAAATAAATATGATATTTAATGTATAGTTTTCTTTCAAATTACTGATGTCTAATTGACTGTGACACAATTTTTGGACATTCATGCTCCTATGGATAATTAGTTTTCTTTTTTTTCCCTTTTAAAATTTTATCATGGAATAATGGTCAAACCATCCAGCAAGCTTTAATTTGGTAGATCTTTTAATATTTTCAGGTTCTACCAGAAAAGCAACCCTATCTTTCATAAATTATATAGTATAATAAAACATTGGCAAGGAATAATCATGTGTTTCTGCCATAAACATACTTACTGTCCTATAGCTTTTCTGTTTCAATGAATTCAACCATTAAAGATATTTCTAAAGACAATAGATGTAACATATATTAAAAGGAAGAAAAAAAATTTTAGGGCCCACTTCTACTGCGCTCACTCAAATTTCAGTAGGACCACTCCCTCAATAATTTATGGCAGGGATCCCAAAGCAATGTTCAGTGATCACTCGATGCTTATGGTACTTACAAGAGATCTGTTTTATTCAGTGTCCAGTTCCAAATGGCAGTAGATAAAAACAAGGTTTCAGTGTCCCACTCAGAATCTCTGTCTGGGAAACTCAGCCATTAGAGGCACAGTTCCCAAGATCACAGTCTTGTTATACATGGCTCATACATGTTATTTTTCTTAGCATACCTACAAGTTTTAAATCTTTTAGGAAATTCTATGTAGTTGCTGGGGTTTAGATGCAGTTTTTGGAGGGGAGCTGTAGCAAGGAGCAAGGCATTTTTGTTTATGTCTTAATCTTTCTAATTAGTTAATTCTTGAGTAGAGCTGTTCCCTGGGAAATGGACATGGATGTTCAGGGTGAGATGTCCGAAAGTGGGGATTGCCTTTGCGCTGTTTGTGACCGTCTCTGTTCAAAGACTGATTTACACAGTGTTAAATAATCAAGCTGGCTTGATAATTTTTTTCTAGACTCCACTTCATGGATTCCTTTTCCAATGGGAAGCTGACCTGCAATGGCATGACTTCTTCTACTGATCAGCAGAGGGAAAACAGTAAGAGCTTGTCTACATTTGAAATGCTACTATACCACCTCAGTGTAGACATTACCTGTGCTGATGGGAGGGGCTCTTCCATTAGCATAGGTAATCTGCATTACTAAGAGGCATTATATAGGTCAACAGAAGAATTCTTCCATCAATGGGGCATTAGATCATCTTAACTGGGCTGCTCTGAGGTGTGGATTTTTCACCCCCCTGAGCGACATAGTTAAGCCGACTTACATTTCTATTGTAGACCAGGCCTAAATTACTATTTGGACCTATAAAAGGTAACAGAAGCATGGGGATTTAGTTCATAGATTTAAATCTTCTCAGGCATAGTTGATTGCATTGTTTAGTGCAATCAACACATTTAATACTTCAACAAATTGAGATCCATGGAGCAGTTATGTTGAAAGTAGCTAATTGCTGCCATTGGGTATATCTTTGATCCGAAGAAAATCATAGACCTTTTTAAAGTCAATGGATGTGCCAAGCACTCTTTCACATTCAATGGAAGGAGCAGTTAATCCCCTTTTGTGTAGTAGAGTTAGCTACAAACAATGGAAATATTGTAGGATACAATTGTAGGATTGTAGGAAATATAGCAGGATAGAGATAAGATGTGGGGTTTCTCCCACTGCAAACATTGGGGTTAGGATATTGGTTTTTCAGCCTGTTTCTATTAGAATCAGAATGCCACAAGGAAATCAAGAGAAGCAGTTTCTAGTGTTACCTCAAGAGGAAGCACAGAGAGAGCTTCTTGGGCACATACCTTGCTGGTGTGGCAGCAAGTCGGAATTTTTGAAGAAGGTAGGAAACTAAATGTTGTTGTGGGTTTCTACTCTGTTCAGGAAAGCAGGATTTTGTGTACACTTTTTGTAAATAAACAAGATTTCACCAAAGAATATATCTTGTATCATCAATTTATCTTCCTAACAGAAGCAAGCCAAAAAAGACACAAAGTTAACTAATCCTTGGGCCGAGGGAATAACAGATACTTTCCACTAATCTTGTTGGGCTTTCAATGAACCTATTAGTGGACAAAGGGAAAATAGCACATGTAATGGATGTGGGGTTTATTAAAATACGTAATCCAATGTCATCAGATGTATAGTGTGGGAGGAAGAGGCAGTCTTCCCCCCTCACCTTGTTTGACTCATATAAATGCCATGTAGAATTGCTAGCACTCTCTACTACTGTCAAGCCACATGATGCTCCAGAGGGAGCAGAGAAGATGGGACCCACATCTGACTTACTGGTCCAAAGAGCAGAACTGGTAAGTATGCTACAACACACTAAAGTGTATAGTAGCAGCCACATTCCTTCTGCATGTTGTGGAGTTGAGATATGCATCCTGGGCTGTGACTCAGGCCTTAGCTACACTTGTGAGTTACAGCGCAATAAAGCCACTCACAGCGCTGTACCTCACTCCCCGTCCACACTGGCAAAGCATATACAGTGCTGTGTCTCTGCTGCTACAGCGCTGCTGGTACTCCACTTCCCCGAGAGGAATAAAGTTTATTGCACTGCCGCTGCTGTGCTGCAGCACCAGTGTGGCCACCCAATGCACTCTGATTGGTCTCCAGAACTATTCAGCATTATCCCACAATGCCTGTTCTACCACTCTGGTCATCAGTTCGAACTCTACTGCCCTGGCCTCAGGTGACCAGCTGTCAGACCCGCCCTTTATATTCTCCAAGAATTTTAAAAATCCCCTTCCTGTTTGCTCAGCCAGGCGTGAAGTGCTATCAGCTAATCTTTCCAGGTGACTATGTCTCCATGCGCCAAGCGATCCCCAGTATGGAGCAATGGCAAGTTGCTGGACCTCATCAGTATTTGGGGGGAGGAAGTTGTCCAGTCCCAGCTGAGCTCTCGCCATAGGAATTACAATATCTTAGGGCAGATATCAAGGGATATGATGAAAAGGAGCTATGACTGCGATACACTGCAGTGCAGGATTAAAACAAAGACATGCTGCAAGAAGTGATGCAGCAATCTCTGAAAGAGAATTGAAAAGCACAGGAGTCGAGGGAGAATGAAAGCAGGATCCGCCAGGAAAAAGCATCATGGAGCACCAAGTGGACTCTATCCAGGAGCTCGTAGCCATGCAGGCAGAGCACTACCATGCCACACCCCTCCACCCCCCGGCCAGCCTTTGTCCCAAAACTCTTTCTCTTGTGCTCCATCTCACCTCCAACCCATTTTCCCCAACATGCTGGTTCTTACTGCCACCAGCTGCCTCCAACACCTGTAGCTTCACCACCCAGCCCTGAAAACTATGACCCTTACCCTCTGAACTCAACCCTCATCACTATGCAGTATAGCCCTCCTGAAGTGCAGCACTCATTCCACAGCACTCCAGACAGGACATACACAAATCTGTGATTGTACTGTTCCCCCTCATACCCTTTTGCCCTTTGTGATTCCCAAGCAGTTGTGTTTCTTTTCAATAAATGAATTTTCTTTTCAATAAATGGATTTTTTGGCTTTGAAAACATTCTTTATTATTGCATAAAGTAAAAGATACCTTAGCCCAGGAAAGAAATAGCCACTGCAAGTCAGCTTAGCAAAAACAGATTCCTATTAACATTGGAACCACTGCACTTCACTTTGGTGCAGAGCACCAGACATTACTGCTGGTTTTCATCCTCAGATTGCTCCCTCAAGACATTCGTAATCCTTGCAGGCCGACGCTAGGCCCCTCTAAAACCCTGCTCTCTGGCTGTGCAAATTCAGCCTCCAGGTGTTGAACCTCCAAGTTCCATGCCTGAGTGAAGCCTTCATCCTTCCCTTCACAAATATTGTGGAGGGTACAGCACACGGATATAACACCGGGGATGCTGTGTTCGGCCAAGGTCAGCTTCCCATACAGAGATCGCTAGCGGCGCTGTCATAAACAGATAGTTAAGGGTTAATGCCTCTTTTACCTGTAAAGGGTTAAGAAGTTCACCTAGCCTAGCTGACACCTGACCAGAGGAACCAATGGGGCAACAAGATGTTTCGAAAGGAAGGAGGGAAGTTTTCCTTTGTTTAGAGTCTCAGTTTCAGCCAGAGTGAAAAAGATCAAAGAACCAGCCTCTTATCAGAGTAGTAAGTTTTAGAAAGGGATAAATAGGTTTATGTTTATTTTCTTTGTAACTTGTCTTGGTATCATTAAGGGAATTATCAAAATTGGGTATTTGGGTATTTTTTTTGTAACTAAATTTTTGCCCAGGGGAAATCTTCTATGTTTTAAATCTGTTGTCTGTGAGAGTAGCTGGTATGCTAATCTCTCCCAGAGGGTTTTCTTTTACCTTTCTTTTCTTTAATTAAAAGCCTTTTTCTTAATACCTGAATTGATTTTTCCTTGTTTTTTAGATCCAAGGGGTTGGATCTGGATCCACCAGGAGTTGGTGGGAAAAAGGAGGGGGGATGGTTAATTTCTCCTTGTCTTAAGATCCAAGGGGTTTGGATCTGTGTTCACCAGGGAATTGGTGAAGTCCCTCAAGACTACCCAGGGAAAAAGATAGTACTTGGGGGTGGTAGTAGTGCTACCAGATCTAAGCTAGTAATTAAGCTTAGAAGTGTCCATGCAGGTCCTCACATCTGTACCCTAAAGTTCAGAGTGGGCAAGGAACATTGACAGGCCCTTTAAACGGCCAATAGCACACTCCACAGTCATTCGGCACTGGCTCAGCATGTAGTTGAACCATTCCTTGCTTCTGCCAAGGCTCCCTGTGTAGGGTTTCATGATCCATGGCACTAACGGGTAAGCAGGGTCTCCAAGGATCACAATGGGCATTTCAACTCCCCTTACTGTGATTTTCCGCTCTGGGAAAAAAGTTCTGGCCTGCAGCATCCTGAACAGGGCACTGTTCCGAAAGATGCATGCGACATGCACCTCTCCAGGCCAGCCTGCGTTAATGTCAATGAAATGCCCATGGTGATCCACAAGCGCCTGGAGAACCATAGAGAAATACCCCTTCTGATTAACGTACTCGGAGGTTAGGTGGGGTGGTGCCAGAATAGGAATATGAGTCCCATCTATCCCCCCTTCCACAGTTAGGGAAACCCATTTTTGCAAAGCCATCCAAAATGTCCTACACGTTACCCAGAGTCACAGTTCTTTTGAGCAGGATGTGATTAATGGCCTTGCAAACTTACATCAACATGATTCCAACAGTCGACTTTCCCACTCCAAACTGGTTCGCAACCTATCGGTAGCTGTCTGGAGTTGCCAGCTTCCAGATTGTAATAGCCACGCGCTTCTCCATCAGCAAGGCAGCTCTCAGTCTCATGTCCTTGTGTCTCAGGGTGGGGTCGAGCTCCTCACACAGTCCCATGAAAGTGGCTTTTCTCATCCAAGAGTTCTGCAGCCACTGCTTGTCATCCAAGACTTGCATGAGGATGTAAGCCCAACACTCAGAGCTTGTTTCCTGAGCCCAAAAGCAGTGTTCCATGGTGTTGAGCATGTCCATGAATGCTACAAGCAATTTCATGTTGTACGCTTTACATGACTCTCCATCATCGTCGGACTCCTCACTGTCACTGTGGATCTTAAGGAATAGCTTGACTGCCAAAAGTGACATGCTGGCAAGACTCATCAGCATACTCCTGTCATAAAGGAAGGAGGGAAGTTTTCCTTTGTTTAGAGTTTCAGTTTCAGTTTCAGCCGGAGTTGAAAAGATCAAGGAACCAGCCTCTTATCAGAGTAGTAAGTTTTAGAAAAGAATAAATAGGTTTATGTTTATTTTCTTTTTGTAACTTGTCTTGGCATTAGGGGAATAATCAAATTGGATATTCTTGAGTGTACTAAGGTTTTTTCCAGGGGAACATCCTGTGTTTTGAATCTGTTGTCTGTGAGATCATCTTGTATGCTATCTCCCAGAGGTCTTTTTTTTCTTTTACCTTTCTTTTCTTTAATTAAAAGCTTTCTTTTTTAATAATCTGATTGATTTTTCCTTGTTTTTAGATCCAAGGGGATTGGATCTGGACTCACCAGGGATTGGTGGGGGGGGAGGAGTAATTCTTCCTTGTGTTAAGATCCATGGAGTTTGGATCGGTGTTCACCAGGGAATTTGTGGAGGAATCTCTCAAGGCTACCCGGGGAGGGGAAGCTTTTTGGGGGGAAGACAGTTTTCCAAATGACTCAAATATTTGGATGGATATTGATCTAAGCTGGTAAGTAAGCTTAGGGCTTCTCATGCAGGTCCCCACATCTATACTCTAAAGTTCAGAGTGGGGGTGTGACAACTCCTCAGCAGTTCGGGCTCCATTTCCCACAGACTGAAGTGGAACACAGGTCATGCTGCGCAGAAACCGTTGAAAGATGGCATTGAAAGATGGCACCATATGTGGACAGAAACACAGGGATTGCTGGGATGCAAAGCAATGAAACACGGGACATTGGAATAGGACCCAGAATGCCCCGTACCCACACTCCCTTCCCACAACCCATGGCGCCACAATGGGAAGATGTGCTCTGTGGGATAGCTGTGGGATAGCTGCCCGTAATGCACCGCTCCCAATGCCTCTGCAAGTGCTGCAAATATAGCCACGACAGTGTGCTGGCAGCTGTCAGTGTGGATAGACTGCAGCACTTTCCCTATTCAGCTGTACGAAGGTAGGTTTAACTCACAGTGCTGTACATCTGCAAGTGTAGTTATGGCTTAAATGTTATAATCTAGCCCTTCATATGTGAACACTACCAGATGGATTGAATACTGGCTAAATGGTCATGAGCAAAGAGTAAGGATATAGGGCAGTGTATTCAGTTTAGGTGAACTGTCTACTGGGAAACTATCGGGACATGTGTTAGGTCTAGTCTTATTTTATTCGCATCTTCATACATGATATACATGAATCATGAATACAAAAAGAGGCAAAATTCATCAAACACGTTATTTGGCCCATATTATTCACCCATTTCTACTCATCATTATGAGAAAGTTCCAAGACAGTTTTTAGTGACTCAGTTAGGTAGAGCTAAAAGCATACATTATTTTTGAAACTATCACTACTCATTGATTCTGTTTTCTGACATGAAGAGTATGGGCCAAATTCACTATTGACTTACACAATCTTATGTAAATGGAGAGTCCCTGGTGCTGAAATTGAACTGGGATCCAGGTTACTGATAGGGTGACCAGATGTCCTGATTTTATAGGGACAGTCCCTATTTTGGGGTCTTTTTCTTATATAGGCTCCTATTACCCCCCATTCCCTGTCTCGATTTTTCACATTTGCTGTCTGGTCAACCTGAGGGGTTCTGGACCATCACTTGGAGCTGTAAGGACCCAGAACTTCTTCCAAAGTGTGTGATCCTGGTCAAAATATTGGCATGGAAAAGGTGGCCAGATGGTAGATTGATCAATCATGTCCCCCACTGGGAAGACTTCGCTGGCAGATTTGCTGTCATGCACTAGGTGGTCATTAAAGCTAACACTGGCAGAAACGCTTTGGGAGGTGGCAGGACAAAGTAGCATAATGTACTTAGATGACACACAAGGTTTATTTTACACTTCCCTGCAACAATTCTGCTGAGTTTGGCTCTGCATATAATAGTTTGAGAAAATAATGACGTATGAATTTTATGAAACCACATTTCTTTCTGTGTCAGACATTTAACTTAAAGAGCTCTCCAAACAACTTAGAAATGCGTTGTAAGCACTTTCCAAGTAGCTATCTTAATCTTCCAGAAGAAATTCTCCAACTTTGCTACAAACTGTTTGAAGATAGCTTTCCTTACTTATCTTGTACCTGTCAAAGTGTTCATGAACAATTTTCAATTGTTTCTAAAGCCTGTCAAATACATAATCAGATTTGAATCCCGCTGCTTCAGGTGATGTTTTGGCAAACTGTTCTATACAGTTAAAGGCTTTGTTTTTTTTCTGCTTCTGACAGAATGAGCGGAAATGTCCAAAGATTTTTCTTATTGCAAGCAATATATTTTCACTGTGATAATTATTATGTAGTAAGTCACTGAAGAACACATTTAAGCAGAGCCTGGAGCATGTTAGGTGCCTAGAGCTATAGCTGCCACCTGCAGTACTGATTAACCCAATACAGTACACAATCTCTCCTTCCATTAGTGCAGTGTTCAATTCAGTCTTTTTGAACAAATATCTGATTGGTACCATTAGCTACTAGTCGCTGGTTCCATACAACACTTATTACCAGAAATGCTGAGAAGTTTGCTTCCTGACAGTTGCTTACTGACTCCAGACCAGCTGATCCAACTCAACAGAGGATACATTCTGCAAAGGAGGAAGCAATTGCTTTTCTGGAATTGTAAAATATTGCAAGATTTAAAACACAGGACCTGATTCTCCTTTTCCTTACATTGAGGTTTATACCAGTATAACTTGATTGACTTCAAACACAAGGCAGTTACAGTCCTTTAAAGCCTCTATTGAGGAGTTTGATTCTCTCATAATGATTGTTACAATGGTTATACGTAAAAGCTTTCTTTCTATCCTTAAAACAGAAAATAACAATGAAACAAATAATATCTCACAAAATGGCAAGTTTTTTTGATTGCGGTCACTCTACCTGTTCTCTACCTATTCACAAGTACCGGCCTATGTCTCATCTCCCAACACATGAAAAGTATGAACTCTTTCCACGATAATGTAGCAGTCTGCCACACAGCTCAGTTAACTTCAATAGGATTAGAATCTGACCCTGTTTTAGTTCCTCAATGACTTGATTTGAGCCTTTCGTCAAATGTATGTGATATTATATATGGGCCTTCACAGCAAAGATCCTACACTGCTAAACCTGATGGAAACTCCTGGCTATATAAGCAGAAAAGGGGAAGCTTAAATGTGGCCAATTTCTCATTGAGACTGGGATTAACATAGTGATAATAACTAGGGAAAAATCCTGCCTCTACCTCTTCTGCAGTATATCTGGTGCTGCACAAGGAGGATGAGAGCAGCTTTTCAGGAGGCTGTAAAGAGTACCTGCACCTCCTGCATAGTGTGGGACCCAGTTCCTTAGAAGCATCCTGTTGTAGTATGCAGTGTGGGGTTAAGCATGGTGAACCTCTGCTCATTCTCACTTGAGTTCTGCTCCAGCTTCCACTGAAGTCAATGGGAGTCTTTCCACTGACATCAGCTGGAGCTTGGTCAGGTCCTTGAAGAAAGATCAGAACGTCTGTGGAGGCAAAAACTTCTGAAAATTGACTCTGTGGCCATGTTTCTCAGGCTTAATCCTAGTTAGGAGATTTCCTCTTAATGGTGGGATTGTAGCAGCATCTATTAATTTGCTTCTAAATGGAATCTCAGGAAAACTAGTGCCATTCAAAAAAGCCTTGATGCTCCTGTGAGAGAGCATTTGGCACATATAGACATCTTAACTGCTTGCCCAAAGCAACCAATCAGCAGTGTATAGTTCAGGATAATGGAGTAATTTCCAGATACTGGGATGGCACATTTCCAAATACAGGATGTAAATGTGTACTCGGGTTCTCCATTGTGCATGTGTACTTCACATTGATTGATATAGTAAAAGTGGCTGTACATCAAATGGCTTTTGAACAGGACATGGGGGAAGTATTAAGCCACTGACAGTAAAACATTCTGTACAAGATAGTTATGTCTGGTGTTTAAGCTTTGAAACAATTAACATAACATTAGCAAAGAGAAAGTTTTATGGGAAAATGGGAATCCTTTTTTCGATCCCAAATATAATGGTATTGATTAAAAATAAAGTCTTTCTATTATTTTAGATACTTGAACATTAAGTTAGGTACATTCTCTTTCCACTGTCTCTGTTCTTCCTTCTTCCTTGGCTAGCATATTAGTACTATTTATTTTTAGTTATGGTAAAACTGAGAGGCTTTCTCATCAAAATTGTACTTGTGTCAACTGCTTTTGAAGCAGTGGCTCTAGATGTCCCCACTTTCTCCTAGCTGGTCATCCTTCTGTTTATCTCAAATTAGACCAATGCATCAATTTAGCCTAAAATGAGTCAAGCGGCCATTAAATTCCAGGACTTGAAGTCTTCCTTTGTCTCCCTGTCAGTTTCTTAGAGGCAACCTGGCATAGGACTGTTGCTCCTCTTATATCCCAGGATTTTCTGCATCCTCATCGCTCTTTGTTCTCCTTCCTTTATAGCGGGGCTTGTTTCCCTTATTGGTCCCAGCTGTGGGTGCATAACTCCGTAATCGGAAGTTCTGAGGTTTGGTTAGTCTTATCGCCTGTAAGCGGGGAAAAGTCCCCTCTCTCTTCTGCCTATGCTCAGTATGGAGTTTGTAAACTCCATTACATATCTTCCCACTTACGGCTGAAGCCCAACCGTGGCTTGGCTCTTGACAGAAAATCAGCATTGCAATGCAAACTTCCTGCCCGTGTGTTGTATCTGGAAGGCCCATGGTTGCAACTACAGATACCATCTCATCATCTGTGGGTTCATCTCTTTCATTGCATTCAGCTTAGAGCAAAGGGGCGTGATCAGTAACTAATCTGAATTCTTTCCCCAGGAGGTAGTACCATAGCCTTTCTATCACTTGGCAGGTGACTATTCCTTCGCTATCACTAAATATACCCTCTCAAAAGGAAAAAGTTTCCAGCTAAGGTACACTATTGGGTGTTCTTCTCCATCCACCTCTTCAGAAAGGACTACCCTTGCCCCTACCTGCAATGCATCTATTTGCAATATGAATTCCTTCCCAAAGGAACAGTGCTGTCTCCAGAGTATGTCCTTGAGCTCTAGAAAGACCCTTTCACAAGTGGATGTCCATAAGACCCCTCTTCGGGAGGTATCTTTAGCTTGGTTAGTGGAGCTTCTATGGTGGTGAAAAGCAATATGAAAAGCCTATAGTAGCTGGCTAGACCTAAGAAGACCCAAACTTGCCATTTGGGGGAAGGAACTTTATATTCCTGTAAGGCAGGAACCTTATTCACCAAGGGGAGGACTTGCACTCCCCCAAGCATGTATGCCAGGTAGCAGGCTTCCTGTTTTCTTGTCTCGTTGGTGGAGTTAACTGTTAACCTGCTTTCCCTCAGTTGGAGAATGGCAGCTACTTTGTCCAGATGTGTATCCCAATCCCTGATATAAATGAATATGTTGTCCAAGTATGCCACTGCATATTGACTATGCTGTTGGAGTAAACGGTCCATGAAATACTGAAAAGTAATTACTTCCCTGTGTGGCCCAAAGGGCATTGTGTTAAAATGAAATATGCCAAGCAGCACAGAATAAGAAGCCAACTTCTCCTAAGAGTCAGGAGTTAAGTGGATCTGCCAGTACTCCTTTGTCAAGTCCAGAATGGTGGTATACAGGGCTTCTTCCAACCAGTCTATGAGTTCATCCACCCATGACATAGGTTAGGCAAGAAATTTGAAACTGCTTTCACCTTTCTGAAGTCTATAGAGAAATGCAGTGAGCTGTCTGGATTTGGAACCAGTACAGTAGGCCTCCCCTAGTCACTTTGAGATTCCTCTATTATCCTGAGTACTATCATGGTCTTGATACTTTCTTGACGGTCCCCCTCAATTTGTTGGAGATTGCTCAGAGCCTTTCCCATGTTTCTTTACCGGGTTCCATATGGATGTGATGGTTCTAAAAGAGTGTAATGGACCCTAATTAACATCACCATGTGCATGATCCTGGAATTTTCTCCGTAAACATTTAGTTCTGAGTTCTATACTATGTGAAGCCACTGGAAATGCTGTCTTCACAATTCTCACTCCTTTAAAAATTCTACCAAAATTCACTTATTTACCAGACATATCAGCTCCGTCTTCTGTATGTACATAAAGCATTTACTCATATAGTAGTCAACCCAAAATTAGATTATAGCAATCCAGCATACACTTATAAAAGGAATCATCCTTTGATATCTCAGTCATGTCATCCCATCAAGATAAATAATCACAAATATACATACAACTAAAAGATTTCAGAAAATCCTTTGCATGCTTTTAATAGTACTTTTTGGACCAGATGCTGATTGCCTTTATGTTGCTTTCTCCCCAGTTGTCTCCAGCAGAGTAATACCTGATTTACACCAGAGCAGGTTAGATGAGAAATAGGCCTTGCATGTATTTCTATTAAATACTTACAGTTTTCACACACGTGTATTCATACACAGTTTTTTTCTGGTTTCGGTTCACTTGAGTTAACATCACCTGAATTTTGCTTTGTGTTTCTTGTTCAAATGCCTCTCAACACTCAAAGTAACACTGAATCAAAGTTATAGAGTTTCACCTGGAAAAGTTCCAGAAGACC
This sequence comes from Gopherus evgoodei, assembly GCF_007399415.2. Lineage (NCBI taxonomy): Eukaryota > Metazoa > Chordata > Testudines > Testudinidae > Gopherus > Gopherus evgoodei. The sequence goes on along the minus strand of NC_044322.1, from coordinate 332,424,155 downwards.
AAAAGAAAGCTAATGGGCCAACTTTTAAAAAGGAGTGACCCAGGTAATTATAGACCCTTGGCCTGACATTAATCCCTGGCAAGATAATGAAGTGACTGCTACAGAATTCAATTAATAAAGAATTAGAGGAGGTTAACGTAATTAATGCAAGTCAACATGGATTCATGGAAAATTGATCCTATCAAACTAACTTGATTTTTTTTGATGAGATTAAAAGTTTTGCTGATAAAGGTAATAGTGTTGATGTAATACGCATAGACTTCTGTAAGGAGTTTGATTTGGTATCACATGACATTTTAATACAAGAAAAGGTACAAAATGTATATGGAACACATTAAATGGTTAAAAAAATGGCTGATAGGACTCTAAAGGTAACTGTTAATAGGGAATAGTCATGAAGTGTGTTTGTTTCCAATGGAATCCCACAAAGATCCATTCTTGGCCATAGGCTGTTTAATATTTTTTAATAATGATCTGAAAGAAAACATAAAATTATCATTGATAAAGTTTGTAGATGACACAAAAAATGGGGAAGTGGTAAATAATGAAGAGGACAGGTCACCGATTTAGAGTGATCTGGATCACTTGGTAAACTGGGCTCAAGCAAACAATATGTCTTTCAGTATGGCGATATGTATACATCTAGGAACAAAGAACATAGGCCATATTTAAAAAATTGGGAACTCTATCCTGGAAATCAGTGACTGAAAAAGATTTAGAGGGGTCACAGTGGATAGTCAGATGAACATGAGCTCCCAGTGTGACGCTATGGCTTAAACTGCTAATGTGATCCTGGGGTGTATAAACAGGAGAATTTCAAACAAGAGATTATGTTACCTCAGTATTTGTCTTTGATGTGATCACTGCTGTAATACTGTGTCCCGTTCTGATGTCCACAATTTAAGAAGGATGTTGATACATTGGAGAGGGTTCAGAGAGGAGCCATGATAATGATTAAAGGACTAGAAAACCTGTCTTGTAGTGATAGACTTAAAGAGCTCACTCTATTTAGCTTAACAAAGAGATGGTTAAGAGGTGACTTGATTACAGTCTATAAGTACTTACAAGAGGAACAAATATTTAATAATGAGGTTTTCAATCTATCGGTGAAAGGTATAGCACAATCCAATGGCCATAAATTGAAGCTAGACAGGTTAAAGCTGGAAATATGGTATAAATTTTTAATGATGAAAGTAATTAACCAGGTAACAAGGTTTGTGGTGGATTCTCCTTCACTGGTAATTTTAAATCAAAATTTGATTTTGTCTAAAAGCTATGCACTAGGAATTATTTTGGAGAAGTTCTCTGGCCTGTCTTATGCAGGAGGTCAGACTAGATGATCACAGTGTTCCTTCTGGCCTGGGAATCTATGAATGTATGAATCTGATTTCTGCTGAAGTCATGTGAAAACAATGGCTCCCCATGGCTTTAATGTAAACCCATAAATTGGCAAGGATTAGCTCAAAACTGGTTCAAAAGCTTTGCAAACTTTACATGGAACCTGTTATGAGTTTTACATTTGTAGCTGAAGATGAATTAACTGAGTTTCACAAGACTTTGAATTTCATAACATCTTTTCCCCCTCTGTTTGATAATACAGAAATCCCACTGCAGGTCTAAAGAAATGAGAAAGCTGAATGAGAAAACATTACATTAATAATCAGTGTTGCACCAGAGCCTCAGTTGTGGCTGACTTCATCCCCTTTGTATCATGTAAGTATCACAAAGAGGATGAAGAACTTCCCTAAGTGGCCAGCGAGGGATTCTCTGGGCAGAGAGGAATCCCTGGGTCACATAAATGTCTCTACACCACCCACTTCCAGCCTAGGTGTAGGGGACCTGCCAGCTGTAAGAGAAAATGGCAGAGGGAGAGCCAGAGCTCATTGTGCTCCACTGATTCTGAGCTGCTGGCATGACCTCCTAAGATTGTTGCAGTCACTGAAATTTAGAGCAGCCCTGAGTATGCCCTAGCCTTGGATGTATCCCACAGTTCCCTCAAGGACTGGAGGATCCTAAAAGTGACAGAAAGCCACTTATGTCCATCTATGCTGAGTAGAACTCAGGCAAATGTGAGTATCTGGTGCATTATTTTTAGACTGAGGCATGAGTATGTGTCTGTGTGTAACTTACTACAGTGTTCCACAGCTACAGCACCTAGGCAACTTTTACAGCTCTCACATGTTAGAGTTAATGTTAATAGAAGACTGAGAATGGAAGAAATGTTTTTAAAACATTAATGTAGTTCTATTTTATTTTTTTAAGGGGAAAAATCCTCAGAACCAACTTCCATTAAATTCACACTTTCCATAAAATCAGGGTCCCGTATGGTCAGATATATTCTATTTTAGCTCTGTTTTTTCTTGTAATCAGTAAAATCATACTATATATTTGATTATTGAATCATATTTGTATCTTGATTGGATAAAGTATATAAGCAGTGCAATTATCATTCATAAAAGCCCATTTAACCAGGACAATTACTGGTCTCTCTGCATCTTGGCTACCAATTTATTGTCTCCACCAGATCACAAGCTGTGCTGATATCAAAGTCATAGCAATGAGTCCTGCTCAATGAAGCTATAGTCAAGTATCTCCTTTTTAAAAAAAAATTAATTTGGAAAATTTCCCAGATTCTATCCCTATCCCTCCAATTTATAGCTCAGAAGATTATACAGATCAAGGAAGTGGAAAAGAAAATTATAAACCTATTAAAAAAAACTATTTTACTGTCTACAGCCCTGGTCCAGAGCTTTGTTAGTGCAGCTTAGAAGTCAGTTGCAGAAGGGAGGCTGTATCCATCTTTGTGTCACACTGATCCATATACAAGATCAGTCCCAGGGATAAATTAGAGCTGTCTAAGAGCAGCTCTGTGGTATGCCAGCTGTTCATTACCTCATGAGTCCATTTCATCAGCCAATGTTAACTGAGGCTTCAGGATGTTTTAGTCATGTTCCTTTTTGCTTAGCAACCCCTGCCTGACATCCGTGAGAGAATGGCATACAATTCCCATGGGCAAGCAGAATTCTTGGTAGCCACCGAACCAGCTCTCATCTGGCTCACTCTTGTAACAACTCACATGGAAAATGGAGGGAGAAGTGTAGCTGGGAGGAGGCACCAGGAATTCAGTCTGTGTGAAGATGACTAACAATATCAAGCTGCCATTGGAGCAGATTTTTTTTAAATGCTGTCAAACCCTTTGTTTACTAACTACTTGGTGACGGAGGAGTTCATAAGTTCCAAACATTCATGAAACTGAACATCTCAACATTACAGAAGGTATGGTGGATAAGTTGCAGTATGGTGCACTGCAACACATGTTGTCCTTCAGGCTGCTGCAAAGTGATTTCCAGTGCACTAAAGACAGTGGCATGTGAAGGGATATTAACTTGTTCTTCATCAAAATCACTTTCTATTTTGTTTTGTTTTGTTTTCCTATTGGGAAAAATGTTTCATATAACTGTTTTTTGTTTTTTTGTCGTAAGAGAGGTGCTCTTTAAACCAAGGTTCTACTTTGCTTTAATAAAGAGCCAGTGTAGTTTACTAAGGTCCAGAATAGGGTGTGGCAGTTACTAAACATGCTCAAAACTGTTTCTGAATCTCTGTGGGAAGTTTTCATCAAGAGCAATGCAGCTGGCAGATCTCACCCAGTCATTTCTCTGGCAGCTGAACCAATCACAGCAGAAAGGAAGGAAAGTTTGTAAATATATTCATTAAAGACAGCCCTGTGGAGTCAGAGGCTGATCCATGTGGGACCTGTGTCTGCTGTGAAGGCTGGTTGCTAATACCTGAACCACTTTAGATACAGGCTACAGATTTCTGTTTCTCCAGTAACTGAGAGGACCAGTCAGCTATTCCAAAGGGTAGAATACTGCCAGCTGTGGAGGTTCCCCAGAATGTTTGTTTGCTGACAGGGCTCTGAACTGTTTGAAAGGACTGAAATGCTGACATTTTTCTCAAGCTCTGAAGAGTCTAGATGACACACACTACTATGGCCAGACTATAAATACTGAGAAATTATCTGTGAGAGAAGATCAGAGAGGAAAGTCTTTATATGTGTGCTAAAGTACAGAAATGTATGTATGTATGTTATGTTGGAAGCTTACGTTTGCATATATGTAATAGCAATGAAGAGGATAAGTCTATGAGGAGCACCAGTGGATTCACTGCTTAAAACATTTGTTTAAAATCTATTCATACTATTTCAAATACTATGTACAGTGTTTTCTTCTGTGCATTAAATGCTTCTTTTACTAAGAAACTGTTAGGTACTCTCTCTAAAGCTGATCAGGACTATTCACATCTGTTTAGCATAAAGTAGCCCTGAAGTTTAACTCTGTGCCATTCTTTCTTAAAAATCCTGAAAAGAGAGACCATCTGGCCTGTGCTTCAGAAAAAAGTTAAGATGCAAGAAGGGGAATAGAACAGAGTTACACATACTATTGCCTTAGCATTTTCCTATTCCTTTACACATGCTTTACTCTAGATGTAATATTTTGACATCTACTGATTTAATATAAACAATTCCTTTGGAAAATATTTTGATTCCCATGATTTAATTGTTTATTCTGAGTTATATTTGTCTTCACTTTCTGTTTTAATTTTTTATTTTGTCAGATTTTGAGAGACTCTCACTTTGCTTGTTATTTAATTTTTAGTCCCTGTCTTCTGTTCATCATTATGTTTATTTCTTCTTCTTCTTTAATTTAGGCTCCTGATATTTTTGAAAGGCACAATAACTGTTGTCCATTGGGTTATCCCTAGAGCTGTGATAAAAATCTGCCTGCTAAGCAAGCTGTTGTTTTAAATCCCTCAAAGCTCTAAATGTAGGGAGATCTTAATTAAAGTCAATGGAGAAATAGCTGAGAAAGAAATTAAGCACTAAAAGGCTATATTATGCTATCGGTTTAGTCAAGCACATCTCTTATAGACACACAGGACATAATATGTTTCCCTCAGTGAACATGTGACATACAGGTTGTTCATGAAAGTGACACATCATTAAAAATCATGACTACTTTGAGGGTCTTACGAAGTTTAGGACTGTGAGATATACAACAAGGGAATCACATTGAAATAACAATGAAATAACATTACAGGAATAACTTGAGAGATTTGTATATTGCAAGAGATGGAGCTGGGGAACTGTGGCAGATCTGAGATCTTCAAAAGACTATTATATTGAGATGTGCCAGATGCAGTGGGCACAGGGATTATTGATAGACATGTATCTATAAATGTTGGTGAGGTAAAGACTATCTATCTACCTATCTATCTATCTATGTTTGTGAGGTAGGGATTGTATTCTTGCTCCATGGGTGTGGGTTACCACTTTCTCCCCAGGAACTAAAAACAGTGTGTTGGGGGTACTTACTACAAATACTACTACCATCCCAGGGCTGAGTTACATATACTGGTTCAGATCTGGATCAACAGCTACAACAGACAAAAAAAAAGGCATTTGATATAAAGGGTCAGCCTGAATTTGCTAAGATACTCTCATTTTGATCCTGAAACTGACATGACACTATAACTAAAAAGGCAAAACCTGTGGAACGGGTTTGAAAAACTGGAAACCTGCCTTCCACATGGAAGATGAGTGATATCTGGTAATCTTAGCATGCATATAGACTGTTTATTGCAGGGCCGCCCAGAGGATTCCGGGGGCCTGGGGCCATCGGCGGCAGGCGGCTCCAGTGGACCTCCCGCAGGCGGGACCAGCGGACCCTCCACAGCCATGCCTGCGGGAGGTCCACTGGAGCCGTGGGACCGGCAAGCAGCAGGGGGCCCCCCCGCGCAGCGAAATGTCTAGAGCCGGCCCTGTTCTGCGGCGGGGGGGCCTTCCGTTCTGGGACCCGCCGCTGAAGTGCCCCGAAGACCTGCGGCGGGGGCCCCCACCGGCAAATTACCGCCGAAGCAGGACCCGCCGCCGAAGTGCAGCCCGCTCGTCGGCGGTAATTCGGTGGCGGGGGGCCCCCGCCGCGGGTCCCTGAACGGAAGGGCCCCCGCTGCCGAATTACCGCCGAAGACCGAGTTGCACTTCGGCGGCAGGTCCCGCTTCGGCGGTAATGCGATGGCGGGGGGTCCTTCCGCCCCGGAATGGAAGGACTCCCCCACCAGCAAAGACCAGGAGCGGAAGAAGCTCCGGAGCCCAGCCCCGCAAGAGTTTTCTGGGGTTCCCGAGTGAGTGAAGGACCCCACTCCAGGGGCCCCGAAAAACTCTCGTGGGGGCGCCTGCGGAGCCCGGGGCCTGGGGCAAATTGCCCCTCTTGCCCCCGCCCGGGCGGCCCTGCTTTATTGTTTTTTTTCCTGTTTTCTCTGTAAAGCTTTTGTTCTGAATAAATGTACTGTGCTTTGTGAAAGCTAGCTGATCATTGTTCCTTGAGATACAGTGAACTGCAGGTGCTGGACTAAGATCAGACCTGCTGGGGTAGTCACAGTGAATTGCAGGGAGACTAAATTTGGACTGGAGGTAGATGACCTGGGTCCCTGCCCATAGACGCTGGGGAACTGAGATCTAAAGGGGTACCTTTAACCCCAGAACTGTAACAGGAGCATACATTAAATATATTCAGTTTTAAATTCATGAGGTTATGTTTTCATAGTGAATATTGCCATTTGAAATGCAGACTTACATCTGTGTAACAAGATGTTTCATTTCTTTGGTTAGTAAATATTCAGTGGAACTTGCTGACACTCAACATTTCAGAAAATCAGGCCTTCCATCTCTCATGGGCATTGAGATATTGCTATACCCAAAATATGTGAACATTTTGGAAAATGTAGCCCTTTCTTTGGAGTTTCTCAGGTTCCTCCTCTGAAATATAAGTGTGATGCTACTTTAGTGACAGGATGTTCTGAGGACTAATTAGACAATACTTGTACACATCTGTGAAGATATAAAGCAGTATAATTGTAAGTGTTACTGCAATTAGTAGCTGCTGGGTGGACTTTTCAGAAGTGCCTAAATGACTTAGGAGCACAAGCTCCATTGATTTTCAATGAGATTTATGTTTCACCCTAAATCATATAGGTGCTTTGGAAAATCCCACCCAGAGACTATGGACATGTGACATTGTGGGAAGTGTCATTTGAATGTTTCAGAGAGGTGTGTTTGTGATGGAATCCCTGGACTAGCATGATAAGAATATCTGCTTAGTACATCACCCACTCTGTTGACCCCTATGGTTGTGTTTCTGTTGCCTTGGATCTATTCAACTTTATGCATCATTAAATCTCAGATATCTGTCAAGAACATTTTGGGTGATATTTATGGACAGATCATCAGACTCGACATAGTGCTCTTCCACTACTCTGGCAATACAAACAGGCCATAAAGCTGTCCTAACTGGCAATTTATGATTCCTGCAGTGTAAAGGAATTCTGCAGGATTCCCTGGCATAGGGAGAATTTTGGAGGCATGTCCAAGTACAGGAATGTGGTCAGAACTCTGTTGTGCTTTAGAAATTCCCAGCTGATAACACAGTCCTCACAGGACTGTTATGGCTTGTGTAAATTAGGGTAGATTGTGCATAGGGCTAAATTGTTCTCAAATAGCTGAAGGTGTTAAGGTGAGAAAAAGTAGTATTTGAATCTCGAGTCCTATGTTGAGTACAGTTCAGCCAGACCCAAGATTTGGGCCCTTTTTATTTACTGCCACTATCAGTGGGCCTTGATATAGTGCAAAGGACAATGTATAAAGATGTGTATAGTATTCCTGACTTAATGGAATACTGTGAAAATGTGCAGCTGCCAAGATGATACATTTCCTTTGTAACTGGAAATGACTTGACTTTACTGGAGCGACTTTACTTTCAGGGAATGAAACATGATCACAAATACTTCCATTTTATACAAACCAATTTCTTAAAAGGAAGAGCTATGCCAATTTAATCTGTGATATCTAACTTTACCGAAGCAGATACTTTTAAAATGGTCAGACTAAATGGCAAACATTTGCACATAGGTGGGTACCTATCTCCAATGTGGATCTCCTATTTGTGCATTTATAAACTTTGGTTCCAACTTTGGCTAAGGTGGCTGTTCTTCTCAATATCAAAACTGCCTATGGCACAACAATTTGTTTTTCTAGGCTAAGCTATTTTGTATGTGAACTATTTAAAGGGGGCTAGACTGTTTTTCATTCCAAGAGTGGTCAGAATTGAATTGCATTGCATTGCTGGTCAAAGTTCTTAAGGACAATTTAATTTAAATATAAGTGCAAAAGGATTTCAATTCAATGTTTTTATAATATAAGGCAGCAGACAGTATAGCCACCAGGCTACATAGTATTATTTTCTATGGCAAATGAAATCTAAATGTTCACCCTCTAAGGCTATCCATGTTGCTTATTGCAGATCTAGAGATCTGCGATTCAGAGTAGCCCAAAATGTAATAATACAACAGTCTGAATTTTAAAAGTGTGTTCTTGCTAAGAAGCAACACACTACATTTCCTGAGTGCTTTGATTCTTTGACACTAAGAGTTTATGGAGAATGATGAGGAACAAGATTGTTCTTATTTTGCATATGCCAAAGTCCATAAATGAATACTTCTGAATCACTGAATAGGTATGTCCAAATGCCAACAAATGGTGGTTTGTAATATTAGGGCAACAGGACACTATCAATTTTGACCCTGTTTGCATAGCACTGTTAGTGATTCCATTGTAATTTGCCTTCTAGCCAGTGCAGGGCATCAAACTAAAATATTTTCTTGTAACAGTTCATTGGCCTCATTGTAACATGCTTAATGAGCACTATATTTCCTTAAAGACTTCTGTGTGATGGCTTGCAGGGACTTGAACAGCACTGGTGATGCTTGACAACATGCTTATTCCTTCTAGAATATCTTACATGACATACGTTTTGCCTTCTGAGAATTGTCCATCCCCCTTTGCCTTTATGCACCCTAGAGACCTTGCAGACTAGATGGTATATTAAGAAGAAAGATGAGTTGTTGGAAGTTCAGCAATGGGGGCATATTCCTGGTGTCTAATGATAAAACATTTCTTTACCTAATTGACTTTATTTAGGGATATTTGCAATATCTGTAAGCTCTGGTCCAGGGCACTGTCATGGAAAATATGAGCTCATTCACAATCCCAACGTTACCTTGACATATCAATCAAGGTGTGTGGCTGAGGGTGACATTTTGCAGCTGGAAAACCTGTGTTTGAACACTGCATGACTCATGAAAATTTTTCTATTTCAGGGGCCCTTGTTTGGAGCTTGCTTTCCTTAGCAATTCAGAGGCTGAGACCAATGGCCAGGCTCTGTTATTTTTTCAGCATCAGACAGCTGACTTCTTCTGTTCTTTACATTTCCAAATTGAAGCACCCTGATGTGACAACTGGCATTATAGAACTCGATAAAATATATGGGGGAAACCATCCAACCATTGACTTCATCAGTAGTTATTTGGGCCAGACTCTCACTTGGTTTAAATCAGTGAAGTTCCATGGAGTTATGCAGATTTAGAACAGTTGAGACCTCTGGACCAATAGCTCTCAGGCACACTACAATATTTTATTTATTTATTCTTTCTTCAGTGTTCAGCATTTTAACTATACAACTACCATTATAGGATTAATATGGTTAAAAATCTGCATAGTATATGTCTTATACATATATATAGTTTTTTGATTCTTGGTAGGTTACTGAAGTGAGGTACAGTTATAAATTCAGGTAAAAGGTAAAGTACAGACAGAAAGAAAAAAATGACTCATTACTTACATTCAGTTTATTTATTTATTTTTTTTTATGTTCTCACTGAACTGCTACAGGTCCAAAAACCCTGCATGAATTAATAAAGACATTTCCAGTTGAAACAAGACATAAGTTGTTTAATCATTTTGGCTATGAGCCACTCTCATATGATGTAGGATAACTGCATTATTTTGCTCCATTACTCAACAGAATAGTTGTGGCTGATCTGATGAAATTACAACCATTTCTAAACAATAAGAAGGTATACGGAACAATGTAAATTTGGCTAATCACTGAGATCAAAAGAAGTACTAGTTTGACAGTTGTGTTTTCATTAAACTGAAAAAAAACATTTTAAGTAAAAACAAAACAAATATTTTCAAATTTTACACACAAAAAATGATTTTTTACATCAGAATTAAAATTTCTCATGAAAAAATATCAGTTTCAACCAAACTATTTTTTGCCTATGAAGAATATTTTCCTCCCAAAAATTTCAATCAATTCTGAACTCCATCACCTTGATTTCATGATTTATTGGTTCCCCCCACATTTTTAATATTTTCCTTTTGCTGTTAAGGTTTTGGTATCTGTATTTCTCAAGTCTTCCCCACAGTTTTCCCCCCTCTGTTTCATACTCCTGTGTTTTCCTCCAATTCATATATTGTTCTTCCTTTGTTATCACTCTTATTTTCTGACTGATTCAGAATTATTACTAGTTTTGGATTCATTTTCATTGCAAAGGAGAAGTAAGGGGAATATTTAGGTCACCACATAAAATCATTTCCATGAACCTGCTCCAACACCTATTGAATCCAATGGGAGTCTTAATTAACTGCAAGGTGCATTGGATCAGGCCCCATGTGAGTAGTGACTACCCATCATTATGATGAATGGTTGGTGGTATCAGTCTAGTTCCTACTAAACAGGCATTTATTATATTACTTCTCAACAGCATTAAACGTACCAGCACAAATACATAAAAATTAGAGCCCTGGGACATTGCCCATTTCTCAGTCAGGGTGAAATTAAGTGAGGGTTAATTTGTGCATGAGGTGAATTTCACCATCTATGCACAAGACACCACTGACTTCTTGAGGAAACTACAATCCATCAGTGATCTTCCAGAAAACACCATCCTGGCCACTATGGATGGAAAAGCCCTCTATGCCAACATTCTATGCAAAGATGGACTACCAGCCATCAGAAACAGTATCCCTGATAATGTCACGGCAAACCTGGTGGCTGAACTTTGTGACTTTGTCCTCACCCACAACTATTTCACATTTGGGGACAATATATACCTTCAAGTCAGCGGCACTGCTATGGGTACCTGCATGGCCCCACAGTATGCCAACATTTTTATGGCTGACTTAGAACAATGCTTCCTTAACTCTAGTTCCCCAATGCCCCTACTCTACTTGCGCTACATTGATGACATCTTCATCATCTGGACCCATGGAAAAGAAGCCCTTGAGGAATTCCACCATGATTTCAACAATTTCCACCCCACCATCAACCTCAGCCTGGACCAATCCACACAAGTGGTCCATTTCCTGGACACTACTGTGTTAATAACCTATGGTCACATAACCACCACCCTATACCAGAAACCTACTGACTGCTATACTTACCTACATGCCTCCAGTTTCCATCCAGGACACACCACACAAACTATTGTCTATAGCCAAGCTCTAAGATACAGCCACATTTGCTCCAATCCCTCAGACAGAGACAAACATCTACAAGATCTCTGTCAAGCAGTCTTAAAACTACAGTACCCACCGGCTGAAGTGAAAAAACAGATTGACAGAGCCAGAAGAATTCCCAGAAGTCACCTACTACAGGACAGGCCTAACAAGGAAAGTAACAGAATGCCACTAGCCATCACCTTAAGCTGCCAACTAAAACCTCTCCAGTGCCTCATCAAAGATCTACAACCTATCCTGAAAGACAATCCCTCATTGTCACAGATCTTGGGAGACAGACCAGTCCTTGTTTACAGACAGCTCCCCAACCTGAAGAAAATACTCACCAGCAACCACACACCACACAACAAAAACACTAACCCGATAACCTATCATTGCAACAAAGCCCGATGCCAACTCTGTCTACATATCTATTCAAATGACACCATCATAGGACCTAATCACACCAGCGATGCCATCGGGCTCATTCACCTGCACATCTACCAATGTGATATATGCCATCATGTGCCAGCAATGCCCTCTGCCATGTACATTTGCCAAACCAGACAGTCTCTATGCAAAAGAATAAATGGACACAAATCTGACATCAGGAATCATAACACTCAAAAACCAGTAGGAGAAGATTTCAATCTCTTTGGTCACGCAGTGACAGACTTAAAAGGTGGCAATTTTGCAACAGAAAGGCTTCAAAAACAGACTTCTATGAGAAACTGCTGAACTAGAATTAATTTGCAAACTAGATACCATAACTTGGGCTTGACTAGAGACTGGAAGTGGCTGGGTTATTACACAAATGGAATCTATTTCCCCATGTTAAGTATCCTCACACCTTCTTTCAATTGACTGGAATGGGCTATCTTGATTATCATACTAAAGTTTTTTTTTTCTTCTGCTCATCTTAATTAATTAGCCTCTTGGAATTGGTATGGCAACTTCCACCTTTTCATGTTCTCTGTATGTGTATATATATATATCTTCTTACAATATTTTCCATTCTATGCATCTGATGAACTGGGCTGTAGCCCACGAAAGTTTATGCTCAAATAAATTGGTTAGTCTCTAAGGTGCCACAAGTAATCCTGTTCTTTTAGCGGATACAGCCTACCATGGCTGCTACTCTGAAACTTGTCACCATCTATGCAATTTCACATGTTAATAGAAGGGTTGGCTGAAACCCAGGACAAATATGTGAGAAATATATTAAATTAATATAATCAACTTCTATAAAAAATCCAGAAAACAAGTGAAAAATTTTCCCAATAATTTTCCCAATAATATTTTCAACTAACATCGTTGTATCACCTCTAGTGAACAGCAATTCTTGTCTGTAAAATTGGATGCAAGGTGACTTTTTTTGGGGGGGGGAAAAGATTTCCATTTTCATGGATTTAGAAAACTTGTTTTAGCAATGTCCCCTGATCCCCATCCCTTTCTCTTGTCTGTCAATTTTCTCTGTTGTCTTTGTTCACCTTTCTGTCTCTACTGCACTGCACTCTTTTGCCAACCTTCATTTTTATCTCAATACTTACATCATCAAGAAATACTGGATAAAGTTGGAGTCTGAAGATGGGTTCTTTCTATACAGTTCTACAATAGGGTTCCAAGATCCCATTGCAAAAGAATAGAAGCCACAAGTGGTGTGTAGATTAGGCCTTATATAGCAGGGACTGGTAGCTATAAGGAGTGTGGTGAAGAAGCTACTCTGGATGTGGAACAATTTCTAAAGTGCAGCATATGAACAAATTGGTCTTAATTTTCTACTGGATTACCTGGATCTCTTGATGTTCTAAACTCTTGAAGAGCTAGTGGGTAGCCTTTCAATATTATCTTAACACGCACGTTAGTATAACACTTTTGGAAATGATACTCAGTTTCAAGCCACAGGCATTACTTCAGGACTGCACATGCAGCTCTGTTTACTACAGGTTTGATCAGCAGCAATCTGTTTGCCACTTGCCTTTGCTGTCAGACAGATTAATGCAGTTCACAGAACCAGCCACTTCACCATGTGATGCATGGTAGGCAACACGGGGTGGTTAGCTATTAGGCTGGTAATAGGTGAGCCACTGCCCCAGAAGGATAAAGAAGAAAGTATGACTGGAATTCCCTTTCCCTTCCACCAACTGGGAGGACAAAGGAGAAAATTGCCAGCCTAAAAAATATTCAGAAAATGTCACAAAATCACCGAGCACTGTCAGACACTGCCTTGCAATTTTCCCTAAGTATGGCATATAAATATGTGGAGCCATTGAGTCACAAATGATATTGAATCACAGTGATTGATGAAACTGAGTATTTGGTGGGTCTGTCCCACTTTCTTCATTAACAAACGGGCTCTCCTCCTTCAGGAAGACTATCATTGTCCTTCTGTAAATCTGTAGGTTTCTGTTGTTCTACAGATATTTTTGGAAGCATGAGAGACTCTGAAAGAAGGAGGAGGAGGAGGAGGACATGGAGCAATAATTGGCTCATAAAACAAATTCACAAGCACAAATAATTAAATGTAATTATTTGACAAATTCAAATTATGTGAACCCCCAATATCACTTTTAAGTAATTTATTTCTATCTCATTTGACTTTGGTTCATAGAAGTCAGAGACTTCATAGGTCACCTAGTCCATTTCTCAGTAAGCTACCTATGATTAAAAACTCTATAGAGTGATAGAATTTTTTTTAATAAAGAATCAATTTAGGCAGTCAACAGGTTCTCTCAGGCTCATCTGGCTCTAATAAAAGAAATACTGTCTAGAAAGAACTCATATATTAAATAAAAATTCCTCATATTTATCTTATACCTTAAATAATTACAGCAGAAAGATATTTAACACCTAAGTAACTTTCCACTCTGCTGTTTGATTATTTTTGGCATTCCATTTGAACAACAAAATTGTGGTATCTGTTTTCTTTCTTATATGCAAGTGGTAGATTTTGTTGAAGTCTACTCTTTACTAAAGCCCTCACTTTTGCAGAATAAGACCCTAATCCTGCTTCCATGGAAGTCTACGGAAGCTTTGTTGTTGATTGTAATGGGAACAGCATTGGGCCCTAAAGCATAGCTGAAATTGACCTGGTGAATCTAACAAACTGAGTGAACAATGAGTAGAATGGTTTCTGGATTTGAAAAGAGTGTAAACATTTCACACAGCTGTAGTATAAGCTTCTTTGAGAGATTTGTGATGTCTTTGAATTATCGGTTTAATATGACACACAGATGTGACAGGCTTTGGAGGTAGGTAAACAGACACAATCTCTTGGGGTGCCAGTAAAACTGACAGAATTTATGAGATGCTACATCCTTCTTCTCCCACTTCCAGACTTTGATTAAAAATTGAAAGATATTTTCAAAGATTCTAGTCAAAACTCTCAGAACTAGGGTTACAAAAGAACTATAATTTCAAAACAATGTTTTCTTTTGATCTCTGAGCTTGTTTTCCTTTTGTTAATTTGTATTTTCTCTGACTAAGTGTTACTTTGAATTCTAAAGTTTAGATTTCAAACTTTCCAATATCAAAATCAGAACCAGTTCTCAATCCCAAATAAACCATGGGCTTTGATATTATTTGAAGGCAACATGAAGAGTACAGTTTTGAAGCAAGTCCTATCGTCACATTCCAGAATGTCATTTTTTCTATTTTAATAATTTGCAGGAGTTTCATATCAGAGACAGCCTATAGAAAAAAAGAGGAATATGGAAGAGGAACAAACAAAATCCAGTCTAAATATCAAATAATTAAAAAAAAATTACTTAAAACAAATTACCTGTTTAGTTAAAGGGTATAAGGCAGATTTCTTTCCAATGAGCCATGCATACAAAGTTAGTCTCAGAATTAAATAGGGCATTTAATAAAGTTTGTAAAATGAAGGGAAGTAAGGCATGTACTCCAAACAGAGGCCAGTAAAATCAAGTTAATACCTGAGGGGGAAATATAGGGGAAAAGCCACATCAAACAGAAAAGTAGTTTGAGTTCTCTTCTGCTTTTGACTACAATATTAATTGAACTGGAATTCAACCCCATTCTCTGGTCTGCACACCAGAGACATGGGTGCTGGAAATCAGACTTTTCCTGGAACAATGCACCCACAAGATGATGTTTGCATTATGATGTCATAGAATAGCATTAGGTCAAGTGATGAAAACAGCTCAATTTCTTTGTCTGCCGAACTGAATTGATGATATTTGGGTGTAGTGTGGCGCAGTCAGCTGATTCACCCAAACCGTTTCTCCAGCATTAGTACGGAACTAGCATTTTAGATAAAGATGTTCAGTTGCTCATTATGGGAAGTTATCAGGAAATGAGAGTGATCAGCCTGAATTGTGTAAATCAACACAGATTCATTGAAGTTTACACTTGCTGAGGGTTGCCCCTATGAATTCCTATATGATCAGCCAATGCTTAGTGGATGGAACTCTAATTATTATGCATATTTACTGAAGAAGACATTTTTAGCTTGATCAGAAGTGCATTTTCTCATATCCTTTCTTTCACCTTTTCTTACTATTATAGATAACTGTTCTCAGCCATAAAGACAAGTAGCTAATTTTGGCTGAGTTTACATAGATGAACTAGGGGACAGAGAACACCTGTGTCCTGAATCATCTGTGATGCAGACAAGCACTATGTGGCTGCACAATCTGGGGAAAAATGGAGGTTGGAATGATAGCCACTGGCAGCATCTACTGTTCCACGGTGTGTTTACATGACATAAGGTGTGATCCTGGTCATCTCTCCTGTGCCCTAGCCTATGCCAATGATGGGGGAGTGCCAGCTACACCTTTATAAAGGTGTGGCAGATCCATGCCTTCACCCTCACACCCTTGCAAACTTTTCTGCAGGTGTAGTGCCTGCCACCAACTGTGTTCTACTGGCTTGCAGGAGCACAAAATGGCCCAAGGAATATAAATGAATTTGAACTAGAAAGGCATCTAGGGAAAGTTTGTGGTTATTTTTTTTTCAACTGTAATTAAAAGATACAATATAAATGCTCATCAAAATTTGTTAATAAACAGAATTATCATGAGATTACAGAGTTCTAATTATTAGTATCAACTAGATAGGTCTATTATTACCTGTAACTTGCACAGTAGTTTCTTTATTTAATATAAACTTTCTTTATTTAATAGTTTTGTTTTCATTTTAACATATAATGTTGTTTTTCACAAACAAAAACAAACAAACAAAACTATATTTAATGGTAGTTAAGATTGCAGCATGGTACACTCCATCCACCAACAACTTGAAAAGAATGAAAATAAGATGTTAAATGGGAGGACATTCCTTTCCACCCTCATACTGTCAATAACAGGCTCCAACATTCTAAAAAGCTTTCATTTCCATAACCAGCTGAAAAAGCAATACATCAAACTTGTACTCTAGCGCAAAATCTTAGCAGTGATCTCATCAACTTTTATATTAATTCTACCAACAGGTCAGGACACCTGACTGTCCCACATTCCAGGCATTTGGGAAGTTATTCTGTCTTAACATGCTGGGATCACTGTTAAGTTTTTTTCTCAGAGAAAAATGACCCAACGAGGTATTTTAAAATCTCTTATTATTCACTATGTATCAATTTATTTTTCATTATGAAAAATTCAAATAATCCTAATAATAATATATATTGCAATTTCCGTGGGGCTTTTACCAAATAAAAGCCCAAAATCTGGTTCAAAAATTTCTGTAACCCAGCCATAACAATGGGCAGCTACCATTGCATCCTAAGCATGACAAATTATTAAATGTGGTATGTGGAAAGAACATTCTCCAGTGCAAGGATATTTTGGACATGCTGGGGCTTTTATTGTAGAATTTGAAAAAAAGAATATCTGCTGGATGTAAAGATGGTTACAACCATATACCTGAAAAACAAACAAACGAAACTAATTAATGATTGTACAATAGATTTGGGGAGGAGGGTTAGGTCAGTAATTGTAACAGATAAATATGTCTTCCAGTGTGTTCAATACATTTTAAAAAATTTTGAACCAGAGGAAAAACATGATTGTAGGATGTAAAATGTTGCCCTGAAATAAATATTTAGTTATCTTCACTAGTTCAGAAAAAAAAACCCACCACATATTTCTGAACCATTAGTACGTTTAAAACATGTTCAGTTTAAAGTCTATGCTTACCTCTGTCAAGCATATAATTTGTTACCATTTTAAAAAAAATGTGCTTTACAAGTTTTATATTGATTACATGGTCATTTTTTAATGCGTTTCCAATGTTGGGTCCAAAGTAATTATTGTTCTAAAGAGGCAGAGTATAAATGTTATACATTATTTGCATCAGTAGTTACAGAACAGTACAAATGTTCCCTTTTCTGTTGATCCCTTTCCTTTAAAGAAATTTCATGTTGTTCTGCTTTATATTTTCCAGCTGGATGGAGGAAAGTGCAGGTAAGAGTGTCTCAGTAGAAGCATGTCTGATTTAATTAATCTTTAATTATTGTGCAAAACAAATGAAAAGATAGCTTCGATCAGCAAATTCATTTGCAACATTTATCCGCTAGTTGATCTTTATCACCCACCCAGATGACAGTAAATCAAATGCATGGCCCTTTTCAATTCATGGAGCAAATGATTAAAGTGTCCATAAAATTCCTTATCCTAACTAATCTAATTGTGTGTGAATAATCACTTCAATTGTGTGATGAATGTGCCATCATGGAATCTTGATTCTTTAAAAGAATAAGCAAATCATATTTAAAACTTCACTAAAACATATATCCTGCACACTCTGAAACTTGTAGCATTGGGGAAAGTTTTCTTATTTTTAGTATTGCATATCTCAAGTATATTTTTAAAAAAAATTAAAATGTCAAATAATAAAATGGTCTAGGGATAAATGTATTAACATATTTATTCTGGTATTATTTGGTCTAAGTATCGTCATAAGATCTGGAAATCTCACTGGATTCAACAGAGGATAATATTCTGGAATGCTACAACACAATCTTGTGCATCCATAATTATCAAAGGAAAGCACCTTTGCTGCCACTTTAATGTTTAAAAGCTACCTTTCTTCCTCCACTCACTAAACCCACCCACAATCTTTCCGCTTCTACATGAAAAGATTTTGCAGATTTCATCCATGACAAGCCACGCTTATGATCTGGAACAACTTGACCTCTGCCACATCTACCTTTTCTACTTCAGCAATTCCTTTCCATGATCCTCTCTTAACATCTTTTCTGGGACTAATTATATCTTTAAATAAATTAGTAAAATCTCTTTGTCTTTTTTCCTCCTGACCAGCTTCATCCCTGTTTCACAGAAATATGCATCCATGAACGTACACCATTTTGAGTTATGATTGAATACCAATGGGTGCTCCTCCACTACTATGCTTATTCAAGATGGTGACTGTGCCAGCCTTTATTTTCTGTCTCCTCTTCACTAGCTCATAACTATTGGACATCTCCTTTCTAAATTTGTTCTCTGTTGTAGCTGATGGCAAAATCTATACCCCATTTACTGCACCATTTCTTTCACCACTTTCTACCTGACATTGCCACAACACTTCCTGGGCTGACTTCATCATGACTTTTGCTAGCTCAGAATAGTCCAGAGATATAATGCCTTAAATGTCAGAAATATCATAAGAACATAAGAACTGCCATACTAGGACTGACCAATGGTCCATCTAGCCTGGTATCCTGTCTTCCAACAGTGGCCAAGGCCAGATGCTTCAGAGGGAAAGAACAAAACAGGTAATCATCAAATGATCCATCCCCTGTCGCCCATTCCCAGCTTCTGGCACAGTAGTGAGCTAGGGACACTTCAGAGCATGATTCTGCATCCCTGCCTATCCTGGTTGATAGCCATTGGTGGACCTATCCTCCATAAACTTATCTAGTTCTTTTTTGAATCCTGTTATAATTTTGGCCTTCACAACATCCTCTGGCAAAGAGTTCCATAGGTTGTCTATGCATTTTTGTGTGAAGAAATACTTTCTTGTATTTGTTTTAAACCTGCTGCCTATTAATTTAATCTGGTGACCTCTAGTTCTTGTGTTATGAGAAGGAGTAAATAACACTTCTTAATTTACTTTCTTCACACCCATCATAATTTTATAGACCTCTATCATATTCGCCCTTGTCATCTCTTCTCCAAGCTGAAAAGTCCCAGTTCTATTAATCTATGCTTTTCCATACCCCTAATCATTTTTGTTGTGCTTTTCTGAACCTTTTCCAACTCCAATATATCTTTTTTGTATGGGGTAACCACATCTTCATGCTGTACCATGGACGTATATAGAGGCAATAAGATATTTTCTGTCTTATTATCAATCCCTTTTTTAATGATTCCCAACTTTCTGTTTGCTTTTTCGACTGCTGCTGAACACTGAGTGGATATTTTCAGAGAATTATCCACAATGACTCCAAGATCTCTTTCTTGAGTGGTAACAACTAATTTAGATCCTATCATTTTATATGTATTATTGGGATTATGTTTTCCAATGTGCATTACTTTGCATTTACCATTGTATTACAAAACCATGAGCAGCCCAAACCAAAACATTGTGATCTTCATTTCTCTTCTAAGATTAATCACCAGTAACCTCTGTTCTTAGGAATGACGTTTTTTATTTGACCCAATATATTTTGTTTTGTTTTACCTCCAGTATATCCTAGCAGTGTATATTTGTTATCAAAGTGGTTCTCAACCTGCAGCTCGTGGGCCGCTTACAGCCCAATCAGTACAGAGCTGCGTCCCATGTAACATCCTTAGCGCCTTACAGGTAGTATTGGATGTAGCCTAAATAACACATTCTGTGCCACATATGCAGCCCACAATGGTAAATAGGTTAAGAACCACTGGTTTATTATTATATATAAAACCTCAGCAATGTAACAACATCATGCAATCTCGATCACTACATATTTGATCCCAATCCCTTGATCACTCCCTTGCTTAAACAGTTGTTATTTAATTTTCTTCTCATCTTGACTTCTGTAATCCCTTCTTGCATTTTTTCTAAAAGTCATTTTTATACATTTAATATTTGTCCAAAATACAATGAATGCTCAAATCCAAATTGAACACCTTTAGAAATGTTTCCATTTCTAAATGAATCAAATAATGATAATCCAACAAGCTAGAAAAGCTATTCTTAAAAATTGTCATGACCTACTTCATTAATTTGAAATTATATTATACAGAAGCCTTCTAGTAGCAAATGCATTCATTGTCCTCCATCACCTATAAAATCATTAAAATAGATCTTGGTGAAATTGCTGAATTAATCAAAATTGGAACAAAAAGTGTGTGACAGTGTACCCCATAAGGCTTTATGGGGTGGAGGTGCTCATAAATGTATGTATGATATAACTGAAATAGGATTTTGCTACATGTAAAGGTTATGATCTACTGGTTATGTTCATCCTATTTATATGCAGGCACCATTTGTGTGTTCAGAGTTATGAACATTGGCTGTATAATTGCTTGATTTCTAAGTAGCCCTTTTGGTCACTTCTTGGGAAATGAATGTGCAAATTAAGTGCTCAATCCAGAAGCACTTAACAGACAAAAGAGCTTGGAAGACTCCAATCCACATAAAAAGTCTACCTGAGGACATTCAAGGTAGCATGTGGATAATGACTGCTGCCTGCAGGTCCTGAGTCATGCATGGGCATGTGACGTGCCCTTGTGATTCCAAATCTCCATTTTGTGACTGGATTCTACACAGGGTGAGGAGGTGGTCTCCACCGACAAGAGAAAGTCTATTTAAACCCCTGAGAGACCCCTCCATTTTGTCTTCAGCTGGCTAAAGAAAGAGCCTCTCCACTACTCCAGGATACTTAAAGGAAACTGAAACAAAGAACAGTAACTACAGCGGGTGTGAGTGATTGCTGGACCCAGGCTAAAAGGAGATTAGCCTGTAAAAGGGAGCATTCTGGAACTGTTGAGGATCTTATCTGTATTCAGTTTGATTAGACATAGATTTGCGCATTTTATTTTATTTTACTTGGTGACTTACTTTGTTCTGTCTGTTACTACTTGGAACCACTTAAATCCTACTTTCTGTATTTAATAAAATCACTTTTTACTTATTATTTAACTCAGAGTATGTATTAATCCCTGGGGGAGCAAACAGCTGTGCATATCTCTCTATCAGTGTTATAGAGGGCGAACAATTGATGAATTTACCCTGCATAAGCTTTATACAGGGTAAAATGGATTTATTTGGGATTAGACCCCATTGGGAGTTGGGCATCTGGGTGATAAAGACAAGCACACTTCTGGGAGATGTTTTCAGGTAAACTTGCAGCTTTGGGGTAGGTAATTCAGACTCTGAGTGTTTGTTGAAGTAGACAAGAATGTCCGGCTCAGCAAGACAGGGTGCAGAAGTTCTAAGCTGGAAGGGAAAACAGAGATAGAAGTAGTCTTGGCACATCGGTTGGCAGCTCCCAAGGGGGTTTCTGTGATCCAACCCGTCACAGTATGCAACAAAGTAAGCTGTAAAAATTGTTTATTTGTAATTAGCTCTATCAAAATTTAATTACTGGTAGTTAAAATTTGAACATTATCAATAAAGATTTTCTAATAAAATTTAATATTTTCTTCAATTTTTAATATATAGACTCATAAGAATACAAAGGTCTCTAAGTACATACAAGAATTGTAAAGCAGAAACAATACACCTTCATGTAAATAATAGTGAGCAATGTCATTCTCTCATCTGTAATAAAAAAAAGTCTAAGAAAAAAGATGGATTATGCTCTGAAGGTCACCAGATATGGAAAAACAAATTCCAGAAATGAGATTGTTCCACCTCCATTATTTAATGTTTGAAGTTTTGAAAGTGCAAAACTCTAGAAATGCAAAGTATTATTTTTTCATTCTTCATTATCCAACATATGTTAACTGTATGAAGGAAATATTCAACAGCAATATCAGACTCCTAGATGATATGGTAATACAAATAAAATAAAATAAAATAAAATAATAAGACAAGTTTTATTGGTTACTACTTTTCATCTATGGTAATGATATGTTTGTGTGAAATGGGTGCTCACCTGAAATAGATTCTGTAACTATCCCTGAAAATCCTCCTATGAAATAACAGAGGGCCAGATTCTGAATTAATGTCACTGTCACTCAGCTTCTGGCCCTGCACATTTAAATTAGCTAGATACCCCATGCATCTGTGCAGTTGATTCATGGAAAGCATGTGTCATAAATGCTCCCACACAAATTGGAAGACAAAACTGGTGGTGTATCTCTGGGGAAAATACACCACAAAACCAAATGAACTAAAAGAAGCTGCTGTATATCAAAGTACGAAACATTTATTTACTATTGACTGAAAAGTTATTTGTTCATTTTATTGTAACTCAGAGTTTGATTAATGTTTAAATATTGTTTTCTTTAAAACTAAAGCTTTGCAGTTTTTCATTAGTGATGGGGCAGTAACTTTTTCAGCATCATAAAAAGTGATTTCAAAGTAAATTATTAAGCAGCTTGTTTAATAATGCAAACATTCACATTTCTAACTGAAAAGCAGATGTCCTATATTAAAACATAATGTTTCAGGGGAGCAATAGATCAGCAAAAATTTCTGTCTTCTTGAGACAGTAGTGCAATGGGAAAGCTTGTATTGTGCTTCTTCCAAACTGAAAAGATCATCTTCAGAGATTTTTATGAGAGGAAAATGGGTCACTCACTTTAACATCTGGTTTCAAACAAGAGAGAGAATCAAAAGTTAATTACTGCTATATCCAGAAGAAAAAAGGTAGTTTGTGGCTTGCAGCTAATATATGAAGGCTGACCACTAGAGACATAGGGTGAAATTCTGACTTTACTGAAGTCAATGGCAAAATTCCCACTGCCTTCCCTGAGAACCATAGACACCGACTCCTTTGGTGCTTCGGGTCTCAAGCACCCATGGAAAAAAATAGGGGGCGCTTGGCACCCACCAGCCACTGCTCTTCAGTGGGGACACCGATCAGCTGTTTGGTGGCTGCGGAGAGGTGCTTGTGGGAGGGTGAAGAGCAGAGAGCGGTGAGTGGGTGGGGGCCTTCAAGGGAAGTGGCAGAGCAGGGTGGGAAGAGGTGGAGCGAGGGCGGGGCCTTGGGGAAGGGGCAGAGTTGGGGTGGAACACCCACCAGGAAAAATAAAAGTCAGTGCCTGTGCTGGGAACAAGTTTGTAGCATGTAGAACAATGATTTTCCCAAGAAGTTACTGACTGCTAGTTTGACTCTTTTAAAACATTTTTTTACAAGAATAAAAGTACTAATTTAGGATCATAGAATGGCCTATATTACACTTTTTTGTGATGTTTCAATATACCTCTGTATTCAAGATTTTTAAAAAAGCCACAGTTTCGCAGATCCATCACCCTTCACAAAGGATAGAATTTGTGTTTCAGTAGCCACAATTGTGAACACGACTCACCTTTATAAATCTATGCTGTTCCATAGATAATTACTTATATTCATAACCAGTAGTGAAGTTTCTGTGAGCCAGATGCAGGTCTGATGTAAGCAAATATAATTCCTGTGGAAATTTCTGGGCCAAATTTACCCAGGTGCTAGAAGTGTTGTGTAAGTTATATAGAAAGCCTAGTTCTCCAATTCCTTGTATTTTTGTGGCATCATCCCTGCTTTGCATTTGTTTTGCACCTCGTGTTATTAGTATGAGCCTCATGATATCTGATGTTTTTCTTAAAGCCCTACCTCCTGGAGTTATATGATTATGTGAGCATTTGAGCTTTCATCAAAAAATAAAATTAATTTCTAGCCCTCATGGTAGCAGAGAAAAGCATGAAAACATGAATTTCAAAGGCTTAAAAACCAGAAGACAAATAAACTAATTTTTAAATAGTGTCAAAACCTTTAAGCTACTTGCATGATTAGAGGAGCCTAATGCATGATTTTTGAACTGTTGAGATCTGCAATTCAGTGTCTGAATGACTCTGGCCCATAAGCTGCATACACATCTGCAGTTTATACAGCTTATGGGCCAGAGACATTCAGAGATTGTTCTGGTTGGTTTGTGGTGTTCTGCTTTCTATAACTAGCTAGTGAACACAGGTTAATGGCTGGTTTGTATCACCTAAGTGACACAGAACTGCCAGAGCAGGAATAGCTAAACTTTTTGGCCCGAGGGCCACATCAGGGTTGGAAAACTGTATGGAGGGCCAGGTAGGGAAGTCTGTGCCTCCCCTAACAGCCTGGCCCCAGCCCCCTATCCACTCCCTCCCACTTCCCATCCCCTGACTGCCTCCCTCAGAATCCCAGACCCATCCAAACTCCACTGCTCCTTGTCCCTGACCGCCCCCTCCTGGGACTTTCCATGCCTGACCGCTCCGCAGGGACCCCACCCCCAGCCAGCTCCCCTGCTCCCTGACTGCCCCAATCCCTTTCCACACCTCCGCCCCCTGACAGGTCCCCTGGGATTCCCATGCCTATCCAACGCCTGCCCCCATTCTCCATCCCCTGACTGCCCCCCCCCGAACCTCCACCCCATCCAACCGCCCTCTCTTCCCTGTCCCCTGACTGCCCCCCAGGACCACTGCTCCCTGCCACTTTACCATGCCGAAGCCAACCATGCCGCCGTGCTGCCCGACAGGAGTGGCAGGCCAGAGCGCTGGCAGCAAGGTGTCACAGCATGCTGAAGCTGCGGGGGAGGGGCCAGGCTGTAAGGGAGGGGCCAGGGACTAGCCTCCCTGGCCAGGAGCTCAGGGTCCAGGCAGGACAGTCCAGTGGGCCAGATGTGGCCTGTGCGCCATAATTTGCCCACCTCTGAGCCAGAGCATACTGGTGAAATTGGCCCTATAATTTAAGTTGTCACTATCAATGTCTAACTGATGTGTGTTCATAAATAGTAATAATTTCATAGATAGTCCTACACTAAATAGTCTGAATGTATTACTATCTATAATTAAATCAGTCACACATATTTCTGTTTTGTGAAAGAATAGAAATTAATGCCACCTTCCATTAGCCAACACTTTAAGAAGTATCCTATCTGGTATGTCAGGTTTGTTGATTCATCATAACAATTCTGTCACATTACATCAACTAAAACTGTTCTTGAAGACAGGTACAGTAACCAAGTGATGCTTGCAATCATCAAGAACCACCTTAGGAAAGAATAATCAACTATGAAAAGCTTGATGACATGTTCCGCTGCAGTAAAGAAAATATTCTGTGATGATTACACTGTAATTCAATAGAAGTAGAAAACTCATCTATAAAATATTTAACAATCCATTCTCTGAGTGAAACATGTCCCAGTTTCACTTATATGAGTGGAAAGCTGGATTACTGCCTCTTCAAATTCATCAGCGCAAATACATTTTTATTCTCCTTTTAATCTCAAGGTTATTATAAGAATGACAGGCAAGAGTTATTTCTATTTGGGCAAATATTTAAACATATTACCTTGATATGTTTATATAAAACTCTGTACTCTAACCTCATGTAAGCAGTGTTCTCTGACCTTTTCAAGCATTATAATAAATAGAAAATCTTCCTCTGATTTGAAATGGGTATAGAAATGGCATCCTGGGTTCCATATTTGTTGACTACAAAATTCAAATCAGTCTAGGGGATTTAGAGACTTTTTCCACTGAAATTAATAAAAGATCTCAGTTTTAAATCTTTATACCTTTACGTTTGCCTATGGCTTGTCTACAAGCCATGAAAAAGTTGCACTACTTTAGATTAAGGTGTGATTTAGCTAAATTGCTGCAAACTCTTGTATAGATACTCCTATTTCTGTTTAAACCAGCCTTACTTTGGTTTACCGTAAATTGATTAGCAATAGATTTAAAATAAGCTGAAATAAAGCATTCAAACCAAAATAAGGAGTTTGCATTAGTTTTACTTACTTTGATTTAATTGGTGCAATGACTTTTTCTAGAAATTGTCTTCATTTGCAAGTACAAATGTTTATGTGTTTTTCCCCCTAATTTCCTGCTCTTAAGATCTTTCCCAGACCTAAAGAAGAGCTCAGTGTAGCTCTAAAACATGTCTCTTTCACCAACAGAATTTGGGCCATTAAAAGATATAACCTCACCCACCTTGTCACACTTCAAACTCACACTGACAGCTTGTCTACACTACCAAGTTTTGTCACCAAAACTGCTGTTTGTTTACCCAAACACTGAATGGATACACACTGCGAGGTGATTTTTGTCAGGGAAAATACCCGGTTTGGGTGACAAAATACATCCACCATCATGAGAGATATACGTTTTTTTCCACTACATTTTTGTTGACAAAGTGCAAGTGTAGACATCATGCTTCATTTCATCGATTTAATTGGCCTCCAAGAGGTGTCCCACAATGCTCATCCTGATCACTCTGTTCAGCTGTTTGAACTCCACTGCCATGTAGTCATCCACCAGCCACCCCACCCCTTTAGAAGCCCAGGGAATTTTTGAAATTCCATTTCCTGTTTGCTCGGCATGGAGAGGTCTCATTGCATATTCCCAGGTGACCATGGAGGGTTACTGCAGCAAACGCTCTCCTGCTTGGACCACTGCAGAGTTGTTGGATCTGCTCAGTATATGGAGAGAGGAGGATGTGCAATCCCAGCTGCACTTGAGTTATAGGAATTGGGATACCTATAGGCAGATTTCTTAAGACTTGTGCGAAAAGGGCTATGACTAGGACATGGTGCAATGCAGAGCAAAGATAAAGGAGCCGAGGCAGGTGTACCATAAGGCGAGGAAGGGAAACTGTCGCTCAAGTGCTTCACCTAAGACCTGCTGGTTCTATAAGGAACTGGATGCTATCCTTGGTGATGACCCCACCACCATTGCCAAGAGCCCCATGGATACTTCAGAGGGCACGGAGGTGGCAAAAAGAAGACCTAACCCGGAGGACAATGTTATCGATGAAATGGTGAAGTTAAATGATGATATGCAGCTCCCAGCGGGGTTGCCCGATGGGACAGGCAGCCAGGAACTGTTCTCCACTCCAGAAGTGTCTAGCCAGTCTCAGCAGTTGCTTTCCGGCAAGCAAGAAGCAGGAGATGAGACTTCTGGTTAGTGGCTGTGGCTTGTGTAGTGCGGAGATGGGTTCAGGATATAGAAATGTGGAAGCCTGGCTGTGTTTTTGTGAGCTGGACATCCTCCTGTGTAGCTAATCAGTATGGTGGAACAGGGTGTTGATGCACACCGAGATCTCACAGGAATCCTCCTGAGAGATCTGCAGAGAAAGTTTCACTTGTGCAGGGACCAAAGGAGCACATAGGCAAGCAGTATAGTGTTACCGAAATGTCGGGTCTGCCTAGGTAAGAGCCAATGACATCCAGACAGAGGTAAGGAAAGGTTGCTTTATTCTGCAGAAGAAAGGAGAGTTTTGTACCTTGGTACAAAGACTTCACTCCATACAAAAACCAAGAATCTTTTATACACACTCACACACAGGCTTCAGTCGTGTTATCATTTGATTGGTGATTAGCAAACCCTGCACTTCTGAAATCTGCTCAGCAAAAACCAGCTTAGGACCAGCTTCAACTGCCTCAAGACCAATAAGGGAAGACAGTTCAAAAGTTCAGGCTACTGTGTCCATGAAGTGTCCAATTTCCCGTAATGGTTGCCAGCTATTATAAGGCTACTAGCTATTGGGGGTGACTGCTGATTGTCACAGTCCCCGCTTTGGGCCTGATAATCCAAATTGTCAGGCCCGATACGCAATTTGCGATCAAGCTGGAGAGAGAGATATTATGTTCTCCTATGGACAGTAGAGCCCTTAGTAACAGCACTACACAAACA
The DNA here is from genome assembly GCF_007399415.2 of Gopherus evgoodei. Taxonomy (NCBI): domain Eukaryota; kingdom Metazoa; phylum Chordata; order Testudines; family Testudinidae; genus Gopherus; species Gopherus evgoodei. The sequence continues at coordinate 332,396,011 of NC_044322.1, read as the reverse complement.
TTTTGCACATTGCAACATTACCCAAATGACACATAGAATGAAAAGAAAGAAAATAATCCATCTGACAATTTTACGGAAAAGGCCAGTAAACCATGACCCAAGGTCTGGGAGAAGATCCTCAAAATTAATGGTATGATCAAGAGATACAGTGTGGAAAACAAGAGCTGCATCCTTGATGGCCTGCAAATCCTCCTCAGTTAAACCAGAGCAATTAATATAAAAACAGCATCTTTCCCCAATGTGAGCACAGGCCCCCCCTACTTCAGCATTCTTGGCATCTAGCACACGCCTATTTTGCTGTGTTACTTCTGCTATGTCATCTATTTCTCGTTGTAACTTTTGGAAAGCATCCAAGGAGGCATTAGCTGCTTTTTCAAGTTCTGCAGAAATGTTTACCACTGCCCTTTCCAGTTCTGCTACCCCTAGTCCAGGAATAAGTCCACGTATAAAGGAATGAAATCCCATTTGCCTGATTACTAGGGGTGTTTCGGCACGTTTAACCCGAGCCCCTTTCAAGGGTGTAAAGAGCTTGTGAGAATAAGTTCCCAGGTTGAGGATTTGGTGTGAGTCCAGTGCGGTGTTTACTTGAACATCTGGTAATACTCTGGCCACACCACACAGGCCTTGTCAACCCAGCGGGAGAGCTTTATAAGCATTATGGCCACAAATAAAATACAGACCGGGGCTCTGAAAATAAAGGGTAAGGGAGCTTCCTGCTACTTGGTGGCGCCAATCTACCCTAACATCTCGATGTTTGGAGTTGCCAAATTCCTGGCCTCAGCATCGCCAATGGAATGCATTCAAATGTCCCATGGCGTGGGTGTTGTTTAAGATACACTCACAGTATGTAACAGCAAACAAGTGTGATGCAAAGCTTACTAGCACCCCCTGGCATTCAGAAATTTTTACAAGGGATGAGTGAGGTGATAAAATGCCAGAGGAGACGTCCATATAATATGCATGGGCCTCATTTATGGAACTCAAGGGAAGGAATGAAGGAAACCACTCCCCTTGATAACATTTGCCTGTCAATTTTGCAATATAGGCCTTTTGAAACTGGCAGGGAGGTCCCTGGGTGTCTACACCAATTTTTAAGGGGTAAAAGGTTCCATTTCTAACATTAAACCTAAGAGTTTGATTGCAGGCTTCTAAGGATATGTAACCCAGTTCCTTCCTGGTCCAGTCAACAGCCTCAAAACACAGGGCCAGCATATACCCAAACCCAAGGATATCGAAGAGAGGGACCACTTGGGCCTCCCAACTATGATGCCAAACCTCAGACGTTTTCCCATACTTATCGGACTGGTATTCTCCTTTCCACCAACACTCAGCTTTCTGCACCATTTGTAGGGAGAGTGTTTCAGAGAGGTTTAAAGGTACAGCCCACAGTCCTATTCCTTCCTCAGAACGAGTTCAGTGACACAACCACCAGTCAGACAAGTGTCCCAACATAGCCAGTAGCTGAAGAGGTTTAGCCGCTGGGTGCGGGTTAGCTTGTACAAGGGGCAGGCTCAGAAATAATAGCCACCGCAGCACCGTCTGAGAACCCGTAGTCACAAAGTCTCAGGATTTTGTTCTTCGGAACAAAAGCTTTAGTCCCTCTAGAGGTTCAGTTTTCCAGGTATCGTCTGCTTCTGGCTCTTCCAGGTCACGATGGGAAGAGCTGGCGGTGCTCCCTCGAAGTCCGATGTCGTCTGCTTCTGGCCCCGGCCTATGGGCTAGCTTGATTCTGGTGTGGTGGATCCAGGTATCCCGTTCCCTTACTTGAATTGCAGTGTGGGAGATAAGAAGGACTTTAAAAGGGCCAGGCCGCCGGGGTTGGAGAGGCTCGATTTTCCACTCTTTTACATAGACCCAATCCCCTGACTGGATCTGATGAGCAGGTACATCAGCAGGTAAGGACTGAAATTGGGCTGCATACCTGTGAAGAGACATGAGAGTATTTTGGAGGAAAACAACGTATCTGGTCAAATCCTCATCCCCTTGAGTGGCTAAATCAGTCACAGGTCCTGGGTCAGCAAATCCGGTGTATGGCCTGCCGAATAAAAGTTCAAAAGGTGAGAGACCAAGTCGACCCATAAGGGCAGTTCAAACTGCCAAGAGGGCCAAAGGCAGAGCCTGAAGCCATTTTAACCCAGTCTGTGCACCTATTTTGGAGAGCTTAAGCTTTAAAGTTTGGTTCATTCTTTCCACTTGCCCAGAAGATTGTGTTCTCCAAGGAGTATGTAGAAGCCAGGTGATACCTAAGGCCCTTGCAATGTATTGAATAACCTGGGCAGTGAAATGAGTCCCTTGATCAGAGACAATAGACCTAGAGGACCAAATCTAGGAATAACATGGTTCAATAAGGTTTTCCCCACTTCCAAGGCAGTTGCTCGTCTAGCCGGGAATGCTTCGGTCCAGCCAGTCAGTTGGCATACAATTACAAGAAGATACTCGTAGCCTTGGCACTTGGTCATCTCTGAGTAGTAGTTCAAAGGGCATATATGCCCATAACCTTGCTCCAGGGGGGCCTTTTGGTTCCCCCTTTGGATTGAATTTTGCACAAATGTCATAGGTGGAAAGGACTCTTTTGGCTTCCTGGAATACCCCATGGGTATACCAAAGTCTGTTCACAATAGCTGCCATGGCCTCTGCTCCGCCGTGTGTTTCTTGGTGTAGTTTAAATAGGGCAGGCCGCAGAGCAGCCCGGGGCAAGGCTCTTCTCCCGTCAGGTAGCTGCCACTCCCCCCTTGGTGTCTTAGTGGCCCCTATGTCCTCCCAGCGACTAACCTCTGATGTTTCAGGGACAAATGGGACTGGTGTTGATGGGAAAGAGGGTGCAAGCACCATTTGGTTGCTAATATAAGATTGTAGGGAGGCTGCTTTTGATGCTGCTTCAGCCAATCAGTTCCCACAGATGGTGGGATCATTTCCCTTCTCGTGGGCATGAACATGAATAATGGCAATCTCAGATGGCAGGTGCATGGCCTTTAATAGTTCCAGAATTAAGGGCCCACATGCTACTTTAGTGCCACCAGCGGTAATAAAACCCCGCTTTGCCCAGAGTTGGCCCATGGCATGGCAAGCACCAAAAGCATATTTTGAATCAGTATAGATGTTTACAGACGGACCTGCTGCCAGCTCACATGCTAGGGTGAGGGCTACCAATTCTGCCGCCTGGGCTGAGGTGGAGGGTCCCATCTGGGGTGCCATAAACTGTTACCGAAATGTCGGGTCCGCCTAGCTGAGAGCCAATGACAGGCAGACAGGGATAATGAAAGATTGCTTTATTCTGCAAAAGAAAGGAGAGTTTTGTACCTTGGTACAAAGACTCTACTCCATACAAAAACCAAGAATCTTTTATACACACTCACACACAGGCTTCGGTTGTGTTAGCATTTGATTGGTGGTTAGCAAACCCTGCACTTCTGAAATCTGCTCAGCAAAAACCGGCTTAGGACCAGCTTCAACTGCCTCAAGATCGATAAGGGAAGACAGTTCAAAAGTTCAGGCTACTGTGTCCATGAGGTGTTCAATTTCCCCTAATGGTTGCCAGCTATTATAAGGCTACTAGCTGTTTGGGGGTTGCTGGTGACTGTTACAATACGGAGCAGGGAAGAAGCCACAAGCATGGAGCAGATGTACCATCATTTCCCTTCTTACCCTTAGCAGTGAGATATCTGCCAGAATTACCCCCGCCTGTGGAAAAGTGTGGGAGAATTTTATAATTTGTTCCCTAGAATGTTGCACCATGACCCTTGCAAAGAGTATGCGCTTTTCCCCATATGGAATGCCTCCCCTCTCCCTGTCAAGACTTGCCATGCTTTGGGTGTTCACAGAGATGTGCGCCTAGCTAGGGTCAGTGAGAAAGTGATGGCAATGTTGCAAAAGGTGTATTTAACAGAAATGTTTCAGTGTTGTGTGTGAATTTCACAATCCTGCTTCTATGCATTTTACTCTCTGCTTTGCCAGATGTGGCCTTCAGGAACACCTCACACATCCTGACTGAGCATCTCCATCAGATAAGAAAGCACCCAAGACACAGCAAAGAAGATTTGTTCCGGGAGGTCCTGCAGTGTTCCAATGCAGAAAAAAAAGGAACAAAAGAAGTGCTGGGAAGCTGAACGGCAGGACAGAAAAGAGCATCACATGTTTGTTAAGGACGCTACCGAGCAGATGATTAAAGTAATGGAGGAGCAAATGCAGATGCTGAAATTCTCAATAATGCTGTAGACTGAGCAGATCACTGCTCAACCTCCACTGCAGCACATTCAGAACTCTTTTCCATGTCCTCCCCCAGACTCTGCCCACACGTTCCTTTCCACATTCCGGTACTTTTCAGTTTCCCCTTCACATGATAGCAGGACCTACACACAGCTTTGAAAGTCTGCCCTTCCCTGGTTCTTTTTTTCCTGCCAAGCATCTGTGTGTTTGTGTGTGCTGTTTCTTGTAAAATAAAAGCAAACTTGAATACAGGTAAATCATTTTTATATTTTTTTCTACAAGGTGAGATTGCAGGAACTGCCAATACATGCACGGGCATTATAATCACTTTATTACAGTGGTATAAGACCTGAAATGTCACCATTGCTCTCTAGGAAAATTACATGTAATGTAATATTGAAGCAATTCAGACAGAGATATATGGTATGTTACTGGTGGTCATTGTCAAAGTGCTGCCTCAAAGCCTCCCTTATTTGAATAGCTCTCCTATGGGCTCCTCTGATAGCCCTGGTATCTGGCTGCTCAAAATCAGTGCCACATAGTCTTCCTAGCACTTCACCCCTTGTCAAACCTTTCTCCCTTAAGTATCAGAGGGTAGCCGTGTTAGTCTGGATCTGTAAAAGCAGCAAAGAATCCTGTGGCACCTTATAGACTAACAGACGTTTTGGAGCATGAGCTTTCGTGGGTGCATACCCACTTCCTCAGATGCATGTAATGGAAATATCCAGGGGCAGGTATATATATGTGTGCTAGCAAGCAAGCTAGAGATAACGAGGTCAGTTCAATCAGGGAGGATGAGGCCCTGTTCTAGCAGTTGAGGTGTGAAAACCAAGAGAGGAGAAACTGGTTCTGTAATTGGCAAGCCATTCACAGTCTTTGTTCAATCCTGAGCTGATGGTGTCAAATTTGCAGATGAACTGAAGCTCAGCAGTTTCTCTTTGAAGTCTGGTCCTGAAGTTTTTTTGCTGCAGGATGGCCACCTTAAGGTCTGCTATAGTGTGGCCAGGGAGGTTGAAGTGCTCTCCTACAGGTTTTTGTATATTGCCATTCCTAATGTAATCACAAATCACTATTTCACACATATTTCCCAAAGTCACGGTCCTTCATAGCAGGATATGATTTATTGCCCTGCACACATCCATTAACGCGGTCCCAGCAGTAGACTTCCCCACTCCAAATTGATTCGCGACTGACTGGTAGCAGTCTGGAGTTGCAAGCTTCCACACAGTAATTGCCACACGCTTCTCTACTGAGAGGGAAGCTCTCATTCTGGTGTCCTAGTGCGGCAGGTCTGGGGCAATCTCCGTGCACAGTTCCAGGAAGGTGGCTTTCCACATCCAAAAGTTCTGTAGCCACCGCTCATCATCCCACACCTGCATGAATATATGATCCCATTTAGTGCTTGTTTCACGAGCCCAAAAGTGACAGTCTACCTTGTGCACCTGCTCTGTGGATTCCAAAAGCAATCTAAAATTGCTCCTATCCATATCATGCAGAATGTTGGGCACCTGCAGTTAGGAACTTAATGATTAACTGTACTGCCATCCGCGATGTCTTAATGACAGCTAACAGAGCATAGGAGAGCAATCCCTTCTCACAAAGATGCTGGGGTGCACAGAAAAAAAGGGCTGTTGAAAAAATGCTGCAAAAGAAAGCTGGAAGCCACATTCTGGTGTGGGCTTGCAAAGACTGTAATTTGCAATTTCCACTTACTGATATCCAGGCTGGGGGTGGCATCCAATGTGAAAGGTGCCTACTGGTGGAATCTCTCAGGTAGCAGGTAGGAGACCTACAGGAGGAGGTGGCCAGGCTGAGGAACATCCATGTCCATGAGCAATTCCTGGACAGTATCCATGTGGAGACAGCTGACGGTGCTGTCCCAGTTGACAGGACTATTGACACTCCAGTGGAGGAGGAGATGCCTCAGGGTGTATCTGACACACCAGTGGAGGAGGAGGCTCAGGGTGGACACAGCCAGCTGGTTACTTCTAGCAGCAGGCAGTGCTCCACCGCTGCTGCGAACCCTCCTGTTGTGATAAAAGATAACCATTATGCTCTTCTTGATACAGGAGAGAAGAAATCACCCCCAACAGTTAAGGAGGTGAAGCCTCGTTACCCCTAAGGCTGGGAGGTCTGCTGCCACCACTGATAAGAAACGTAGGGTAGTGGTGGTTGGAGACTCTCTGCTGAGGGGGATGGAGACACTCATCTGTCGCCCTGACCGTTCATCCCGGGAGGTATGCTGCCTGCCAGGGGCCCGTATCCGAGATGTTACAGAGGCTTTGTCGAGGATTATCCAGCCTTCTGACTACTATCCCATGCTACTCATCCATGTGGGCACAAATGATACTGCGAGGTGTGACGCTGAGCAGATCAAGAGTGACTACAGGGCTCTGGGAGTATGGGTTAAGGAGTTTGGAGCGCAAGTGGTATACTCTTCGATTCTTCCTGTTGAAGGTAGGGTCCGGGCAGAAACAGATGCATCGTGGAGGTGAATGCCTGGCTGCGAAGATGGTGTCGCCAGGAGGGCTTTGGCTTCCTCGACCACGGGATGCTATTTGAGGAAGGACTGCTAGGAACAGATGGCGTTCACCTTTCGAAGCGGGGAAAGGCCTTATTTGCGCACAGACTGGCTAACCTAGTAAGGAGGGCTTTAAACTAGGTTCGACGGGGACAGGTGAGCAAAGCCCACAGGTAAGTGGGGAACAAGACCTGGGAGATGGGTTGGAAACAGGAGGGAGCATGGGCTATAATGGCAGAGAGGAAGGAGGGTCAGGGCAAAGCTGGGAGGCAAGACCAAACCAGTATCTTAGATGCCTTTATACAAATGCAAGAAGTATGGGTAATAAGCAGGAAGAACTGGAAGTGCTAATAAATAAATACAACTATGACATTATTGGCATTACTGAAACTTGGTGGGATAATACACACGACTGGAATGTTGGTGTGGATGGGTATAGTTTGCTCAGGAAGGATAGACAGGGGAAAAAGGGAGGAGGTGTTACCTTATATATTAAAAATGTACACACTTGGACTGAGGTGGAGATGGACATAGGAGACGGAAGGGTGGAGAGTCTCTGGGTTAGGCTAAAAGGGGTAAAAAACACAGGTGATGTCGTGCTGGGAGTCTACTACAGGCCACCTAATCAGGCGGAAGAGGTGGATGAGGCTTTTTTCAAACAACTAACAAAATCATCCAAAGCCCAAGATTTGGTGGTGATGGGGGACTTCAACTATCCAGATATATGTTGGGAAAATAACACCGCGGGGCACAGACTATCCAATAAGTTCCTGGACTGCATTGCAGACAACTTTTTATTTCAGAAAGTTGAAAAAGCTACTAGGGGGGAAGCTGTTCTAGACTTGATTTTAACCAATAGGGAGGAACTTGTTGAGAATTTGAAAGTAGAAGGAAGCTTGGGTGAAAGTGATCATGATATCATAGAATTTGCAATTCTAAGGAAAGGTAGAAGGGAGTACAGCAAAATAGAGACAATGGATTTCAGGAAGGCAGATTTAGGTAAGCTCAGAGAGCTGATAGGCAAGGTCCCATGGGAATTAAGACTGAGGGGAAAAACAACTGAGGAAAGTTGGCAGTTTTTCAAAGGGACGCTATTAAGGGCCCAAAAGCAAGTTATTCCGATGGTTAAGAAAGATAGAAAATGTGGCAAAAGACCACCTTGGCTTACCCTTGAGATCTTGCGTGACCTACAAAATAAAAAGGCGTCATATAAAAAATGGAAACTAGGTCAGATCACGAAGGATGAATATAGGCAAATAACACAGGAATGCAGAGGCAAGATTAGAAAAGCAAAGGCACAAAATGAACTCAAACTAGCTATGGGAATAAAGGGAAACAAGAAGACTTTTTATCAATACAGTAGAAGCAAGAGGAAGACCAAGGACAGGGTAGGCCCACTGCTCAATGAGGAGGGGGTAACAGTAACGGGAGACTTGGAAATGGCAGAGATGCTTAATGACTTCTTTGTTTCGGTCTTCACTGAGAAGTCTGAAGGAATGTCTAATATAGTGAATGCTTACAGGAAGAGGGTAGGTTTAGAAGAGAAAATAAGGAAAGAGCAAGTAAAAAATCACTTAGAAAAGTTAGATGCCTGCAAGTCACCAGGGCCTGATGAAATGCATCCTAGAATACTCAAGGAGTTAATGGAAGAGGTATCTGAGCCTCTAGCTATTATCTTTGGGAAATCATGGGAGACGGGGGCGATTCCAGAAGACTGGAAGGGGGCAAATATAGTGCCCATCTATAAAAAGGGAAATAAAAACAACCCAGGAAACTACAGACCAGTTAGTTTAACTTCTGTGCCAGGGAAGATAATGGAGCAGGTAATCAAAGAAATCATCTGCAAACACTTGGAAGGTGGTAAGGTGATAGGGAATAGCCAGCATGGATTTGTAAAGAACAAATCATGTCAAACTAATCTGATAGCGTTCTTTGATAGGATAACGAGCCTTGTGGATAAGGGAGAAGCGGTGGATGTGATATACCTAGACTTTAGTAAGGCATTTGATACAGTCTCGCATGATATTCTTATAGATAAGCTAGGAAAGTACAATTTAGATGGGGCTACTATAAGGTGGGTGCATAACTGGCTGGATAACCGTACTCAGAGAGTAGTTGTTAATGGCTCCCAATCCTGCTGGAAAGGTATAACAAGTGGGGTTCCGCAGGGGTCTGTTTTGGGACCGGTTCTGTTCAATATCTTCATCAACGATTTAGATGTTGGCATAGAAAGTACGCTTATTAAGTTTGCGGACGATACCAAACTGGGAGGGATTGCAACTGCTTTGGAGGACAGGGTCAAAATTCAAAATGATCTGGACAAGTTGGAGAAATGGTCTGAGGTAAACAGGATGAAGTTCAATAAAGATAAATGCAAAGTGCTCCACTTAGGAAGGAACAATCAGTTTCACACATACAGAATGGGAAGAGACTGTCTAGGAAGGAGTATGGCAGAAAGAGATCTAGGGGTCATAGTGGACCACAAGCTTAATATGAGTCAACAGTGTGATACTGTTGCAAAAAAAGCAAACATGATTCTGGGATGCATTAACAGGTGTGTTGTAAACAAGACACGAGAAGTCATTCTTCCGCTTTACTGTGCTCTGGTTAGGCCTCAACTGGAGTATTGTGTCCAGTTCTGGGCACCGCATTTCAAGAAAGATGTGGAGAAATTGGAGAGGGTCCAGAGAAGAGCAACAAGAATGATTAAAGGTCTTGAGAACATGACCTATGAAGGAAGGCTGAAGGAATTGGGTTTGTTTAGTTTGGAAAAGAGAAGACTGAGAGGGGACATGATAGCAGTTTTCAGGTATCTAAAAGGGTGTCATCAGGAGGAGGGAGAAAACTTGTTCACCTTAGCCTCCAATGATAGAACAAGAAGCAATGGGCTTAAACTGCAGCAAGGGAGATTTAGGTTGGACATTAGGAAAAAGTTCCTAACTGTCAGGGTAGTTAAACACTGGAATAGATTGCCTAGGGAAGTTGTGGAATCTCCATTGCTGGAGATATTTAAGAGTAGGTTAGATAAATGTCTATCAGGGATGGTCTAGACTGTATTTGGTCCTGCCATGAGGACAGGGGACTGGACTCGATGACCTCTCGAGGTCCCTTCCAGTCCTAGAGTCTATGAGTCTATGAGTCTATAAGCCCCTAGAGTGCTGGGACAGAAAGCAATGCATCACAGGACTGTCCCAAGATGCGCCGCGATCCTTTCCCTCATCCCACAACACCTAGCAACAGAATGACTGTGGGATAATTACCCATAGTGCATTGCTCACACTATTAGTGATTGTGCCCCCACTGTGGACGTAATCTGCTGACAGAGAGAGCAAGTGTGAACACAAAATCACGATCTTTATTATGGTGATTTAGGGGTGTCAACATCACTTTTGTCAACACAAATTGGTAGTGTAGACATGGCCTGAGATCTAAATTCAGACTGCATTCTTTGTCTGCTCCCATATCACACTGTGACGCAAGTGATGTAAGTAGAAGGAGTAATTAAGGGGAAGAGGTGTAGGGATTCCTGTATGAGCTGTTGAGGATTCAACAGTGTCAAGTTCATAGGTAGACAATGCGGTATGGGGGAGTGATAGAAAACTATAGGAAGAGAAAAATTGTGGTGTGCAGGCATTCTCCCGAGGAAAATTTTGAACGACTGTGACGTAATTTCCTGCATTTTCGAGCAAGAAGTTTAAACCTCAGAAGTAAACTCCTACAAGGTTTTTATCCAGAACTAAAAAAGGGTAAGATAGTAAAATAATAATTATACATTTTAAATAACCAGTTCCTTTGGGTCTCCCAGTGTGTCTTATCTTCTGTGCAAGGCTACTTCAGATGATCTCACTAAACCTGCAATTGAAAGGTGGTCTCCAAAGTAACAGACGCCCCATCCCATGAGGGACATCTTAAAAATCCAGCATGTTGTTTAACTGCAATAGGGACTATTCCTGAGAGTAAGTGATGCAAGTTTGGGCTCAATTTTGTTATATGTAATCATTAAAACACATAGCAGCCATCCTTTGAATAGAATGCAAGAAAAGGGTTCAGGCCTTAGCCCTTCCTCTAGCTATAGCCAGAAAGTGGCCCTAAAGGGGCAGTCTTAAGACAAGAAAATCCTTTAGGTGCTGCAAAACTGGCATAGTTTGCTCGGTGCCACCTGTTTCCCTCCACTCTGTGTAGTGGCCTGGGATGGATGGGGAGAGGGAGGGTGCCTGGAGCAGAATGGAGCATGACAGACTGTACAGCCAGACTCTCCTCCCCGCCCCAGCTATTTCAATATCTAGTACCCTCAAGCTTAGATCCACCTTCCACCCCCGCTCCTCAGCAAACCAATTATGACCTCATCACAGCTGAGGGCTGAACCCAAATGGCCAGATTCTATCCACATTAAAAAGAGTCATTCTGAGTTCATACTGGCAACCCAGAGAAGGAATTAGACTATTTTGCTTAGGCAAAATTATAATTCTGGTTAAATGTAATCATGCACTTTCCTAGATACTCTAATACTTCTTACGATATGAAGATTTTCTATATATGTAATGTGTTTTATGTGAAATTATGTTTTTTTTTCCCAAATGTAGAGCCTGAGCATGTGTAAACTAATGTAGGTCCACCGACTTCAGTGGATGTCCATTGAGCAACAGCAGGTGTCCGCTGCTGCCAAGGATCTGTTCCACAGTCTATGTGCCTGAGTTTCTACTGTTTTGCAACACTTACAGATCATTTGTACCTGTGCAAAGCAAGGGCAGAGTGCTAACAAGTCAGAATGCTCACTTTGCACAGCTGTAAATGATTACATAAATGGCAAAAGAGGGCCAACATGTACAATCATTCTAACAGAGTTATTCTGGATTTACACCACTGGAAATGTATGCTGAATCTGTATATTTTCTTGCTGCAGGAATTGCTGGAAAGGTAATTTGTGATTCCCAAAATATATTAAAAATAAATATATTCCACATGGATAGACCAGCAAAGTGCTGCCAAATATTGTAACAAGGGTTTCCTACAATTACCTAGTGTATGAATTGTGTATGTTTGTGGGCATTAGGGCCTGGGGACTCGATTAATTTGTTATCCTATTTTAACCAAACCATTTCCCATATACAAAGGGAGGCAACATACTTTGGCAAACAAATGTTCATTAAGCCTATTTTCTAACTCTGTTCGTATTTTCTTCTTGAAAAATACAGTGGGCTTGGTTCACTTCTCATTTACGCTGTCACTCTATTAACTTTAGTGGAATTACTGCTAAATATCTTGGACACTGTAGAAGAAAGATAAAACTCCAAAAACATGTTTTAACTAGGCCACAACTGCGTTAAGTAACCCATCTGGGATCTAGCCAGCAATAACTCTTGCAAGGCAGGTCATCTTTCCTTCCACAATCCAGACCACCTGGTGGATGCCATAAGCTCTCCTCTCCCTCCGTATCACTAACCTGCTCCCATAACCATTGCTGGGACTCAAGTGCCTGTCTCTCATGAAAGTCAGTGGGGTTGCCTGAGAAGTTTGTGAAGGCTAGGACTATAACAGCATTTAAAAGAGAACTGGATAAATTCATAGAGGTTAAGTCGGTTAATGGATGTTAGCCAAGATGGGTAAGGAAGGGTGTCCCTAGCCTCTGTCTGTCAGAGGGTGGAGATGGATGGCAGGAGAGACATCTCTTGATCATTGCCTGTTGGGTTCACTCCCTCTGGGGCATCTGGCATTGGCCAATGGTGGTAGACAGGATACTGGGCTAGATGGACCTTTGGTCTGAGCCAGTACGGCCATTCTTATGTTGGGAAGAGAGTGTGGAGCCCTAGCCCTATTTCCCATTTTTTTCATTAGGAGATGCCTTCCCAGTTCATTTATCAGGGAACCAGACCCCCTTTTAAACAATTAACTGCACTTAACACCTGTCAAATAGTAATAATTTCATTTTTAAAGCCTAACCTACCCACCAGGTCCCTGGGCTGCTGAGAGGAAATTGAAAACTACCATCAGAGAGAAGGGCTGGTAAACCCTCCCTTGGCTATGCAGGAGCCAATAGGCTTATGTATTTGAAGAAGTGGGGTTTTTATCCATGAAAGCTTATGCCCAAATAAATCGGTTAGTATTTAAGGTGCCACCGGACTCCTCATTGTTTTTGTGGATACAGACTAACATAGCTACCCCTCTGATAATAGGCTTGTGTTTACCCTTCTGTACCACTAATCAGACAAGGAACCCCTTCTCACCACCTCAGCCTCATAAGAAGTCTATGTGCCCAAAAGGGTGTAGCCCTTAAAGGGGACAATTGTTTTCTTTCCCCTGCTGGCCCAGACAAATCCTCCCCACCTTTGACACTCTGGAGATGGGGGGGTGGAATGGAAAGGACATTTACACTGTTTTTATTAAGAAAGTAGGAACACTGACAATAATGATAAATGAGCAAAATCTAGCAGGCCAGATTTTCCATCACCTTGCACTTTGTGTGGTCACTTACACAAGTACACCTCAAAATGGTAAGGTTTCAAACAGTCTTTTCATTCACTTTTCAAAGTTGTAAATGAATACACAAGCCAAGCAGAAGATAATTAGGCCCAATATTCTTACATCTGTGTAATTTGGACTGGGGTGAGTATTCCAAAGGGAAAGTACTTTTATGAACCTCAGGGATAAAAATCACACATTTATGGCTGGATTATTTTACAATTTCTTAGAAGGGGTTCTCTTGAACTGAGACTATTTTCATTTTAATGTGGTTGAGGAATTTTAAAAGGGGTTTCCAAGACTACACTCCAGAACATCAATAGGGTTGATATTCTGTTTTAAAAAAATAGTTTGGGCATTTCAGTAATGCAGTTTGTTAACTAACTTTGTTGTAAAAGGATTACAATTAGGTAGAGCTGTTAAACATGTAGCTATAATCAAATTCCATTGAAACAGTTTAAATGCATTACAGTCCCTTGGAAGTGCTACTGAAACAGTTTGAAAGGATGTTTTCCTCATTCTAGTATAGGTGGGCAAATCAAATTAGAGAAATGGAACATACACACACAAACATACACTTCTATGTTTTTGTATCCAAACCTTCTGCTGTTTTGAGAAGCAAATTAAAGGGATTTTTTTTTAAGAAATGCTGAAGTGTTCACTTTTTTCTTTCTGACTGACACAGTTTGGTGAAATTGACACATTCACAAAATGTTTCACTCAACCCGACATTGCATTTTTTGCAAAAAAAAAAAAGACAAAAATTTCACATAGCTCTAACTGTAATACAAATAAATAATAATACAATAGAAAAGTACCATGAGGAAAGTTGTGCTCACAGTACATTAAGCCAAAATCAGAAGCAGAATGTCTGAAAATCAGAGACAGTGCCTAATTCTTGTAATTGTATTTCCGGACCAAAGAGTCTGTCTTGTAGACAAACTCCCATTGAATGGAAGGGACCATTTGGCTATGTAGAGCTGTCATAACTGTCCTACTCAGATCTGAACCTTAGAGTTCAGAACATGAGAGGCTAGCATGAAACCTCCAAACTTAATTACCAGCTTGGATCTGATATCGCTGCCACCAGCCAGAAGATTCCAGTGTCTGGCTCACTCTGGTCTCCCCAAAACCTTCCCTGGGGGACCCCATGTCATAACATTTTTCCCAGATTTGGACCTTAGCATCCAAAATATGGGTGTTAGCATGAAACCCTCCAAGCTTAGTTATCAGCTTGGACCTGGTAAAGCTGCCACCAGCCAGGGATTTATACAGTGCCTGGCTCACTGTGGTCTCCCCAAAACCTTCCCCGGGGGACCCCGAGACTCAGATGCCTTGAGTCTCACAACAAAGGGGAATAAACTATTCCCCTTCCCCCTCCTCCCCTCCAGGTGTTCCCTCCCTGGGTTCCTGGAGAGATATACAGAAGCAAGCTCCGTGAATTTAAACAGAGAGACTCCACCTTCCCTGTTTCCAGTCCTGGAAACACAAGTACTTCCCCCCTCACCCAGAGGGTATGCAAAGTCAGGCTTAGTAAATCTAACACAAAGAGATTTCCCCCCTGACTTCTTCCTCCCACCAATTCCCTGGTGAGCTGCAGACTCAATTCCCTGGAGTCCCCACTAAAGAAAAACTCCAACATGTCTTAAAAAGAAAGCTTTATAAAAGAAAGAAAAATACATAAAAATGGTCTCTCTGTATTAAGGTGACAAATACAGGGTCATTTGCTTAAAAGAAAAAAATGAATAAACAGCCGTATCCAAAAAGAATACAATTTAACACATTCCAGCAACTACATACATGTAAATACAAAAGAAAACAATATAAACCTTATTGTCTTACTATTTTTGTACTTACAACTTGGAAACAGAGATTAGAAAGCCAGGAGACAGAAAAATCACTCTCAGAGCCGAGAGGGTCAGACACAAGACAAAGAACAAAGAACTCACACACAAACTTCCCTCCACCCAGATTTGAAAAAGTCTTGTTTCCTGATTGATCCTCTGGTCAGGTGTTTCAGGTTACTGGTGTTATCCCTTTACAGGTAAAAGAACATTAACCCTTAGCTATCTGTTGATGACACCCCAAGACTCAGATTCCTTGAGTCTCACAACAAAGGGGAATAAACCATTTCCCTTCCCCCCTCCTCCCCTCCAGGTGTTCCCTCCCTGGGTTCCTGGAGAGATATACAGATTCAAGCTCCGTGAATCTAAACAAAGGGATTCCACTCTCTTTACCTCCTCCCAGATTTCCCTGCCCTGGAGACCCTAGGATACTCCCTGCTTCAAGCCTTGAAACACAAGTACCAAGAGATCAAATCTCTCTCCTCCGTCACCCAGAGGGTATGCAAAGTCAGGCTTAGTAAATCTAACAGAAAGAGATTTTCCCCCTCCCTTCGTTTCTTAGCCTTAACCAGTGAAAAACACTCAAACAGGTCTTAAAAAGAAAGCTTTATATAAAAAGAAAGAAAAAGGACATAAAATTGGTCTCTGTATCAAGGTGACAATATACAGGGTCAATTGCTTAAAGGAAAAAATGAATAAACAGCCTTATCCAAAAAGAATACAATTTAACACATTCCAGCAACTACACACATGTAAATACAAAAAAAACAATATAAACCTATTGTCTTACTATCCTTGTACTTACAACTTGGAAACAGCAGATTAGAAAGCCTGGAGATTCCTGTGGTCACTCTCAGAGCCCAGAAAGAGAACAGACCAAAAGAAAGGACTCACACCCAAAACTTCCCTCCACCCAGATTTGAAAAAGTCTTGTTTCCTGATTGGTCCTCTGGTCAGGTGTTGTTTGTTACCCCTTTCCAGGTAAAAGAGACATTAACCCTTAGCTATCTGTTTATGACAAGAGCGCTGACTGCAGGACCAGGCTTCAACTTTGCAGAACCAAGAAGTTCAGATATTTCACTTTGACATCTGAATTTTTCGATACTTATCTTAACTGGACCCAAACTACTCTGAAAATTCTGAGGTTCCACCATCATTAAATTAATAGACAATGGGTTAAATGTCTACGTCCAGCTGAGCTACAGCCAAGGCAACTTTCCACTCTCCTGATCCTGGCACTGACCAGGGATTGACCCAGCCTACAGCCTAAAGGTTGTTATATGTTATGATGTCTGAACTGTCCTTCTCGACCCCACTTCACTAGATGGGGATTATTGTTGCACATGTGACCCCTCTTGCAGGGTATGGCTTACGCATCCTCCCTGGTGCTTGTTAATTGGAATGGCTTCTTCTTCCCCCTCCTCACAGGGGTTGGATCCTTTTGTCACCTGGTGCCTCCCCCAAGGTGACTTGTCTCTGGGCAAGATGTGCTGTTCCTTGGGAAAATAATAGTTCTGCTCCATTTACAAGGAACATAGTCCAAAACACAAGCAACAGAATACATTAATACGAGCACCAATAAATGTAATGGCACATTCAGAAAAAAAAATACTGGGGACAGAAAACAAAGGCATTTGGGCAGGAAAGGATTAAAATTAACTGAAATATTAAACCATGAACAATACAACAAATTCCCCTCCCTCACTCACCCTGCACTCACTCCCCTGCACTCACCATTGTACCCAACCCCTGGCCCCTCATTAGCGCCATTCTAGGCAGATGTTATGTGGAGGATAAATCCTGAGATGAGTGCTGCAGCACTGTAAATGCTGGTCAGTTTAAACAAAAATAAAGGAGTTCTCTTACAGTGTCTTGATCTCTGGGTGGGGAAGGTCATCTCCTGGCTTCCTGGTCTAGCTCTTGGCTGTCTCTGGTTGGTTCTCTGCTTCTGTGATCACTGATCTTTCTGGGGCTGGCACTCCCTGATTATATACTGAATCCCACAATAGTTCAAAGTATCTCTTTGTGCGGGGAGTGGGAAGTTGAGTAGAAACTTCTGAACTGCTGCTTCTGTCCCAGCTCCAAACCCAAATACCCCAAAAGTGAGCCCCAAACTATCCATGGAGGCAGTCTGTCCCCTCCCACTGAGGTATCTAAGTAGTCCTGGCTCCTCATTAGCCCAGCAAAATGTCTATAAGAATTACTCCATCCCAAGTTTCACCTTGGCTGTTTAGGAATTTCCAGTCTATTCTGTTTCTGTCCTAGGCCCTAAGCAGGCTAGTAAATGAGGTTCTATTGTTGCTGTAATCTGGATGGTAGGAACCCTAGAGACTCAGATCAATGATCCAGGAGCTGGAAAACTCCCTAGTGGGTTACACACATTACGCCCTGGCCACATCCCTGTCTGTCTCGGCTATGCCCTATTTCACCCCTTATACCTTCTTTGGGTGCAGGTGGAACAGAACTGGGTATGCTACCGAGGGATCTTCCTGAGGTTGGGAACCCCAAAGCTTCCCTGGCAGCTCTCTATCCCTTTGTGCCACTAGAGTTGGAAAATAGGTTCAGAGCCAGGAGGCAAGTTTTGGTCCAATGTTTTTTTATCTTATGGTATAAGGTACTTGTTGACACATAGAAATAACACCTCACACACTTGTTTGGAAAGCTTCAAGTTGTTAAGGGTTCACAAAATCAGAAAGATGCAATGTGTGGAGTCATAATGAAGTCAGCTTCTGTAAATGGGTCATAAATAGCCTTTAGCACAACCCAGGACTCTCAAAAATGTAGCTGTTAATCAGAAAGTCATCAATTTGATGCTTGCTTGAACTGCAGAGTAGCTTCAATGGCAGCAGATAGGAGTTGCAATTAATGTGATTTTAATTGTTGGTGCTGGTTGGTGAAGGGTGAAGAGAAAAAAGATAGGATAGTTCATGCTCTGAGATTGAACGTGAAGAGTTAAAATAATTAGTCATACAGAGCTTCTTACTCCAGGCCCAGCTCTTCCTCTGGTTTAAATCTGCTTTGCTCCACTGGAGTCATTGAAGCTACATGATTTACAGGATCAGAATATTTAGAAGCATCACAATAATTCAGTCAAAATATTAGATTAATGGGTCACAGTTTGGACGACTGTTACTATCTCCTGCATGTCCTACAACTTGTGTCTCCTTTGGGATCCATCACCATTCCCCTGTGGGTCTTTCAGACTGAAGTTCCACACAGGACATACCTCCTTGGAAACAATTGTATTGTCCCTTCCCTTTTGATTAAGACCTCTAAGGCTCCAGACACACTTGAGGTTTGTTCTCTTCGGGGCAACCTGCACTAAGTTACCTAAGGAACAGGCTGAGATACCCATCATCTTAACGAAATCAGATTTATTTGAATTAGAGATAAATACCTATGCAAATAAAAATAATGGTCTGCATAACATACCACATCTGAATACTTTGTACTACTTGGGGGGGGGCACATCATGTTGGTTTAGTTACAGGGAAAATCAAAGGTCATACATGTATAGAAATACATGTCCGCTTCCTGACCTTCTTATATCAGAGACCAGCTATCAGCAATTCAAATCCCTTCCTGATCTCCTAGGGTCTCTCTCCTCTCTCCCCCAAGACTTGTGTTTCAAGCCAATGGGGGACTGTCATAAAGAGATGGTTAAGGGTTAATGCCCCTTTTTACCTGTAAAGCGTTTAAAAGTTCACCTAGCCTAGCTAACACCTGACCAGAGGGACCAATGGGAGAACAAGATGTTTCAAAAGGAAGGAGGGAAGTTTTTCCTTTGTTTAGAGTTTCAGTTTCAGTCGAAGTGAAAAAGATCAAGGAACCAGCCTCTTATCAGAGTAGAAAGTTTTAGAAAGGAATACATAGGTTTATGTTTATTTCTTTGTAACCTGTCTTATGCAATTAGAGGTAGAATCAAATTGGGTATTTTTTTTTGTGTAACTAAATTTGTGCCCAAGGGAACATCCTCTGTGTTTTGAATCTGTTGTCTGTGAGAGTAGCTGGTATGCTAATCTCTCCCAGAGGGTTTTCTTTTACCTTTCTTTTCTTTAATTAAAAGCCTTTTTCTTAATATCTGATTGATTTTCCTTGTTTTTAGATCCAAGGGGATTGGATCTGGACTCACCAGGGACTGGTGGGAGAAAGGAGGGGGGTGGTTAATTTCTCCTTGTTTTAAGATCCAAGGGATTGGATCTGGACTCACCAGGGAATTGGTGAAGGAGTCTCTCAAGGCTACCCAGGGAGGGGAAGGTTTTGGGGGGAAAGGGAGTGATCCAGGCACTGAAAATTCTGGATGGTGGCAGTGATATCAGATCTAAGCTAGTAATTAAGCTTAGTTGTGTCCATGCAGGTCCCCACATCTGTACCCTAAAGTTCAGAGTGGGAAAGGAACCTTGACATGGACATGCAGTCCTTTGATAATCATGAGGTGTTCAGTATCAAATCCAGTATATTTTACAATAGCTGTTGATCTAGTTGTTTTGGTTTATTGTCATCCTAGACAACCTCTGTTTATCCTCAAATAGTCCTCTGAAGGTACAGACACACTATAGGTATTGTGGCAAATTGCTGGTACTGTTATGCTGGGTCTCACGCTTTCTCTTCTTTGGGGAAGATTTCAGGGCACCACTGCTTGCCTCTGAACCGGTATTTTAAATACCCCACTAGTGTCCTTGAGGAGGGGAGTGGAGACGGAGGGACTTGGGCCCGCCCTCTTCTCCAGATCCCAACCCAGGGGTCCTGAGGTTTGTGGTGAACCACTTGAACTAGCGGCACCTTCCCCTGGGCTACTTCCCTCTCCTGCCTTTCAGCTTGGGAAGGGGCTTCTTGACCTCCTTTTACACAAGCCAGGTGCCCCTTACCTATGGTTTCTTTTGGATTTTTCAGCCCACCGCAGCACTCCTCCAAACTTTCCTTTTGTCTTTCTTCAATACTGTTCTCTTCTCCAACTCCTTCAAACTGCTCTCTGCTCCAACCAAACCTTCCTGCTCCAACTCCCACACTGTCTGACCGAAGCAGGGGTTTTTATCACATGACTGATTGCTGGTGCTCTAATTGGCTTCAGGTGCTCTAATTGGCTTCAGGTGCTCTAGTTAATCTATAACAAACCTTCCTCCCCTTGTAGGGAATAAGGCTTCCTGCTAACACTCTCCTGCTGCCCTCTGGCCATGCTGTATCACATATCCCGCCCCCCTGCTCAACACCAAGGGGTTGGGCTACTTGGGACGAGAGGCAGTGCCGTCGCGATAGGCCATCAGCGTTGCCATGTTGGCTTCCAGCTCTATGCTGGACCCGAAAATGGAGAGGCTGCAGAGAGAGGAATCACCTCATCACTCTGGCATTCTTCTCCTTGTTCCTGTGCATCCACTGGAGCGGGGTGTGGTCTGTCACGAGGGTAAACCGCCGCCCCAGGAGATAGTGGCGGAGAGTCTCCATAACCCATTTTATCGCCAGACATTCCTTTTTGACAAACGCATACTTTTGTTCCCTAGGGAGGAGCTTCCGGCTGAGGTACAAGATGGGGTGCTCTCCTCCCCTACCATCTGGGAAAGGATGGCACCGAGCCCCAGCTCCGAGGCGTCAGTTTGTAGGATGAATTCCTTCTTAAAATCTGGGGCTATGAGTACTGGATGGTAGCATAGGGCTGTCCGTAAATCTGCAAATGCATCTTCTGTCGCATCAGTCCACTTCACTATCTCGGGGCCCCGAGCTTTTATCAGATCCGTCAATGACCCTGCTCTTGTGGCAAAATGAGGGATGAATCTCCGATAGTATCCTACTATTCCTAAAAATGCTCTGACCTGCTTTTTGCAGATTGGTCAAGGCCAACCTTGTATTGCCTCCACTTTGTTCCATTGGGGTTTTACCAAACCTCTCCCTACTACATGCCCAAGGTATCTGGACTCAGCTAGTCCTATCGCACCATTGAGAGGTTAGCAGTGAGACCGGCCTTTCGCAGGGCATTCAGCACTGTTTCTACTTTTACTAGGTGCGTTTCCCAGTCAGGGCTATGTATGACTATGTCGTCTAAATAGGCGGCAGCATACTCGGCATGGGGTCGTAATAATTTATCCATAAGTCTTTGGAATGTTGCAGGGGCCCCATGGAGTCTGAAAGGGAGGACAGTGTATTGAAATAGGGCATCGGGTGTAGAGAAGGCAGTTTTTTCTTTGGCATCCTTTGCCAGGGGAATTTGCCAATATCCTTTGGTCAGATCCAGAGTGGTTAGGTATTGGGCCTTGCATAACTGATCAACTAGCTCGTCAATGCGTGGTATCGGGTAGGCATCAAAGTGGGATACTTCATTCAGTTTCCAGAAGTCATTACAAAACCTCAGGGTGCCATCAGGCTTGGGGACTAGGACGATTGGACTGGACCACTGGCTGTGGGATTCTTCAATGACCCCGAGTTCCAGCATCTTCTTCACTTCCATCCTAATTTCTTCCCTTCCGGTATTCGGTATGGTCTTATCATCACCCTTACTCCAGGGCTGGTGACAATATGATGTTGGACTAGTGTTGTTCGGCCCGGTTGTGTACAGAATATGTCCTGGTTCCCGTGGATCATTTCAATGACCTCTGTTCATTGTTCTGGGGTTAATTCAGGAGATATCTTTACCTGTCCCTGTGGGTCATCTGTCTGAGGTAGAGCTCCTCGAATGACCAGGCACATCTCTCTGTCATGCCAGGGCTTCAGTAAGTTGATGTGGTAGATTTGCTCTGGCTTTCAGCAGTCTGGTTGTCTAATCTTATAGTTCACTTCCCCAATGGCTTTCACCATCTCATATGGCCTGTGCCAGCTGGCTAGAAGTTTGCTTTCTGCTGTCGGTACTAACACCATCACCCGTTCCCCCGGCTGAAATCTCCGTACTTTCGCCCGACGGTTGTAATATGTCTGCTGGGCCTCTTGTGCTTTTTCCAAATGTTCTCGTACTATCGGAGTTACTTGAGTTATTCGCTCTCTCATCTGTGTCACATGCTCAATGACATTCTTTCCTGGGTTGGGTTGTTCCTCCCAATCTTTCTTGGCGATATCTAATATCCCGCATGGATGGCGTCCATATAATAGTTCAAAGGGAGAAAAACCCATGGACGCCTGGGGGGCTTCCCGTGTAGCAAACATTATATATGGTAGAAGGGTATCCCAGTCTTTTCCATCCTGTGCTACCACCTTCTGGATCATACTTTTAAGGGTACGATTAAATCGCTCAACCAGTCCATCTGTTTGTGGATGGTAGACTGAGGTCCATATGGCCTGGATGCGGAGCAGGGCACATAAGTCTTTCATTAGTTTTGACATGAACGGGGTTCCCTGGTCTGTCAGGATCTCCTTAGGGATGCCCACTCTGGCGAAAACCTGTAGTAGTTCTTTTGCTATTGCCTTGGATGTGGGGTTTCTTAAAGGAATGGCCTCTGGATACCGCGTGGCATAGTCAAGGATGACTAGTACGTTTCGGTGGCCCCGTGCTGATTTTTCTAATGGGCCCACTATGTCCATGTCTCTCCTCTTGAAAGGGACATCAATAATAGGCAAAGATACTAATGGGGCCCGCAAGTGAGGTCGGGGGCTATGCAACTGGCATTCAGGGCAGGAGGCACAATAACGCTGGACTTCTGCTTGTATTCCTGGCCAATAAAACCTTCTTAGGATTCTATCCAGTGTCTTGTCTACCCCTAGATGTCCCCCAAATAGATGACTGTGAGCTAACTTTAGTACTGCCCTTATGTGTTTCCGTGGGACTAAGAGTTGCTCTACTTCTTCCCCTTGTATTTGCTCTATCCTGTACAAAAGATCATGTTTGAGCACATAATATGGCCTTGGGCCTTTGATTTTTTTCTTCCACAGGCACACCATTTACTTCCACTACCTCCTCCCTCAAGTTCGCATATAATGGATCTTCGGCCTGGTTTTGCCCAAAAGTCTCACGTGCAGTACCGAACTGACCTAATTCTAAGGGGCCTATTTCTACTCTTCCCCCTGGGGTGCTCCCACTTGGGCTAGGAAACGCCTCCGAGTTTTCCTTGGCCTGAATTATCTCCTGGTCTCCTGAGCGGGATCACCTACCCACAAGGGAAGTTTTTTGATTCACTGCTAGAATCCTGGTCTCTAACCTTTTATCTGCCCTTCGTTCTCACCTAGACCTTTGGGGTTTTCCAGGGGATGAGAATAACTCTGGAGCAAATTCGGCAAACACTGGGGTGAGGCTATCTGTAGTTGCCTCCATCTCAGCCTGGGGTTTGCTACCCTCCCCTGGCTCTATTGGGGTAAGTAAGCTTTCAAACCCGAGGAAGTATCTCCCAATCAAAACAGGGTAGGGGAGCTTGGGGACCACCTCTGCAGAAACCCTGGTAGTATTTCCCTGGATCTCAATCCATACCAGAATTGTAGGGTAAAAATTCACGGTGCCATGTACGCACCTTACCCCTGTGTTTTTGGCCCAGGTTAGTTGGTCTGTTCCCACCAACTTCCCCGAGACCAGCGTGACAGCACTCCCGGAATCTATTAATGCTATAGTCTTTATACCATTCATTTTTATTGGTCTGGTATATCCACGTGAGGTCATTGTGACACCTACTAGGCCGATTAGGCCACATTGTTCCCCGTAATCCCCCAGATTACACTGCATAGGTTCTTCCTTGTGGGGCATTGGGCTGCTATATGCCCCAATTCCCCACACTCATAACACCGCCCCCTTATTTCGGTTGTCACCCTCTGCCTCGGGCTATTTGGCCGGCACCCCACCTCTCTCCCCAAACCCCCAGGTCCCTTCCTGGCCTCCATCCATTCCTCAGTGTCTTTCCTCCTGGTTACAGTTCTCCTATAGTTCTCAACAGCCCGGGGCCTTGGGTTTGGGGTTGGCTTCCTGGAATGCCGTGTCTCCCCGCCTGGGGTCTGGAACAGTTTGCGGGCTGCCAGCTGTCTTTCCACGAGGGAGACCAACTCATCATAGGTAGAGGGATCATTCTGGCCAACCCAAGACCTGAGACCTGGTGGTAGCCCCCTCATATACCGGTCCAATACCAGTACCTCCATCATCTTCTCAGAGCTAAGGGCCTCAGGGCGCAGCCATTTCCGGGTCAGGTGGAACAGGTCAAACAATTGTGATCGGGGTGTTTTGTCCTCCGTATATTGCCACTCATGGAACCTCTGGGCTCGCAGTGCTGTCGTTACTCCAAACCTGGCCAGGATCTCTGCCTTTAGCTGGGAATAATCTGCTGCAGCCTCTGCAGCCATATTGTAGTAGACCTTCTGGGCTTCCCCACACAGGAATGGGGCAAGGATACCAGACCATTGATCTCGGGGCCAGGCCTCTAGCAGGGCTGCTCTTTCAAAAGCCAGGAGGTATGCCTACACATCATCTCCCGTGTCATTTTCTGTAGGCAATGGCTAGCCCATATGGTCCAGGTCCCTTCACAGTTGCGATTCTGCTCCATAAGGGCCTTCATCTGGTTCACCAGGTCTTTCAGCAGGGCTCGGTCCTGAGCAGCCTGACTCATAAACAGATGATTGGTCTCCTGCTGCATTCTAGTCGCCTCCTGTTGGGCGGTTGCTTGGACCCGGGTAGCCTCCTGCTGGGCCGCGGTGGCTTGTAGAAGGACCTTGACCACGTCATCCATCTTAAGGATGGGATGGTTTTACCTAACTCCGGACTAAGTCCCCAGTGCGCAAATCCCACTTCTAACACCACGTGTGGCAAATTGCCGGTACTGTTATGCTGGATCTCACACTTTCTCTTCTTTGGGGAAGGTTTCAGGGCACCATTGCTTGCCTCTGAACTGGTATTTTAATTACTCCACTAGTGTCCTTGAGGAGGGGAGTGGAGACGGAGGGACCTGGGCCCGCCCTCTTCTCCAGGTCCCAACCCAGGGGCCCTGATGTTTGTGGTGAACCACTTGAACTAGCGGTGCCTTCCCCTGGGCTACTTCCCTCTCCTGCCTTTCAGCTTGGGAAGGGGCTTCTTGACCTCCTTTTACACAAGCCAGGTGCCTCTTACCTACGGTTTCTTTTGGATTTTTCAGCCCACCGCAGCACTCCTCCAAACTTTCCTTTTGTCTTTCTTCAATACTGTTCTCTTCTCCAACTCTTTCAAACTGCTCTCTGCTCCAACCAAACCTTCCTGCTCCAACTCCCACACTGTCTGACTGAAGCAGGGGTTTTTATCACATGACTAACTGCTGGTGCTCTAATTGGCTTCAGGTGCTCTAATTGGCTTCAGGTGCTCTAGTTAATCTATAACAAACCTTCCTCCCCTTGCACGGATTAAGGCTCCCTGCTAACACTCTCCTGCTGCCCTCTGGCCATGCTGTTTCACAGTATATATAAACTGTTGCCTCTTCCCAGTCTCACGGTGATTGGGGAGAAAACGTGTCTCAGAATGCTAATTAACCTTCTTTTTTTCCTAGCCAAGCAACTACATGACACCCATTCCACATCTCTGTCTTCTTTTAGAAATGTGGTTTACTGTTTTTCAAAATTCATTCTCCATAGACTGCTAGTGTGCAGCTAATGAGAGAATAAAAGGCTTTTGCAAAGTCCAGGTTTAGCTTAAATAGATGAGGGATGGGCACACTCCCCATCCCCACATCAGCCAGTTAATGGCTAAGCAGAGATCTAAAAGGGGCAGGAGCTAAGGGTGTCAGCTCCACTCCCTGCCAGGCATGTGTTTGGACTTTTATTCCCCTGCTGTCAATTCAAAGATCCTCCCCCACTCATTTATGTATTTTAAATATCATTTATGGATAGAGATCAGACCCTCTGTCACTGTGACATTTATAAATACTTGAATAATGTATTAACTGGTTATTTAATGCTTCTACATTCTTTAATAACTATATGGCACACTGCAAAATCTATTAACAAATACATTCTGAAATTATTAAAGTTGAGAAAGATATTATTACATGCAGATATTTGTGAGGCAAAATACATTGCAGTTTAATGTCTGTTATAGGGAACACATTTTTAAGTGTTATATAAACTATGAAATATTGGCAGTACATTTATAAATGAAACTTTAAGATAATGTGTTACCGATTATACCAGTGGATCACCAGTTGGAATTTGCTGTCAAAACATGGGTAAGGTTTCTGAAAAAAATAAACATAACTATAAAAGATAGGGATTTATTTCTGCCACTCTTTCTTGTTTAAAGTCTTTAATGATATTTACAGGTCTTTGCCTATATTTGGGCTGACAGCTTGTCTCCACCCAGCACCAATATCGGACAATTTTCTGAGCAATGGGACGTGTCATTCCCTCTACCCTGCCCACAGAACTGATGAAATGAGCAATTATCATGCCAGCTATGTGTAGAAAAGGTGAAAGCCTACAAAGACATCATCTACATATCTTCATAGATGGAAGAAGCCCTTCAATGTGATCACTGAGCAGTGTTCCTGCGTGATTTCAAGGAGAACGAAAAACTAGGTAAGGGGAAGACTTGTAGCAGCATTGTCCCCTGGCTAACAAACCGATTTTGTGCTTCTACCTTACTCAGTAGTTGGCAGTGAAATGGCTAATGTGTAGTTCTGTCAGAAGTGGCAGCACAGTTCCAAGGAAAGACATACTGGCAGGGGAATACAGACCCCTAAACAACTAATGGTTGGGCTAGCCTTCTGTATAGATAGCATGAGGTTATTGATGTTATCCCTCAGTGGTCCACCACTGAAGTGAACTGGAGATCTGTCATTGAGCTCAAGGTATAGGATCAGGTGAGAGTTGCATTAGGAACAGATAGATTAAATCGCCATAGGTTCTGCTGAAATGAAGTTGTCTTCACCACAGTACCCACAGCTGAGCCAATATATTGTAACATCAGTGCCGTGGGAGTTTCAGCACAGTACCTCTTACAGAAACTGGGTCCACAGGGATGGTGCTTGAAGATTTCTAATGAATTTCTGGGCTCTCCACAAATTCCAGGTCACATTCTCAGCCTCCTCTGTGAGGCTGCTAATCCTCCTCCAGGCTTTGTTGCCATGGGTAAAACATACTGGAAACATCATACTTTTGTGTGCAGTTTTTCCCATTTATCTCCAAGTTGCTTGGAATAGGACAAATTAGCTCATCATTAATGGAGTTTCCATTAAATTATCATTGATGGACACAGGCTGCTGGATTATAGGATCTGGGTTGGAGCTTTAATCTGTGCTGTGGATAGATGCTTTTTACTGACTGTACAAATAAAACAAATATGCCTTATATTCTGTGAACATAGAGAAAGCCAGGCTAGTACCCTATGGCTTGTCTGAGGAGACCTTCATGGGTTATCACATAAAATATCTAGATCAGCACCTGTTGAGTCAATTTTTTGATTAATTTTCCCCTAACATATTAACATATAAACATATTAAAATTATTATTATTTGTTCTTATTCTTATTATATAATATTAGTGATGTTATAGATATTGTTGTTATATTATTATTTGTGCTACAGCCAGAACAGCAGATTATTCAGACAGGTAGAGCACAGACTGACATCCACTAATAGAAATGTTGGCTCCCAAATAAATGATCTTCCTTCAAACATTCAATATACACTTCCAGCACCAAATCCTGAGCATAAGGTGGTTTGACTTTGCGTGAAATGTCATAATCTCAAAGAGATCTGGCCTTCCTTCAAATGCTCACTAAATTTAAAAGCAACATTTCATACTCTTCAATCATGGTGCCAGGATAGACAAATACACCCCAACACACTGTGCTCTCAAACTCTCCATCAACACATACATAAAGGGGTGCCTGCCAGTGTTCTCTCTTTTTCCATCCATTTGCAGAATGAATTTTGTTATGTGCACCAATATCAAGATAATGCGCGCACATGCACCACTATTAGAAACAAAAAACCTAAATATAATATATATTTTCAAAAAAGTTACCATAGGGATAATTACTCCAGCCAGGACAGCTTAGGCATTTTAGAACTCACTTCTCAGAGAATTAAATTTAAGCATAAGAGAGAAATAAAATTATGAAAAGCATAGACCAGTCAGAAAAACTAAAATAACACACTTTGAAAGAATAAAATTACAGAGAATTTATGTACCAAGAAGTAACAACAACAAGAAGTATGTGTTGGGAGGTGAGTGTGAAATAGACAGTGTGTGTGTGTGTATGTGTCAGAGACACAGAGACTCTGTGTGTGTGTGTGTGTGTGTGTGTGAATGTGAGAGAGAGACAGAGACAGAAATAGTGTGTGTGTGTGTGTGTGTGTGTGTGTGTGTGTGTGAGACAGAGACAGAGCGTGTGTGTGCTGGCTGCTGGGGAAGTCTATGAGATACCATGCACTGTCTCTTTAAGGCACTCACCAGAAGGCTCCTTCAGACTACAACAGCTGTCAGCAGCTCCATCCTGATCCTGAGCCTTGTCCCCCGCCCCTGCTCTGCAGAGATGGGTAATTAGGAAGGGGAAAAGGGGACACCCTGACATCAGTGCCCCCCTCCACTCTGCACAGAAAGCAGGAGAGTCCTTGGAGTGGCTGTCCAGGGGCTCCAAGGCAGGGGGAAGAAGCAATATGGCTGCAGAGCAGCGGAGGGAGGGGATGCTGAACACACGTTGCCGGATGTGCGTGGCTCTGCTAATCAAGTGCACAGCATTTGATTGACTCTTGGGCAGCCCCGCAGCCCTGCAGCTTAGGTGCCACCAGCAGCCCTACCTGGTGCCACCAGCAGGGCCATACTAGAGATTCATGGATTTGCAGGACTGGGCCACAGAACATATCTGAGAACTTCATTATATGGTGCCTGGTGCAACATTATCAACCATGGTCACTTTGACTGGTGCAGTAGGCTATCTGTGTTTTATTATGGTGATGCGAAAAGAATGTAGCATATCATGTTAACTAGTACAAACACCAAATCTATGAAATTAATAAATACAAATAAAAGGTTCTCTTGTTGGAAATACTGATAGTGTAGGGCTCCTTCTTTTTTTTCCCCTCCCATTTCAGACTTTGATGTTCCTAAATGAAGTTGTGAAAGAAAGTGAAGTTTGAAATAGGGCTCATAACTCATTTTGTCAAGCTGATGAAAAATGTCCTTATAAATGGAAAGAAACAGAAATAAATGATTACTTTTTTGATTGATGGATTGCATTATGTTGTTCAGATACAGCGGGGGTATAAAATAAATCTAACTATAATACCTTTTCTCCTGAATAATTTGATTATAAATGTCAAATTAGAAATGTACATACTGCTAATGTTAATATTAAGTCTATTAACACTTTATATACCAGGAAAGTGCTTTTTTGCCAATGTACCATTGAAGTTTGGTTGAAATTCAAGATGTGCATCATTGAGCTAGCTGAGCCCAGCCCTTGATAAACACGTGTAGCCTTCTGTTTACCAGGCAGATTTTGTCCAGCTAAATTTGTCTTACTACTTGAAAGGCTTAATGTCAGTGTCTATAGGTTTAAGAGTCTGACCCCACAGACTCTTCTGCACATCAGTAACTTTGTCTAAACAGAGCTACAATCATAGTGAATCATTATTTTGAAGACTGATCCTGATCCTGAGGTACTCTAGTGCATGCACTCTTTTTCCTTTTGTATTTCCTTCAATCTCTAAAATCCTCCCTCACTGTAAACAACATCACCAAGAAAGGCAGAGCCCTGTAAGATAACAAATGAACTGAATTAGGACAATAAGCTAACAGAGTTTGTGAGTTTTTCCCCCAACCCAAGTTCTCATAAAGCTCATTTGTATGCATCTCATCTTCATTGGCCTCATTCATATTCTGTTTAAAAAGTACACAAAATTTATGGAGTCTTATACATTTAGTCACTTTAGCATATCC
Organism: Gopherus evgoodei; assembly: GCF_007399415.2. Lineage (NCBI taxonomy): Eukaryota > Metazoa > Chordata > Testudines > Testudinidae > Gopherus > Gopherus evgoodei. The sequence goes on along the minus strand of NC_044322.1, from coordinate 332,366,182 downwards.
AGCTTTGCTACATACCTTAAATAGGGGGATCTTATTATTACAGTGTCAAAGTCAGATAAGAACTCCATTTTCATAGTGTCATAAGCTAGTGGGAAAATTGAGTACTCCTATGAAGGGAGAGCGTTTGAGGAACCAAGGATAAGCAGGAAGGGCTAGGGAGAATTTGGAGTGTGTACTCCCAGTTCTGTCAAGATTTCTCAGGAAGTGAAGCCCCATTCCTGCTGTGTTAGCCCCACTATAATGAGCCTCTGCTCCTTTCCATTCTGTGTCACTTTGTGCCTACATAAATCTTCACCCTCCAAGGAGGGTGCAATCGTAGAGACTGAGTTAATGATTCTAGTGCTATTGAGTGGCATTAACGTGGATCCAGATATCTGCTGTCATGGAGGGGCATGAAGAATCCTGTGGAAAATGGCTTCTTGTCCAGACTTCTGAAATTCTGTGGAGTCTGATTCCTACTGTGCACCCGAGAGGAACTTCTGCTGCACCTGCAAAAAGGGAAGACTGCGATATGGAAGCAACTCCCCAGTTCCATAGTTCTGGTCGACTCATTAGGTGATCTCTTGTCTCCCCTCCTTGAAGGGTGGATCTGAAACCTGGATCCAGGTTTTCTCCAGAGTTCTAAAATTTTTTTTTTTAAATACCAGGTATTGAAGTCCTCCCCACCCCGATTTTACTTTAATACATTGATTCAATAGGTCACTATTAGAGCTGAGCAAATAATTTACAGTTAATAACTTATTTAGCTAATTAAGCCCTTTTTCTGTTCACAGGTCTGTTAGCAGTTCACAGTTTCCTCACATTTAGTGCTTATCTGAATGTTTTGAAAGTGATTTTCAGTGAGTTTTTTTATCTCTGTGGATTGACTATAAGCAATTCCATGGCTATATACCATATCCAGTATTTGAAATTCAAGCCGTGCTAGTGAGTTGTGATTGGTCACATTAATCACATGTTATTGCCTTGGAAAGGGAGTAGTTATGTGAGCAATAGCAAATACATGTGATTTGGGAATTTCAGATTCTGCATTCAGGGCAGGGACTGTGCCTTATTCTCTGCTTGGAAATTGCTTGGCACATTGTGAATTTGAACAGGTGTAAATATTAATAATAATGGACATTCCTTTAATAAGCTTTTTCCATTCTGGATTGTTTTGGCCTTTTCTTAGGAAAAAATGGCAAATTGTAAGATTTATTGTCTGGGCACAGAAACAAAATATAATTCTCTCTCATCATGATTTCACAGAATAAGTGTGAGTGTGGTTGTAATTTTTATTATTTTATTTATTACATATGCAGTGACTTGGATGTGCATGGCAATTTAAAAATATATATAGATGGAGTCCCTCACCCAAAGATGCAGTCTAAGGCCTGAATTCTACAGCTGGATCTGTCTGGTAAGAGAAGAACGAGCAGTGGGAACAACAGCACTGGGAGTGGTGAGTGCCCTGGAAGGACAAAGGCAAAGGTATTGGCAATGGGATGTTGCAGTCACTTTGCATCATGAGGTTTACATAGTTTACTGTATGGTATTTCAAGGTATTAACAATACCTGAATATAGCTTATAAGCTTCCTTGAAGAAGAGTGTCATTAGTAAGGATTTAAAAGAGGGGAGGGGTGCAACCAATGAGATCAGGACAAATCCCAGCAGCAGCTAGGGGAAGTGGGGGCAGACATAAAGGCACATATGTGAAGATTTATGAAAGTATAAGAGAGAAGGGGTGATGATGGAAGAGAAAAAGGTAAGAGTGGGGAATTCAGAGACTATTAGAGGGGGAGATTACAAGGACAAAGAGTCCGTTGAGAAGAATTTGTGCTCACCAGAGTTGTGCTGATGCAAATTCTGCTGAAGGCAGTGGGCTGCTACAGATTTGAAGGCTGCAGTCCAAGCTGTGGTGAGCAACAGCTGAATGCAGCTTTTTTCCTAATAGCTTTATTTAAACCCAGCTGTTAGTGCTCTGTACTCTGGTGAAGAGGGGAACAAGGGAAGCCCTCGTGACCATCTGCAGGCTCAGGCTGTTTGGAAAGATCACTGATTGCAGCCTCTAGTTGCTTTACAGAAATCCAGCTCCTAGCAGCCTGGACCCTGACATAGAGTGGTCCCAGGGGACTTCTTAATGGCTTGCTAACAGCATCTGTGCCAGGACTCTGGCAGGGGGATTTGGGAAGCATGTCATATTCCTCTTCCATGAGAATATGCATCCATAGTGGTTAAAATTTGCTATTTGTGAGTTTTAGAGCATGCAAGTTTAGGATTTGTTGCCTATGAGCATTCATGTAAAACTCAATCGCTCACACGTTTAAAGAGAACAATTACAAAAGGACTATGAGCATGGCTGAAGCAAATATATTTCTACATTCACAGATATTTTTTGCTCTGTTCATCCATCTCTGATCAGTGCTTAGGAGAGGTTTTATTTTTTTCCTCTTTGGAGTGTCAATTCATTAGTATAGGAGAAAATGAAGTCACAGTTACATGGAATGCTTTTAGTTCTATTCCTGTGCAACAAGAAATAAACTTAATGGAATTGCTAACAACATTTTACAGAGGAAAGCCACCCCCCTCTTTTTTTTAAAGTAATTGCTGCCTGAGCCTCAAAGGATAAAAATCGTTTTTCATCTCATGCATGAAGAATTTTAGTCTGATTGATGACAGCTAAGGAACCTTTCCTTAGTCACTAAGCTGCACTAATTTGCAAGCTAAAACAATATTAGCAAATTGTTAATGATCCATGAAACTGCTGCAACAGCCTTAAATGTTATGCTCAGAACTTTCTTACAACTAAAGCAGCTTACCTAAATTCCCACAATGGACACAAAATGAGATGGCATTTATGGGGAAAAAAATGAAGCAACACACTCAGCTAATGCAGCACATCAGTGTGAATAATTTGCATTGAAGGCACGTGAACAATTAACAGTAAAACCCAGAGCTAGTTGGTAGCAGTTTGGATTTAATTTTCATGTTGAGTTAAAGCTGTCGCACACATTTCTTGTCTGCACTTAATGGCTGTAATTTTCCTTTATTTCCAGCATTGTGTGCCTGGCTTTGAAAATGAACCATTCTTGTTTTTCAAAGAGGAAGTATCGTCACTTTCAGAAGTGCACCTGTGCACAACATTTCACATACAGAAATAACATTGTTTTCTTAATAGAGCCCAAAGTACTTCTCAGTAATGTATTTTGAAGTGTTTCTAGCAATTCTGTTGATTGGGCAATATTCAAAAAGTTTCATGTTACTGAAGTTCATGTAAGTCTGGTTGCCAGTCAACATGTCAGCAGAGCATCAGAGAAGATGTAACTGTGCAAATTTTCAGCTAGGCATTGACAAATTACACAAAGAGACTTGTAAAGCAATACGTGTTTGTTTAGCACGTGCATTGCTTACAGTAGATGGCAGGAAGAGTTTAACTCAAGCACCATATTTCACTTACTGCATGTATTCACGTTACTGGATTGATTTCTTCCATATGCAGCTTGGAAATACACCTAGGAAACAAATCACTCACACGTAAATATATGTAAAAAAGTTATGCACTCTGTTGCCTGGTTTCTCAGCAGCAATATCAAAACATTCAAAAACAAAGATAGAATATATTAAACATTAAAAAAAAATCAGACATCAAGAGTTAGTTTAGTGAGTATGAATGAAACATAGAGAATTAAAATTCTGCAGGAAGAAACTGGGACTTCTCGTGCATGCTAGGAAAATATAATAGAATTTTGTTATTTATTTTTATATTTATTATCTTAGCTTATTAGTGAAGGGCTTACCTATGCTTCTTAGAACACTATATAATTATGTATTAATTCTATTGCAATAGCACCTTAAGGCACAAGTGAAGTTCAGATACATACCGTGCTAGCCCTGTTCTAAAAGAGTTTACGATCCACCTTGAAACAAGATGTAACAAGTGAGCATGACAATCAAACAATAGAAGTGAAAGGTAATAAAGTCAGGTGGTTGCACATGTTAGTTTTTGCACAACTTGATAGTTCCAAATGGCTGAAAGGGGGGTTTAATAAATAAATAAACTTTGCTCTGTTCTAGAGCTGCCTGGTCATGGCAGGATGTAGCAACAGGCTTGTTCCTCTTGTGTGGTCCAGGAGACTCTCTTCAATTTCTACTATAGCACAGCACCTCTGCATTGCCCCAGCCCTGGTCAGTCTCTTAAAAGTATGTATGAGTCTTATATTGATGATTGCTATTCTTACTGTTATATCTCAAATATCAAAAATCTTCTGAAACAACCTCAGAATTCTGAAGTCTGAATTGACCTTGTGTTTCAAGGACCACACAAGCTAGCAATAATGCAAGCAAGAAGGGCTAAACTTTGCTCCCAGTTATATAGATGTGCAACTTCAGTGGGAGCTGTGCCTGTATAAATCATAGTACATTTTGGCCTGGGGTGTCTTGTACCAACATGCTTTGCTATTGTTCCATAGAGGAATTCTCCTCTCTCTGGAAAAAGAACAACATTTGAGAACTGCCCAGTGATTCTGATACAGGGAAAGGAAACTATTTAAGACCTACTTAGTCACAGGTGCTTCCTCTCACTCCTCATCTCATACTGACAGAATGTTGCTAATGTACAGGTGATACTATGTCTGGGGCCCAAGCCCTGGGTCTGATTAGTGTTTCCTTCTCCATTAACTCATAAGTTGAACAGGTGTAGGAGAGCTGATCCCAACACCGCTGAAGGCCTTGCCTCAGATTCTTCAGGAGCATGAAATTCTTTGAACCTTGTAGGTCAACTCAAAGGGAGAGAAGAGGCTGCCTTGATGGATCAGTTTATTTTCATGTGCATGAGTCATTCAGGAGACAATTCTTTATTTTTCTATTTTTTCCCCTAAGGCTGTGGTTCCCAAACTTGTTCCGCTGCTTGTGCAGGGAATGACCCTGGTGGGCCGGGCTGGTTTGTTTACCTGCAGCGTCTGTAGGTTCTGCTGATCATGGCTCCCACTGGCCGCAGTTCACTGCTTCAGGCCAATGGGAGCTGCTGGAAGCGGCGTGGTCCAAGGCAGTTAAACAAACCGGCCCGGTCCAGCAGGGGCTTTCTTTGCAGATGTGGTGGAACAAGTTTGGGAACCACTGGCCTAAGGAAAGTAAGATTCACTCTTCAGACTTTTAGACTCTCCTGAAAGTACCAGTGTCTCAAATGTACGGCCCATTCCCCACACCAGCTGTCCCACTTTCTCCCTCCTTCTTGATGGGTATCAGAAAAATAAAACACTGGGTTAGGCAGCTGTTGTGTTGTGACTACTGCTTTTCATGCTGACCAGTTTTGTCTCATTGTCACCTTGTGCTCCTCGATCTGTCTGCTGTATCCAATGACTGTCATTTCTAATTGGGATTGTAAGTTTTCTGAGGGAGAGACCATATTTTTGTGTGTGTATTAGAACAGAGCCCAGCACAAAGGGGCCCTTGTCCGTGATAGCGGCCCTGAGGTGCTAATGTAATTCACACTATTTATTAATAATTATAAATCTCATCTGATTATTTTTTCCTAAATCTACAGCATTGTCCCAAGGGGAGTCCAAGCAGTGCAGTTTGAATCAATTATTATTTTAATATTCAAAATTAATGATAGTTTGCCAATTTTACATAGAAGAGACTTGCATTACATAAATATGTTCTTTACATATTGTACATTTTCCTCATTCTGCTCTCTTGAAATGAGCTATTGTAACGGTAATGATCTTCTGCCACCCCAAGATCTTTTCATCTGAAGTAGAACTGAAAGTGCCATTTAACATATTATGCTCAGCAAGGTTTCTTGTCACTAAAAATAGAGCTGAAAATGAGACTTCAAGTTACACATTTAAAAATACACTGATAATGAAATGAGTATGCTATGATTATATTTGGTGATTTTCATTAGAATGGGGGAAATAACCATATTTCAACTAGCTTCTTTCAATGATAAGAACAGGTTTCACTGTTGAAAATAGTTTTAAGTTTAACAAAAGTCAAAGTGATACAGTGGGGAAGGGTAAAGAGCAGGTCAGATTGCTCTGTTAGTCAGTTGTTATGAGAACAGGATGGGCTGGGATTGTTAGAGAGGTTTTTTTTTTTTGCATAGGGATGAAGAAAGAAAAAAAAGCTTTGCTACTCAGCCCCACCTCCCCACACACGCATACAAAGAAACAGTAGATACTAAAGAAACAAAAATGAGAATATGGTATTTTATATAGGAAGAGAAGAAAAGCAAAAAGCAATGTATATCTCCCAAAATATTTCTAAGGAGGACAACTATGGATGACATCCTGATTCCACTGGAGTCCGTGAGAGTTTTACCATTGGCTTCAATGAAGCCAGGATTTCCCCCTCTGAGTTTTTGCTCTTTTGAAGTGTGTTCCATAATAATAATAAAGTAGTCTTATTTGCTAATAATAGGAAGCGCTAAAAAATAGGATGAAAGGGCACTCAGAAACTGTGGAAATGAGGATCATTAAGATCCTAGCTAGAAAATGTGATCCAGAGTAATCAGGGATGGCAGAATGTCAGTGGATTTTTTTATTGTAAGTTAAGAAGAAACAGAATCACAAAGAGGTGCCAGGACTAAAGAAGAGACTGCTTTGTGAAGAAGTTTTCAGTAGAAGGGGGTTACTCATTTTGAAACATTTGCTCCAAGATATCAATAGAGTTTGTATCATGCCACTGCTTTATAGCAGAACCTCTGCCACTAGCAGGGAGTTCTGCATAAAAATCAACAGCATGATATGGACACAGAACAGTAAAGAAGCATTGGGGGATATCTGTGCAGCACTCAGTAATCCATTGGACACAGAGCAAAAGTTGTGAGAATGTAAAGGTTTAATACAGGGCTAAAACTGGGCCTGTTGACAAGTTTTTTTATGGCACATATGGTGCAATACTGCCCCCAGTCAAAATCATGTGACTAATGTCAATTTGTCCAAACTGGAACTTCGCAATTTTATAGCACAATGGCAGGGGGAGTTTTTGTTCACAAATTCTTTCTTTTATTTTGCAAATAAGTGCAAGGCAAGGACTTTTTTTCTCTTATTCTTTTTCTGTTTCTTTCTAAAATTGAACTTACTTTATCATTTTTTACTAAATTTGCCAATGGTGCAAGGTTTCCCTCCAAAATATTTAACAGAGCTAAAAGGGAAAAGAGAACCACGAGGGGGCAGATGTAAGTGCCGCTAAGTTGATAGGGGTAGGTGTACATTTGAATAGCATGTATTTGCTCTTTCCTAGGTTACAGCTAGCTGGCAAGATTTTGACTTGACTAGATGCCCATGGTGGGGAGCAAGATAAAAGAATCCATTCCTATTCATGCTACCTTGTAGGCATAAGCAAGGTTACTTACTCAGTTATTCCCATCCCAAACCCAGCGGTAGGATATGGGAATCTGGGATTTCCCACTCCACCAGCTTCTAACCAGGGGTCCTCTGAAGTCCAGCTAAGACTCTTTTCCTACTGCTCTGTTTCCCTCAGTGTGTGTTGAGGCTTGTGGTTGTCTTTTACAACACAGCTCCAGGACTTCTGCAGGCTTGAATTCCTGGCATCATGCAGCTGTCCACCTCCTTGGGATACCTGTAGACATATGCTTATGAAAGATTGGGATTTGGAGACATGCCCTCATAAGGGACTGTGTTTTGAGTGTGGGAATTTGGAGAGGTATCCTGGAGGCAGGGGTTGGGCACAAGGCAAGGTAGTGTACAGCAGTTCACTAGAGATGCTTTCCAGTTTGTTTTAGTGCAGTTTTATTCCTTTCTCATTCACTGGTTTGTTATTTAATGCACTTCAAGATCATTACAATACCCTTCTGGCATAGTCCCCTCTCCCCCTGTAGCAGAGAGTGCAGGTCTGTTTCTCTCTGACCACGCCTCTATTGAGCTGAAGAGACTCCCTTTTAAGCCCCTCCTCTAACTGGAGTATGTCAGCAGGCATACCAGGCTGCAGCTTCCTAGGCCCAGAGCTGTTGCACTGCTCTCTCTCCAATGTGGGGTTTATCCCCGTTTTCACAGAAGGCCAGGAAATGGAAGGTGCTTTGTCCGCATGCCCAACTCACTGGCTTGAGTAACAAAGCCAGTGCAAAGGAGAGGAAGAGGAAGTAATTCACTGCTAGTCTGGCCCATAAGAAAAGAGGCTGGGGGGTTGTGTCCTATGCCTACCCCAGAGTTACTCCTGGGGCAGTACAGCTTACATATTTCTCCTTATCAGGGCTGTGCTTGAAGTCAGACTCGAGCCCTATGTCACAGGGATTGTGACATGCAATCAAACTGAAATGTAACTAGATGAATAGAAAACAATAAAAGAAAGATAAGAGTAAAGTGGGTAAAAAATTCTCACAGAAGATTCAGCCAGGAAGCTCGCCCAGAAATTTCTGATAAATTCCACTTCAGTTCTTTTTAACTAGATTTTTTTTTAATTCATTCTGTTGAAATTTTTTCTTTTGACATTTTTGGTTGCAATTCGGAATGGAAAAACTTTTTGCAGATACAAAGCTTTCTGAGGCACAGAAATTCCTGTTCACACATATCCCTAGCTAAAAGGAACATAGTGTGCAGCTAGTATCAGAGCAATGATACGAAAAGTAATCGTTTTTCAAGATGTACTTTGACTCCTGTATGCCATTTCAGCAATGTATAAACTTGATAATAAAATCTGGCTTTATTGTAGAATTCCACTAATACAAAAAATACAAACAGAAGGCCAGCAATCTTAATACTGTTCTCAAGTGTCCTTATAGTGAACTTAACAGCTCATTCTGCAGCTAATAGCATGTGCTTCGGACCTAATCTCCATGGCCATCTTAAAATCCAAGTTTCCTGCTACTTAATTAAATGTCTTTCTTTCTTTCTTTCTTTCTCTTCATGTGAAAACAGTTTTCACAGATGCTTCTCCTTCAAGTAGTACACCTTGAAAAAAATGAACTTGCTATTATATGGGGTAAGGGTTTGATTCTTCTCTTTTGGTAGCTGCACGCCAAACTTTTCAAGTATACAAGTATTTGAAACCTCTCAAAGCATCTTTAAATCCTAATAAAATGTGTAATGTTTGGCTGTGGTGGAGACAATTCGGGGGATTGTAGAAAATATTCTCTTTATTTCTGAGGTCTTCACTTTTATCAGACTTTTCTCTTGGATCTCAAACTGGTTTGAACTTTTGAATAAAGGCCAAGGTTGGGAATATTTGCTAATACTCTCACATCAGTTGCTCAAAAAGAAAAACAAAGTCTGATTTAGTAAAGGAACTAGGAAAAAACAAAAAAGTGTTGCTTTTTCATTGAGTGCACTTGAACATTTTTACCCAGCTCCAGTGTGGATGTAGTTCTCTGATCTGATTATATACTGTTTGTGACACTATTCTTTCATTGTGACTAATATGCTGCTTATCAAATGAACTGCAACATCAGTCACTTGGTAGGGTTCCTGCCTACAGAACAATTTATAAACTTGTTTAAACTAGATCTGCATGAAAGTTGGTAGTTTTGCTTCACAGGGTTTCCTAGGAACAATTTCTTTCCTTTCTATATGCCTGGAGATCACAGTTCCTCAAGTTTTAATTCAAGTTTCAAGTTTAAGGAAGATCAGTCGTGTAAAGTAAAACCCAGTCAAAGCCGATTCTCACCTTAGCTTGTTTGGAAAACAGGCAAAACTCCAATTATTGTTTGGTTTCAACCATGAACCAGAAAATGTATCAGATTCAGTCAAAAAGTCATTTCAAACTAACCCTGTGTTTGCTCCATATATCCATGCAGCACTAAAATTAGAAGTGAGGGGCAAATATAATGGTTCTCTCCCTTCATCTATAAACCGATCTCCATCCATATGAGACAGACCTCCTGAGCTCAGATGCTTTGTTGGGCTTGGCTCAGCCTTGGTGTGAGCCTTGGTGAGATACCTGTCCTAGATTAGTCTTGAGCTACTATATGTGAGACTTGGATGTCCCCTAGAATTATCTTCTCCTTGGCAGGGTTCCATGTTGTTGCCTATGTAGTTGCCCCTCCTGTACTTCTGGGAACCCTGTTACTGCTCTCTGCCTGCTCTCCTTCCTAAGCAGGCAGGCAGAAAGGCTCATTAGTACTGTGCTGATCAGCAGGCAGTAGTGGCAAGTGGATCTCTCAACATATAGGATTCAGGAGCAGCAGGGACAGTGAGGGGAGCCTGCAGGTGGCATTAGCTATCATCAACAGCTCCTATCAGTGAAGGCAGCTCAGGGTTAGTGGCAGCCAGCAGCAACTCTCCATCTCCACACCCTGGGGTCTTCAGCTAAATGAAAAAGCCCAGCTGTGTGTTTGATCAGTAATACTGATGGCAACAAAAGATGGCTGCTGACTGGGCCCAAGAACATCAGCAAAATAAAACTGGCAGTTGGCCATGTAATAACCTTAGTCCCAGATCTGGACCTTAGCGTCCAAAATATGGGGGTTAGCATGAAAACCTCCAAGCTTAGTCACCAGCTTGGACCTGGTACCTGCTGCCACCACCCAAAAAATTAGAGTGTTTTGGGGCACTCTGGTCCCACTGAAAAACCTTCCCTGGGGACCCCAAGACCCAAATCCCTTGAGTCTCACAACAAAGGGAAATAATCCTTTTTCCCTCCCCCCCCTCCAGGTGCTCCTGGAGAGATACACAGACACAAGCTCTGTGAATCCAAACAGAGTGACTCCCCCTCTCCGTTCCCGGTCCTGGAACAAGAAGGACTTTCCTATTCCCCCAGAGGGAATGCAAAATCAGGCTAGCCAATTCAACACACACCGATCTCCCCTGATTTCTTCCTCCCACCAATTCCCTGGTGAGTACAGACTCAATTTCCCTGAAGTAAAGAAAAACTCCAACAGGTCTTAAAAGAAAGCTTTATATAAAAAAGAAAGAAAAAATACAAATAGTCTCTCTGTATTAAGATGACACAATACAGGGCAATTTCTTAAAAGAATATTGAATAAACAGCCTTATTCAAAAAGAATACAAATCAAAGCACTCCAGCACTTATATTCATGCAAATACCAAAGAAAAGAAACCATATAACTTACTATCTGATCTCTTTGTCCTTACACTTAGAAACAGAAGATTAGAAAACAGAACTACTTCTCCAAAGCTCAGAGAAAGCAGGCAGCCAGAAAACAAAGACCTCAGACACACAATTCCCTCCACCCAAAGTTGAAAAAATCCGGTTTTCTGATTGGTCCTCTGGTCAGGTGCTTTAGGTGAAAGAGACATTAACCCTTAGCTATCTGTTTATGACAGGCCAAAACAATACAATACAAAATAATGCAAAGGTACAGCCCTGCTGAGACAGCACAAGCCAGCCCATTTCAAGCTCTGCGTTCATGAACTTTAGCAAACTTTCTGATTAACTTGATCTGAATTTTAACCTTGTAACAACCCTCCAGACTCACTAAGTTTTGTGATAAGGTTGCACTGGAAACATTTAACATATCTGGAGTACTGAGTCCCCAGCACAGTACTAGTGGCTGCTGCAGGGCTGCCTCGGGGAGGGGCGGGGGCCGCAAGTGGGGCAATTTGCCCTGGGCTCTGCAGGGGACCCCATGAGAATATAGTATTCTATAGTATTGAAACTATTTTTTATGGAAGGGGCCCCTGAAATTGCTTTGCCCCAGGCCCCCTGAAACCTCTGGGCAGCCCTGGGCTGCTGGCTGCTCTATGATTTTTTGCTCTCTCTCAGGAAAACAAGATCACCCCACAAGGACAAAACAGGAAACACCACTAGCCCATTAGAACATATAAAAGTGGAAAAGTTGAGCAAGAACTCGGGATGCAAAGATTTTCCAGATGAATTAATTGTTTTATTTCTTCAGACCTAAATCTACAAGGCCCTTCTCTTGTGCAATTTTTGGACTAAGCCAATTGTGGAGAGCTCAAGATTTTTCCATTGCTGCTTTTCTACATTTTTGCTGAGACTGCTATCTTGCTGATCAGTATTGCCCCATTGTTTCCTTATACATCCCCTGTCTGGCTATCTGTATCCACCTGTTGTCTCTTCTCTTATATTCGGGTTGTAAACTCTTTGGGATAGGGGCCATGCTTTTGTTCTGAGTTTGTAAACTGCCTAGCATTATGCAGTCCCTGGTCCTTGACTGGGTGTCACAGGCACTACCACAGTACAAATAATTAAAAAAAATAATAATATCTACATCTACATCGGGATATAGGTAGTTAAATCTATTGTAGCAAAAACATATGCCTATGTATAGTTGTAAGAGCTTTTAAAATGTATCATATCTGCTTTTCTCTTATGGTGAAGTAAGAATCAAACCTGGGATGTTTGAAGCAGATTCTAAAGGCCAAGAACACCAGCTGCATGCCAGAAATGGTTGCTGAGAAACAAAGCTTTCTTCTTCATCTTAATCAGAAGGGGCAAGAAAGAAAGGCTGAACATTTACAAAACTTCCAGTCAAATCCCCAGTATATTGTGTTTTCCACAACACCCACCAGTTGCTGTGCAAGGGGTCCAATGTTATCAATATGTGGATACTAACTTCTGTGTCTCCTTCAAACCCAGATTCTGCAGTCTCTTTGTTCCCCAGAGAAAACTGGCTAAAAATCAATACTTACAAGATGGAAGTCATGCTGGCAGGCAGAGGGTATCATCCGGATGAATGGGTAGGTACTCTGACTATTTCTTCTATTGGGATTGTGTCTGCCCTTTGTCAATATAGTCTGTCATTTCATTTTTGTATTGGGTCCATTGCTCTACTTGGATTCTGAGCCTGAACCAATGACATATGGTGCCTATTGTTATCTGCAGCTAACCAGATGTAGAACTTGCCAGGTGGCATCGTTTTCTTCCAAGAACTGCAAATGTTTAAGGAACCTGCAATTCTTTCAAATCAAACACAATACATTTACATATACAAAAAAGAACTGTAGGCTGGCTTGCAACAGAGTTAAATTCATGTATAGTTGGTTACACCTGAAGTATGTGAAAAACTGCACAAATCTTTACTAACATTGCATTTACTAACATTGCTGCTTGTCCCTTCAATAAAACATGGGGGAGGGGGATTCACTTTTTGCCTGAAGCAACATTTCAAATTTAAGCAAAAATATTTTTTCTCTCTTCAAGTTGAAAGGGTTGTAAATTGCAATGGAGGGAAACCTAATAAAAGGCACCATCCTATGAAGCTGATGGAAGACAATGAGATCACTTCCTAAGCAGGATTTAGCCTAAGAATAGTTTAAATTTATAAAACATTGTTAGTTATTTTATATCTGAATTCTGCTCTCAGGATTAGCTGTGCCAGCTCTCAGGATAGGGAGCCCTTTGAAAATGGTCACATTTTATATATAAACTTTAAAACAGAAAACCTCAAGATATAATTTTTTATAAAAAACGCAAAAAAAAATATTTTATCTAAAATTGTTATTTTAAAAATATTTTGTTTGTAATAAAGCACTGTTTTCTCCCTTTTTTTTTCTTTTGTAAGAGGTAAAAAAGGACAAGGGCAGAGAAAGTACAGTGAAAAACAATGGAAAAATAGGAAATGAGAAATGGCAATTAATGAAGAAATAACACCAGAAAAAGTAAGGATTTCAGAGCTTTTACATTGCTCCATCTACTCTCACCAAAGAAATCCTCTTCTGATGAACTGATTTTCTTATAGATTAGAGGACATTTTTTTCTCTGATACAATCTCACTCTATTTGATTTTAATGGCAGCTCTGATTGACCTAAATGGTGCCAATGGGGGCACACAATTTGGCATTAGGGTTTTCTGCTGTTTATAAAATGTTGCAAACATTTGACTTCAGAGTCATAGCTATTACATTCCCTATATTAGACCATACAAAAAAAGAAGCATTTTGGATGATTCTTCATTTATACTAGTCTTTCTACAATGCATGATTAAAAACAATTTGTTTTTCATTGATGAGATCAGCGCTTATATATTACAGGATTGTTGACTTTCAAAATGTTGGAGATGTAAGTTAAGATGTTTCATAAGAATTTTGTAGAACATCATTTTTTTACAATATATGTAAGCCTGCTTCTAGCACATTCCTTCAGCCCATGTGGTCCAATTGTTTTGATCGAGTACAGGAAGTAAAGAGCTTCCAGATCTCACTGACTTTGTTTTAGTGGACAAGTGAGATTCTTGTGCCTGTTTCCAAGCCTGTAAAATGAAGATAAATATCCCCACTTTTTTAAGATATAAAGTCACACTGTAAGTGCAAATAAATATTATTTAGCCCTGGTCTACACTACAGGGTTAGGTTGAATTTAGCCACGTTACGTCAATTTTATACACAAGCAACCCTGTTCTGTTGACCTAAAGGGATCGGCGAGGGGACTTGTGCTAAAATCGATCTTGCTGGGTCGAATTTGAGGTAGTGCCGATGCAAATGGACATTATTGGCCTCCAGGAGCCATCCCAGAGTGCTCCAATTGACCTTCCTGGACAGCACTTTCAACTCCGATGCACTAGCCAGGTACATGGGAAAAGCCCCAGGAACTTTTGAATTTCATTTCCTGTTTGGTCAGTGTGGTAAACTCAGCAGCACAGGTGACCATATAGTCCTCCCAGAATTACAAATGAGCTCCATCATGGAGCAAACAGGAGATACTGGATCTGATTGCTGTATGGGGAGAGGAATCTGTGCAGGCAAAACTCCAATCAAAAAGAAGAAATGCTAATATATATGCCAAAATCGCACAGGGCATGATGGACAGAGACTACAACAGGGACACACAGCAGTGCCATGTAAAAGTCAAGGAGCTCAGGCAAGCCTGCCAAAAGATAAAAGAGGCAAACAGTCACTCTGGGTCAGAGCCCCATACATTGCACTTCTATGATCAGCTGCATGGCATTCTAGGGGGGGACCCTACCGCTAATCCACCACTGTCCATGGACACCTGCAAGGGGGGGTCTCACGCAACACAGAGGATGATTTTGTGGATGAGGAAGAGGAGGAGGAGGAGAATGTGCAGCAAGCAAGTGATGAATACTTTGTCCCTGGCAGCCAGGACCTTTTCATCACCCCAACCCTGAAGACCTTTTCATCACCCTGACCCTGAAGACGGAGAAGGCATAGTATAGGGTTAAAAAGCAATAGTGTTTAATGTTTGATTTGCCCTGAAGACTTGGGATGCATTTGTGACCAGTACAGCTACTGGAAAAGTCTGTTAATGTGTCTGGGGATGCAGCAGGAATCCTCCAGGAACATCTCTATGAAGCTCTCCTGGAGGTACTCTGAAAGCTTTTGCAGAAGGTTTCTGGGGAGGGCTGCCTTATTTCATCCTCCACAGTAGGACACTTTACCATGCCAAGCCAGTAGCAAGTAGCCTGGAATCATTGCAGCACAAAGCATGGCAGTGAATGGTCCCGGGTTTTGGTCACATTCAAGGAACATTTGGTCTATATCTTTCTGTGTTAGCCTCAGGTGAGTGATATCATTCATGGTCACCTGGCTGAAATAGGGGAATTTCTGTAAGGGAAAAGTGAAAGGACCCCATTATGCTGGGTTGTTTGCACTTGGCTAAAAGGGATCATCTCTGAAAATAGCCACGTGGCGGAGGGAGGGGTGAAGGGATCATCCCAAATAGCTACGCAGTGGGTGTGGGGAGGTGTGTACTGCATATCCACCTGAAAACCGCAGTCCCTCCTTTTAAATGACAAACCCAACCAGCATTGCTTGCTATGGGAAAGGTGGGCGCTTCAGTTTGAAAACATTCCCATATGTTATGAAGGTGCTAGAAGCCCACCCTGCATACCCTTTGGCTTACCATGGCGGCCTAGAAACTGAATTCTGTTGCCCAGCCATGTGTGATGTGTTACCATACCGGCAGGCGCTGAATATAAAAGGCAAAATGCAAACTTGTACCTAATGCATATGTGCTGTTTGCTGTGAATTGCTTGATTCACTGTGAAAGAGTCTCTCTTTTGTTCTCAGAAATGTATCATCTCAAATTTTACTCTCCCTTTTTATCCCCCCGCAGGTGCAAATGTTTCTGTGCTCCCCCTATCATCTCCGTCCCTGAGGTTATTGCAGATTAGAAGGTGAAAAAAATGCACTCACAATGACATGTTTTCTGAGCTCATGCAGTCATCCCACACAGATAGGGTACAGCTGACTGCATGGTGGCATTCAGTGGCAGAGTCCAGGAAAGCATTAAGTGAGCAGGATGAGAAGAGGCAGGATGCAATGCTGAGGCTAATGGAGGAGCAAACGGACATGCTCAGGCATCTGGTGAAGCTGCAGGAAAGCCAACAAGAGCACAGACTGCAACTGCATCCACTGTATAACTGCCTGCCCTCCTCCCCAAGTTCCATATCCTCCTCACCCAGATGCCCAAGAACACGAAGGGGGAGGCTTTGGGCACCCAGCCACTCCACTCCAGAGGATGGCCCAAGTGACAGAAAGCTGGCATTCAAACAGTTTTGATTTGTAGTGGTGGCTACAATAAGCAATGTGGCCTTGTCCTTTCCTCCTTCCCTCCTCCCCCACCCCGCCCTACCCCACCCAGGCTACCTTATCAGTTATCTCTCTTTTTTAATTAATAAAGAAAGAATGCATGGTTTCAAAACAATAGTGACTTTATTTCCTTTTTGCCATCTGTGATCAAAATGGGGAGGGCAGTTGGCTTACAGGGAATTAAAATAAAAAAAGGAGGCAGGTCAGCATCAAGGAGAAACACACACAACTGTCACACTGTAGCCTGGCCAATCATGAAACTGGTTTTCAAAACCTCTCTGATGCGCAGTGCACCTATCTATGCTCTTCTAATTGCCCTGGTGTCTGGCTGTTCAAAATTGGCAGCCAGGTGATTTGCCTCAACCTCCCACCCCACCATAAATATCTCCCCCTTACTCTCACAGATATTATGAAGCACCCAGCAAGCAGTAATAACAATGGGAATATTGGTTGCCCTGAGGTCTAACCTCGTCAGCAAACAGCACCAGTGAGCTTTTAAATGTCCAAAAGCACATTCTACCACCATTCTGCACTTGCTCAGCCTATAATTGAACTGCTCCTTACTACTGTTCAGGTTGCCTGTGTATGGCTTCATGAGCCATAGGAGCAAGGGGTAGGCTGGGTCTCCAAGGGTAACTATTGGCATTTCAACATCTCCAACAGTAATTTTCTGTCCTGGGAAGTAAGTCCCTTCTTGCAGCTGCTCAAACAGTCTGGAGTTCCTAAAGATGCAAGTGTCATGCACCTTTCCTGGCCATCCCACGTTGATGTCGGTGAAACTTCCCTTGTGATACACCAGTGCTTGCAGCACCATTCAGAAGTGCCCCTTGCAGTTTATGTACTTGTTGACAAGGTGGTCCGATGCCAAGATAGGGATATGAGTGCCATCTATCGTCCCACCACATTTAGGGAAACCCATTGCAGCAAAGCCATCCGCTATGACCTGCACATTTCCCAGAGTCACTACCCTCGATAGCAAAATGTTAGTGATTGCATTGACTACTTGAAGCACAGCAGTCCCCACAATAGATTTGTCCACTCCAAATTGATTCCCGACTGACTGGTAGCAGTCAGGCATTGCAAGCTTCCACCAGGCTATCGCCACTTGCTTCTCAACTGTCAGGGCAGCTCACATCTTGGTATTCCTGCACTCCAGGTTAGGGGAAAGCAACTCACAGAGTTCCAGGAAAGTGGCCCTATGCATGCAAAAGTTTCACAGCCACTCGGAATCATCCCATGCCTGCAACACTATGTGGTCCCACCAGTCTGTGCTTGTTTGCCAAGCCCAGAATCAGTGTTCTACTCTATCAACCAGCCCCACTGCCACCATGATGTCCCAATTACCACATCTCATGCTTTCAGGAACGTCTATATCCATGTCCTCCTCACAATCATCAGCGTGCTGCTGTCTCTTACCCAGGTTCTGCACATATTGCAGTATAATGTGCGAGGTATTTACAATGCTCACAACAGCAGCGGTGAACAGAGCGGGCACCATGCTTCCATGCTATGGCATCTGCACAGGTAACCCAGGCAAAAATGACAAAATGATTGTCTGCAGTTGCTTTCATGGAGGGAGGGAGAGGAGACTGACAACATGCACCCATAACCACCTGTAACAATATTTTTGCCCCATCAGCCATTGGGACCTTAACCCAGAATTCCGATGGGCACCGGAGACTGCGGGAACTGTGGGATTGCTTCCCACAGTGCACCGCTCCATGGATCAATGCTAGCTACAGTAGTGAGGATGCAGTCTGCCAACTTAATGCACTTAGTGGGGACATACACAATCAACTGTATAAAATCGATTTCTAAAAATCAACTTCTATAAAATTGACCTAATTTCATAGTGTAGACATACCCTTATTATCAATTAAACTACTTGTAACATACTCTATTACTGATTTAAAAAGCAGATATATTTACGCTATCTGTTACAATTGGCTGAACGGTAGGAGGAGCGGAGTAGACGAGAGGACAAAAGGAAAAATGATAAAAATGATGAAATGTTAATTTTGTTTTGGTAAAAAAAAACAGACCATGCTG
Organism: Gopherus evgoodei; assembly: GCF_007399415.2. Classification (NCBI taxonomy): domain Eukaryota; kingdom Metazoa; phylum Chordata; order Testudines; family Testudinidae; genus Gopherus; species Gopherus evgoodei. The sequence goes on along the minus strand of NC_044322.1, from coordinate 332,347,726 downwards.
AAAAAACAATTTTTATAAAGTTTTTGTTCTGTCCTATTTTTATGACAATATTTTCTTTTGAAAAAAATCTGACCAGGCCAAATATCTATATATGGAACTTTGATCAACTGTTTTAATTTAAAAAGTTGTTGGCCACTAACATGGTTAATTTGTTTTAAAAATATTAGTATATGGTCATGTGCTTTGACAGTAAAATCTTGAAGGTTACAGTTACTCTGAAAGCTCTTGGAATTTTAGTTCACAAAATTGCCAAGATATCATCATATAGGTGAGATAAGATTTGCTTCCTTGCAGATCTCACATGCTGCATGAGGAAATCCCACAGGTATAGGAGTATCTGCTGAAGAACACCTGTATATGGTGCTCATTTGCCTCAATCCCATTTCCCAGAGAAGCACAATTCCCCGTGTATCTATGATGCAAATAATGCAGTTGGCCCCTTCCTCCTCACACTTCCCATCCTGAGGGGTTTTGACATTGCAGAAAATAAATCAACAGGTATTAACGCTGACTTGATCATTATAAAATCCTGTATTTTCCTATGGTTTTAATTGAAGATGATGCCACATAATTATGCCATGTAATGTAGCTGCCCCCTGGCCATGATCCCTCTCTCAGGCAATTTCCTCTACACCTGTGGAAACACAGGTTTTAAACACAAAGCAGCTTCTGTGTGGTAGGATCGTGCACTGGAGGCACCCAAATTGACTCCTCTGTTCTTTTTCTTTGGCCTCTTCAAAAAGTTTGTAATGACTTTTCTCCTTTTTTGGACTAAAGTGGAAGTGACTTTAATTTACACACAGTTTAAAGTTTATTTGTGGTAAGAAACCTACTCGCCAACAAACTTTCTGTGTACAATGAGTTGGAAAAAAGAGATAGACTATTTTAATGGTATTTATTGGCAGCAGTTTGCATTTGTGTACATTAATCCTTGTCAATATGATTTAATTATTTGGTTAGTCATATTTTTGAAATATAATTCTCTATGTGGATATATTATAAAACCCTTAAGAAATGTCAAGAAAAATGTCTTGGAGTCAAATAGATATAACCTTTGATCAGAGTAAATGTGAAACATTAGTAGTGAGTCCGATTATCCTCTCATACCAGTGTCACTCCATTGATTTCAGTGCAGTAGATCCTTATTTATGACAGAAAAAGAGAAAGGAGAGACTCAGGTCCTAGGAATGGCTGTTTCTTTTGCTTTTATATGGCTAAGTCCATGACTTGTTACAGAAAAGAAAAAAAACAGACAAATAAAAATTATACCAGCTGTGATTAAATAACATTAAGTGTCCGGTATAAACATATATTAATATATAATCATGTGACTTTTTAGAATGCGTACTGTATTATGCGGCTGATAGACCAAGACAGCTCCTCTAGAGCCGTTCCGCTCTACAAGTTGAATACATAGTCTTTCTTCTTTTTAACAGAGGCATTATTTACACAATAAACTGAAATGGCTTATTTCTGAGTCATTTCAATCTGCCAGGTAATTGAGTATTTAGAATGAATACTACACATAAAAATAGTTATGGCAATTTATGGAAACATAATTACTATGCAGAGAGGTGAGCAAAGAGGCTGAGATTATAGATGGTTCTGGTGGTACCACGTGTTAGGATGCCTAACACTTCCAACTGTAAGACCCTGTTTTCCGTTATTATAACATTGCCGACCTAGCCATTTGGGCTGAAACTTCCATGACAGTTGTGGGCCTCAGGCTAGTGATTTGGGTTTATTTTTTCTTCTTTCTTTTGTTTTGTTTTTAAAATTTCAACCAAAACAGTGCAGCTGTTCACAAGAGCAAGGGTGGGAGAAAATGCATTGTTTTGCCCTTGTAAAAATATTCTGGCAGCCTTTTCATTGAGAAGCTCTAGTGCCCATGCTTTAGAGCAAAAGCTTGAAATTTAGTAAGGGATGTGGGGGGCGGGGTTGTTTTGTTTTTTCTGTCCTCGTGAAAAACTAGCCCATACTGGCCAAATTATAAATCTTTTAAAAATTTCCATTCTCACATGCTCAGTAGTGACTTCTTCAATTTGAGCAGCTAAAATCTCTGAAGATTCCATTTTCACTGAGCATGATCACGTCCTTCACAGATCCTCTTGTGGACCAGACTGCATGTACCCCATCCCCACTAAGCAACTGAGCACACTCCAGCCCAGACTACAGCAGTGAAGTTCGCCTTTCCCAGTAATGGCTACTGCTACCTGCTCCAGGCCAGAGTGGGAATAGGCACTGAAATTGACATCAGAAAGCCTATCTTTCCTGTCCTTTCAATGACCCACAGTGGGCATCCAGGCAGGATGGAGGAAGAAGCTGTATGATATGTCTGCAGAAAGGATAAAAAAACTGGACCGGGGTGAAGGAAAGAGTAGATTGATGGAGAGAGTCTGGTGAGACTAGGACTAGAGAGCAGGGAGAGTGACACTGGGAATGTCTAGACAAGAAGACTGAGACTGGAAGCCCACTGCCTGGAGGGCAGGGGCATGCTGGGACAGGTTGAGTGACTCAGGGGTCCTATGGAAAAAATAGTATCTAATCATATCATTAAAGATGTTATCATAATGACTATGCACAAGGCTGTTGAATTAAAGTTGTACAGGCAACCTTTATTCTGGCTTGTGAGTGCTTAACTTTGAAACATTAATAATGTTCTTTTAATGCAATTTTGTGTGTGTAATATATAGAATAGGATTTCTCAAACAGGTGTCACTGCTTGTGTACGAAAAGCCCCTGGCAAGCTGAGCCAGTTCGTTTATCTGCCCCATTGCAAGTCCGGCCGATTGCAGATCCCAGTGGTGGCGGTTTGCCACTGCAGGCCAATGAGAGCTGCTGAAAGTGGTGTGGGCTGAGGGACTTACTGGCCGCCACTTCCAGCAGCTTCCATTGGCCTGCAGCGGCAAACCGCGGCCAGTGGGAGCCACGATCACCCGGACCTGTGGATAAGGCAGGTAAACACACCGCCCTGGCCCGCCAGGGGTTTTCCCTACACAAGCAGTGACCCCAGTATCAGAAACATTGATCTATCCTTATGTTAATGGCTGCAATCCATCTGAACAAGGTAGTAACCATTTCTGCTGCCTGCAAGGATCTCGAAGCACATTCAGTCAGGAGTTTTGGCTAGCACCGAGACTCAGATTCATCACTGAACCAGTGCAGGGAATCAGAGGAGTCAATGAGTATCTTCCCTACTCAGCGGCTGATCTGGGCTCTACAGTAAACTAGGAAAGTCCCAATGCTGCCCTAGGTTGTGATATGGAGTTTGTGCACTGGATCATCCTAGCCATAATTTCTTCCTCATTGACATGCTACACTGGTGTAAAGAGGCCACAGTACAGTGAAAAATTCCCCCTGGAACTGCTGTCAGGCTGCCCTGCTCTCATAGTCCCCTTTCACACCACTAGTTAGATGTGAAATCTGAAAATACAAGGAATTTAAGAGATCAGCGCAGTCCTTTGTTAAAAAGTATCATAAGCACTATTCAGATATGGAAATAGTGACACACAAAGGTTAACATGGCTTGCCTACAAAGCATATGGTGGAGTGGATTAGACACTGACTGGTCTTGGGAGGCACGGTATACAATGCTGATTCTTCTCCTAATTTACAGTGTGACATTGAGCCAGTGTCTGAACTTCTATTTCCCAATCTGTTAAATATGGATAATAGCACTGACCTACTTCATATTTACCGCTCTATTTATTATTAATCTGGAAGGAGGAATAAACAGAACGTTAATGGAAAAAAATAGTGAGGACAGAAAATTAATGATACAGATAGAAGAATGACAGCTGATGTATCACGGGGCAGGGGAGAGCGGAATAATATCTAAAACATATACTAAATAACAAGGATAAGCACTGGAAAGAGCAATGTTGAGTCACACCTGGGATGAAGATGGACAGTTAAGTAAATGTGAGTTTGTAATGTGACAGGATTAAAAAAGTACAGCAAATGCAAAAGTATCTGTTTCATCACTGAACATTCAGTATACGGATCTGGGCATAAATCCATCTGGAATATTGTGTTCATTTGTGAGCATCATTCTTCCAGATAGATATTGATGAATTGGAAAGAATTCAGAGAGGATGACAAAAAAGAGCAAGGGACTGGAAGTATGGATATAGTGAGCAGATTAAAACAACTAAACATGGATAGCTTGAAAAAGCTGGGTTGTAGACAAGATAACAGACTAATATCTGAAAGGTGCTAACACCAAAGAGGGAGGGGAATTAATTAGTGTAATACAAAAGGATATATATTTAAGAGTAACAGTATGAACCAGACAAGGAAATTGTAGGGTGAATATCAGGAAACACTTCCTGACAGCGAGGTCTCTTAGGCTGTGAAATCATCTCCTATGAGATGTGCCAAAAACCACACACTGTACTGGGCACTTTTAAAAGCAGACTGCACAAAATTCTAGAAAATAGAAACAATTCTGGATTGACAGGGAGACGGAACAGCTGACCCAACAGGCCTTTCTCTGACTTTAACTCCTGCTTTCCTACTCTGTGAATCCTAAATTATGTTGGTAAACTGCTACACGTGCAAAGTCTTTCTTAGGTTTAAGTGAAGGAAGTCGAATTTAAAAGTCAGAGCTCATTCTTCTGCACCACGTAGCCTCTGGGAAGGTGGCTGTTCCTGTCAGTTGAACTTTTACATTACTTCCTGACAGCCAGTTCTACTCCTCATACTTTTAATTTTGGATGTATTTATTTATTTTGTGCCAAATTGCTGCAATTACACAAAATTATTAGAAACTTTTGTCAAAAACAAATATCAGCCAACTGGAAAAAAACAGAAAAGAAAACAAATGCATACAGGGCCGCTAAGAAGCAGGGATGTGAGATTGGTTTGAAGAGCGAATTTTAAAAATTGTTTTACTTCACATCACAAAACATATCCATTCAAAAATGATTACATATCAGCATAGTTTATTTTATAGGCAATTTATACATATATAAAAACACCAAAAACACCATGTATTTAAAAAAAAATACCCTTTCCATTATCTCACTAAATGATCTCTCTCAAAATGTTATTTGGTCTGTTGGCACCTGAAATCATTTATAAGCATTCTTAACACACTGAGCTAACTAGTATTGTCTTGTCGGTCAACAAAAAGGCATTTGTGCCTTTTGGCTACAATTAGGCTAGATGTTTGATTTGCATTTCACTTTAATTACCAATACATTAATCCAAGCCTACAACAGCACATGTAATTAGCATTTTGATGATTTATTTGTTACCAAGAAATGACCCTGATTATGTTCTTAGTAATCAGTTTACTCCTAATTGGCTTTCATTCGTTAAAGCATAAGGAACTTTACATAAAGAGTGACCAAAGTGTATGAGTTTTGTAAAGTGCATGATAGTACTATTGTTGTGTTGGGCACAGTTCTCTTTGATTTAAATGGAAATCTGATTAATCAGTAGATTTAAGGAATTTGACCTCCAGACTAATTACTATGTCCTCCTACCAGTGACTGGTAATCAAAGCACACGGGTTCCAATGGCTGGAATACTAAATTTGAAAAAGCGTTCGTTGCACATACCGTACCAAAGCAAAGCATTCATTGCACCAATATATCATAAATATAAGTATATGTATTTAAAGCTTTCAATAAGACACTTGGCAATGAATAATATTAAATTAGTTGTGATCTTTATCGTTCCAGATAAGACAGAAAAACTATTCAAATAGAGGGAAAATAAAATAGAAAATTTAACATTTTAATCAAAGGTCAGACACATGATGTGTTTGTCATTAATTCTCCTGTGCATCTGCTAGGCATGGAAAAACCCCAAGTGAAAAATAATCACTGTAATTATCATTTACATACTTAAAAACTGACATGTAAGTCAGATAAATTGAACACTACAAACATTCACCTCATCAAATTCCTTCTGGTAAAATACTTGAAAAAGTCTCTTTCACTTTCATTTTCAGAAGTGGCAGATGAAGAAGTCAGAAAGGCACAACAATAGGAAGAAAAAATAAGTAAATATACCATTGTTTATATCATATAAACACACACACACACAAAGCAGATTTGAAGGTGATGGATTAGAAGATTCAGACAAAAACAAGACAGCAACACTTCAGGATGCTGAACATCCAATTTTTTGTTACTCAACCCAGACTGAAGGCAGAGGAGGCACTAGCACCTCTTTGTGTTCTAGCAAACATAACATGGGGATTTGTGGTTATTTTCTGTCTCATAGAATGTTTATAGTCATTTTCATTTTGTACTATTGTTATATTTAATAGCATAATTGTACTTAAATTGTTGGTGCTTTCTTTTATTATTAGGGCCCAAATCCTCTTTCTTGTTCAAAGTCCAAGACAACTGGATGAATAGGGAGTGCTCTGTGAGAATTTAGAGAGAATGAAATCCTCCAATCTGGGCTTCTTCAAAGCCACTACTATAAACCACGGGCTGAAATAACTTCTGTGATTCCTGGCTTGCTGTCCCGTTAATTTGAGGGATTTGTCATTGGATCTATGTAGTTAAGTATTCACTGGCCATAGCCCAGAACCCCTTCCTCCATGCATTTACAAAATCCTCCTCCATTGTAATAAAGAGGAGCCCCTATGGAGCACAACTTCACAGGATGTCAAAGGTCTGCATGCCTGTGTAGGCTCTCTACAGACTCAAGCACAGCACTGACTTTTCTCTCTTCTCCACAGGTCCTGACTTTCCAAAGTGCAAGGGGGTGCTTGACACCTGGCTCTGTCCCAGGCCCCACCCTGCCTCTTTCCACCCCTGCTCCACCCCCATCCCACCTCATCGCATCCAGTTCTGCCCCCTCCCCCTAGCTTGATGCATCCTTGCTCCTCCCCCACCCGAGCCTCCTGTATGCCACAAAACAGCTGACTATGGCAGGCAGGAGGTGCTGGGAGGGAGAGGGGTGCTGATACATGGGGCCCACCGATGGCCAGGAGGTGCTGGGGGAGGGGTGGTGCTGATAGGGGGGCTGCCAATGGGTGATCAGCACCCACTATTTTTTCCTCGTGGGTGCTCCAGCCCCAGAGCACTCACAGAGTTGGTGTCTATGCTCTTCTCCCGCCCAAAGAACTTGTCATCTACAGTCCACTCGACACCTCACCATCAGCCTTCCACTCTGATTTTGATTCCCAGCTCACTCTCTTTTTCTTCCTCTCCTCGCATCTTCCATACTCATCCTTGGTGACATCCTCTTCCACACTGATGACCCATCCTACCCCTTAGCTTCATGTTTCCTTGTCCTCACCTCTGTGTGACCTCTAGCCCTGTTTCAGCCCTCTCACCATAGCAGAAGTATTATTCACTTGACTTGGGTTTCTTTCTGATTTCTCTGTTGCTGAGTTCCCCTCTCCAACCATCACCTGTTCTCTTTCAACATTAACCATCAACCCCGCCCCCCCCGCAGCCCACTTACGTTTTATCACTCAGTCTTTCCATGACTTCCAGTCCATCAGCACTGGTGACTTCTCATCTGTTCTCACCTCTCTTCTCCTTGCTCTCTCTTCCCTTTCTTCCATTGACATGGTTGTCAATTTTCTCCATACGTCATTCTCTTTCAGCCTTGACTCTTTTGCCCTTCACTCCCATTGCAAGTACATTTTGAAACCCTAACCCTGGCTTGAGCCCAACATCAGCGTCCTCCTTTCCTGCTCTCACACTGTGGAGAATCTCTGATGTAAATCCTGTAACCAGGAGGACTTCCTCCAGTACAAATTCCTCCTCTTGCCCTTCAGTTTTGCCATCTGCCTAGCTAAACAATTATCTTTCTCTAATTGAATTGACTCTTTCACCTACAATCACAGCCACTTTTTTGCCAAATTTGACTCAAGATTCAGCTTAATACTCAACTTTTCTCTGCTGCCTACAGCCACTGAGCTAATGATCAATTCTTCAAAAAAGGCATTTGCTGTTATCATCCCTTTACCCTCTCCACTCACTCTCTTCTTTCCCCAACTATTCCAACACATATTCTGAAACATTTCTATTGCTGTAAACTCTGTGTTGTGTTTGTCATAACCTTAGTCCCAGATTTGGATCTTAGCGTCCAAAATATGGGGGTTAGCATGAAAACCTCCAAGCTTAGTTACCAGCTTGGACCTGGTACTTGCTGCCACCACCCAAAAAATTAGAGTGTTTTGGGGCACTCTGGTCCCCCTGAAAAACCTTCCCTGGGGACCCCAAGACCCAAATCCCTTGAGTCTCACAACAAAGGGAAATAATCCTTTTTCCCTTCCCCCCCCCTCCAGGTGCTCCTGGAGAGATACACAGACACAAGCTCTGTGAAACTACACAGAGTGACTCCCCCTCTCTGTTCCCAATCCTGGAAACAAAAAGAACTTTCCTATTCCCCCAGAGGGAATGCAAAATCAGGCTAGCAAATTCAACACACACACAGATCTCCCCAATCTCTTCCTCCCACCAATTCCCTGGTGAGTACAGATTCAATTTCCCTAAAGTAAAGAAAAACTCCAACAGGTCTTAAAAGAAAGCTTTATATAAAAAAAAAGAAAGAAAAAATACATACAAATGTTCTCTCTGTATTAAGGTGACACAATACAGGGCAATTGCTTAAAAGAATATTGAATAAACAGCCTTATTCAAAAAGAATACAAATCAAAGCACTCCAGCACTTATATTCATGCAAATACCAAAGAAAAGAAACCATATAACTTACTATCTGATCTCTTTGTCCTTACACTTAGAAACAGAAGACTAGAAAGTAGAAACTACTCCTCCAAAGCTCAGAGAAAGCAGGCAGGCAGAAAACAAAGACCTCGGACACAAAATTCCCTCCACCCAAAGTTGAAAAAATCCGGTTTCCTGATTGGTCCTCTGGTCAGGTGCTTCAGGTGAAAGAGACATTAACCCTTAGCTATCTGTTTATGACAGTGTGAGATAGTTCTTATGTGAACAATGTGTTATAAAATTAAATCATTTAGTACAGAGGTCGGCAACCTTTCAAAAGTGGTGTGCTGAGTCTTCATTTATTTGCTCTAATGTAAGGTTTCGAATGCCAGTAATACATGTTGACATTTTAGAAGGTCTCATTCTATAAGTCTGTAATATATAACTAAACTATTGTTGTATGTAAAGTAATAGACCCCTGGACCGGTGGCCAGGACTCGGGCAGTGTGAGTGCCACTGAAAATCAGCTCACGTGCCGCCTTCAACACTTGTGCCATAGTTTGCCTACCGCGGTTTAGTACCTCTATTGTACGTGTACCTGAGCCTCATATGTTTTCAAACGTCAAACCAGAAAATGTATTCTTGCAGCAACAGTACTGAGGATCTTTACCTCCACTATATATTCTTTCCACAGCTGGCTTGATTTTGGGGTTAATGCCTCAATAAATCTTTGGTGAAAACAGACCCATTTTTTATTTGTTATTAGCAAGTGAGAAAGCAGATGTTTTGGAGTTAAAGGTTCTTATCTCATGCATGTTCAACATTGTAAAAGTCAAAAAATCAACAACATTTGACTGACCGCAGGTATCCCAAACCAAGCAACTCTGATTACATGATAACTGAGAATGGTGATTAATTCACATCAATACAACTGTTCTATTTAGAAACCTTTTTTATTTTCAGCAATATAAGTTATGATTTTCAAAACTCTTTTCTCTATCTCAGAACTCCAATTTAGCCAAGGTTTGGTTCTTTATTCAATATTTTTGTTTATTAAGGCCACAATCCAGCAAAGGATTTAGGAACATGCTTAAGTTTATGATTGTGATTACAGTAATTCAAGTCCTATGTTTACTAAGAATAGATCATTCAAAACTGAATTATCAATATGATGTGTGCTTAGACCCTAGATTCCCATGATCCACGTTGAGGAGGTGAATCTCTTGAAGTTTCAGAATTGAATACAGAAAAAAGTATGATCCTGATTAAATGTCAGTTCAGAATGATTCAAGTCCTTCATCAGCGTGGATATTTATGTGACAAAATTCCTTTCTTTCTCAATTTCTTTCTATCTACAGCCTCCCCTTCCTTTTGCTCTCTGGGATCCAATTCTCTTATCATCTGTAACTCTTTTAATTTGGTTTAAAGTATTATCTACAGGAATTTCTTCTTTCTTCCTTTCCATATATTTAAATACACAATACAATCCCTTTTTAACATTAATTCTCCTCTATATAATAGGATATTATTGATGTCCTTAGAGAAAGTCAATTCCCTTTAAAATCTTGCTAAGTTCTTGACTTCAACAACTTCTTGTGGCAAAGAGTTTCACAGTTTAATCAAATGTTGCATGTTACTGCTTTTGAGTTTTCAAACCCCTTAATTTAATTAAGTGTCACAATGAATGTCAATTAAATGAAAAGGCAGGAACTTCAAGACCATTATCACAATTAAAGAGAACAAAAAGTTTGAAAAGGATTTTAGCTCTCAAGCCTCAGGGCTTAAGTCAAGGTCTAACTGTTATCTAGACTGCCTATCCCATATCTGCCTACTGTGGGGTTGTTACACTTTCCTCTGCAGTCACTGGTACTGCTTACTGTTAATGATAAGTTACAGGACTAGATGAATCTTGTGTTTGCTCCAGTATGGCAACTTCTATGTTCCTCGATCATATATAAATTATTGATTAATGAACCTTGATCTTAGTACCAAAAACACTAGCAAATTATTTGGTTCTCTTTGCTAATCTTTTAATATATGTTCAATAAGTGTTGAACCTTTATATTGTTGCATCACATGGAGAATTATAGTGGTAAAGGAGTTGGCTCTTTACCATTTACCAGTGCTAATTGTGTAGATTCATCTTGTAAGGGAATTTGTTTGTTTGTTTATTTTTCCTGGAGGATCTGCTTTCTTTCAGTAGAATAAATAGAGAGCCTGAGAACCAGTCTCTAGAGTGGCTGCTTTCAGTTTCTGCATTTAGTATTTTGAAATCTTACTGTGCTAGAGCAATGGAGAAAGAGAGCAAGGCACACACATATGTACCTCATAAATGATGTCCCTGATGGCATGCTTAACTAAAGAGGGGGAAAGAAGTATATGCCAGATTCTTTTTGCCAGTCTCCAGCTGAATCTTTAGGGTTCACTTCACTGCATTCCATGGGGTGCTTCCACAGAGAAAATAAAAGAGAGATGTTGTAAACAAGAATTTGCTAGATGATGACAAGCATAAAGCATTAGAAAAGCAAGGCTTGTGTGAATCTTAGTCTCCTTGCTAGTGGAGGTTTTGTTTTATTGTACTATCAATACTGAAGTATCTTTGCATCATGCTGCGGTACTTGAGAGAGAAAATAACAATATGACTAAGCCTCTCATCAAAAAATAGTTGAAATACAATGCAAACAGCAAAGCACAATGAAAGTGGAATGCTACATCTATTTTAGGTTTCAGAGTAGCAGCCGTGTTAGTCTGTATCCACAAAAAGAACAAATACTTCTGTTCTTTTTACATCTATTTTACTTTCACATCGTCTTACAAAACAATCATAAAAAATTGTGCAAAGACACATTATTAACATTGTAACAGTGTTCTACCTCATCTGCTATGCAAGAGAAGGGGTTAGAGGAAACAGAAAGGGAGATTTTTTTCAAGCACACAAAAGAAGAACCCAATTATGTAGTCCTTACTCACATGAGTAATCCTTCTTCAGATGAGTAGTCTCATTGACTTCAGTGGCACTTTCAGATGACTAAGGTTTTTACAGCACTTAGTTAGGTTCCCATAGTATGAGCCCAATTCTCATTTACTCTAAGACCATTTTACTCTGCTCTAGTGTTATAAATTGTGCTTAATGTGAACATAAGTGCAATTTATACTCACTTTAAGGCCCTCTTTAATTACTATTTGTATTACCATAGTGCACTCTTTGTGCTAGGCACGGCACAAACACAATAGAAATACAATAAAAGAATCATCTACATGAGTGGTCAGGATGCTCATAGCATTGGTAATAATACCAAATCAGTGAGTGGCCTCTGCCCTTCCTGATACTTCACAGTTGGGGTATCTATCTTATCTTGATGAATTGTAAACTTCCACACAAACCAGTACCACTGATTATATTTGCTAAATGAAAAAAAAGGCAAGAATCCTGTACATAGCTTGGCATGTACCAGTACTAGATATGTAAACGTTGCTGTATATGTAAACAGCACACTGCAGTGTCTGTAATTGTGATTTACTAAACATTAGAATATTAGCAATATGAATGCAATTATTAGGGGTGTAATCAGAAATATGCGCCCCAACCTATCATTACTCCCAAAGGAATGTCATACACCAATAAGTTCCTGAGACTAAATCCTATTTGCTTTACTCTTGTGAGCAAACTTGGAGCTAATGGGACAACAAACATAACTAAGGGAAAATGAAGTAAAATATTATAAAATTATAAAAATATAATATATAATTTTTCAATATATATAAAATGAGTGATAACCTTTTGTCATGGTATAATTCCCCACTCTGAACCTTAGCGTCCAAAAGATGGGGTACCAGCATGAATTCCTCTAAGCTTAATTACCAGCTTAGAACCTGTAGCGCTGCCACCAACCAGGAATTACACTGCCTGGTACACTCTGGTCCCCCCAAGACCTGGCCTGGGGACCCCCAAGACCCAGACCCTCTGGATCTTAACACAAGGAAAGTAAACCCTTTCCTTCACCGTTGCCTCTCCCAGACTTCCCCTCCCTGGGTTACCCTGGAAGATCACTGTGTGATTCAAACACCTTGAATCACAAAACAGAGAGGACAGTTCACCTTCCTCCCTCCTTCTCTTTTCCCCTCCCAGATTCTCCCTGAGAGAGACAGTAATCCTAACACAGAGAGAATTTAACCTCTCTCTCCCCACCAATTCCCTGGTGAATCCAGACCCAGTCCCCTGGGGTCTCACCAGAATAAAAAAAACAATCAGTTTCTTAAACAAGAAAAGCTTTTAATTAAAGAAAGAAAAACAGTAGAAATTATCTTTGTAAATTTAAGATGGAATAGGTACAGGGTTTTTTAGCTATAGACACTGGGAACACCCTCCCAGCCCAAGTATACAAGTACAAATTAAAATCTTTTCAGCAAAATACCAATTTGAACTCCTTTCAGCCAAATGCACATTTGAATTCCTTCCAACCAAATACACATTTGCGAATAAAGAAAACAACCATAAGCCTAATTCGCTTTATCTACCTAGTACTCACTAGTCTGAACTTATAAGAGCCTGTATTGGAGAGATTGGAGAGAAACCTGGTTGCATGTCTGGTCCCTCAGAGCCCCCAGACTGAACAACAACCAAAAACTAACAGCACAGCACAAAAACTTCCCTCCCTCAAGATTTGAAAGTATCCTGTCCTCTGATTGGTCCTCTGGTCAGGTGACAGCCAGGCTCACTGTTCTTGTTAACCCTTTCCAGGCAAAGAGATATGAAGCACTTCTGTTCTATTAACTTTTCTTATCTGTTTATGACACCTTTCATTTGGTGCATGCAAGAATTTCTAGAGAATTAAAGACTTGTACAGGAGCCGGATTGCTTGACTCATCCCTCAGCATTTCATTCATCTTTGACTGAAGATGGATGATATTCTCTCCCCACCCCTAATGTGTGGCAGTGTTAGAAACCAAAACTTGCATAGCACCTTTTTTTTCAAGATTATGAAACTGTGGTGGGATGGCCTCCCACCCCAGCCAGGAAAGGGTTTATGAGCATCTCTTTTCACAATCAGTTCCAGCCGGTGCACCTGTGAGACCTACCACACCTGAGGAAGGGTGGCTCCTTAAAAGGAAGGATCTCACCTGAGTAAGGAGTGGCACTCATGGGAAAACAAACTGGATATTATACATAATAAATACTTTGATCAGCCCTCACTGAGTACGATTCATCCTTGTGTAGAAAGCCATCTCAAGATCCATGCGCTACTTAATTCCCATATGTAGTTATGGACCCTTGCTGGACCTTTGCATGTGTTTGAATTTACCCATTGTTAATAAAGATGTGTTTGCAATATTTTTGACTGGAATCAAAAGCAGTTCTGGAAATCTGATAAGATATAAGAGTTCCATACCATCCCCAAACTCATGAGATTTCCAGACTAGGTTTAGAGATTTACTGCATGTTTATCCAAATCAGATCTGAATGTCGATGTCTTGAGGTTTGTCCATGTTGCCAACGGGGCCGGCTCTAGCAATTTCGCCGCTCCAAGCACGGCGGCACATCGCGGGGGGTGCTCTGCTGCTCGCCGGTCCTGCAGCTCCGGTGGATCTGCCGCAGGCATGCCTGCGGATGCTTCACCAGAGCCGTGGGACCAGCAGACCCTCCACAGGGACGCCTGCGGCAGGTCCAGCAGAGCCACCTGCTGCCCTCCTGGCAACCGGCAGAGTGTCCCCCGAGGCGTGCCACCCCAAGCACGCACTTGGCGCGCTGTGGCCTGGAGCCGGCCCTGGTTGCCACTATCAAAAATTAATACAGAACTCCTGATAACAACAATATCCTGCATTAGCCAACATATAACTGATTTTGAAGGTTCTAACTTGGAGGGTTCCTCCTCCAGCCCCATTACAATGAGACATTTCCTTTTAAGAAGATTCACTGGGACTGAAAAACATTGCAGAGAATGCTTGAGAATGACAGAGGTTGAATGGCAATGGTAGAAAGTCTGCATATGTGAGAATTTAGAATGCTGAAAACTGGTTTAGCAACACTGAATATATATTGTGACAATATGCAGAGAGAATAGCTAAAATACTAATCACTCTGGATTAACCCAGCTATTGTACTGTCTTTTTTTGTCATATCAGAAATATATGCTCCCATCTTCGAAGGCACATAGTACAATTGGAGATTGGTCTTTGAAATATTTATATTTTGACTTTCTAGCCAAAGCCCATTTTAATTAAATAGTTTAGTTATTGCCACTTGTCAAAGAAACTGAAACACACATGCTCCCATTCTGGAGGGAGGAGATGGTAGGTGGCAGCAGGGTACAATAAGTATTTACTAGTTGCTGGTCTAGCAATATACGCCCCACCCCTGTGCCCTCCTCTTACATCAATTTCCCTTTGAGCAGAATTGCACCAGTCTTGCTTTAGTAGAATGTATGCTAGAGCCCTCTTGTTCACTTTATTTTGTGCACTCCTACTGAGTCTCCCCATCCCTCTCTTCCTCTCTCCACCAACCTTAAGCATGACCAGCTTTACCCTCCTCTTGAGGCAGCTGGTGTAAATTGCCATAGATATATTTGCTTTAATGGAACTATGAACATTTACACCAGGTGAGGATTTGTTCCCTTAAAACCCGATATTGTGGGAGGTTTCAGTCTTGGCAATGGCTTCAGTCCTGCTCCCTTTAAAGTCAGTTAAAACATCAGTTCGCTTCAATAGAGTAGGTCACACAAGAACAGTCAGTTAGTCTCCTTGTTCGAATCTGGAAAGCGACCCTTTGCTTTCTTGCAATTTGTCTTTGAGATGAGGTGGTAGACTCATTATTTTTTAAAGTTGTCAGCGCCAAATCTGATCAACAAACAATTGAATCAAGGGCCCTGAAAATTGTGCGATACACACAAGCTAACAATGTTCATACTATCAAATGCAATTTTTTTCATAATCAGTATAGACAGCAGCAAACAGAACCATCTTGCAGTTCAACACTGTTTTACTTATATATCTCTAAACAGATTATGGGCTATCTATTTGGATGGCTGGAACTAGCAGTCTACACTTGAGTCACTGATTGTCTTTTAAAATATGATTTAAGAATGTTTCAAAGGATGCCCAAGGATTTTGGTGATGTAGACTGAAAATGTTCTTTGACCTTATCCATGGATTACTTTTGCAGTCATGCATGGCTATCTGTTAGATACACTTCCAAGGTTCTCTGATTACTTCACTGGAGAAAAGATAATGTATAGATGTACAAGATACTTCATCAATTTTATTGTCTCTTATTGGCACCAAAAACTCAGTGACAGACAGAAAGACGATTCAATGCTATTTTTGTATGATGCTTCCAGTCTGAAATTGCACAACAGTGCTGCCTTTGAGCTTTTACTGTCAATGGCTTTAATAAGCAAAGCAGTTAAGCCTGTGCTTATCTTTAAGTCTGTGATTAAGTCCCATTTATTTCATCAGTAACATGAATGGGATTTAAGTATGTGCTTAAAGAGAAGCACACACTTAAGCCCTTTGCTATATAAGGCTGGGCTTTGTGGATTTAGGGCCTTAGTTAATTTAACATTAGGATTCTGGGGAATGGGAATTTTACTGTGGTTCTGGTAGTAAGTCCAAATGGATAAGGAAGTCCATGTGCTTATTGAAAAGGCTTTTCCCCCCCTCTGTGAGTGAAAGTAGGTGGTGGTCATTACAACTCTGCAGCAAAACTCAGTTCATATATAGCCACCCTTTACTACAGGGGCCTCTGAACTTTATTGGGAGTGTTTCAAGGGGAAAGCCTGTGTGCTGCAATCTAGGCTTACAGACTATAACTCCCATGATGCCTTGGGGAAAGAGATAGAGACTTCCTCCTGCAGGGAGAGCAGTCGGTGGACTCCATTTTGGGAAAAGGAGTGAGATTGCTGCTGTGGAGCTCTGTCCATACCAGTAGCTGCTGCTAGGAAGCCAGGAGCTGCTGCTGAGAGCCTGCAGGGGCTTTAATCGAGCAGGGAGCCTCAGAGGCTGTTGGTGGCTTCACAGGAGCCAGGGCAGAGACTGTTGCAGTGGCTAGAGCTGATTGAGGTGGGCCTGCAGTGAAGGACTGGGAGTAACCCCTACTCTAGTTTGAGAAAGTACTTGCAAGGGAAGGGGCACAGCAAAGAGACTGAGTCTGAGGCAAGACAGAGCGAGCTTCGTACTGAACTAGAACCCAGAGCGGCTGACATTTAGTCGGGCCAGCTCTAATCATCAGAGGGGTTGTGCAGCTTGTTGCTTTAGCTAGTCTGATCAACAGAGTGCTGTCTCCAGCTTCAGATCTTCAAGGGCGCCCACACAAGCAAGTGTCTAGGCCTCTGATATCCACAGGAGTGATTTTATTTAACTGCCCCTGTGATTTGAATTAGTAGTGACATATAACCTTGATTTGTTTAAGTTGTTAAGTAAAGGTGTGTTAACTCTAATTTAAGTATATTGGATGTATATTATTTATAATTGGTATTTCTGAGTTACACCCTTGCCACAGATTATATTATTTATTATTAGAATAGGTTTATTCCTGGAGGTTCCCAAGGCATACCATTGAATGGTATAGGAGCCAGCCAGGTGGAGGCACCACCAATTTTAACTTCTTTTAAGAGAAAAGGGACTGCAGCAGAGGGTGGATAGAGGATTCAGACCTATCAAACATTACCATTGGAATACTCAGGATCTTCTTTAATGTCAACAACATCAGGCATACAGGCACACAGGTGAGCATTGCTTGCTCCCGAGTAACCCAGGGAGGAAGGTGGGGTTACACATGGAATATTGCAGTATGTAGGAGAAGGTTTTCAATTTTTTATATGCAGGTAAATTTACTTCCCAAAAAATGGTAGGAAGTGTGTTCTGCACTTTTAGAAAGAGACAAGCCATCTCTAGAGTGGCTTCTCAAGTGATCCAAGCAAATTGTCAAGGCTGTTAGAATATTTAAGGAAGGTCGGTGGCCTTTGGAAAGCCATCACAGCAATGCTAGGGGGAAAGAAGATTCTTGGTTAACTGGATGCATTGAAGTAGGTCGCCAAGCAGCTACCTTGACGATGACAAGTTTGTGACAAAGATATTGACATGACACTGGGCCATCCCAAAATTTCCTCTGTGTGTGCAACACTTTGCAAAAAAACATGGGGAGAATGGACTGTGAGCTGGATCTCTGGAAGAAAAGGGCTAAAGAAACTGGTAAGACTGGAAAGCAATGCTGTTTAATTATTATGTTATAAAATAGATGTTTTTAACCTGGGGTTTGAAACCCTCAGGGGAGTAACAAAGCAACATATGTTGGGGAAGGAGGATATGGAAGTCTTGGTATGGAAAAGGAGGGGAACTATAGGGCTGTCAGGTCTCTTGAGGTCGATTCCCAACTCTTTCACTGGCTGTCTTTGTGACTTTTGGCAAGCCACTTAACCTCTCTATGCTCAGTTTCTTCATTTGTGTATGGAGACAACACTACTTACCTACGTCACACAGGAGTTATGGAAATGAATGAATGTTTAGAAAGTACTTTGGGATCATCACATGAAGAAGATCTTACAAACAATCAATTGTACAGTAGTACAATTACTTTAATGTCTGACTTCCAGAATGTCAATTTTTCAGCAGGCTGACTGGTATTAAAAGGGCAGTTTCTCCTTTATCTTTGATTAGTTCAAGAGTAGGATAAAGATAAGGAGAGAAAAATGTCTATGGGGCTATGCCAGGAAGATCACTGAGACTTTGCTTCCTTCCAATCAAGTAACGGCCACTCACAGAAAAAGAAACAGATTAGCTGAAAGAGATAAGAAGGAAGAAACACTAACTGGAAAGGATGAAAAAGAATGTTAAAAAGTAAACAGCAGTGAAATGTTGGTTTAAAAGAGAAAAAAATAAGGATTTAATCTAGACATTAAAACCCAAGTTTTCAAAGCCCGGTCTCTGCATATATATGAGTAGTTTTGAGCATACAGTTGTTTGTACACGTCTTTTGCACACTGATTGCTGCATGTAAGCAATAGAATATACATGGGCAAAACTCATTTGCACATTCAAGTGGAGTTTACTCATGTAAGTTTTATCTCTTGCATGTACAAAAAGAGACCATGTTTGAAAATCTGACTGGAAACTATTAAAGAAAACAAATCAATTCATAAAAAAGGTAAAGAAGCAAACTGTATTTGCAGAATTATAATTGTATTTTTTTAACCAGATAATTAAAACGTTCACCTAGCTAGACAAAGTGAGACTTTGTTGGGGCTCAGTGGCAGGTATCTACTTCTGGGGCCATGGACACAGCACTCTTTCCCCTCCCCCCACCTTATACTCTCCTCCTTCACTGTCTCAAGTAATGAATGGAGGTTCTGTGGTGAAGGAGTCAGGCCTCTACCCCTTCCTGGCCCACCATAGCACCTGTAAATGATTTGTGATATAAGGGAAGCCTAAATGCTTTCCCTTCTGGAAGGGAAGATATAAAGAGCCTCCCTAGGTGTGAGAAGTTCCAGTCTGGTGTCCATTTTGTGATCATAACCTTTCCCCCGTTAGGTGGATCTGAAAAATCTCCTGAAATGCTAGAGCTCGCCAATCTCAGTATCTGGGAGAAGTTTTTGGTATATGGCAGAACTGATAGTTTTGTGGCAAGGAGAGGAGTATCTTCCTCTGAGCATCCACAAGGTCTGGCTGGGGCCATGTTTTTTATTACTGCAAATTGTGACAGGCTTCCAGAGCATATTATAGATGAATGTGGGTCAGCTGTGGGATATTAACCCTAATTAAGGTGTAGTCAGTCATTGGTTGTGGATATTGTGGGGAATCAGTCTGAATGTGTGGGACAGCTTGAAGCTCCCTCATATTATTATTAATATGAAACTGCTATGTGAACAGAAGATCAATGCACTCACATTACATGAGGCTCACTTATCAGATAATGAAAAAGCATAAAAATGTCATATTTCAGGATACAATTTAATGGCAAGTCAACATCACTCACAATATACACTGCCGATGTTTGTGAGACAACAGCTGTGGAATAGCGGCTCCGTGGACACAAACTCTTCAATACCATACACTATCACAATGAGAATCAATGAGTTGATTATCAACATCCACAAGTTACCAAATTTTGCCAGGCTCTGAGTGGTTTGATCAAATCACAGCCACCTTTCAATATGGGTTGAAGACTTCAATAGCCATTATACATCCTAGTGTTATGACAACAACAATACTATGGGCCAACAACTGATTGAATGGGCCTCAAATCAAGACAAGCACCTACTGTTCGATCCTAAACAGCAAAGAACCTTCCATTCCTCAAGATGGAGAAAAGACTACTTGCCAGACTTGTGTTTCATGTCCTGTTACCAGAACACATGGCTTCTAGTGGCAGAACAAACTGTCATTGATATTTCGCATAGCCGACACCACCTTATTATCAAAGCCATTGGTCTCCAACTCTCCCTTATTACATCACTACCAAAGCTGCACTGGAACTTCACAAAGGCTATTTGCAATGGCTACACAGAAACTGAAGAAAAATAGATTGCCAAATACCAACAAATGTAGCCAACTATGACAGAGTCATCAAACTCTGTAATGTGGCCATGAAAATGAACATTCCCTTTGGCTTCGGGAAAGCCTATGCTTCCTGCTGGCTGGTGGACAGTGAGGCAGGATGCAGGAAAGCCTGGAAATTCCTCTCTAATCTTGGTGATGCTAACCCTCCCATAAGCATAATGCTATGTGCCACAGCTGACGTCATTGTCAGTCAAATTCTCCAGTATTCCAAGGCTCAACTAGATTTTTAGAACAAAAAGAAAATGAAGAAAGAACATGATCACTCACTATCATATTGCCCAGCAATATTGAATCTATGAAAGCCCCTCACTAGAGAAGTAGTGGACAAAACCATACTTCTCACCAAATTTGGCAAGACTGCAGTCCCATACAGCATCTTCCCAGATTTTCTGAAAAAGCTAGGTAAGCATGGCCACAACTGGCTGACATTCTTTTTTACCAACATTCATGCTTTTTTACCAGCATTGGCCTCTGGCCAAACACACATGGTATGGCAACAAGCAAAGTTTACTGCTTCCTGAAACTGTGGAAACAGCTGATGACCTAGAAAACTACTGGCCAATATCATTACTCTCGGAAAGTACACTACTCCACAGACTTACACACAACTTTCATGACTACATTTCTAACAAGCAATCTTGGTTTAGACCAGAACAAAGCACCTCTGCTCAGGCAATTAAATTAAATTACAGAGAGATTGAGATGGCTGATCATAAAAACATAAAAAAGAAAATCTAAAAACAGTCCCTTTAAACCAGATCTACAAAATAGCACAATGGTTGGTGTGGACAATTATATTGCAAATTGGGAAATTTGTATATTTTAAATTGTTAACACTACACAAATCATATTGCCCCCACATTTTGTATTCTTTAAGTCAGTTAGTTTAAATTGTGCTGCATAATTTTTGCGTTGTGTGATAAAAGGTTGCTTTTATTTTTAATTTTGGAGGGAGGGAGAAGATGTACTCTATCATTATTCACAGTGCTTTCATTAATCAGGAAAGGGTCTAGTTCTTTATTTTGTGAAATGATGCTTGGCTGGAGGTAAGTGGGAATAGAACTCGTCAAATCTTTTACATACTGCACTGTAGTTTGTTTCCAGGGAAACCACTTTCTCTGTACTTGCTCAGAACAGCTCCACCATTAGGAGACTAGCTATTGAAGAGTTAAATCACAGTAGAAAAATAAAGCTGAAGGGTGTTTAAAAAAAAGGGAAAAGCAGCATTAAAAATTGTCTACAAGATACTGGAAATAATATTTATATGTATTACTGCAGGATGATTTTCTACTGTTTGAATCTAGACTTCATCTTAGGGGCTTTTTCTCTATGTTGGCTATCTTTGAAGGAAGGCACATAATATAGTATTGTAAAATAATAGTATATAAATATTAAAGCAAAATGCAGCTCAGTTGGCTGAAGCAAACACTGAGAGTTCCCTGAGGCCATCATGAAACTGGCATAAGCATAACACACAGAAGAACGGGATGAAATTAAGAAAGATTTTCTTTGGAGGGAATAGCTTTTGTATCATTTTGCAGCTTTTGTGTTGTTTTAGTTTGGAATATTATTCTTGATGCATCAATAATGAACTAGCAGAAACAGAAATAATACAACTGATAGAAATGCTCACCACCTCCTAGCATTTGTTGATATCCTTGAACATACTCTATATTCACCTATAAACCTAACCACCAAGTTTGTTCTTGGAAGTTAAGTTTCCACAAGTTGGTATTTTGGAGATGTCATTGCACAGCCACTGAATTAATGTTTGGCATTCATAGGTCATTCTTGGAAGTGATGTTTTCACAAATATTACAATCAAGGTTTTAAAATAAGAGGGAGTAGGATTCTGGGTACAGCTCCCTTTCTTGTGTTAGAACAAAGAGAGAGAGAGAGTGTGTGTGTTCCCTCTTCTTTTTGGGGCATCCTGCTAATGTAAAGAAAAGGTCTTCCTGCAGTGCACTGTTTGGAGCAGTGAGAGCTCCTCCTCCTGTTTTGATCCACAGAGGACAGCAACAAAAATGATAAAAGGTTTAGAAAACCTGACCTATGAGCACGATTAAAAAAAACTAGGCATGCTTGGTCTTCAGAAAAGTAGACTGCGAGGGGACCTTTTAAGTCTTCAAATATGTTAAGAGCTGTTATAAAGAGGACGGTGATCAATTGTTCCCCATGTCCACTGAAAATAGGACAAGAAGTAATGGGTTTAATATGCAGCAGGAGAGATTTAGGTTAGATGTTAGGAAAAACTTTCTAACCATAAAAGTAGTTAGGCACTGGAATAGGCTTCCAAGGAAGGTTGTGGAATCCCCATCACTGGTGGTTTTTAAGTTGGACAAACACCTTTAAGGGATGGTCTACATTTACTTCATTCTGCCTCAGTGCATATGGGGTAGACTTGATAACCTGTCAAGGTCCCTTCCAGCCCTGCACTTCTATGAATCTATGAAATTGGCTTCCAAGGGAGATGGGATGTTCTTATTTAGTATACACTGGTTCTTGGTAGTTGAAAGTAATTATAAATCATATAGTTCAATTTCTGGCTCCATTTTTCAGAGTTAAATTTATTACATGTAATCCCACCAGGAATAGCACTAACTAGGAACTCAATAATTTCCTGTTTTGTTCATTCTCTCTGGAGCACCTGGCATTGTCCAGGACAGGACATTGGGCTAGATAGACCATTGGTCTGACCCAGTGCGGCAGTTCTTATGTTCTTCTGAACATATTTGCCCAAGAGCTGGTAACGTTTTGATATAATGCTCCACTGCAGGTTGAACAATATGATAAATCACTGCCCTCTTCCACGGCAGAGGAACTTTGCAGTTCTGCTGTACAGGGCAGAACAGGTTTTCAGGAGTCTGTATGGACGGTATGCTCCTCTTCTGTATTGTAGAACCTGTCTCCATGGGAGCTGCCTACATGCTGTTTGCCAAGTGTCTGAGATGGGCAGAGGCTACAGACATCGGAGTTTTGTAGTTTAACTATTTCCACCATAGCATCTGAGCAATGGGTCATAGAATCAATGAAAAGGGAACAAAGCAGGGAAAATGATCTTTTAAAAATGTAGGAAAATACATGATTATTCATTGCAGTCTGAAAGTAAGAATTTAAATACCCACTCCCAACAAATGTATGTAAGAAATACTCTTTTATAAATTGCCCCATACAGGATAGAAACAATTCTGGATGCAACCCGTGCTAAACAAGCCAGAATAAGCTTGTCAAAGGCAGGCAAATTCCTGAGCTAAATTAAGACTTCCATGCAGAGTAAAACACTCCGGGTGAAGCAGGCCTCTTCCTAGACTTAGCACCCCAATGGAATAAGCCCCTTGAGGGGTGAAACAGGCTTTTACTTAGGCTAAACACCCAGACTCGAGCGGACTCCAAAGGATGGAGGTGAGTTATTGTTTCCTAGCCCCATCTCTTATAGGTTCTGGCCATCCAATCCTCTCCTCCTGACTCACAATGGAGTTTTAACACAAATAACCAATTTAACCTGTTTACAAACCAACCTTATGGGCCTCCATTGTATGTCAGACCACTCCATCACACTAACCATTCCCTGAGGCTGAGGTAGCAGCTGTGCAGCAGCTCTGAGGCCACTCAGGGTTCAGGGGAAGGGAGATTGAACCCATACATATTAGATCCAATTGAGTTACTCGGGCTTGAAACGGGGAGGAATATTTGTTCAGTAAGAGTTGCTTAAGACCGGGAGAATGAGTATCTTGATGCTTTGGGTTTGATCCTTGATTCCAGAAGACAGGATATCATAATATATTGCACACTGATACAAAAGGCAGAACTGAATGTGGAGATCCAGAGACACAGTGTAAGAGAATTAAGAAGAAAATTACCTAACATACATCAGGACCCTGACCTGCCTTATCACTTCATCTGCCTGAAGCAAGTGAATGGAATTATGTTATTCAGAATTTGACACTGTCTCTCAGAGTACTCTGCTCTTGAAAAACAATTCTTAACTGAGTCACATCAGTTAATTCCGCAGAGGTATTGATATGGCTACATCCTCTATAGTGGCTGAAGATGAGTGAGATAGTTGTGTCAGTCAGACAAAGGCATGAGCATGATTCCTTTTCGGCTTAAACATGGGTTTAGGGCACGGTAAGCAGTTGAAAAGTCCATGGGAGGTTTATTTGAATAAGGGGCCACCATTTTGTTTCTGAGTCCTAGAGCAGCAGCATCATGACACAACAGAAAACAACTGCTGTATTACATACGCTGAAGTTGGAAAAGGATGAAAGGAGTACAACATAGTGTATTTTATAAACTGTGTTTATTAAGAGGAATTAAAATGATCAATACTATGTGTACTGGAGCCCATGTAATACACAGACATGTCTGGATCCACACCGTGCATTAGGAACTCATGGCACTGTCAAATCTGATTGGAGGAGAAGCACAACAGCTGCTTGCCCAGCCTTCCTCAGAGCCAAGAGCTGTTTTCCAAGAGCCATACACTCTCATGGAGGTTGACTCCGATGGTGTAGCTCCCCGCACAAGAGTGGGTTCAGGTTCACTCCAGGGCCTCTTGGGGGGGGAAGGGGAGCAGTGGAGCAATTTGCCCCAGGCCCTGGGCTCTGCAGGGGCCCTGCGAGCCCTGGCCTGGCGGCGGTCCGGGTCTTCGGTGGCATTTCAGGGGAGGAGGGCCCTTCAGTCGCTCCAGGTCTTCGGCGGATTTCAGCTGCGGTGGGCCCTTCAGTGCTGCCAAAGACGCGGAGCGACTGAAGGGCCCCCCGCTGCCTAAGACCTGGACCGCCGCCAGGTGAGTACAAGTGCCGC
This sequence comes from Gopherus evgoodei, assembly GCF_007399415.2. Classification (NCBI taxonomy): domain Eukaryota; kingdom Metazoa; phylum Chordata; order Testudines; family Testudinidae; genus Gopherus; species Gopherus evgoodei. The sequence goes on along the minus strand of NC_044322.1, from coordinate 332,322,728 downwards.
AGCTCCCACGCTTTGCCCCAGGCCCCCTGAATCCTCTGGGCAGCCCTGGTTCACTCTTGGGTATGTTTGTACACTATTTGTATATGAATATAGGACTGTAAATGTCAGTCTGCACATAGCCCTAATGAGTATCCTTCTAAAAAGATAATTCCGCTTATACAGTAGGATAAACACATTTTAACTCCTCTTTTTCTAAGTTACAGGTAGTCTGTAAGTTTTTAATGTAAAAATCTTAAACTTTGTCAAGATTGGCTTAATGGGATCGTATATGGTGCCATAATGAAGATGGGATCAAATCTCTACTTCTCAAAGCAGTAAAGGCTGGTACTGTTGCAGCAAAGCACTGAGATCTGCTCTCAGGATGTACTGGGAAAACCGGTGTTATTATAAAGTGATCCTAGCATTGAAGCAGGAAATGTCCTAAGAAACTCCAAGAAATCTTTGCACCAACCTGGAAACATAAACAAAATAGTAAAAATGTGATGTTTGCTTGCCTTTAATGAAGTCACAATACTCTGAATAGTCTTCCAGCACAGCTTCTGGAGGCTGTGAATCACTGGGATCAAGCTAGTATTCTTGTGTGAATGCTTTAAGGGAGGAGATACGTATAAAAGTATTATGTAAGAGTAACCAATTATTGATGTTTGAATGAAATCATCCTCAGAATGCCCCAGTGTTTTAACCTGATGGGATACGTGATGGTTGCTTTCTATGGTTGATCATATTCAGCATGGTTTGAGTGCTCCCAGTGATTTGTAGTAAGCCATATTTCTAACACCTGTTCATTTTGTAATATGTGATTTATGTTGCTTCATACACTCTAAGTGTATAAAGAAATTGTGGATAATTGTCCAACTGCCTTCCTGGGAACCAATATGATATTCTAAAAGTGAAAGAGGTTACACTTCAGAGTTGTTAATGTACTGCAGAATGGTACCCTGCAATGAACACTGAATGGGATGGTAAAACCATTAACAACCAGTATATACCACGCTGAAATTTGATGTAATATATTTTCATTTGGGAATGTTACTCAGGAATTTTTCAAGTGTTAACATTTTTTAGCAATACTACTGGTTTCTTTTTTATATATTATGGTTTTAACTGTAAAGTCTCATTTTATTTTTCCACTTTTCACAAATATAAGAAATGAAAGACTAAGATGTGAACTATAGTGATATAAAAAAAACTAATCTCTTGCCTATACCTCCTGCTAAGCGCCTCAGCAACACAAAGGAATTAGTATCCAGCATCTTTCTGGCCCCAGATTTAAATTATTGTTATGGTAAGGCAGAAAAGCAATAAGTTTCAAAAGACATAGTCAATTGTAAATCACCATAAAAGAGCTGATCGCATACAAGTTAACATACAGATTAGATATGTCACATAAATATTGGAAACTGATTGAACATTTTTGTAATAAACAAACATACAAGTATAAATAAAATAAAGCACAAAAGCTTGTTGTTTCAATTTGGGTTATGTACCTTAATGAAATCAGGGCCTAGTGCAGACATTGAGAAAGACTAAGTATATTGATAAACAGAGATAAACTAGCCTGGCATGTGTTTTAGCAGAAACTATAAAAAGGGAAACTACTTTCCTGAGTTACTTTATAAAACAGTTCAGAGTAATATCTATATAAAAATCACCCATGCACTACAGATGGTATTAATTAACCTTTCTCAATACCAGTGGCCTGAGTGAGGCTTTAAAGTTAAGAAAAATAAAAAATCAGTGAGCATCTTTTTGAAAGAACAAATTAGGCAATTAAATCTATTTGTAGTGCATATATCCCCTGCAGAAATACCTGCAGCATTGTTTTCCTGTCCAATCTGCTATGTATATGAACCTTCCCTGAACTGAAATTTGCTCTTAAATGTGTAAGATGTAAAGGGAGTCTTCTTAGTTTTTAAAGTAACCTTATTTTAAAGGTATCAGAGGGGTAGCTGTGTTAGTGTGGATCTGTAAAAGCAACAAAGAGTACATGCATCCGACGAAGTGGATATTCACCATGAAAGCTCATGCTCCAATACATCTGTTAGTCTATAAGGTGCCATGGGACTCTTTGCTTATTTTAAAAGGAAATTTGTTGGACTCCACATGTCATGAAGATAATTTCTGCCTTTCAACCCTCATCCCAATCAAGCATCAGAGAATGTTCTCAGGTACAGAGATTAGTCATCACCACTGGCAGTAGCTTCATTGTTGAATTAATTTACTGTTGCTTAACTGAAGGCAATGAGATGTAGACCATCATATAAGCATACCCATATTAAAGTGTACTCATGCACTTCAAAACTTTACAAGAAGCCTGTAAACTACATGAAAGGAAAACAAAATAATTCATACACACATTTTCTGAACTGTATGCCCTCTCAGAACAATGTGGTCTTATGGAGCATAACGTATTGACAACCATCATGGGTCATCAGCAAAGATTAAATAGAGGACCTGTACCATTTGAGTTAAAAGTAATCTCCTCTAGCTGCTAGCTGTAGTAGACTCTTATCCTATGCAGACTAGCCATTGTAAAGGAGATCATAGCACACTCTAAGTAGTAGGTTACACTTAGATAGCATTTCATAGTATACATAATCTAAAAACAGACTAAAAAACCCAGATTCAATGCACAGACATAGTACTTCAGAGATCAAGGAAATAAAAGCTATCAGAGACACAAAAACATAACCACACTATTGAAGTTAAAAAAAAACACACAAATCTACAACACATTTATTCACACCTATATTTTCAAATGTGGCTTCTTTCTGTTGGATAATTTTGGTCTTGGCTTTTTGCTCCAATATTGCATTGTGGGCAAAATGTTAGAAGGTACTCAGATGTCAGCACAATGATATTTGTCCTCACAATTTGTGATGAGAATAAATAAGACAGCAGAAATACTGTGCCCCCACAAAATAAGCCAGGCTGAGGTTTAGCTGAAAATCTGGCCCCTGGAGTTCACAGTCAGCAACAATTTAACAAAAACTATCCACAGTAAGCATCCCCAAAGTCAAAATCCCAGCAAGAACATGATTCTCTGCTTTTGCTTTTTTCATAGTTTGAAAATGGCTGACTGCTGGGTGTTAGTATAAATCCAAAATATTCCTTAGTGGCTTGCAAGAACAGCTGTCTCTACAGGGTGACAACTAGCAGCAGTGTCTCCTTTTTTCACTTTTCCCTTTCCTTATTCCATTGCTCTGTTTTTCTCTTCTTTTTCTAGTACCCATAGGACAAGGCCTCATTGGGATATCACCGTTGACACCACCACTTCTCTTTTTCATTATAGAACATGTTCTCCCCAAAGTAACTTCCTTGCCAAAAACAGCGCTCTAGAGTTCATCTAGAAAACTGCCCCCAACATTGATCTACAGTAGAACCTCAGAGATATAAACACCAGAGTTATGAACTGATCGGTCAACCTCACACCTCATTTGAAACTGGAAGTAGGTCACTAGTCACCTCAACGAAAGGCCGGGAACGATGTCAGCAGGAGATTGTCTCCTGCCAACAGAGCGCGATGTGGACATTTCTCTAAGTCATGTAACTGATGTCACTCAGGGTTGGGGAAAGGAGAGGTGGCTTTTTTCACACCGAGTGACATAACTTATGTCAACTTAAGCGGTAGTGTAGACAAGCCTTAGTCCCTGCATACTCATCTTGTGAATTTATCCCTACCCACAGATGACTCCCAAGTCTACCTACTCATTTACGCAGTATCACAGCACCCCAAGAACCTTTTAATCATATTCCCTCCAAGATAATCTTTCCCCCAACCCTACCCAACCATCAGCCGAAAGATGACGACCTTTCTGGCCAAGCCGTTGCTCAGCTCAGATCCATGAGGAAAAGAGGACACGAGTAACTTGATGCACCCCATTTATGTTCCATTGCACTCTTTTGAGTACACCAGGGCTTGTTCAGCCTCCAATACAAGTTAGATGAGCCTCAAGGACACCCATAACTTGTTCCAGGTAATAATGACTCCCGTGGGGCCATTGCAACAGCTGGGATCACCAGGAGCTCAACAGCCCTCTGGCCATGCTCTTTTCCCCAGTACCCCTGGACCAGGCAGTGAAGAAGGGACTGAGGATGGTGTTCAACTGTCTAATCAGCTTTATGCCATGCAGTAATTCACGCATAAGGGGATCTTCCACTGACAGTCTAGGAGAACTTTACAAACTTTTCGTGCTTGTGTCAGGACCAAGGATTTAGCCCTAGTTTTCAGACTTGCCTGATATCCAGGCAATAATTCTGACCTCAGTTAGATCAATGATCCATAATGTCTGTACCTGGAAGATAATGGAGGAAAATAAGTAAGCAATCAATTTGCAAACATCTAGAAGATAATAAGATGATAAGTAACAGTCAGCATGGATTTGTCAAGAACAAATCATGTCCGAACCAATCAATAGCTTCCTTTGATAGGATAACAAGCCTGTGGATGGGGGGGAAGTGATAGACATGGTATATCTTGACTTTAGTAAAGTCTGTGATACTGTCTGTCTGACCTTCTAATAAACAAACTAGGGAAATGCAACTTCGATGGAGCTACTATAAGGTGGGTGCTAAACTGGTTGGAAAAACTGTTCCCAGAAAGTAGTTATCAGTGGTCACACTCATGCTGGAAGGCATAATGAGTGGGGTACTGCAGGATCAGTTATGGGTCTGGTTCTGTTCAATATATTCATCAATAATTTAGATAATGGCATAGAGAGTACACTTATAAAGTTTGTGGACAATACTAAGCTGGGAGGGGATGCAAGTGATTTGGAGGATAGGATTAAAATTCAAAATGATCTGGACAAACTGGAGAAATGGTCTGAAGTAAATAGGATGAATTTCAATGAGGACAAATGCAAAGTAGTCCACTTAGGAAGGAACAATCAGTTGCACACATACAAAATGGGAAATGACGGCCTAGGCAAGAGTACTGCAGGAAGGGATCTCGGGTCATAGTGGACCATAAGCTATATATGAGTCAACAGTGTAACATTGTTGCAAAGAGAGCAACATCATTCTGTGATGTATTAGAAGGAGTACTGTAAGCAAGACACAAGAAGTAATTCTTCTGCTCTACTCTGTGCTGATTAGGCCTCAACTGGAGTATTGTGTCCAGTTCTGGGGTGCCACATTTTAGATAAGATATGAACAAATGAAGGAAGTCCAGAGAAGAGTAACAAAATGATTAAAGGTCTAGAAAACATGACCTATGAGGGAAGATTAAAAAAATTGGGTTTGTTTAGTCTGGAGAAGAGAAGACTGAGAGGGGACATGACAACAATTTTCAAGTACAGAAAAGGTTGTTACAATGAGGAGTGAGAAAAATTGTTCTTCTTAACCTCTGAAGATAGGACAAGAAGCAATGGGCTTAAATTGCAGCAGGGGAGGTTTAGGTTGGACATTAGGGAAATTTCCTAACTGTCAAGGTGGTTAAGCATGGGAATAAATTGCCTAGGGAGATTGTGGAGTCTCCATCATTGGAGATTTTTAAGAACAGGTTAAACAAACACCTGTCAGAGCTGGTTTAGATAATACTTGGTCTGCCATGATTGTAGGGGACTGGACTTGATGACCTCTCAAGGTCCCTTTCAGTCCTATAATTCTATGTTTCTATGATTCGATAATGTAAATTCAGAGTAACTCTACAAAAGCCAACAGGACTATTTCATGTTTACAACAGTGGAATTAAGATTGTTTTTGTCCCAGATGTCTTTCACTTCCACCTGCATCCTATACATACTTGGCTTCTGCTTCTCACCTAGATCCTGAGTCTGGCCCTGCTCCATCCTAATTCTAAATCTGTCTCCCACCTAGACAGTAGGTTTTTTCTCACTCACATACAGATATCAAAGGCAATTTCAGAGGTGGAATAAATGATAGTAAAAGTTATGTCAGTAAATTGCATAAAACAAATTATTGTAACTTAAGTTGTAAAGGAGACTAGAGTGGAATTGCAGTAGCAGACACTAGGAGGTGCTGTTTCACAGTTACCACTCAAGTACTCTTGTGAGTAGCAAAAGCAAACACACAGGAGCCCAGTTCTGTCAGGTGCTAAGTGGTGAAGTTAGTGGGAATCAAGGGCATTGAGTGATTTCCAAAGGACTGGGCTCTTGGTGCGTATATGTAGCAGCCCTCCAGGCAGTCTTCGGAAACATCCCACCTTTTAACTACTTAGTAATGTAGGTAATCCCTGCCAAATACTACACATTTGTAATAAATTCTTTTGCAAATCCTGATTGATAGAAATTATGGCACACCAAGGATAACATAATATATAGATTTATTTTGTAGAATTTCATTAAACTGAATCATCTATCAAATTGTGTCAGATTTGGGACATGGGGCAATGTTAATTGAATCAGACACTCAGATGTCTTGTTATGATCACCAAACACTAATGCGAATGTTTTTAAAAATACATATACTTTTTGATACAGCCAGGCAAAATTAACTATTGTGACTGCACAGTTTGGATGCATCCTGGAGCCACTCTGTGCACAGAATTCCCAGTTATTTTGTACTGAAGATGGAATTTTTTCTGCTCAAAGCAGCTACAGAATCAGGCCCTGTGACAGGCCCAGAGAGCTTTATTTTACAAATAAAAAACCAATCAAACAAAATTGGCTTGATTATATTTCCATCAGCAAGTTAGTTAAGATTTTTATTATAAATTATTGTTAATCAGTTTGTCCAGTATAATTTGCTTTATGTTAAATCAGCAAAATGTTCTTTCATGAGTTTCATACAGTTCTTGTCTTTATCAGGTTTCCTCATGGATGCCCAGCCATCACCTTAATCCACCATGGTCAAACTGAGCTATTCTTCTTTCCCTATTATATTATCCCCTACAAATCACCACCGTCCTGGCAATTGGCTAGCCTGTGGCCAACAGTAACTACTTAGACCACTAGACTACTTACCTAAGCAAACATGCCAGTATTCATTATGACCTTGTCTCCCACTCCCGTCACATTTGTCAGTTTATCCACCATGTGGGCATGTCTATATTTTAGGTTTACCCTGTGCTCATACCCAATTTTTAGCCCAATTCCCCCACTAGCTGACTCTTCTCACATAGAACCCTTATGCCCTTACTTTTTGTGCTTTGGACACATACTGACTGGCTCATTGAGGGTATAGATTAGTGCATAGGCTTCTCTTTAAGGGAAGATCTAGACCATACACTTTGCAGTGAGGCTTTAGCATAAGCCGAGATAGGAAAGCTTGAGTTTCGAGAGTCCTCCAATACTATCCCACAGTTCCCCTGCCTGTATTTTCCAACCCTTCTGCCTATTGTGCTTGCTGCCTATACACTGGCGGCTACCTTCCAATTTATAAACACACAGTCATATTTAACCCTTCATTTCATGTGGCCTGCTCTATTTCTCAGCTCAACAATTTGAGAAGATGCCCGGATACAATCTGGAGGTCAATTAGGTCAATTTGTGTAGGTCGACCTATTGCCACTGCAGTAGTTAAATCAGACACTGGTTTCAACAAAACCCTCCTGCCGATGGTGTGCATCCTCACCAGGATCATTTTCATCGATGGAAGAGGGGCATCATGGGGCACTAATGTCTGTGCTTGCTCACAGTTGGAGACCCCCAAGGCTGACAGCCCCAGCTGTGAGCCAGATGCCAGGCTCAATTTCACAGCAGGGAGACTACCAGCAGTGAAATTGACCTCTTGTCAATTTCATACCTGTTATTATTTTATATTCCTTCTCCAGCTCAGGCTATCAACCCGATGCAAGGCTCACAGCTGGAATCTGACAGCTGAGACTGACAGCTGGAGCTGGAGACCAGATGTGACCTAATGACTACTGTGAAACTGACAAGAATGTCAGTTTTGCTGCTGGTAGGCTCCCTGTTCTGCAATTGAGCCCCAGTGCAGGGCTCACAGCTCTGGCTGTCATCCCCAGGAGAACGGAGGAGGGAAGGCTCCTGCCAATGGCATTGGGACAATTGTATAATGGGGGTGCTGAAAGTCACTGTAACAAATTGTAAACCCTGTATATTATGGAAACCACTTCAAGCCCCAGCACCCCAGCACAGCTTCAGCTGTGAGCTGCACTGCCCAATCTGACAGATGGAAATCCCACTGCCAGAGCTGACAGACCAGAGTGCCTGGGCACTGGTTAGGTTCAGGTTCTCCTCCTGCCTCCCCCGACCCCTTCAATCCTCACCGGGATGGCAGCATGACTCAGTCCAAGTGGTGAGACTCCAGGCTGTCAACCCTGGCAGAGGGATTTCCATCTGTCAGTCCTGGTGGCTGGGGCTCTGGGCTCTCATACCTGGAGGCAGGGCTCCAGTTGTCAACCCTAATGGTGCTCTGGGCTATCAGCTCCAGCAGCAGAGCTCCAGGCGGTCAGTTTAGCTTGGTTCCAGGATGTAAGTCCCAGTGGTGGGCTCCAGCTGTGAGCCCCATGCAGGGCTGACAGCCACAGGCAATGTAAGTTATGCAGTGTCCTCACAGACATTGTGTTACCCTAACTATACTGACTTAAGCACTATGTCTCTTCAGAGATGGGAGTTCTTAGGTTGATGTAGTGCGTGACTTGCATCGGCGGGAGCACCATTCTAGCATAGACTCTTACATAGTTAGGGCGTGTTGTAGCTGCTTTATATCAACCTAACTCTGTAGTGTGGACCAGGACTCAGACAGAGAAACTCTTTGAGACAGAGGCTGTTCTTTTGGTTTCTAGTGCCTAGCACAGTGGAAATTTGGGCCTTGATTGGTTCCTCTAGGAAATACCACCACAATATGAGAATACAGTTACAAAGAGGAAGTCCCATTTTCAACAACAAACAGGATATTTTTAAACAAACACTCCCTGTTTTTCCCCTTTTTGCAACTAAAACTTTTATAACATATTAGAGGAGAGAAACCTCTCCTGTGTGTGAATTCTGATTGGTGCATGATGAGAATTTCATCCTCAGGCTTTATATCACATGCTGTATTTCTTATGCAAACATATTTCTCAACTTTCCATATTCTACCATTTTCCCCAAAATGTAAACTAATACATTAATTAAATTTAACAAACAATAAAAACTCTTGAAAGTACAATGAACTGGCTAGTGTGAATGTATTCAACTGTCTCTATTAAATAGCATCAGAACTACAAATGGATATCTCATTTACTTCTAATCTAGAGAGGAGCCTGTATTTTTTGGATAAGGTAGTTCTAAAGTGTAATACTGCTATGCCAAGGAAATTCCATCTGTCCATGGTTTGCAGAACAATAGATGGGGGACATCCTGACTTCACTGAAATGACAATGACAAATCTTCCATTGACTTCAATGGGCTCTGAATTTCATCCTCGAGGGCCATATGTTAAATTTATTAAAATTAATTCTAATAATTTTTGACAATTTGTCTCATTAACAAAACGATCATCTTTGGCAAAGTGCTGGTATTTTTTTCCAAACATTTCTTACTTCTCAGAACTTCCCTATTTCGAAATAAATATTTATTAAAAGGAAATTGCAAGTAATTCTATGAGTCTTCTTCTAACCCATCAGTGTGGTCTCTAGGCACCTCACAAATTATTTAAACTGAACCTAGAAGTTCTTTGTATCTCTCTTTGCATCTTTCAATTTGTAGAAAGTGTTTGTGTCAAGTATTTTTTTTAGATTTTGGTAGGTTACTGAAGACACAGAGTCCTGCTTTAACAACTGTTAAGGTCAGGAGCGGTGTGTAGTGGAGGCTGGGGAAGACTAGACCTTCTCAAACCTGTGCTGCCACTGGAGGGGCAGTGGCAGTGGCAGATTTGGGACCCCCAGAAAAATCTCCCCCCACCACGGCACCAGGCTGGAGGAGCTCTCACTGTCCACCACAGCCCTGGGGTCAAGGTGGAGGAACACATCTTTTCCAGTCTCAGAGCCACAGTGGCGGGGCGGGGGGGGATGCAGAAGGAGTAAGCAGGGGGGCAGGGCCTCAGGGGAAGAGGCAGAGTGGGGGAGAATAGGGACAGGGCCGTGGGTGGAAGGGGCACAAGGGGTGGAGCCATGGGTGGGGCCACGCAAGGAAATAGGCTGAATGTGGAAGGGGCTCTGGCTCAGAGCTCCAGCCGGGGCTGAAAGCTCTGTTTCAGTCATGACTGTGCTGACAGCTCAATCCTTGGCCCCAACTGAGCTCTCAGCTCCCCTCTCCCGTACCCTGGCTGGGGCCATGAGGGTGGTGGAGGCATGGCTGAGAGCAGTGAGCAGTAGCATGGGCTGGACCAGAAAAGGCAGGGCCTCAGCCAGAAGAGGCAGGGCAGGGGTGGCCAGGCTACTCAAAGGAAGCTTCACCCGCTGTCAGTGGTTAAATTTTATTATGATCTCTGTTATGGAAGTACAGGTGATGGTGAACACAGCTATCAGCAAATTAGCTTCATAAAATCAAATTCCCCTTTGAGCAAGTGAAGTAAGATTTTATTGATAATCTGTTCTGATGTTAAGCTTTATGTCTCTTTGCAAAAGAAAATCAGAGCAATTGCAGAATTTTATTCTTTCTTGTTTCTGTCACTCTGCCTTATTACTGATTCAATGAACTGAAAAATGGGAAAACAGAATCCAAGAAAGGTACTAAGGAAAATCAGACATGCACTGTACTGTGTGTTGTTCATCTTATACATACTTGGGAGGTTCTAAATAGAAATTTCTGCCAGGAGCATGCATAAATGTAGTTTGTATGTTCATTACACCTTCATTCTCTATTATCACCATATCAGAGCAATGTAATCCACCAACTCTGCCAGATAAATCAATTATCTAATTGCTACAGTCAGTTAAAAGTGAAATTAAATGGATTCTGAACATTAATAACAGGCTGTAATAAGACAAACTATCTCTTAATGATGCACAAAACCCTGATGAAAATAAATTTCCTTTTTCAGTGGTGATCACATAGGGAATTTTTTTCTAGTGACTTTAAAATTATTAATTGCTTGAACAGCTGATAATTAATTATAACAATTTTAATTACATTTTTTTCATTTGTGAACAATTTAAGTGTAAAATATAATGTTAAAATAGACTACCAAATAAAATACTGTTTACATTATTATAAATATTTGTAATGAATATTTGTAGAAATCATGAATGCGGTCGTCTTCAGATCAGAATGAGCATTTTAATGTTCTTAATAGAATGAAAGAATTTTGGTGAGCTGCAATTCAGTTTACAAACTTTCTTTCTTTCTTTCTAATATAAACACTAACATAATGATTACAAACATTTACCAACATGATAAAACCAGAAAAAACTTGTTCTTATAATAGTATATACACAGCAAAACCTTGGACACACTTCCTTTGGACCTATTATCATAACTGCACCATCTGCTTGTAAATTTAGCAATAATTAGCATAAAGATGCCTACTCCAGTAGCATGACCTGGTGTAATAATAGCCTGTGCATTATCCCTAGCCAGTATTGGACATGGAACCCAGCACGCATGATTATGTGTGAAAAACTGCTCTCTGGTCATTGGGGTTCCACAGCAAGAGAAACAGTGAATCATGAAAAGCTCTTGCTTCTGCTGATGAGTGGAAATTCCATCTACCTCATCCTCTCCATTAGTGGAACTTTTGATGCTTTTCTGTTTCTTTTCTAAACACTTTACTTTAAAGTTAAACTATAAAGCAATAGCCCTTTCAAGCCTAACTGAACTGTTCTTCCACAGGCCCAGTAATGATATTACAATGAACTGAAAGGGACAGTGAGTGCTGATGCGTCCATACTGTACCTATTTGGAAAATGTCATTCCCTTTGTGTATATCATCAGCATGTAGGTCATTCAGATAGAAAAAGCTTACTTACTGACAGACTGCTTAACACCACATTTGCACTTTGTCTGACACCCAAATACTAATCCACTCAACAACCTTGAGGTTGCCAGGCATCCATATGTATGAAATTCTTCTAACCTGAGAGTTCTTGAATTCTTTTCACTGACAGATGGTGATGTCCTCAGGTAGCCTTACGCTATCTAGATTATTGGCAAGGTTCAATATATTCTCCTTCGGCAGGAGCAGTACTCACTCAGTAGATCTAAATGATTCCATTCACTCATGGACTGTCAGCCAGCCCTACGTCCTTTCTTTTCATTGGGGCTACTGCCAATTTTAAAACTGAAGGGCAACTTTCTGGAAAGGATCTATGGAATGAGAAAGAATTGACTGTAAATGGGTTGTGGTGGTGGTACTGGTACTCACCGTAAAATAAGTTAGATGGCAAAACATAACTCCCTAGGAAGCATAGGCAGTGAGAGTAGGGAAATATATAACTAACATTAAACTCTAAGTGCAAGTGTAATATCTGCTACATGTTTGATGTAGGTAAAGATTACCTCCTACACTAACAGGAAACAAACTGATGGTCTAGTTGGTCACTTTCATCTCTGGCTTCTATGATCCAGAGGTATCAAACATCAGCTGAATCCCCAAATTAAAAGAAAAAAAATCACTTTGAAGAAGTGTAAACTAGAGAATTTAGAGCTTTAATTAAAGCGTGTAAAAACTATCAACAATGTTTGAGTGTCACATAGGGTGACCAGGCATCCTGATAAATCGGGACTGTCCTGATTTTAGGCATTTGTCCCGCGTCCAATCGATGTTTGGTCGGGACTCAGTTTGTCCCAATATTCACACTCCTGTTTTTGTTTTGTTTTGTTTTGTTCCATCGGCGGGACTCCACCTTTTCTTCCCCCCACCTCTGCTAGCAAGACTCTGGACTCTGTTTTTTTTTTGCGTTTGTTTGTTTAGGTGGTTGGGTTTTTTTGCTCTTTCTCTATCTCTCTGCCAGCGGGACTCCGTGACTCCATGCTTTTTTTTTTTGCTCCGCCGGCGAGTCTCTCCCCCCCCATGTGTCCCGATATTTTCTTCATCCCATCTGGTCACCCTAGTGTCACACAGGTGGATTCCCTTTGGCATGGCTTGGACTTCATTTGTGAGGGAATGTAGTCCTGCTGGCTCTGTTGACACTTACCTCCATTGAAACGTCTTCAGTCACTGCAGATGATGTCATCACCTAAAGGGTTCCCCATGGACACCAGCTTTTCAATGAAAATAACAGAACCCCCCCCTGATATTAAAGCAGGCTAACATTACTTCCTGCAGATTAAAACAAAAAAGCACTGGTGGAGCATGAGTGTGGACTTTCTGGATGTGATTGTGTCTGAGACAAATAATGGAAAAATGACTCAGTATTGCCAACCCCAAATGTTCAAAAATCATGAGTCAGGCTCACCAAAAATCATGAGATTGGCTTTAAAATCAAGAGATTATGTACACATAATAGATTTGGGGTTCTTTTTATTTGACTTCTGCTTTTGAGCCTTTAGGGTACACTCAGGTCACATTTTGAAGCTTTCTTCACAGCCCAGAGGGCTAGAAACTTAGTTTTTCTTTAAGAACGAAGACTGAAATCATCACATATCCATTTGACTCCAGGAGCTGGGGCTTTGAGGAAAACAATAATTATCATGAAATCAAGACAAAATCATAAGTGTTGGCAATACTGGCTAGGGTATGTCTATACTGAAACTAAAACCTGTGCTTGTCCCATGCCAGCTGGATCAGGCGCTCAGGCTCAGGCTAGTGGTCTGTTTAATTGTGGTGTAGACATTCCGGCTTTGGCTTCACCTCAAGCTCTGGGACCATCCCACCTTGCAGGGTCTTAGCGCCCAGGCTTTAGTCCAAGCCAAAATGTCCATATGGCAATTAAACAGCCCCTTAGACCTATCCCCATGAGCTCAAGCCAGCTGGCACAGGCCAGCTGTGGGTTTTAATTGCAGCATAGACATATCCTATAATATCTTAGTGGAGCTAGAAGATACTAAAATGGACTTCAGTGAGAGAAGAGCTGAAGAAGAAAGGTCCCTTTTATTGTTGTTTAGTTATCTTTTTTTTCAGGAAGAATAATCTTTTGAGACAGATTTTGATCTCAGATACACTGGTGTAGATCCTGGGCAGCTAATCTGGATCTACAATGATATAATTAAATAATAGTAATAATAATAATTAACCATAATAAAACTTAATCTGGTGTCATATCACTTTATTGCTGCCATGGAGTGAGCTAGTACTTTGATAGCATTAACATGCTATTCTAAAAGCTCTGAACATGCTAAAGAAACCAAAGTAAAGTTGCTTTCTGTGTTAAAGTTCCAATAGCTGGAGAAAGTAGGTTTGTTTTGGTGAATTATTTTCTCTTGTGACTGTTAGAAACTGTTGAGTTAAACTAGGCTGCAGCTGGTGCCATCTGAGGTTGTCGCTTTCTCTCTCAAGAGATAGAAGTGAGTGGGAGTTTATTGACTGATCAACTGTCACTTACACTGTGCTTCATTTTCCTTTGTGAAATCTAAAAATCATTTGAGATCTTGATGGGTGTGAAATTAATTAGTGTCAGTGATTTATAAAATGACAGAAAACATTTGTAGCCCATCCTGGGTAGTAGTAAAATGGATAGCATGAGGCTCACCATTTTTCTGAATTCGGGCCCCTATCCTTCAGTTTTACCCATGCAGAATTCATTTATTTAGGTTACTCTCTGGATAAGTGTATGGTTCTGCCTACGTGGATTTGATTGCAGAAATGGGGCCTTCACCAATAAATCTATATCAGTGTAGATTTAAGACACTCCTATAAGCAGCTCATTCTTGTTATGTCTATATAATCTTTTCCCTCTTCCCTATTGAAAAAAATCCTTAGAATTTTGGCTTCTCAATAAATATATATTCATATGTGTCTGGGAGTTATTTTGCTTTCAGTTTCAGTTGTTTAGAGGTAGAGGCCCCTCTCCAGCAAAGCACTTGAGCATGAGTGTAACTTTAATCAGTTGTTCATGTGCTTTCATGGGTACATTGGTACTTCTGCTATTGCAGACAGTAAACTAAAGGCTATTATGTAGCGGAAATATATTATTATTTATCGGTAAGTTTGGTCTCCAATTCTGCTCCCAATAGAAGCCTGACCCAGCACAGTACTAAATACATGCTTAACTTTAAAGCTGATTCCAGTGGGACTACTCATTGCTTAATGTTAGGCACATGCTTAATTGTGGAGCTAGTCAGAACATTTTCAGTGGAATTGTCATTTCCTCTAAATAGAAATGTTTGATAGAGACACCTTAGTTTCCATTAAATTTTCATCTGAAAGGAGTTTTCTGGCTCTGGGCAGAGACAGCAGTGAGTAGGAAATTGAGATGGCATGTGAGTGACCTAGTCCCTGATCTGCCTTGGGACATGGGAAATCCATTCCAAGTCCTTGCTCTGCCTGATTCAAAACAAGAACTTGTATCTGGGTCCTCTACCTTCCAAGCCAGTCCCTTAACCACCCAGCTATAAAGCATGTGAAACACTCACACATTTTGTTTTGTTCCAATGCAGAACAAAGACACATTTTGAAATCTCAGAAGTTGCCACAAAATGGAATTGTCATCTTCTAGTCAGGTCTGCTTAAGTGCTTACCTACATTGGGGCCAGAGGGAGGATCTGGGCAGTGCAAGTAAATCCCAGGTTGTTTAAATACCTTGCTTTTCTGTTCTGCTTCTAGAATCTCTATGCTGCCAAAACGTGTAGTCTAATTCATGGTAAAAAATATAGGAAAAGTTACAGTGTTATGAGATATTTATGCCATTATATCAAAAATTGATTTGTTTTATTGAACCAATTAAATAAATGATAGATTGGATATTAAAACGGAGTCCATCTCTTACTAACCTGATATCCATATGTTCAAAGGGGAACTCAAGTCTTGTATTATAGCCCTCGGTCTTTATTGTTTGCCAATAATGGAGATTCCTTAGTATATTTCCAGCAGAGGCATAGGAATTCAAATTGTTTTTCACAACCAAAGAAGATGTCTCTGCTGGTTTTGGCAGCCCTAGAGGCTGATGAAGTCTGCTCTGCTGCTTCTCTCTGGTATTTTTTCTTTACCTATTAATTAAAACTAATTGCTTGCTCTAATATGAAGAATAAGATTAATGTGCACTCATTGGATATTAGGAAGTCTGGAATGTTAAAAGGCATATGTTGACCTGATCGAATCATTCAGGATACCTTTGAAATGATCAAAGTCTGTCTTTGAAATGATCATCCAGTGTAATCAGACCATGACACTAACAGAGTTAAACAGTTAGTACAACTGCAAGTTTTATAGATGAGCTGTTCAGGATGCAGCTGTAAGGTGCTTTGATGTAGCCCTGTAGGAATATAACATCAATATCTTTTCAGGCATATTAAAACTTTACAGGTTTATTTTTTGTTCATTTTTGATTGGAATATGCCCTTAGACCTCTTCAGGATGCTACCACAATCATCAATAGTGCTGTGGTAGACTTTTGCCAAACTGACCTTCACGCTGTCAAAATCGGAGCTATTGCATTCATTGTAGGTATCTTATCAGCAAGTTCATCGTATGAAGTGCGTTTATCCACTGACTGTTCATGAGCAGTCAGAAGAAAAAATAAAGCATTTGTCTCAGAGTTTTTGTCAGTAGAAATATTTCAGGCTTTTAAAAAAAGAAGGAAAAGCCAGCAACTCACCTGTCTTTTCTATGATTGTGTGTTGATAGTTAGCTATCTGAAAAATATGTTGGATATTGCATGGTATGTGTTTTGGATATTTGAAAGCAGATAATTCTAAATACTTTATATACCTGTAAGACTTCACATTTTCAGATAAATTTCAGTCAGATCTTTCAGACGTTGGTGTCTAAAGTTAGGTACTTACACAAATGGTTTCAGTTTCAGAAATGACTATTGTGCATTATCCATTCTGCCTTTATGTGTCTCTTCTGGCAAAGGCATGCAAGGGGAAAAAGAAAAGCGGGAATGATGAGATAATAATAAAAGATGGTGAATCTATAAAGGAGTATGTTTGATCATGATAATGATTTAATAATAATACTTTGCACTTATTCATCTCCAAAGCACTTTACAAGCATGAACATATTAATCTGGCTTCTTCACTAAAATTACAAAAGACTGAAGGATTCTTGGGGTTCTGATCAGTCTCAT
This sequence comes from Gopherus evgoodei, assembly GCF_007399415.2. Classification (NCBI taxonomy): domain Eukaryota; kingdom Metazoa; phylum Chordata; order Testudines; family Testudinidae; genus Gopherus; species Gopherus evgoodei. The sequence goes on along the minus strand of NC_044322.1, from coordinate 332,305,714 downwards.
TAAGCTCAGTGGGGAAAATGACTGAGCCTTTGCTTTATAAAAAATCCTATTCATTTAGCAATGCATTAGTAACCGTGAACAGGTGGGCCATTTGGATAAGGTTAACCATTTGGGTTATATTTGTGGATCAGGAGAGAGTGCAGACCTGCCCTCTGTGTGGGTTTTCAAATTCCACTGTGGTTTTGTGAGGAAAGTACCTTCTGACTGGTTGCCCTTTACTGTTGCTCAAACTCCTGGGAAAGGGCAGCTAACCAGAGTTACTAGACATGGCAGGCAATGCTTTCCCCTTCTCCTCAGGAATCAATAGAAGCATTTGGGTAGGAGAGGTAGGAGCTGATATCCTTTTCACAACAGGGGAGGAGATGCCAGTAGAAGGGTCCCACAGCTCAAAGGGTCTCTACTTCCTCCTCCCTGCTCCTTTCTAGGCCTGGGAATGGGCAGGAGGGGTGAAGAAGTCCCTTCTTAAGCTGCCATCTCCCATCTCAGTCTTGGTAAGGAGGGAGTACCCCTAGGACTTAATGAGAAGGAGCTGAAGAACCACTAGAACTGCCCCCTTCTTTCCTGAGTACTAAGAAGGTGGGTGAAGAACTCATCCAATGGCTAACTCCTCCCACTAATGGTGTGTGTGTGTGCGTGCGTGCGTGCATGTATGTGTATGTGTCTGTAAAAACCTTGCAGAACTGCAGAAGGATCAGAGGTAACCTTGAGGAGTAAAAACACAGAGGTGAGTCTGGAGGGGTATGGGCAGATGTGGGCTGTGATATACAAAATTAATGAGGATTTGGATATGATAGATGCATAATTAGGAACCTATCAAATTCACAACCATGAAAAATGAGTCACAGACCATAAAATCTGGTCTCCCCCCTGCCCCATGAAATCTAATGTTTTGTGTGCTTTTACCCTAAACTATACAGATTTAATGAAGGAGACCAGCTTTTCTCAAATTGGGAGTCCTGACCTAAAAGGGAGTTGCAGGGGGATCACAAGGTTATTTTAGGGGGGCCATAGTATTTTACCCTTACTTCTGTGCTGCCGTTCAGAGCTAGGTGGCTGGAGTGTGGTGTCTGTTGGCCAGGTCTGAGGGCAGCACCCTGCCAGCAGCAGTGCAGAAATAAGGGTGGCAATACCATCCCATGCCACCATTATTTCTGCATTGCTTCCTTCAGAGCTGGGTGGCCGGAGAGTGGCAGCTGCTAACTGTGGCCCAACTCTGAAGGCAGCAGCACAGAAGTAAGGGTGGCAATACCATACCACGCCGTCCTTACTTCTGCGCTGCTGATGTCAGCAGCTCTGCCTTCAGGAGCTAGGTGGCTGGAGTGTGGTGTCTGTTGGCCAGGTGTCCAGGTCTGAGGGCAGCACCCTGCCAGCAGCAGTGCAGAAATAAGGGTGGCAATACCATCCCATGCCACCATTATTTCTGCATTGCTTCCTTCAGAGCTGGGTGGCCGGAGAGTGGCAGCTGCTAACTGTGGCCCAACTCTGAAGGCAGCAGCACAGAAGTAAGGGTGGCAATACCATACCACCGCCGTCCTTACTTCTGCGCTGCTGATGTCAGCAGCTCTGCCTTCAGAGCTGAGCTCCTGGCCACTAACCACTATCTCTCTCCAGCTCTGAAGGCAGTGCTGCCACCAGCAGCAGTGCAGAAGTAAGGGTAGCAGCACCACAGTCTCCCCTACAATAATCTTGCAACCCTCCCTCCTCCCCATAACTCCTTTTGGGTCAGAACTCCTACAACTACAACACTGAGAAATTTCAGATTAAATAGCTGAAATCATGACATTTTTTATTAAAATCCTATGTCCATGAAATTGACCAAAATGGACCATGAATTTGGTTAAGCCCAATGCATAATTAATTGATCTGAGGCTGGGGGGCAAAATATTAATTACTTGGAGGGTAGGTAGGATTGTGTCTTTTGGAAGGTGCTAGCAGCTCCTGTGAAGTCAAGGGTCACTTTGTGCAAATGTGTGTGCTTTTATGGACATTTAAAATCTATTGTTCTTTTGTCATACGATATTGGTAAATTTGTACTAGCAGGCCCTTGGTGAAGCTGCTGACAAGAGCTTTATGAGAGCGGCAGCAGCTGTATTAGAAATCCTAATGTTCAGGGACTTTGCAAAAAAAAAAAGAAAAGGTTCTTCTCCCCTTAAACATGCCATTAAATAAAAAGGCAATTTCTGCATGCAGAACTTCATTATTTCAGTAAACATCTATGTTGGCAGAAATGTTAAACATCCAAACCACTTCACATTCAACTGTCTTCCAGTATAGTGTATGTGTTTCACTGGATTGTCAGAATTAGCCTAGATTCTGCACCCCGCCTCTGCATCATGTAGTCATTTACATATATGCACAGTGAATGTTTTTCTGACCTGGAAAGCATTGCACTTACCTTGTGCTCCCTTTGCATAAATGTAAATGACACACAGGTGAAGGGCAGTGGAGAATCAGACCTATCCTGTTCTTACATTTCTCATGAATTAGTCTTGGTTATTTCAGAGATGGCTGGGTATAAAATTATTCCAGCCTATCAAGTGTATTATTCTATCACCATTAAAATTATTCCCCAAAATAATTCCTCTAGAGAATGATACCACAGGGAATGCTCTTTTACAGAGAGTGAATCAGTGTTTCTGGCATTCAGATGGCATTGAATCTTCTGCCAATTTTACTGACTTTTGAAGGAGCGTGGTGCTGGTCAATGAAGTGGGCAGCAGAGACGAGCCCAATAATATAAATGCACATCCAGCTGCTAATTTCTTCACATTTTTCTAATTGTTTTTTTCACCAGGCCAGAGGAGAGACAATGTTTTGAATTACTTGACCTTGATGATTGGGTCCATTTGAGCTGCACTCATTGCTTTTCACTCATTAGAACAGCTGGAAGCCAGTGCATCCTGCAGTGTCAATGACTGCACTAAATTATGCTAGCTGGGAATAACATCTAGGGGGCTGCTATGCCAACCAAAGATGTGTGAAGAGCACCAGCTATCCTCAACCAGCAAGACTTCTGACATGTGTCCTGTAGTGAAAGATTTGGGAGTGAGTTCAAGCCAGCAGCTAAAGATTCCTTATGGTGGAAGAATGAGGAGTGCTTTTGGCTCCTGTGTCCGATCAGGAGTTGGGAGGTTTGGGGGGAACCCGGGCCTGCCCTCTACTCCGGGTTCCAGCCCAGGGCCCTATGGATTTGCAGCTGTCTATAATGCCTCTTGTAAAAGCTGTGTGACAGCTACACCTCCCTGGGCTACTTCCCCATGGCCTCCTCCAAACACCACCTTATCCTCACCACAGGACCTTCTTCCTGGTGTCTGATAATGCTTGTACTCCTTAGTCCTCCAGTAGCACACCCTCTCACTCTCAGCTCCTTGCGCCTCTTGCTCCCAGCTCCTCACACGCACTTCCTCTCCTCTGGCTCCTCCCTGCCTGACTGGAGTGAGCTCCTTTTTAAACCCAGGTGCCCTGATTAGCCTGCCTTGATTCGCTGCAGGTGTTCTAATCAGCCTGTCTGCCTTAATTGGTTCTAGCAGTTCCTGATTTCTCTAGTGCAGCCCCTGCTCTGGTCCCTCAGGGAGCAGAAGCCTGCTTCTCCTGGGGCCAATACTGGCTCTTCCTTCGACCGCTCTGTTGTAGAGGAAGGAGGGAGAGGGCTGCTGCTGCTGCTGCTGGGCACTGGGCCCTTGCTGCTGCTGTTTCTGCTGCTGTTCCTGCTGCTCCCCTGGCTGGGATAGACCCCACCACCCACCCCTCTCTCTGCTGTCTGTTTGCTGGCTGGCTGGTGGTTCCCCCCCACCTGTTACTGCTGTTATTCCACCTACAGCCCCTTGGGGGGGGCTGCTGGCCTGCTTCCCAGAGAGGAGGGGAATGAGGGACCCCGGCTCTTGTTGCTGAGGACACCACCCTCTGAGCGGGGTCCCTCCTGCCTGGACGCTAGACCACCACCACCTGGAGCTGCTGGGGCTGCTGGGGCTGTTGCTGGGGAGCTGTTGGTGCCTGGAGGAGGAGGAGGAGTAGAAGAGAACCACCTGCTGCTGGAGACCGTGTGAAGACCACTGTGGAGGGGGCTTTTCTGGACTGAGTCTTTTTCGAACTGTGCTCTTGTGGTGGGGGTTTGGACTGTGTCTGCTGGGGCACCGGGGGTGTGGCGTGGAGCCTGCCCCCGATCCATCCGTGTCCCCCTTCGCCCCCACCACCATCGTTGCCCCCTCCACCATCCCGCTGGCTATTTTCCTTCTGCTTTGGACTCCTGCCTCTGGGTCTGAGCTGCTCACCTGGCTCACCACGCCCACATCCACCATTTGGGTCTGCAGCAGCAGCAGCCAACCATTGACTTTTTGGCACAAGTGCCTGTGGGTGCACCACCTCCCCCCTCCTCCTGGACTGATCCCCTGTCCTTTACCACATTTGTCCACCCCACTTATTTCTCTCTGCCGCCTGATAGTTCTGCCCCAGCCCTGCAGCTGTCCCCGTGGTCCCTCTACTCCAATCCCAGCTTGCCCTTTCCCCCCACCCAGTGCTCCCCCTGCCCTGATCGGTCCCCCCCATGTGCCCACGCCCCCTCCCAGGCGCTTGTGCCCTTCCCCATTTGGTTTCCCCTTGTTCACTGCACTCCCCCCTCTGCCGTTGTCCCCCCGATCTCCTAGCGTAACTGGAGGAGCTGGAACCCCCCCCCCTGCGTTGGTGCCCTGAAACCCTCCCTCCCTTAGGTCCTTGGTTGCTCCCCACGCCCCTTTAGCCTTCCCCTTCTGGCGCCCTCCACCCCTGCCGGGAGCCAAGCGGGGAGGGGAGGCCGCCTCCTCTCCTTCCCTCCCGTCGCTGTTTGTCCCCCTCCCCGCTCTCGTTATGGCGGGGGACGCGGCGGGGGAGGCCCCTCGCGATGCTCCCACTGCCCGTCCTCCACCTGCCCCCGTGTCCACTGCCCAAGCCTCTACCTCGACCGCCGCTGCCGATCCACCTACCACCGCCCCTGCTGGGGCAACCGGCGGTGGCGAGTACTGGGGAGACCTCCGTTGCTTCCACGTCTCTCGCCCCTTCTGATTCAGGGGGAGCCCCCCCAGCCGGTGGGAAGGGTCGGGGTGGGAAGAAGGGTAAGGGCCCCGCTAAAAAGACCAGACCCTCCATGGCGGAGACTGCCCCCGCTGCCGCAGCCCCGCTGCCGCTGCTCCTCCGACCACCGCTTCCGCCAACATCTACAGCGGCCGGGGCCCCTTTCCCACTTTGACCAGGAAGCACGGCGTCCGTTGCCTCCTGGTGCCCGCCTCGCCCCACGTGGAGACCTACGTGCGGGCGTTGGCCAGGGTGGTGGGGCCCACGGCCATCGTGGCGGCCTCCAAAATGTACAGGAAGGTGGTCTTCTTCCTGGCATCGGAGGCCGCCGCCCAGGAAGCAGTAGAGACGGGCCAGGCGGTGGGGGGCGTGTTCGTCCCCCTGGAGCCGTTGGATGACCTGGGGGTCCGCTTAATTTTGACCTCCGTCCCTCCCTTTCTGCCCAATGCTGCCCTGCTGCCCGCCCTTTCTGCCCTGGGACGCCACATCTCCGTCATCAGCCCTCTCCCCTTGGGCTGCAAGGACCCCGCCCTCCGTCATGTTCTCTCGTTCCGCCGGCAAGTGCAGCTTCAACTGCCACCGGCGGCACGTGGCGGAGAGGCGCTCGAGGGGTTCTTTCTGGTCCCTTATCAGGGAGCCCACTACCGAGTGCATTACTCAATGGGGGAGGCTCGGTGCTACCTCTGCCGGGCGATGGGGCACGTCTGGAGGGACTGTCCCTTGGCCCAGCACGGAGGAGCGTCCGGGACCTCCGAGCCCCGGCAAGGCACCGTCCCTGTCATCGCCGGTGCCCCTGGCTGCCCGGCACCCGAAGCTGCCTCTCCTCCACTTTCTCGGTCCACCTCTGTGGAGGAGGGTGTGGCGGGGCTACCGCCAGACGTGGGAGAGGGCTCGTCCCAGGGGGAGTCCTCCCCGCTTTCTGCTGTCCCACCACTGCCTCCCGGGTCCATTAGCCATTGCCCTTGCCCCCCGAGCCGACCCCTGTTAGCCAGCCCCCGGATGATGCCATGGAGGGCTGGTCCTTAGTGCAGGGAAAGCGGGGCAAGCGGAAGGCTCAAGTTTCCTTACATCCTTCAGATTCGGAGGCCCCCCGGAAGAGCAGGAACGGGGGCGCCGATGTCGAGTCTTCCGCCTTGCCCCCTGATGACTCCCAGTTTGTGGTGCTGGCCGGGGATGCCGTGGCAGCACCAGAAGGTGACACCACCCCTCCTCCAGGGTCCCTTCCCGTGGAAGCCCCCGAGGGAGCCTCTCTCGCCCCCTTCCCACTTGACGCCTCTGAGAGTGCCGCAGTGGGTATCGCCTCAGGTGCTGGCGGGGAGGGCCCTGGGGTGGTTGCTGGTGATTTCCCTCCCATCTATGCAGAGATCGAGGCCCTGGGTTTGACCCCTGTCACGCAGGGGGAGGACGACCCTCTGCCGGCGGGCATCGATCTGGGCGACCTCACTACATCCCCCCTGTCCCCGGGTTCCCTACCCTTACCCGCTGTTTCTGCTCCCACCTCTGAGGGTCCCCTGGAATGTTCTATCGACCTGGCTGCGGGTGGCACTCTGTTGACGGCCGCCGAGCCCCTTGGGGCGACGGCCAGTGCCCCACTGCCAAGACCCGCTTCCCAGGGTGTGTCCCTCTTGGGTGTGGAGGACCCGCCCTCCTTCCTCAGCGGGGACCCCATTGACCACCATCTCTCTCTGGATGCCGAGGCTACCGCACGTGCCACAGTGGCTGAGCCCGGCATCGTTAGGGGTCCCCTGCCCACTTCCCAGATCCTTGAGCCTGGCCAGGAGGAGCCTCCTTCCAGCGTCTCAACTATGGAGGCTCCGGATCCTGCCTCTACCTCCTTCCCAGATTATCTCCCTGATCCCCGCCCTACTCCTGTTGGCTCTGTCCTTGTCCCCCCCACCTCCTGTGATGCCAGTGCCGCCCTTAGGAATACCTCCCAGGGAGCGGATTCACTAGTTCTTTCCTGTCCTGACCCCCCAGGGGCTGCTGTTCTCCTTCCACCGCCCCTTCTTGAATCTGGGAGCAGGGCGAGTCATGTGGCGTCGGCCCATCTGCTGCCACGTTGGGGGTCTGCCCCCTGCCTACCCGCCTCGGTGGGCCACGGGGCAGTGACGGAGGCCCCACTGGTGGACGGTCATCGATCAGTGACCCCACCCGCCCATGCGCTGAGGGAGGAGCTGCGGGAGTTCCTTGAGGACGTCCATGGCTCCTGGAACAAAGTCCATCTTGTGCTCCAGCGGTGGGGGGATTTCCATCAGTTCCTCCGGGCCGCAAGGGCCCTCATGGGGGAGGGTAAGAGGACCGGGAAGCAGGCCACCACGGCCTACCGGCGGGTCCGTGTCTTCCATGACTCTTTACTCACCTTCGGGGTTGGTCACGGATTGCTGCGCGGCCTGCCGGAGGCTGTGGGCGTGTCTGCCGGCGAGATCCCCCCAGCCCTCCTCATGGCGCCGATCGTCCTTGCCACCTTAAACACCCGGGGCTGTAGGATGGGTCTCCGCAGGAATCAGGTGCTCTCCTTCCTCCGGGAGGGGGGTACTCTGTGGTTTTCCTGCAGGAGACCCTACGGATCCGGCCGCTGAAGCTAGCTGGCGGCTGGAGTGGGGGGACCGGGGGCCTACTTTAGCCACTTCTCGGTCTGCGCGGCTGGAGTGGCGACCCTGTTCTCCCCCGCCCTACGGCCCAAGGTGTCTGGGGGTCGCCGAAGCTGTGCCGGGTCGCCTGCTGCACCTCCGGGTCCGCATGGAGGGGCTTGTGGTTAATCTCGTCGACGTTTATGCCCGACATCGGGCCTGGAGAGGCTACGTTTTTATCAGCAGGCATCTGCCTTTCTCGGCTCCCTGGATCCTCGTGAGTGCCTGTACTGGGAGGGGATTTTAACACCACCCTCGAGGAAAGGGACTGCTCGGGGACCGAGCAGTGCCCGGCCGCCGCGGACGTCCTCCGGGAGCTCGTTGAACGCCACTCCCTGGTGGACATCTGGCGCGACCACCACCCGGACGACGTCTCGATGTTCACCTTCGTCCGGGTGGAGGCCCATCAGTCGCACCACTCCCGGCTAGACCGTATTTACCTGTCACGTTTCCACCTTTCACGGGCCCACTCCTCCAGCGTTCAGCCGGCCCCCTTTTCGGATCACCACCTTGCCACCATAGTTTGCTGGAGGATGCGGGCTTCGTGGTGTCCTTCCGGGAGTTCTGGCTGGCCTGGCGAGGGCAGAGGCGCGCCTTTTCCTCGGCGCGGCAGTGGTGGGATCTGGGGAAGGTGCGTTCCCGGCTCTTCTGCCGTGACCACACTCGGGGTGCCAGCCGACAGAGGGATGCGGCGATAGGGCAGTTGGAGCGGGAGGTCTTGGAGCTAGAGAGGCGTCTGGCCGCCAACCCCGAGGATCCATCCCTCTGCGGAGCGTGCCGGGAGAAGCTGGAGGAGCTCCGGGCCCTCGAAGACCATCGGGCCCGGGGTGCTTTTGTTCGATCCCGCATCCACCTACTTCGGGAGATGAATTGCGGCTCCCGCTTTTTCTACGCCCTGGAGAAAAGGAGGGGGGCCAAGAAGCATGTCACCTGCCTCCTGGCGGAGGACGGCACCCCCCCTCACGGATCCGGCAGAGATGTGCCAGAGGGCCACGGCCTTCTATGCCACTCTTTTCTCCCTGGATCCGACCGATCCTAACGCTTGCATAGTGCTCTGGGACGGGCTCCCGACGGTCAGCACGGGCGACCGGGACCGGCTAGAGCTGCCTCTCACTCTGGCCGAGTTCTCGGAAGCCCTGCGTCGCATGCCCACCAGTAAATCTCCGGGCTTGGACGGGCTGACCGTGGAGTTCTACCGTGTGTTCTGGGACGTCCTCGGCCCAGACCTGGTCACTGTCTGGGCCAAGGCTTTGCAGAGCGGAGTCCTCCCTCTCTCGTGCAGGCGAGCCGTGCTAGCCTTATTGCCGAAGAGAGGGGACCTCCGCAACTTACGGAATTGGCGTCCCGTCTCGCTCCTCAGCACGGACTACAAAATTGTTGCAAAGGCCATCTCGATGTGGCTAGGGTCCGTGCTGGCGGACGTGGTCCATCCAGACCAGACCTACACCGTCCTGGGCCGCACTTTCTTTGATAACTTGTATCTGGTCCGGGACCTGGAATTGGGGTGTAGGGATGGTCTGTCGTTCGCCCTCTTGTCCCTGGATCAGGAGAAGGCGTTCGACCGGATGGATCATGGGTATCTCCTGGGCACTTTGCGAGCGTTCGGCTTCGGACCCCTGTTTGTGGGTTTTCTCCAGGTGCTGTACGCTTCTGCGGAGTGTCTGGTCAGGCTCAACTGGACCCTGACCGAGCCGGTCAGCTTCGGGCGGGGAGTGCGGCAGGGGTGCCCCCTCTCGGGCCAGCTGTACGCTCTGGCGATCGAGCCCTTCCTCTGTCAACTCCGCAAGAGGTTGATGGGGTTGGTGCTTCGGGAGCTGGGGCTGCGGCTGGTCCTGTCGGCATACGCTGACGATGTGCTCCTCGTGGTCCAGGACCCAGGCAACTTGGCACGGGTGGAGGCTTGCCAGGCTGTGTACTCGGCGGCCTCCTCCGCCCGGATCAGCTGGGTCAAGAGCTCTGGCCTGGTGGTCGGGGACGGGTGGCAGGCGAGCTCCCTCCCACCCGCGCTTCAGGCCATCCGGTGGAGCGTGGGTCCGCTGCTCTATCTCGGCGTTTACCTTTCTGCCACGCATCCATCTCCGCCGGAGAACTGGCAGGATTTGCAGGGCAGGGTGACGGAGCGGCTCCGGAAATGGACAGGACTACTCCGGTGCCTCTCCCTTCGGGGGAGGGCACTGGTGCTTAATCAACTTGTCCTGTCCATGCTCTGGTACCGGCTCAACACCCTGGTCCCGGCCCCGGGTTCCTGGCCAACCTCCGGACGGCGATTCTGGAGTTCTTTTGGCCAGGGACGCACTGGGTCTCTGCAGGGGTCCTCCACCTGCCCCTGGAGGAGGAGGGGCAGGGCCTGAAGTGCTTACGCGCTCAGGTCCATGTCTTCCGCCTCCAGGCCCTGCAGAGGCTCCTGTTTGGTGCGGGTAGTCCGGCGTGGAGCGTATTGGCGCACGCCTTCCTCCGCCGCTTCCGAGGACTCCAATACGACCGGCAGCTCTTTTACCTCCATCCGAGAGGTCTTCCGCGAGACCTCTCCGGGCTGCTGGTCTTCTACCAAGACCTCCTCTGGACCTGGAAGCTCTTTTCAAAGACCAGGTCCGTGGCGGCCACCGTGGGGCTTGACCTCCTCGCAGAGCCCCTGCTACACAATCTCCAGCTTCGTGTGCAGGTGGCGGAGTCCCCCACGGTGTGCCAGAGGCTGGTCTCGGCGGGAGTCACCAGGGTTGGAGACCTCCTGGACTACGACCAGGGAGACTGGACTGGACCTCCTGGACTACGACCAGGGGATGCTCGTTCAGCGCATGGGGCTCTCCAGACCTCGTACTTCCCAGCGCGTACTTCAGGAGGTGAAGGGCGCTTTACTGCCTGCTGCTCGGGCTTACCTCGACCGGGTCCTGCGAGAGGGCACGCCCCGCCCACCCCCCACTCCAGGCCCCATGGACATTTTTATCGGGCCCCTGCCCCGTGGACCCAATCGGCCCTCTCACCCTTTCACTTCCAGCCGGCTGCATGATCTGCAGCCGATTTTGTTCCAGACCGCGCCACGGAAACATCTGTACTCGCTCATGCTCCATACCCTTCACTACCTCACCCTCGCGTCTCGCCCCGATACCAAATGGCGGGACCTCCTGCCGCCTCTCGAGGGTGAGGAGCCCCGGTGGGCCAGCTTGTACTCTGCCCTGGTCCCGAGGCCCGCCGGGGTTATCAGTTGGTGGCTCCTTCACGGAGCCGTGAGCACGGGCGTATACTTGGCGCGGTTCACGTCTGTCCCTAGCACCTGCCCTTTCTGTGGTGAGAAGGAGACCTTGGCGCACGTTTATTTGGAGTGCGCCAGGTTGCAGCCCCTGTTCCGGCTCCTCCTGAATATTTTCCTGCGTTTTTGGTTGCACTTTTCCCCTCACCTTTTTATCTACACGCTCCCCATACGTGGCCCCACGAAGTCGCGGGATCTCCTTCTCAACCTCCTCTTGGCCCTGGCCAAACTGGCCATCTACAACCCCAGGGAGAGGAGGTTGGCCGACGGGATTTCATGCGACTGTAGGGCCTATTTCCGTTCCTCCGTCTGCTCACGCATCCGGGCAGAGTTCCTCTGGGCGGCGTCCACTGGCTCCCTTGACGCCTTCGAGGAGCAGTGGACGTTGTCCGGGGTTCTCTGCTCGGTGTCCCCATCAGGTTCCCTTCGTTTAGCCCTATGACCTCACTCCCGATCCTGTGTTTTTCATTAGTTGTCCTCCGTAATTACTTGGTGTCCCAGACCTGAGGGTCCTCCCCTTAGGCTGGGGGGAGGCCCTTTAGAAGTGGGCGGGCTTTGCCCACCCACCCCCCCTGGATGCCAATAGGACCAGACTCCTGCACCCCACTGGCCTGGGTTTGTCACAATACAGAGAACATGAAAAATGAGTGTTGCCATACCAACTCTAATGAGACTAATTGATTAAGGTGGGCAATTATCAGCAGGGAAAAAAAAGTTTTGTAGTGATAATCAGGATGGCTCATTTCAAACAGTTGGAAGAAGATGTGAGTAACAGTAGGGGGAAAATTAACATATGGAAACAGTTTTTAGTTTGTGTAATGACTCATCCGTTCCCAGTCTTTGGATATAAACTGTCCATTGGGAAGTTTAGACTTGAAATTAGATGAAGGTTTCTAACCATCAGAGAAGTAAAGTTCTGGAACAGTCTTTCAAGGGGATAAGTGGGGGCAAAGGACATATCTGGCTTCAAGACTAAGCTCGATAAGTTTATGGAGGGGGTGGTATGATGGGATAGCTTAATTTTCCTAATTAATTGATCTTTCACTGTTAGCAGTAAATATGCCCATTGGCCTGTGATGGGATGTTAGATGGGATGGGATCTGAGTTACTACAGAGAATTCTTTCCTTGGTGTCTGGCTGGTGAGTCTTGCCCACAAGCTCAGGGTTTAGCTGATCACCATATTTGGGGTCGGGAAGGAATTTTCCTCCAGGGCAGATTTGCAGAGGCCCTGGGGTTTTTTTACCTTCCTCTGCAGCATGGGGCATGGGTCACTTGTTGGAGGATTCTCTCCACTTTGAAGTCTTTAAACCACAATTTCAGGACTTCAGTAGCTCAGACATAGGTTAGGGGGTTGTTACAGAAGTGGGTGGGTGAGATTCTCTGGCCTGCATTGTGCAGGAGGTCAGACTAGATGATCATAATGGTCCCTTCTGACCTTAAAGTCTATGATTCTATGATTTTGGCATAGCTACGGTAACCAATGTATGCACATACACATCAGTGTACAATTATGTCCTGTAGGGCTCAATCCTGAGTTTTCATTTAGGCAAAGTTTCTGTTGAAGTCAAAGGAAATTTTACATGAGTAAATGGGAGATTTAACTGTAGGATTGAGCCCTAAATTTGTACCCCTTTGATTCAGAAATATTTCTGGAAACTTATGTTAAGAATAAAATCATGCTATAAAATATAAAATGGGTATTGGTATTACCTAATATTATCTGGAAAAGTGAATGCAATTAATGGAATAAAATAAAGTGATTTTTGGCTCTTACACCTTCCTCCATCATGTCTCACACAATTTTTCCTTTTTAAAGCAGCATTTACTATGACAACTGAAAACCTTCCACTTGAATCCGGATAAACTCAAATAGACCCTCCTTTCTCTTAGAAACTGAATGATAGGTAAATTCTTGTTAAAATTATAAGCCTCATAGCCAGAAGCTAGAAATAAAGTGTTTCTGTCAGCAGGTTTCCAATATAAATTGGTTGCAATCTACTCTCCATCCAAGTACAGAAAAACAACATTCAAGAATTTCACTAGAGGGAACAGATCAATAAATGGCGAATTTCAATTCTGGATTAAATGCATTAGACCCTTGAGTATCATCTAGCCTCTCTGTCTTTTAAGGTGGTTCCTTTCAAAATGTGCCTGGGATGGCTACAGCTACATCATGTTGGACTTTTTTCACTACTATATTGCACCACGTCATTTACACATGGATGTAAAGTGAGTGTAAATGGCTCCAAAAAATCAGAATGGCAGGGTTTTTTACAGCTGTAAATTACTACAAAATGTGGAGATTCCAGTTAATAGATTCTGGACCAGATCCTCAGTCAGTGATAACTGGCATGGCTTTATTGAAGTCACTGGCTGATGTACACCAACGGAGTATCTGGTACTCTGTTTTATATGTACACTGCTACATGTAATGTACAGAATTGTTAAAAGATTCATGTTTTTGTTAGATGTGGCAAAAGGCAAACTGGCATTGGAAGCAACTCCAAACTTTGCTATGAGAAGTAACTGAAGCATCCCTGCTTCTCCACGGGGTTCCCATAAGGTGTAGCCAGGAGACATTTTCATACAAAGTGTAAATCCAAATGTAAAAAATTATGTGCAACCAGACTACTGGCCTCGAAGAAACTAAGTCTAATATTCATCATCTGCAACCCTGATTAAACTTTTGTGAATGACAATAGAATTTCACATCTATCTTAAAATTTCCCTTCAAATGATCCCATTTGAACTGTGTGCATGTCACCCCTTTTGACCCAAACAGCTAGCCAAAATTCAGAGTCTCATTGGTTTTTCAAGCTGGAAGGAGATAGACTGATGATAGAGTCTGATACTTTTGATGCATTCTTGTTTATTTATAAAGAATGTACAGCATCCTTCTTTCCTGAATATAGCAAAGTCCAGAATAACAAGGGATAGAATTTTGTGCTGTGAGCAAGGAAACTTTCAGCCAGCACCTTCCTCTCCTGCCCTGCACCCACTCAAAAAAGAATTGTCTCTCAATTTTTCTCAGGTTTGCTTGTTCAGGCTATTTCTCCCTTTTTGCTACTTCTGTGTCTGTCTCCCCAAAACTCTCTCTCTCTCTCTCTCTCTCTCTCTCACACACACACACACACACACACACACACACACACACACACACACACACACACACACACACACACACACACACTCTTGCCCAGACCAAACCCTTTGTTAAAACCATATGAATTCCAGAGTGGCTTTGGGTGTGTCTTGGAAACCTCTGTTGTTTCTTACATTTAACCTGTATGAGAGGCAGTTGCTGTCAGTTTAAGGGGGTGTTAATTCAATTTGTAACAGTGCACATGCTGAGGCAACTATAGAAATGCACAATTAAAAATTCCAGTTCCAGTTCAAATTGTTAGTACCTGAAAGTAGTTTTATGTATGGCAAATGAACAACCACTGACTGATTTCAATCCAGTTAGCTGTGGATAGGTGTCCACATGTCAACTGATGCACTAGAAGTCTCAGCAGTCAATCTAACCTCTTATTTCTAAGAGCAGTGTCTCCAGCTCACAGGGAAGTATTGTTCAATCCTGCATCATACTGCAGAGTTCATGTGAGGGTACGTCTACACTATGGGATTATTCCAATTTTACATAAACTGGTTTTGTAAAACAGATTGTATAAAGTCGAGTGCACGCGGCCACACTAACCACATTAATTCGATGGTGTGCGTCCATGGTCCGAGGCTAGCGTCGATTTCTGGAGCGTTGCACTGTGGGTAGCTATCCCGTATCTATCCCATAGTTCCCGCAGTCTCCCCTGCCCCTTGGAATTCTGGGTTGAGAGCCTAGTGCCTGATGGGACAAAAATCATTGTTGCGGGTGGTTCTGGGTACAGCCTCAACCCTCCCTTTGTGAAAGCAGCAGACAACCATTTCGCACCTTTTTTCCTGGGTGAACTGTGCAAACGCCATAGCACAGCAAGCAAGGACCTTGCTCAGATCAATACCATAATCGTGGAAGTTGTAAACACCTCGCGCATTCTCGTGCAGTCTATGCTGAACCGGGACCTGCAAAGCCAGGTGAGGAGGAGGCGGCGGCGGCTATGGCAGCGCGGCGATGAGAGTGATGAGGACATTGACATAAAATTATCTCAAACTGTGGGCCCCTGCTCTTTGGAGATCCTGCTGGTAATGGGGCAGGTTCTAGCCATTGAACGCCGATTTTGGGCCCGGGAAACAAGCACAGACTGGTGGGACTGCATAGTTTTGCAGGTGTGGGACGATTCGCAGTGGCTGCGAAACTTTCGCATGCGTAAGGGCACTTTCATGGAACTTTGTGACTTGCTTTCCTCTGCCCTGAAACACCATAATACCAAGATGAGAGCAGCCCTCACAGTGGAGAAACGAGTGGCAATAGCCCTCTGGAAGCTTGCAATGCCAGACAGCTACCGGTCAGTCGGGAATCAATTTGGAGTGGGAAAATCTACTGTGGAGGCTGCTGTGATGCAAGTAGCCAAAGTGTAAGCTGCTGCTACGAAAGGTTGTGACTCTGGGAAACGTGCAGGTCATAGTGGATGGCTTTGCTGCAATGGGATTCCCTAACTGTGGGGGGGGCGATAGATGGAACCCATATCCCTATCTTGGCATCGGAGCACCAGGGCACCCAGTACGAAAACCGCAAAGGGTACTTTTCAGTGGTGCAGAAAGCACTGGTGGATCACAAGGGATATTTCACCAACATCCACGTGGGATGGCCAGGAAGGGTTCATGACGCTCGCGTCTTCAGAACCACTGCTCTGTTTAAACTGCTGCAGCAAGGGAATTACTTCCCAGACCAGAAAATAACAGTTGGGGATGTTGAAATGCCTATAGTTATCCTGGGTGACCCAGCCTACCCGTTGATGCCATGGCTCATGAAGCCATACACAGGCAGCTTGGACAGTGGTCAGGAGCTGTTCAACTACAGGCTGAGCAAGTGCAGGATGGTGGTAGAATGTGCACTTGGCCGTTTAAAGGCACGCTGGCGCACATTACTGACTCGCTCAGACCTCAGCCAAACCAATGTCCCCTTTGTTATTGCTGCTTGCTGTGTGCTCCACAATCTCTGTGAGAGTAAGGGGGAGACCTTTATGGCAGGGTGGGAGGCTGAAGCAAATCACCTGGCTGCTGATTATGCGCAGCCAGACACCAGGATGATTAGAAGAGCACACCAGGAAGCGGTGCACATCAGAGAAGCTTTGAAAATGAGTTTCATCATGGGCCAGGGTACGGTGTGACTGCTGTGTTTGTTTCCCCTTCATGAACCCCCCCTCCCTTTATTGACTCCTTCCCTGTAAGCAACCCACCCTCCTCCTTCAATTACAGCTTACTTAAGGAAATAAAGTCACTATCATTTAAAAATCATGTATTCATTATTAAAAAGTCATTATAAAAAGAGGGAGAGAACTGACAAGGTATCCCGGGTGTGGTTTGGGAGGAGGATAGGAGGGAAGTAAAAGGCCATTAAACATATTTCAATGTAATGACAGCCTTTTGGTTGGACTGTCCACGGGGGTGGAGTGGGTGGGTACAAGAAGCCTTGCCCCACGCGTTCTTACACGTCTGAGTGAGGAAGATATGCAACATGATGAGTGGTGGAGGTGGTTACACAGGGGCTGCAGCGGCACTTTGTGACCTCGCTGCTCTTCCTGAAGCTCCACCAGACATCAGAGGATATCAGTTTGATCACACAGCAGCTCCAGCGTTGCATCCCTCTGGTCTTCCTGCTGCCACCTCTCATCTCGAGCATCTCTCCTATCCTCACGTTCGTCCCTCCTGTCCTCACGTTCACTGGCATCTTTCCTGTATTTTGCTACCACGTCCTTCCACTCATTCAAATAAGCTCTTTAATTGAGGGTTACTTCCATGATTTCCAAGAACATTTCGTCTCGCTTCTTTTTCCTCCGCCTTATCTGAGCTAGCCTTTGGGATGGAGTAGGGAGGCTTGAAAAATTTGCAGCTGCATGAGGGAGGGAAAAAAGAGAGAGAAGTATTTAAAAAGATACATTTTACAGAACAATGGTTATACTCTTTCATAGTGAACAACACTATTCACCTTACATAGCACATGTGATTTCACTACAAGGTCGCATTTTGCATCTTAATATTGAGTGCCTGTGGCTCTGGTGTTACAGATCTCACAGATGCAGGTCCGGGCATCAGAATTCAGCTTGCATGCAGCCATGGTAAGCCATTGTCTTTCGGCTTCTCCAGCCTTCATATACACAGTACCCTCTGATGCTTCTTTTCTGTTAACATGCAGCAGCAGCAGAAGCCAACCTTCCCCCATCCAATTCTCTAGGATGATTGCTTTACCCCTCCCCCCACCGCATGGCTGGTGTCAGGGAAGATCACTGCTAATCACCCCCCTTTCCCCCCCACACCACGTGGCTGGTAGCTGGGAAGATTCCTGCTAGCCAAACGCAAAAAAGCTCAGTGCTATCTTTCCTCCCCTCCCGCCGCTAGGCCACGTGCAAGGAAGGATTTCTTTTAAGCAACAGCCCAGTAGGAAAATGGCCATCTCTGTCCCATTAATTAAATTCCTGAATTTCAACCAGGTTACCATGAACGATATCACTCTGCTGAAGATAACAGAGTGAGATAAAGAACGGATATTTTTTGAATGCCAGCAATCACCGGGACCATACACAGCTATGCTTTGTCATGCAATGATACCCAATTACTTGCTACATGCATGGCGTGGTAAAGTGTCCTACCATGGTGGCTGGAACAAGGCTGCCTTGCCCAGAAACCTTTTGCAAAGGCTTTTGGAGTACCTCCAGGAGCACTTCATGGAGATGTCCCTGGAGGATTTCCGCTCCATCCCCAGACATGTTAACAAACTTTTCCAGTAACTTTACTGGCCACGAATACATCCCAAGCCCTCATGACAAATCAATTATTAAAAAACGCTTGCTTTTAAACCATGTTTTATATTTACAAAGGTACACTCACCAGATGTCGCTTCCATGGCTTCACTGTCTGGGCTAGTGGCTTGGGAGGGCTGGGAGGGTAATTCTGTCTGGGTCACAAAAAGCTCCTGGCTGTTGGGGCTAACGGAGTGTTGTGTGCTCTCTGCAAGGTTGTGCTCCTCTTCCTCCTCCTCCTTCTCATCTTCCCCCTCCGCAGAATCCTCAGCCATGGTTGAGATTACAACCCCCACCTCAGAATCCACAGACGGGTGGGGTAGTGGTGGCGCAGCCCCCTAAAATGCATGCAGTTCAGCGTAGAAGCGGCATGTTTTCGGCCCTGACCCAGACCTTCCCTTTGCTTCTTTGGTTTTCTGGTAGGCTTGTCTGAGCTCCTTAACTTTCACTCTGCACTGCACTGAGTCCCTGGTGTGGCCTTTTTCCATCATAGCCTTGGAAATTTTTTCAAATATTTTTTCATTTCGTCTTTTGGAATGGAGTTCTGTTAGCACTGAATCCTCTCCCCATATAGCGATCAGATCCATTGCCTCCCATGCGGTCCATGCTGGAGCTCTTTTTCTATTCTCAGGAGACTGCATTGCTACCTGTGCTGATGAGCTCTGCATGGTCACCTGTGCTGATCAGAGCTCCACGCTGGCCAAACAGGAAATGAAATTTAAAAGTTTGCGGGCTTTTCCTGTATTCCTGGCCAGTGCATCCAAGTTCAGATTGCTGTCCAGAGCTGTCACAGTGGTGCACTGTGGGATACCACCTGGAGGCCAATACCATCGATTTGCGGCCATACTAACCCTAATCCGATATGGTAATACCGATTTTAGCGCTACTCCTCTCGTCAGGGAGGAGTACAGAAACCGACGTAAAAAGCCCTTTATATCGATATAAAGGGCCTTGTAGTGTGGACGGGTGCGACGTTAAATCGGTTTAACGCTGCTAAAATCGGTTTAGACGCGTAGTGTAGACCAGGCCTGAAATGCTGAGGCTTCCTCAGCCTCTAGTAAATTAAACAAAAGTTGAAGCTGTTTTGCACCTGGGCCCACAGAAGTTGGAGTTGCAAAAGACCTTCTAGGCCACCTAATCCACCCCCTGCCAATAAAGAATTGATCCAAAAAGCACATATTCTCCTGATTTCCACTTTTAGTTTAAATGTATCAAAATGATGTGGCATCCTCTGTTTCCTTTGGATGAGCCTCTTTCTCAGTGTTGACTCCTTTAAACCTCAAAACAAACCAAGATAATAGGACAAAATGGTTTCCCTGGGTCCAAACTGCAGCATGCAGACCTGAATCAAACCAACCATATCCCAGACTCCCTAGCACCCGCCTGAAAAGTGGCACCTTAGCCCTTTGACAGTGGTCAACTGTGAGAAATCCTTATTGTCCACCCTGCACATTACAGGAAGTTTGAAGAGTCTGCTAATACAGCCTGCCAATAAGTCATTTTAATCAGTGTGCTCTCAGCTACCAGAGCCAGCAACAGGGAGTAGACAACTTTTGAAGAACTTCTCTTGCTTGTGCTTTCATTCCTTTGTTAGGAAATGGGCAGAACTTCCATGAGGCTCTGGTGGAAATTTTTGTGGCATTTTCTGACCCTCTGCCCTCCCCCTAAAAGGTACCTGGCACAGCTTATGATGGAGAAAGAGGAGGAGGAGTATCATCCAGGCATGGCAGACTCGATGATGTTTCTCTGTGCATTCAGTACAGCCTCTGATTCCCCCTACTTTGACCTGTGCTTCTGGAACAGAGCCACAGGCACAGACTGGTGGGATCACATCATTATACATACCTGGGCTGACCAGGAGTGAGTCCAAACTTTAGCATGAAGAAAGCTACCTTTCTAGAGCTCTGTGAGCAGCAGAAAGACACATACTTGAGGCCACCCTGCCAGTCTAGAAACAGGTTGCTATTGTCATCATGAAGTTGGCTACTCCAGACTCCTACAGGTCCATTGCAAACCAGTTTGGTGTTGGGAAGTCTATCGTGGGTAAAGTAGTGGTGGAGGTTTGCTGAGACAATCAGGCATGTGGTTTACCCCAGTATGGCAGACATACAATATATTCCTAAAGGAATTACTGTCTGTGTTATTGTGGCTTGCTCTGCTCTTCACAATCTTTGGTGAGCCGTTTTCCCCTGAATGGACCTATGACAGCAGAGGACGACTGAATCGGTACTCTCAGCCAGAAAGTGCAGCTACCACAGCTGGAGGTGGATACATCCAGGCAACAGAGGTCAGGGATGCTTTGTGCACCCACATTGTGGATTTGCATGGCCCAGTGGAAGAGGCAGAATGTTACTTTGATGAATGGGCTTGTGGAAGGGGTAGTGTATGAGAACCCATTGATTACAGCGAGGGAGGGGATGTTTGCCTGGCAGTAAAATTCCACACCCCTTCCCAATGTCCTTATGAATGACATGACCACTTATGAAATGGATGGGGAGGAGGTTTATTCACTTTATGGATTGATGTAAGAAAGTGACTGAAGTATGAATTGCTATAGATAACTGTATTGATGGATAGTCTTTGCATACTAATTCCTAATTGTCCATGATCAAATGTTTACCTTTATTATTTTGAATACACAGAGATAATAGAAATAAATTTCTTGATGAAATAAAAAACTTTATTTATAAACATGCATTAGAAAAGTACATTCACCGATTATCATGCAGGCCAGCCGCCATTACCACACCAAAACACTAGTAATAACAGAATCTTTGAGGAAAAAAATAGTAAAAACCAATGTACATGAACAAGGGCAAACAGTGAAATCACATACAAGATAGAACCCCCCTACCATGGCATGTCTCCATGCTACCTATTCTCCTTTTCCTTCTCTCCACATTTGCCATGTGCTTGGCAATATTGGAGGGAGGAAAAGGCATCTGCAAGGGATGAGGTCAATATAGAGGACTTCATAGGGCAAGGTTGTCTGGCCCAGCCACTCATGGGGCCTGATTACATGGGCCACCGAGACATGGAGTCTTCCAAGCTGCTTCTGGACTACAGCACAGGGTAATGTGCAGGGGACTCAAGCTATGGTGTGAGTGATTCAGCAGGAGCTGCTGCTCTTGCAGGCATTAGTGATATGAGTCACTCAAAGAGCTCTTTATGCTGAGCTCTGTCATCCTCCATTAGCGGCCATTCCTGTTCCATGAACTGCAAAGCAAGTGCCTGCCTCCCATACTCAAATCCTGCCACTATACTGAGTAGCCAGCCTGAGCCTTTCCTCTTGCCGCTCACCATGCCTTTCCTCTAGCTGCAAGTCCCCCTGTCTTTAGCACTGGGCCTGCTTGTTGGCCCTGTCCAGAACTTCAACCATAAGTTCATCACAGAAACACTTTCTCTTGGAACAATCCGTGAAGGTCAATGACCCAGGTACTGCAGCCACTAGAGGTCAAGTGTCCTGGGACACGACAAAACACAGAGGGTTTACTGTCTCAAATAGCTCAGTGTAGGAACATAGGGGGAAAAAAACCCTCATAGAATTTCAAGGATATAAAATAATACTTTCAGAAATTGAAAGTGAGAGGGATGCTTCAGACCACAGAAGCCCCCTGGCCTGGACACAGCCTGGTTAATTACAGCGGAAAGAATTGCAGGTATGATGGCAAGTTAAAAATGCAAAGCTGCTTTTTTGATTTTAGAAAATTGCAAAACTACTTTTGGAGGGAGTGAGAGGGCAGGGGGAATTGGGGGTAGGAAGCTGCTATCAGTGTGTGTGCTACAAAAGCTTCTTCTATGATTTCAGGCTTTCCATCCTTTGGAGGACATAACGGTTCTTGCAGTGCTCAACTGGCCAAGGAGATGTTATTTCAAGCGGCTGATGGGAAACCTGCAGTTTATGCAGCCAAAGTATTCAAACATATCATGACTGAACAGCATTTTTGTGAGTGGAGTGGGCTGGGTCAGCTATCAAGATGACCTTGGTAAATGCGCCCTTCCCTGAAATGTGACTACCTATCTGGAGTTCCTGCTTCAGGAAAAATTTGCAGCTATCAGCACCCAGGATTAGGTCAGAATTTATGAGGGAATCAACAGGATGCTGCATTAGCTTCCACATGTTTTAGCCTGTTATGACAACATGCGAAGACACAGAAATCCAGAGCCTTCCTCTTCCCCATCCTCCCTCCCTGGCACATTTCTGGACAAAATTTCAAACTGCAATCATATTTGAAACAAATGATTTTGTCACCTATGGACTGCAGGCATTACCTCAAACTGAAATGGATTAGACTTGTGAATGGAACACAATTCCCTAAACACACATAGAGTTTACTGTTTCCAGGCTACTTGTGGAAAAGTAGAATGGTTACATAGAGACATACTTACAGACATGGCAATGGAAGGTTATTATTTTGAAGAAACAGGAATGGCCCTAGCAAAAATCTGTGTCTTTCCAGTAAAAATACACTTTAAAAGTGTCCTTTACTGCTTGCAAGTCCCAGTCGCTTTTTTTAATTCCACGTGGTGGGAAGGTGGGGAGATGTGCCACTGGCCACATGCTGCTAGCTGGGACTCCTCATAACATTTGCATAGGTTCATAGAGTAGAAATTTCTTCCACTGGTGTATTAGTAAACACGAAAATGGACCTGGGAACATACTGGGTTTAGGAGCAGTTTCTGTCCCATATGTGTCTACTGCAGGCTCCACAGTGGGCTGTTCTGCAAGGAGCGCATCAGCTCCTCCAAGTATGGACCAAGAATGTGCAGCTGCTGCTCCTGCTCCAAAGCCTGCTTTGGAACCAATTTGAGCAAGAGAATGACTTCATTGTCCCCCTCAGTGCCTGCTGCTGTCTCTCATCAGTCCCCATGATAAATTCTAGGGTTAGAAGGGCACCATCCTGGCTAACAGGTCATCACACACCCTGGTTAGCTCCATGCTGGGTGCAGATACTAGCACCCAGTCACATACCTCATAAAACAGGACTGGTTTTGGTGAGTTGCCTGAGGTGTTTTTCTGGTCCCTGGTTTTCTGATACTCACTCTTGAGCCACTTAATCTGCTCTCTGCATTGATCAGCAGTTCAGTAAATGTGCAAAACTGCCAGCTTCTTTGCTATTTGCTAGTATGTGTGGTCATTCCTGGTATTCTTACTAAGGTCCACAGATTTTCCAAAATCAGGCTGTGCTCCTATGACCATGAAACAGCACACTTTGCGAGGCTTGTTCTGTTTAGTCTCCATTGCAAGCACAGAAGGCTCAAAGATGGTGTGTTTGTAGCTCAGTAGTCAGAAGGGTTAATGCTGACTCACTGAGCTGCTGCAGTACACCAAGAGTGGCTGCTTCTTTTTTCAACAGAGCAGATTCAAGATTCTTGGACTAGAGAGGAAAAAAGAAGTTGGCCCATGCAATTGTGGAATACTTTTTGGAGGACTCCCGGGACCTGAGTTAAGTGAGGCTGTGTCTATGCTGCAAAGCAATAGGCTCAAACCATGGGTCAAGTCTTGGCCCTGATTCAGACCTTGCAGCCCTGAGGGGTCATGGGATCTTGGGTTTGAGCCCTGGGTTAGAGCTATTTGTCTATGAATAGAAGGGGGGTTAGGCCTGAGTCTGAGCCCAGGTTTACACAGCAGTGTGGACATACCCTCTACTTTCTACAAGAAGAAGTGACAATTTTTTTTATGCAAAAATGCCCCTCCTCCTATCAGCAGGGTAGGAGATTTGATTGGACCAGAAACTTCTGAGAGGGAGAGGGGAGAGCTCATGCACAGACATAATGGAGCGTAGCCCTGCCATGTGCCTCAGTGCATATGGGAAGGTGGATGGAAGAAGGGCTTCCCACAACCCCCACTTCTCAATTTAAACTCTCTCTGGGTATCTGAGGACCATCTGCCTGTGGTTGCTACCCCATCTTCCCCATTAATAGTTGAAATATATTGAGCTGTTTTTCTGGGATCCTATCGGTTGCCTGTTTTGGGGAACAGGTAAGATTTTTTTTTCCATTGGGCCAAAGTGGTACGGGTGATAGAATCATAGAATCATAGAACTGGAAGGGACCTTGACATGTCATCTAGTCTAGTCCCCTGCACTTAAGGCAAAACTAAGTATTATCTAGACCACCCCTGACAGTTTTGTCCAACCTGCTCTCAAAAATCCCCAATGATGGAGATTCCACCACCTCCCCGGGCAATTTATTCCAGTGCTTAACCACTCTGACAGCTAGGAAGTTTTTCCTAATGTTCAACCTAAATGGCTCTTGCTGCAAATTAAGCCCATTGCTTCTTATCCTATCCTCAGAGGTTAAGGAGAAGAATTTTTCTTGCTCCTCCTTGTAACAACCTTTTATGTACTTGAAAACTGTTATGTTCCCTCTTGGTCTTCTCTTCTCCAGACTAAACAAACCCATTTTTTTTCAGTCTTCCCTCATGGGTCATGTTTTCTACACCTTTAATTTTTGTTCTCTTCTCTGGACTTTCTCCAATTTGTCCACATCTTTCCTGAAATGTTGAGCCCAGAACGGAACACAATACTCCAGTTGAAGCCTAATCAGTGCAGAGTAGAGTGGAAGAATTACTTCTCGTGTGTTGCTTATAATACACATACTAATACATCCCAGACTGATGCTTGCTTTTTTTGCAACAGAGTTACACGATTAGCTCATATTTAGCTTGTGATTCACTATGACCTGCAGATCCCTTTCCGCAGTATTCCTTCCTAGGCAGTCATTTGCCATTTTTCATGTGTGCAAGAGAGTCAGGAAGGTTTTTCACCTTCTTTGCTGAATTGTGAAGGGCCATTTTAGGTTAAAAGGAGTAAGAATAGGAATTTTGATTTTAGGAGGTAATAAAAAATGTTTAGTTCATCACATCTTGTGGCTGATGTCTATTGCAGATAAAGGCTAAAAAGGTTAACTCCCTAAGGCAAATGGGATCCAGGATTTTTGCTGGGGGACTTTTTGCCTATAAGGAGAAGAGGAGACCTGAAGGCTTCACAGACTGAAGTCCCTTTTGGTACCCTCTATGCCTTTGCAGTGGAAATGGTGAGAGGATTCAGATGTGAGCTGGGTCCTAGAAATACACTAAAGAGGGTACCCCAAGTTATTGGTGGTATTGTGGAAGCCCACTGGATCCAGTTAAATGCCTGATATGTGGCAGAGTGTAGGGAGATACTCTTCATTGTTAATAAAGATGTGGTCTTTCACTTATATCCATTCCTGTGTCTTTCATTCATATGCGTGTCTTGATCAGAGTCAGTTTTTGGTACGTTTCAATAACTATACTATGATATATACAATTTCTGCTCACTTCATATTATTGACTTCAATGGGAGAAGACTTAGGTCCTTTTTTATCTGCCAGCTATTTGTATGTTGTAAACTATTCCATTTAATAGCCTCTCAGCCATCTTATTCTCTACCACCAGTCTTAAAGCTGCTTTCGTACAGCTACTTGGTTATTCTGCAGTACAAGCAAAATCAAATAAAAAATCTACAACTGTGAACTAGTAAATATGAGAAAGAGACCGTTTTAGTCCCCTAACCCTGTTCAAAGTTGATTGTGATTATTTTCCCCAAAGACTTTTTTCACAGGGTTGCTTTCCAATGGACCATGTTTTGACTGTGAGCAATGGCTGATTTTGAAGCTAATAATTTGATCCAAACCCAGCGATGCAACCAACTAAGCTTGATATTTTACAATCTAACCCTCTTCCATGCTATGGATATTGTTATTATTTTCAATCATGGAAAGCTTTTGCTTGTTTTTTTAAATTCTCAGCTACAATAAAAATTACTTGTACATGAATGTAAGAGAAGGGCTGATTAATTTCTATGCCTACCAACCTTGACAGTGCCCTCTAAGTAACAAATGGAGTAGTAAACTAACTGAAAACCATACAACAAAGTTGGGTGAACAGTGATTATTTTTTACCCTTTGGCAGTGGGAATATAAAGTGAAACTGTTTGAGTATTTTGTGGATATAGGGCCTCAAATCTCCAAGTTCTTGTGCTGGAAGTGAAGACAACGGACACTTCTGAGGAGGGACACCACACCCCAGAGAGCTGACGTTATATTTCCTAAAGCTGTGTCTCAAAGCATTTCTCCTGAAATTCATAGATATTTAAGCAACAATCATGTCAAAGTCTGGAGTCGCATTCTCATATAACTGTACCACTGGAATTAAACCACCATGTGCCACGCAACACCCTACACAATGCTGGTAAGAGGGGACATTTTAGATAAGGATATTGGATGAAATTTATGATCTCAGGAAAAGAGCATCCATGCACAGTAGAGGGGAGTGTGGTATTTATGGTGTTATCTTGATGATTAATGCATAGTCAGCTGCATGGACCTTAGTTATCTATTCCAGAAATATGAAAGTGAAGGTGATGTAACTGTAATCAGAACAAACTATCAAGGGAAGGGCTGGTTTCTCCATCTCTTGATGTTTTCATGTCAAGACTGGAAGATATGATGTAGTCAAAAACAAGTTATTTGGCTCAGTATGGCAGGAGCTGGGTGAAATTCTCTGGCCTGTGTTACACAGGAGATCAGACTACATAATTGAATGGTCTCTGCTGGCCTTAGAAACTATGATAAGGGGGCTGTTGCCCCCTTACTAAAACTTGGTGGGGTTGGTTCTCCCCACACCAGGAGAAAGGGCTGAAGAGGAGTCAGGATCCTTAGGTTAGCACTAGAAGTCAGCCAGATCGACAGGGTTGTCAAGCCAAGAGGGAGTCAAGTGCCCAAGCTTGGGCTACCAGGCAGAGCCAGTGAGAAAGCAGCAGGCTAGAGCTGAGCTGAGGAGAGTGCAGCAGGCCAGAGCAGAACCAGGGAGGGTGCAACAGCCTGAGCAGCCAAAGCAGCAGCCCAGAAACAGAGAAGCATCAGCGCCATAGAGTATCAGAGGGGTAGCCGTGTTAGTCTGGATCTGTAAAAGCAGCAAAGAATCCTGTGGCACCTTATAGACTAACAGACGTTTTGGAGTATGAGCTTTTGTGGGTGAATACCCACTTCATCAGATGCATGTAGTGGAAATTTCCAGGGGCAGGTATATATAAGCAGGGGCAGGTATAGCGTTGGAGTGAATCTCCTGCTCCCACAGCAGGATTGTGTGTGCTGGACAAGGGAGCAACAGGCTCTTCCCCACAGTCTAACAAGGGGGCATTAAGTGCCAGCCAAAGAGGGGGACATGGGCTGGAAGGAGATCAGAACTACAGGTGGAGAATGGGGTCTGTCACATAGAGTCCAAACCCATACAGGGGCCATGCCACACCAACAGCATCACAGCAGGCCCAGGAAGAAGACACCGGACTTTTACATTTGTTGTTACTGTAAAGTTTATTGCACTTTAGAGACTACTAGATTGAACCGTACCCAAGCATTTCCTCACTGTGCTTATGCTATGAAGCAGTCTTCATTACCAAAAGAAATGGGCTTGGTGTAAATAAATTCTATATGTTTAAGGGGATTGTGGTGATTACACGTTAAAAAGATAACAAGTGAGTTAGGAGTATTCTGAAGTAGGGGCACCTTCATCCCTGCCCAGATTTGGCCATGGAGAGATGGAGATAAACACCCAGGAACCCTTGGGCTCAGGTCTCCCTCTGCTGTGTGAGTGATTTTATAGGTATCATGATTTTTCCAGAAGTGGCACATAGGGGTATTCTTTATTATATAGTGTGTGCATGTGGAACACTGAAAGACCCTAGTCATTGGCAGGCCTCTGGAGTATCATGCATGAGCCTCTGCAGCATGAGCTAAAAGCCAGCTGGCTATTAATTAAGGTTGTACAGCAGACTCATTTAACTCTCTCTCTCTCTCTAAATGGTCTTGGTGTCACTAGATGGGACAGAACACCATATCCAGAAGGTGCGTGGGTTACACATGCTTTTGTAAAAATCTATGATGCTGCTGTTAAATTGAAAATTAGTGTTTGTGTGTATCTTGCATGCAGATGTTCTATGATACTTTTAAAATGTTTTTTGTTGCATGAATTATGCCAGCAACAACAAAATTAATCCTTTTAGAATATTACAAACTTGCTCAAGGTGATTAAAACTTGATAAAACATGAAATTGCTTTAAAGTTACATGGTGAAACACTTATATGCAGTGCAGTGTAGGAGGCAGTCGACTCATGGACTTTAAGGTCAGAAAGGACCATCACAATCATCTAGCCTGACCTCGTGAAAATCTCAGGCAATCTCACATTACCCACTCACTCCTGTAATAGACCCCTAACCTCTGCCTGAGTTACTGAAGTCTTAAAATCATGGTTTAAAGATTTCAAGTTACAGAGCATTCACCATTTACACAGCACACACTCTGCTTCATAGAGTGTTTAGGTTCTTGCTTCTGCAGCTATTGATTCTGCATTCTGATGTTGAGCATAAGGGCTGAAAATTGCTAGGTTCATTGGAGGGATCACATGTGCTTGGTGTCTGTGTATTGCTGTGCTCACTGACCTGTGCTGGAGTCAGGGAGGGGGAATAGCCTTGAAAGTCCAGTTGTAGGGCAACAGCACGAACCATCTGACTGACTACAAGGCCACCCATTAGCAACAAAACCATCCCTATCAGGATTTTAGAATTCTTAGTCTAGGCATTTGGAATTTGAGTTTATGCCACTAAATCGTCACCTCCTCTTCCACATCACTAACCTAGCTCTCAACAGGATTCTTTCCTCTAACACAGTAGGCCTGACCTCCCCTTAAAGTACTCCAGTGTAAATCAGGAGACAAAGAAATAGAAACAGTGAAGTTAAAACCAGTTTAAAATTGGTGTAAGTGAAAGAAGCATCAAGCCCACTAATAGAAATCTCAGCAGACTTAATTAGAACTCTTCTTTTGGTCTCTATTACTTTTTGTTGGTCTCTGTTCATTTCAATGAGCAGTATCCTTAGGAACCAGTAGCTAGAGGTCTAACTGTAAAATGTAGGTGCTGGCTTGAGTAGGTGTATAGACCGGAGGACAGGTGGCCTGTCCTAGCAGTCACAGCTGGGCTGAGGTCTGCCCACTAAGGACTGGTGATCAACAGACCAGAGCTGGAGGAATGACAAGCGCCATAAGCATGAGTCAGGATCAGAGGCAGTCAAGGATCCAAGACTGGCAACCAGAGGCAGTACTAAGTTAGAATTGGGAGGCAGGAATAAGGGTCAGAGTCAAGCTAGGGTCAGAGTCCAGTGATCAGGTGATCATGCAGGGTCTGACATTGCAGCAGGCCAAAATCTGTGTGGTTGCCCAGACAACTTCCTGGGGCAATCCCTGGGGTTAAATAGGGGGCTTGGCCAATCAGTGGGCAGCAGGGTGCCGCCACTATGGTCTATCAGGTGACACATCCTATGGCACCTTCTCTCCATACAGCTCCCTGGCTGGGCTTCTACATGGCCTCATGGTGGCACTGTGGGAATATCAGCTGTTCCAGCTCTGCAGACCTGTGTCTTAGGCCGTGACAATAGAGTACAGTACTAAACCACCACACAACATGAGGAGCTCCACAAAGATTTGAGCCTCAAGGGAAAAGCAGCCTGTTACCTCCTTTGTATATGGGGCATTGACTAAAAGTAGAGCTTCCAACTTCCCTGCCCTAGGACACCGTACATTCTTTGCGCTCCTATGAGCACAAAGAATTCAGTTGCAACAGACCTGTGAGTGGGCTGTGCAAGTTGCTGGCTCACTCCTTTATTTACTTCTACTCTGTGCACTCTCATAAAGGCCGGTCACAATTTGGAGCTTAGTGTTTGCCAGTCACTAGTTAATTTAGAGATGTATTATGAGAGGAATCCAAATCTTCCAGGGATCTATAAACCACATAGAATGTGGGATCAAAATTAATCTTGACATTATATGAGCAAAATCCTTTGAGTCTTTTTGTCTCCAAGTGCAGAGGAACTTCTGTGCTTTATTTGCCAGTTGATACCACTTAACCTTGATCGTCATGAAGAAGAACTTTGTAGTAAAATGTATTTATATGGTGGATTACTGCTTTATTTCTCCTTTTGTTTTTTAATACATTAAGCAATTCAGCCCTCTCCAAGAAGAAAACAGAAAAGAAAAAGAAAGGCAGATAATTAGTAACATATAAAAGAAATGATAATGAGTGTGCATAAGGTGAAAATGCAAATCTTCCACGTGTCTTTGTAGATGAAGGTGTTGGGAATCAGAGGCTAATCCATAGAGATTTCATTAATGAGCCAACAGGAGTATAACAATTCAGCAGATATTTAATAAATACCTAAAATATGTTTATACATCTGCTGCTTTCTCTTTTGTGATTTGTAATTAAAACAGCTATTGTTATCTCTCTTGGGTAGAATTCTTTGGTAGGCAGCACATGCATTTGTAAAGATAGCACAGACTGAATTGCTTGATTTAGAAGCTTTGATTTCAGGATGGGTCCCATGCAGGGATGAACAGCTCTGCTGTGTTTTGGGGGGTTTCAGTCTTCACCAATTGATTTTGTATTGTGATGTTAAGCAACCTGGTGTCACCAATTATTTTTCACAAACTTAGGTTTTTCAGACTATGTACAAATAATCTTTCCTGAAGAAAAAAATCCACTTTGATTTTAATAACCATGAAAAGGTTAAATCCATTAATGTTATAGTAATTCAAGTATGGAAGGATTGCATGTAGGGGAGTGGAAAACCCAGAAGGTTCAACTCATGGAACGTCCCTGGGATTCTTTGAGACAGAGCAGTGGTTCACTCTTATACTTATGGATTCTCAGAGGCTAGGAACCATATACAAGCCTTTCTACTGGGGGACTTCTTCAGATATGGCTCTCTCTTCACCAGGATAAGATGTGCATGATCCAGGGTTCTGTGCTGCATTAATTCTCCATTGTTTTATTTTGTTTTGCAGGACTTTTCAGGGTGGGATGACGCCCATCCCTTTGATCCCAACAACAGCTACCTAGCTCCTTCCTCCTGCCATCCCCATCCCATCTTAGAACCATCAGTATCATAGAGAGATGCTTAGGGCAGAAGTTGAAGGTGCTGTGGAGTTGGCTGAATCCCTCCTCTTCTTCCCTGCAAAGTTAATATTCAGCTTCAGTTTGTAACTAAACAGTTGAAGCACAAGGCCAAATTTGTGCAAAAGTTATAAACAACTGAAAATTGAATATTACACAACTGATCTCAAACTCATAATGCTGGGAAACCTCAAAATTGACACAGTGTTTCTCTCTGCATGTGGTCTGGAACTTAAGGAAATTTTTTATTGAGAATATTCAGATTTAGGTTTTCAAGTGTTAATAACTTCAGGGAAGACCAACCCTCTCCCAGAAAAAACTCCTCTTTAATGATACGGTGCTCTGGCTCCAGAGCTCATTGATGTTGGGAATCTGCTGGAGGCATGGGCTGTTTTTACAGAAGTCCTGTGCTTCCATATTGGCTTCTTCTTTTCTGTTTCTCTTGCTAGCAGCCTGGCAAGCATTACTACAGTCAATGAATGCCTCCAGAATCTTCCTACATCAAAAGTTCTCTCAGAATGAAAACATACCATGCAGCTTTCCCTGTCCCTGATACAATTATCCCTTCACTCTTTTCCTTGTACATTAATTTCTCCAGCATAGAGTTTTCTCCTCAGAATGTGATTTGGTGATAGGAATAATGTTTCAGAACACAGAGGCCCTAAGGGAATGATCCCTGCTTTACTATGTTCTAAGCAGAGTTGTTGTTTATTTCCAGACTTAGTGAAGCATTTACCCCTTGTGAAAGACTATGCACATGCCAAGTTTGAAGTTTCAACTTTCAGCTGTTTTGGACTGATTCATGCCCAAAATAAACATAGTGGTCAGCAGATATATATATTATATATTTTTTCATGGTCTGATAACTTCAAAATGGCTGAAGGGATTTCCTTCAAATGTTCCAAAATTATTCACTTTAGGAAAGAGACTAAGCATGAAAAGTTTCAAACCAAAAAAGATACTACGTTTTACAATGTGCCAAGCAGGGAAAATAAAAAAGGTTCTATAATACGGCAAGGTTAAATTTAATTTTTGCTGATAGTGAAAGCTATCATTTTACAAAGAAATTTAAATTTCTCTTTGAGAAGAGAACTACCTTTCTTATTTAATCTTTATTTTTAATGAGTACACTCCG
Organism: Gopherus evgoodei; assembly: GCF_007399415.2. Lineage (NCBI taxonomy): Eukaryota > Metazoa > Chordata > Testudines > Testudinidae > Gopherus > Gopherus evgoodei. The sequence continues at coordinate 332,273,792 of NC_044322.1, read as the reverse complement.
CCTAAATAGAAACAATTATATCTCTTTCAAAACAAAACAAAACAAAAAAACAAAGAAATCAACCCCTTCTGTCTTGATTCTAAAGGCAGCAGCAAGTTTAGTGCAGATGTCATACCTATGTATTTTATTCTTTCCTCTCTTCACACTAAAATTTTTCACCTGCTATAAAACTGAAGTTGATGTTAAAATACAATTCTAGTCAAAAGCACTGCTAATCAGATTGATATGTACATTGACAAATGATAGGATGAGTTGAAAGGGAAACTAACAGAAACTAACACGAAGGGGCAAAATAAGGATGGTGTGATGAAGGAAGGGGACAGAAAATAAGGAATGAGAGAGAGTAGAGAGAATGAGAGCGAGCGAGAGAGCATATAATTGATTTTCTGTGCATTTCTTTGACATCTGTGGATTTAAAGCTTAATCCTAAAGTGAAATGTGGACTCCATTGAAGTCAATGGGGTCAGGATTTCATTCCTAATGTTTAATTTATTGTTTTGGATGGAATTATTCCCATTTCAAAATCTTTTTAACATAAGGGGAAAACCCCTACTGTAGACTGAGCAAAAAGGTCCCTCTGTTGTGATTTATTATCAGGGTCTATCTACCCCTGAAACGTCCCTCATCTTAAGGTTCTTCCCACACATTCTTAAAAATAGATCATGAATCAGTTGTCTCTAAAACTATTGCTTTCCTTGACTTGAAAAGTCAGCAGATGTGATTGCATTCACTTTTATGAATCACTTCTGCTTTTTTTTTTTCTGAATTCTGTATAAGGATATTTAGATCTATGAATCCCAAGCAAGGAAAGCAGAGATCACACTACTTTGGAAGAAGTCCAGTGGGAGATGTCCTTTATACTCTGATGTGCATTTTGGGCACCTGAATCATTCTTGTGGTATATGAGAAATTTTGGGTTTTTTTTAATCTGTTCATGCCTCTGCAGTTTGTCTGGGGAAAAAGATCCAGTGAATTAGACATTTATGTGTACCTGTTTTTCTGGTGCTCATGCAAAGTGTTAACATATTTTCTTCTATAATGAAAACTCCAATGGGGAGAACGAAGGAGCTCCGAGAGCTTTCATGTGATTCCCACCGGAACCACCTGTTCTCTCTTCACTTGTTCAAAACAGCTGCCTAATTTGAAGTCTGGCTTTCAAACAGTTCAAACCAGGTACACTAATAAAGTGAGGAAAGAAAGGGGGAAAATACCAACTTCTATTATGCTGTGTGATCTTTTTAATGAATAATGTATGGACGTATCTGACACTTCTTGACTTTTGGGGCAATTTTTTTTCTCCATTGGTTCCTGTTCCTTCATACTATACGTGGTCCTGATCTTGCTTACAATGGTTTACATTAATCTCAAGAGAGGCGATCCTTATTTACACCAGCATATGTGAGAGAAACGTCAAGCCCACTATTCTTCATTCTCTTTTCACTCTCTCAAGCCGATTTTGCAGTGATCGACAATCGTACAGCAAAATTTTTTGTCCTCTTCACACACTTTGCTATAGGATCACTTCACTTGACTCTGTTCTTGGTCCCTCACTCTTTTCTATCTCCTTCTGTAGGTTGAGGAATTCCCCCACTTCACCATGCTCTTATCATCACACTTATACAAAAGCAGATTCAGTAATGGTATGTGAGGTTTTGTTTGTTTTTCTTTTCCTTAAACTACTTAAATCAAAAATCATCTCCATTCATTTTCACCAATCTCAGTGTGGAAATATTTTTAGGACTCAGATGTTGTTTACTGAATTATCATGTTTTATAAGACTGAGTTGGTTTTGATAATGCGTTCGGTGCCTGCCATTCACAGAAGTAGAAGACTCAAATTTCAATGAGACTTGGATTGAGCCCAGCAGAGGCAAATTTTATACAGTTGGCTTTGGGGTAAGAATATGAATTTGAATAAACAAGAACTGATCTGAACCTTTCTCCCAAATAGGGGTTGTTGTTTCTGTTTGGCTTCTGGGGTTTAACTGAGGTGTAAAATTGCTGGCTCAGGCAAACTGCCTGTAGACTAGAATCACAGTCATAAGTGCAGTGAAGGACAAAGGGGCACAAAGTCAGGAATACAGAATGAAGACTTTTTAGTTTGTAATCCCCTTGGAAGCATTAATTTAACTTACAGAATTTCTACTAGCAGCATCATAATGAATAAACACCCCTAAACAAATCCCCTTCAAGGACAGGGAGGTTTCTCTTTGCTGCAGGGGTTGGAAGTCTTCAGCACACAGCCCATCAGGGTGATCTGCTGGCAGGCTGTGAGACGTTTTGTTTACATTGACCGTCTGCAGGCACAGCCTCCCACAGCTCCCAGTGTCTCACGGCCCTCCAGTGGATTACCTTGATGGGCCGCATGTGGAAGGTTGCTGACCCCAGCTTTACTGGAATGATCTACAGGTGGGAGAACTCCTAATCCATACTAAGATTCTAGAACTGGAACTAAACCTCAGGACTGAAGGGAGTTCTTACAGCTAATACACATTTTTGAGCTTAACTAAACTCCTGGCCTGGAATAAACTTCTAAGCTATGTCAGTCCCCGCAAACTGAAATGAGTATCTCAGGGCTACAACAAGCTTCTGACCAGAAAGAACTTCAAAATGGATTGAGCACTTCAGGGTTAGAGACCAGCTTAGAAATCTGTTATCCCCACCTCTAGGTTGTGGCCAGTCAGCTCCCTCCAGCTGACCCAAAATGGATCCTCAGAGTCAGCTACAAACTCTGTAGCTTCTCCCACCTCCAAAGAAATATCCATTAAATATTAATACAAAGTAAAAATAACCTACATCTCTTAGTCCTTCAAGATAGTTAAAAGGAGAAACCAAACCTATAGCATATACCATGCAGATGGATTCTGCCTTCCTACCTCCCCTTAGAACTCAATAAAGAACTTCTGTACAAATAATATATGTTACTCTTTCATACACTTAGCCCATGACTACCATACTGCTTGGGCTGGTTTGCTCTTCCACAGGTTAACAGGTACCCCAATGCCTCTCATAATGTGTATGTACAAGTTTTTCTTTCCTTAATGTTAATGTCCTGAAGTGGTTGTCCAATGTTTTGTACATATATTTAAAAAAACACCAACACTGCTGATGAAATTAGCATGTCCTAACATATTTCTGTGCCACATATGCAACCCCTTTTTATCATTACAATTGCAATGTATATGTGGCCTAACAAATCTGTTTGTGTCAGCACATACAGTACCAGACTTTCAAAATATGTTCAGCCCCACTTATAACTGAGCTTTAGAAACAAAAATAATATTTTACCCAATTAAATACAATCATATGTCAACAAATTCAGAGGACCTTCATGCTTCTAGGACCAGCTCTAGTGCCAGACAGGAAGACCGGCCCAATAACTAGGATAATAGTCTAGGAACAGGAGATCAAGAATCAATTATCTGCTCCACCAACAGGCTTTCAGTGTGACCCTGAGCAAGTTGTTCAGTTTGTTTGTGCCACAGTTCCCTGCCATAGCTGCACCCTGTGAGGTAGGGACATGTGATGATCCCCCATTTTATATATATAAAGACTGAGTCCAGGTCTACTCTACAGACCTATATTGATCTAACTATGTTGCTCAGGGGTGTGAAAAATCCACACCCCTGAGCAACGTAACTATACTGACCTAACCCCCCCCCATGTAGAGAGCAGGAGAAGCTCTCCTGTCAATATAGTTATTGCCTCTAGTGGAGGTGGATTAACTATACCAATAGGAGAAACTCTCCCCTCGATTTAGTAGTGTCTTCACTAGAGCACTACAGAAGCACACCTGCACCACTGCAGCTATGGCACTGTAGCATTGGATGTAAAAACAAGTCCTGGAAGGTGCTCAGATGCTGTAGTAGTGAGGGGCCTATAAGGATGTAAGCTAGAAAGATGCTGAGTGCTCTCCACTATGATTTAAGTCAACAGAAACTGAGGATGAAGAGCATCTGACAGGGTCAGGGTGTCAGTTAGTGCTGGGTCAGCATGAACTTATCAGAAAACCCAGCTGCTAGAAGCCAGTCTATTCCTAGGACTGGGGTGCTTGCCTATGAGTCAGGAAATCTGAATTCTGTTCCTGGACTTTGGTGCTCACCCAAGTTTCTTCACCTGTATCATTTCTCACACTTTGCTTGTCTTGTCTTTAAGGCAGAGAAATCTTTTACTGTACATATTTATAGTACCTAATACAATGAGATTGTGACATCAATATGGGGTATGAAATACAAATTCTTGTAATGAATAATAATGTTGCAGAAAGAAAAACCACCATGAACAGCAGCCATCCCACAGGCTCCACTCTTCCCTCAGCTGCAAAGCTTAGTCTCACACAGGACTTTAATATGACTTAGAAGAAGAGCAGCATATGCCACAAACATAGCACTCCTTCCATGTCCTCTCCACCACACCTCAATCCAATGTTTACAGATCTTTCCACTTCCAGAAGAGAACATTTGACTCTCCCTTGGGCTTCCAGATTTCTCTTACCATATCCATTAGTTGTGCACTCTGCACTTTGACCATGCTGCCCTCCCATCTGTCTCTGGTCCCCCATCTATTTACCTTCTTACTCTGCTACATGGAGATAAAATCTTTTTTCACTGTATTTAATGATTCTGAGTCCCAGTCCCATCAAGGAAGCTAATTCCATGCAAGGAGATGAGCCTCTTTTGTTTTGGGCAATTGCCAAAGCCTTTATGTGAGAAGCTGTTAGATTAGACTTCTCAGTGAGAAAGAAACAAGGAAATTAGTGTGTGGCGGAATCTGAGACTAAAATTAGCTATTTTGAAAAGCAAATCTCTGATAAATACAACTAAGATTTATGGCTAAACTTACAGGCAGCACAGATGGTATTTGATGACATTTCATCTTACGGGGAAAAATATTCTTTTTACATTAAAACATCAACTTTATAGATTCAGGATTATCTGGCAGAATATAACACTTTTCTGTGTATGCAATCAGCACACTTACAAACTCACTGCTATCTCCTGTCATCAATCTGGAAGATATTTCAAGCATGTATTGCATTTTCAGATTAATTTCATTTGTTTTCCTTAACAACCAAGGACAAAGGAAAATTAAAGTCATGTTTAAACATTGAAGAGCTACAGTTTCTGATCTCCAGTTGAAAAGTCATTAAGTCCCCCCAGCGTCAAAACTTTGTGAAGCCAGGGTTTAGACGGGCGATAAGTTTCTGGGCACCGAGTAGGAGGCAGCAGTGCACATGCCCAGAGTTAGGATGCCTAGGGTACATTTACCCTGAAAATGTAGGTACTAAGTGAGTTTAGGCACCACAGGGTTTGGCAGGTGCCTACTGGATTTAAGTGCCTAAGTATCTTTGTGGAACTTGGGCCTACTTCTTCCATGGAGGGGGAACCTCTTTAGAATGAAGGACACACATCCCTGAAAAGAAAAAAAAACCATGCAAAGTTTCCCATCCTCTGGATGGGTTTTCCTCAATCAGGGAACAATTATGGCTTTATAATTTAGCTAGCACTGCGTTCTGTGAAACACTATTCCTCTTTTAGTACAATCTCTTGAACAAATCCTATTTGGTTTGGTTACTAAGGATCACTTCCGTTTCTTCGCCTGCAGATATTGGTTAGAGCTTTTGAAACTGAAAAACAGATTTGCTAGAATACTTGTGAATAAACTACTTGAATTTGATTGGATGCTAGTCAGAGAAGGAGGCCTTTCTATATGTTATTCATAATCTCCAAAACAACCATTGGTATTCATGAAAACTTTTGCAGATTCTGAAGGGTTAATTAATGTATGCCAGAAATGGAGTATTTGTTATTATTCATCATTCTCCTGTACAAAAATTTCTGACACTCAGGGAGCAAAACTAATATCATTTGACCAATCATAATCTATGAATTTTGAACAAAGAATAACCAAGAATTGCAGTGAACAAACCACCCATTGTCTGAAAATAATGGACCAAGCCTTCAGCCGCAGGACTCCACTGAAGTGAGGGAAGTACTTGCCAAATCACTTGGATAAACAGGGCCCAAACCTCAGCCCTAGTTCCCACTAATTTGTACTTCTCAGGCAATGCGAAGTGGATAGGAGTGCGGGAGAGAATCTTGCCCTGTTTGTCCAGGAATTTGGTGAACACTTACAAGTAACAAATACATTAACAGAAATCAGGAATAGTTTATAAACTGTTCGTGAACGCAAAACGGCCTCAGTTCATCTGATGTCTTGTTCAGACAATGCCATTGTAATCTTATCGGGGAGATGTTGGATGGAATGGGAACTGAGTTACTGCAGAGAATTCCTTTTTGGGTTCTGGCTGGTGACTCTTGCCCACATGCTCAGGGTTTAGCTGATCGCCATATTTGGGGTCGGGAAGGAATTTTCCTCCAGGGCAGATTGGCAGGGGCCCTGGAGGTTTTTCGCCTTCCCCTGCAGCGTGGGGCACGGGTCGCTTGCTGGTGGTTTCTCTGCAGCTTGAGGTCTTCAAACCAATTTTGAGGATTTCAATAACTCGGTCCTGGGATAGGGGTTGTTATAAAATTGGATGGGTGGGGTTCTGTGGCCTGCCTTGTGCAGGAGGTCAGACTAGATGATCAGATTGGTCCCTTCTGACCTATGAGTCTATGAGTCTATGAGTCTTATAACAGTAAAATTTCAGGTGCCAAGACTACCTGTTATGTTCAGACCTACTACTTTGACTTCAGTCAAAGATTTCCATACTGGATTAGATGTTTTATGTTTCTTATAAAACATTCTTCATAAGGGTTTTTGCACATAGAGTTAATTCTAACACAGAGAAATGTAAATTAAAGCATCTGAGAACACTTTGACAAACATTCAGCTATGTACAGGAGCAGACTGAGGGATGTTTAAAAATCATAGAAGCTTCAAGATTAATCCAAACTTTGGTGGAGTGATAGAAGGGCTGAACAAATCCTCTGAACATTCTGAGTGCAATTTATCACTAGTAATAATTAAATTCTTGATTTATTTCCAAAGATTTTTAAAGGAGGATTATTTAAATATATTTGATTACCATACTCATATACAGTAGGGCCTAGATGTCTGGAAAAGAAGCATCAGAAACCCAAATGAAATAGCATTTGATTTTTTTAAATAGATGTAAATATACTGACCGAAAGTGCTATGTAAGTAACTTCCCTCTGACAATTATTCAGGATTCTTTGTAAGATGTTACTGTTACAATGATCTTATAGTTTCTGAGCCAAGTCTTCTCCCACAATATATTCTAAATGTAACATTATGTCCAGACACTGTATTTAATATGAAAGGAGAAGGAATTTAAAATCTTTAAGAAATAAAGTGTTAGGTACAGTAACTATTTGCAAATTTCATTCACGCTTTCCTTTTTGATCTGCTAAAGCTTCAACTCACATTGTGTTTAAAACATCTATTGCAAGAAGCATGATGTAATGGGGCATTTTTTCCTGTGTTCCACTCAGCAAGGATATAATATTTGCACTTAATAATAGCTTTTCCTTATCTCATTTAATTCTGCTCCATGTCACATTCCCTGGAAAACTGTCTTGCTTTAATATGTGCTGTACAAACTTTCGTATTATTAATGGAACAGCTAACAACAATGGTGGAAATGTTGCAGGAAAATTCAAATTCTTAAAACCTATTTGCAAGAAATATTTTACACTACCCCACTTATTTAGGGCTTTACCCTCCAGGGTGCTGACTGCTGAGTAAACTATCCTGTTCCACAAAAACACTTAAGTGGGTGCTCAGTTTTAGGCATGTGAATATCCCTGTTTTGTTCAATGGGACTACTCATTTACTTAACTTCATGTAAAGGCTGAAGTGTTTTGCTGGATCAGGCCATATTGCCTAGCACTTTGCAGGATACAGTCCTTACTGAGCCAAATCCTGCAATCCTTATTCAGAGCCCTATCCTGCCCACATCGAAATCAATGAGAACGGCACCTTTGAGTTAAATGGCAGCAAGATCTGACATTTATTGGTTAGCCAAGCAACACTCTTGTTTCGCCATATCCTCATCTTAGTTACCCTGATGTATGCTCATTGACTTCAATGAAGCTTCACCTTAAAAATCAGTAGGTGCTTGGCATTATAGTGATGATGGACCTGCTCCCTTTGAACTCAATGGCAAAGCATACAGAGGGCTCCGAATCATAGAATATCAGGGTTGGAAGAGACCTTAGGAGGTCATCTAGTCCAACCCCCTGCTCAAAATGTTGGAAAGGGCCCAAAACAATAGCAGCTGTTTTGCTATTAAAATACTTCCACCCCTTGTTACAAAGGCAGAGTTCACAAAGTTTGAAAGAGTTTGAATTTTTAAATGGAATTGTAAACCAACATTCCAATTTGTGTGAGTGAGAGAGACACTGTAAAACTGCATACTCATGCCTCATAGCTGACAGCTAAAGATATACAGCTACACACAGGAATAACAGATATTATTTCCAATCTAAGTTCAGATAATGTTGTGAGTAAAACACATTCTCCGTGTAGTATGATATACAGAACTGTTTCAAGCTTCCCTTAATTCTTATATGCATATTCTTGTTACCCTCACAATTTATAAACTAGATTATTTTCACATACTACCTAAATATTGAATATCAACCATGGCCTAAATTTTCTTTGTCATCAGTTTGAGCACAGACAATGTTGGTAAGAAGATGATATAATGTAGCTGGCAGGTAGCAAGTTAAGACTATTGCAGCTAACCTGCTAATTTGTCTGCGCTAGCAAAGCAATGCCCAATACTGAAATACTGTGCTCACGTGTCATCAAGCTTTCAGTATTGTTACCCCCATCCTATCCCCTCTCCTATCTGTTTGTTTCATACTGCTGTTCAAATAATATTATACAATTCCACAAATATTGTAATATTAAGCTCATTTGAACTGGGGACTATTTTACCATATGTCTGTGCAGCACCTTACAACATGGTTCCCAAACAACTTGAGGCCTGTAGGTACTATTGTAGTACAAATAAATAAATGAATACATGATTCATAAGATTTTTACCATGGAACATACTTCATTTGTAGTATATATTAGGGTTGGTCAAAATGATTTGCATAAAGGAAGATCCAACTTGAACCTTTTCAACAAACTCACCAGAAACTGAGTTTTCTTTCTTGTTTTATTTTTATTTTTAATAATCACCTCAATTGCCATTCTTTTCTTGGTTTGAGAAATGGTCAGAACCTGGAGAATTAAAATATCCATGATTCTGTATTTTTAATATTTTTAAACTGGTCAAACTGGGAAGTGCTGGAAATCACACACAAGGGCTCATGAGATTTTTATGTCTAGACTAAGAGATCTAGATATGCTTTCGATAACTTCTAGGTAATGTTCTTAACTGAAATTTCAAACCTTTTGAAGTATATGTGCTGACCATTTAATCTATACTGTATTACAAAACAACCATTGCTTAATTGCTTATGGTTTGTGCAATAGAGCTTTTTTATCCTGAAAAACATCAATAAATCCTCCTAAATATTAGGATTATTCAGCATAGAAAACAGTGTTATTTGCAATAACATGAAAGTTCATTTTTTTTATGTTTTGCCATTTATAAAATGTGCTTATCATAAATCTATCTCATACCATCAATTTTTAAGCAGAAGTCTACTATGCTGATCGTGGGCTTATGGTCATTACAGGCCGATATAACATAGCAGCTCTGCTACTGCTGTTGTGCAGCGCCTAATGGCACACATTCAGAAAGCAACATTGGGACCAGCACAAGTGGCAGCTTTTTACCCACCCATGACTTCCACTCAGGGGTTCTGTGGAAAAATATATGTGATCATGTATTTAAAAACTGTATCGTTATGCACACACACAAGGGCCTGAATTAAAGTTGCCTGTTTCCCCTGAAAACCATGGATGACTACAGAATCAGCAGGATTAGGGCAGGTACCAAAGAATTAAAATCTGGCTAACTGAGCAGGTAAATGATTTTTATTTAACCTATGTTTTGTTAACATGTATCAAACACAACACATAAGAAATTATTAGCATAAAGTGCTGCTCTTCTCCTTCGCAGATCACATTTAAACTTCATTGTTGTTTGTCTTTCTCAGGAAACTGGTTCTTTTCATATGGGTGGAAACACTACTTTTAAAAATCTACGTTTTGGGGAAACCAAAATGTGAAGGCCAAGACTATAACAGGGTTCAAAAAAGAACTGGATACATTCATGGAGGATAGGTCCATAAAAGGCTATTAGCCAGGATGAGCAGGGATGGTGTCCCTAGCCTCTGTTTTCCAAAGCTGGGAAGGGGTGACAGGGAATGGATCATTTTATGATTACCTGTCCTGTTCATTTTCTCTGAAGCATCTAGCTTTGGCCACTCTTGGAAAACAGGATACTGGGTTAGATGGACCTTTGGTCTGATCCAGTATGGCAGGTCATATGAACTTGGAGAGATTTATAAAAATATAAAGGGATTATTTCTCTAAATATTAAAAAAAAAACTTGTTTGGAGACTATTTACAGTTTAAAGTTGAATGTTTAAAACTATTTAAATAGATTGGGGAGAGGCAGTGTTTGAAAGAAGCTAGAGGGGGAAAAGGTCATTTGCAAATAATGTAATTAATTGGCTGCTCTGGGATTCTAACTAATTGGGAAAGAAATGGGAAGTGGAGGAAGAATCTTTAAAAAAGTTGCATTTAATCTTTGGCCTGATAGTGATTGACTTTGTGTATTTTTTTGGTTGTCAACTATACAGCAAATAGCACATCACTTGGTATGTTTTTTTTCAGTGCTTCGGGGGGAGAGGGAGCAGGATGCTCCATTTCATACTAGTCTTTTTTTATTGAGCCTATCAGGCAAAGCATCACACGGTGCTTTATATAATAAAACTAATCAAAGCAATGAAATACAACTGAAGCTAACATCTGACATAAAATTCAATAAGCAGTAAAAGCTATTGCTTATCAAAAGGCTGTGCTTTCAACCTGGATTTGAACGCTAAATTAGGCTGAAGTGTCTGCACAACAGACATTAAGGAGTTCCAAGGAGGTAAAACACAGCCACAGATATCTCTCAGATATCTTTGGAATAGAGAAGAATGCAGCAAAATGTGAATGATGCAATGATCCTGGAATCAATACACATATTTAACCGAAAATGAAGGAAACTATTTCACTGACAAAGTCATAAACAGCCTTATAATTGTAGGTGCAGGGTTACGGTCTGAAGCGTAATCTCTCTAATATACAGGGAATTTGACTCCGGGTTTTGCTTTACTTTCATCTCTATTTATAATTTCCTATTATTTTAGCTGGTGGCCTTTCCCATTGTTATTTTGCTTTGTTTTTTTATATAATCATAATTATACATTTGTTATCACTTTGATAAAGCAGAAATAGAACTAATTTCATGTTGGTCTTTTGTAGCTATTCTTTCTTTAATAAATAGTTATGAGTTTGCTTTTTGGAACTATTGGATCCCAATCTGATTGTGCCTTTTTGAACACTAATCAAAAAATCATCAAACTTAAAAACAATGAACAGTTAGCACAAATTTGGCCTCCTTTCCAATTCCAGCGATTTCTTTTATAGGACTAATTAACCCTAATATGTCTTGTTTAAATTGACATTTAAAAGGAGATTTTAAACTATGGCTGTTTTTATAGATGTAATATTTATGTCTGGCTGAATTGATCTCTTCCTAACTTTGTTTTTTTTTTTGGAGGGGGAGAATTTGCAGAGTTTTGATCAGATCTATATTGCATGAGTTTCATGGTTATGGTACTTTTAACACTGTGGCCTGTATTTTTATGATAAGAAAGAATCCCTTATCCATTTTTCTTCTACTTTAATACATCTTTGGATTTGAAATACTAAAATATTCATGCTGAATTTGTCACTAAACTGTAGGTGCTAAAATACGCTATTATATAAAATATGCTGAAAGAGTAAGAGCCCTATTCATAAAAATAGACTTAGCCCATTTCCATCCCTGTTTGCTGAATATCTTAGGGTCAAACACATTGTTTTGGGCACATTTTTCATATAAAGTACATTTTCATGTGATATTATGAACTCAGTCCTACAAAGTGCTGAGAACTCTGGCCCCTATCCAGCAAAGGGATTTACTTTAATGGGACTGCTCATGCAAAAAAGTTCAGTACATGCTTAAGTGCTTTGCTGGATCAGGGTCCGAAGGCTCAGCATCTTGTAGAATCTAGCCCTATAACCTGTGTTTATCCTTAATATACTGTAGAGGGATCATTCTCACTCACTGTCTTTTAGCCATAACATGAATAGAAAGCTCAGATAGGAACAAGAACAGAGGTAAAATGTGTTTTTATTTGAAATAATGATAACAAAGGTTCCTATAAGGCTGGTGGCCAAGTGAGTAATATGGTTGTATATACATAAACTATGGTAAAGATAAAAAATTAATCTTTTAGTATACAAAAATGATCAAAGTAGCCACTGAGTGCACACAAAATTATTAGTGATGGATGCAGGTCAATATGAATAAACACTCAGACCCTCTGGATATTGACATGAATTATTTGAATTTCTTAAATCTATAGCAAAACTGGGGTAGAAATCTCATGAGATGGGGCTTTATAAGGATATATCTGGTACTTCTTTCTTTTTGTCAGGTGAGAGATTCTGCAAAAACAGGCCCCCGGAATTTGGGCACTTCCATTTGGTTTCCAGACGGAAGCAGGAAATCAAAGAAATAAAAATGAATATGATCTTTTTAAAAAGTTAGTCAAACCTTTCTTAATGTCCACAAAAAATATGAAAAAGCCCAATAATCTATGACATCTTATTTTAACCCTTTTGTTCTGCCTCCCTTCTCCAAAGCTGTTGGCAAACCTATCAACTATCCCTTCTCCCAACCCCCCGGTGATTTTTGATGACTCTTCTATCTGCACATTAAAACTGCCACACAAATTGTATCTGGTCTTTATAACATCTCAAAATTCTGAACCTTACACATTCCTACAACCAAAAATGCTTGTTCATGACTTGGTTTATCTCCACAACAACTACAACCACTCCTCTCTGGCCTTCCTCCTTCCTGTCTTGCTTCTTTCTAAATCTTTCAGAACACAGCAACAGAAACTCTCTCATCCTCTCCTTCAATATCCTACACATTTCTTTCCCTAGCCATATTTTCTTCCCACTCCCACTACATTGCATGAATGAACTCAGCTCAGTACTTCCCTCCTATACTCCTCAAACTCCTTTTGCCCTTTTATACTTTCGTGTTGCCCCACTGTTGGAACACAATACCAAATGCTTGGTACACAGCATACTCCTTCACTTTTTTCAAATCCTTCAAAACACATACTTTCATATGGTGTCTTTTATTCTTTACACAGTAAATGCAATAAGTAGGAACCATGTGGATACAGAGAGGGTCCAAATAATTGTATTTACTAACCATACCAACATGCAGTGCTATCTATGTATACATACTTCTGCTCTGGAAGGGTTCTGTGGCTTCTGCAGCATGAAAAACAGCGAAGGCCATAAGAGGGGTCCCAAACAATTTAAAAGGATTCTACCCAATTCCTATACACTACCTTCCACAAAACCTACACATGCTAAAGCAATGCACTTCAATGAAAATGCCAGCCCTGAACTTACCATCTTCTGAGAGTTGAAACATTCAGTCCCTCATAGGAGGTGTGACTCACTAAGGCCTTGAACTGCCATTAGGGCAGGACCATAAGTTGCCACACTAATTTTCAGAGTCCACATAGAGAGCACTAAAATATACCCATATGAAGAGTGTTCAGATACTGCAGTGATGGGTGTTGAAGAAAACCCTAACATAAATAGACAAAAAAGTTTGAAATCCTTTTTGACATGAAAAACATGCCTAACGTTATGGAACAGAATTCTGAGCTGGCAAAATTGCTTTGACTCCAAAATGAATATGAAGGACACTGTAGTACTGAGATAGGCAGATTCCTATAACCTTATTCACATTTCCACTCCATACAGCTAAATGCAGTGCCTTGCATCGTGTCAAATATCAGAGGGGTAGCTATGTTAGTCTGGATCTGTAAAAGCAGCAAAGAATCCTGTGGCACCTTATAGACTAACAGACATTTTGCAGCATGAGCTTTCGTGGGTGAATACCCACTTCGTCAGATGCATCTGACGAAGTGGGTATTCACCCACGAAAGCTCATGCTTCAAAACGTCTGTTAGTCTATAAGGTGCCACAGGATTCTTTGCTGCTTTTACAGATCCAGACTAACATGGCTACCCCTCTGATACTTATTCACCTTAAATACTACCATGCTATACAAATGGTGACTGCAATCAGTGGAACCACTTGTCACATAAGGTGCTTCTCTTAGTTAGAAAAGAGAATGGAGTCTCAGAATCTGGCCCACAGAAGGTGTGTCCACTTGCCAAGTGGTAGTAGATTTGGAGGCCTTGAAGCCAATCAGTTTCCTGTCAGACAATCAGTGATACAGAGTCAGGGTACTTGTTTAATGTAATGTATTTATTTCCAAGATACACTCAAGACCAGTTAACCTTGAATAGTGTTAGTCACAAACAATTCTCCATTGCATAAAACTCAACTAAGGCACCTTTCCAGCTTGGCATAGAGGTCATGCTGGTGTAGCGTTCAAGGATGGTAAAAACATGCATGGCGTGCTGCTCTGCATCAGAGAAAATTAATATGTCATCCAGCTATACCACTAAGTACTGGTTCAGCACATCCCAAAACGACACTAATCTGCTGTTGTCATGTGTACCAGTTTCTAAACCCCTCAGATGTCCAGCTTGGTGTGCACCTGGGCAGCACCCACATGGCCCAACAGCTTGGGGATGAGCAGAAATGGATAGCGATCCCTCTTTGTGATTTGGTTCAGAGCCCTGTAATCTACACAGAGTCAGAGGCTTTCATCTTTCTTTTAGTAATAGTAAGTAATAAGTACTAGAGTCCAGGTGGATGAGGGGGATTGTGAATAAATCCCTTGGTCAGGTTTTCTTGAAGGTAAGCCCTCAGGGAGGCTAGTACAGATTCTGACATGGCATAAATGTACCCAAATGGAATATTTGCCCCTGTTGAAATTCTCTGGGGTAGTAGTACTTCAGGTATGGTGTCTGGGAGTCTGCGTTCTTTTTTTTCAAATACATCAGCATAATCATTGTATTGGGAGGGGGGTTGGGGTTTGGGATCTGCTGGCCATCTGGCCAGGCCAAGTATCATAATGCTTGATCCCTGGGAAATGGTTGCATATTCTCGACACTGGAGTCCAGCAGTGCTGTTGGCAGAACTCTCAGAGGAAGCTGACCATCAGTATCCCCCACTGGATGTGTGGATTATGGCAGACCAGACCAACCAGGAGACTGCCAGACTCAGAGAAAAGCATGGGGAGATGACATTGAATTGCAGCATCTCCCTATGCCTTTCAATGTAACTTCCAAGGGCACAGTTTCCATGATCACAGATTCAAAGGACAAGGGGGATCCATCAATTAAGTACCATATCTGGGCGCATTTTGCCTCTAGGGGAATCTGCAGGTTTAGGGCTACTTCAATGTTGATGAAGTTATCTGCATCACCTGAGTTAATGAGTGGTTGCTGCAGGAGAATTTGTTGGAGGTGCTCAGGTACACAAAACTTGACTAGAACTTCTTGGTGCAGTATCGCTTGCCAGAAGTTGGTGTGCATTCCAGTCAGGACCATGGTTTGGGACTCATAAGTACACTTTGTGGGGACGCCCAGGCTGGTTGCCCTTAATCTGCCTGCGTTGGCTCATTTCACAGCTCTCTTTGGGCTGTGCTTTGCATGGGGCAACCAGAGATGGCATGGCCTGGCTCCCCTTAGTAAAAACACAGGTTGAGATGTTGATGTTGCTATTCTTCCTCAGGAGTGATTTGCCAGCAAGTCAGGTCTACCTGCATAGACTTAACTGTGCAGCTGGTCTTGAAAACTGGGAGCATGGTTGTATCATTTTGCTTCTCTCCTCTCTTTGTTCCTGTAGTCGATTATCGAACTGTATAGTGAGATCAGTAAAAGCATCCAGGTCTCCTGGATTCTTGATCCAGGCCGCTCATCCTTGAATTCCTCTCGCAGGGTCCAACCAGAATTCCTGTTGTTAGGCTGTCTCATTCTAGGCTATATCTGATGTGAGCCAATGGATATGTGCTGCATAGGAGGTGGCTGTACCTTGCCCCTGCTGGAGTTTATGCAGGGCTGTTTCCATGGAGTGAGCACAATTGGTTGATGTCACTCACTGGACAGCACCCCAGATTCACAAAACTGGACTGTCAGTATCAATAATGCATCTCTAATCAGGAGGCTGACTAACAGGCTACCTTGTCCACTTCGGAGGACTATATCTGCGGATGAAGCAGGAACTGAAGGCTACACTGATTCATGAAATATGTAAATCTTGGGGGATCACTGTTAAAGCATGCCAGCAGGGTCAGGAGGGGTGTTGGCTTTGGGTGGTGGGGGAAGGAGTGTTGTGCAAGAGGTCAAGACTGAAGCGCAGTGTTTCCAGTACAAAGTTGGAGCATTTGCTTCTGCAATGTCTGGTTTCCAGCAGCCAAATGCAGAGCTGCCTGCTTGAAGGTGGGCTACCTGCTCGTGAGATGCCAGTGCCCCTTGAGATAGTAGGAGTTCTGCTGGATCTGTGCTTGGCAGAACCAATCCCTGCAAGGGGTTAAGAATCTGAGCAAGCTGTCACGACTGGGAGCTGGGTGGTCTTACCTAGTCATTGGAACAGGGTTAGGCCTAGTGGTCTGAGAGAGTCCAAGCCAGGGGTCAGAGCCAGAACCAGGGACCAAGTAAGAGTCAGGTCCTATGCAGCAGATAGTCAGGAAGTCTCTTAGTTGCTCAGACACCTTTCTATGCCTCCTTATGGCATAAGTAGTCCAGTCGGGCCAAATGGCAGGGCTGATCATCATCCCCAGTCAGAATCTTTGCGGGAGATGCCTCTTGGAGGGATCAGAGTTCTTCTATCCCCTTACTTCAGGGAGTTCTGAGTGGGTGGCCAGGGTGTGAGGGATGTCTGGGAACCCATGGGCCCAGCTTTGAGACTCACAGACCCTTACACTTAGAGTCATAAATGCCTAAGTCACTTAGGTGCTTTTAAAAAAAAACATCCCAGTGTTTGAAAGAATTTCTCAATCACATGTGGACAAGGAGCACAATATTTTCAAACATAGATATTGCTTGTAGAACACCATCTGGCAAAGCATTTACACATGTGCTTAAGTGCACTGCTGGGTGAGGGCTTTGGAAATTACTGTGGGTGAAATGCAGAAATGGGAATTGGACTGGTTAAGAAAACCTACTGTTTTGTGCTTTAGATGTTCACCTTCCAGAACATTTAATTAAATGCAGGTACGGTTATTTCCAAGTAAACTCATTACATAATTACCTAACAAATGTCAGAACAAAAATGCTAGTAGGAAAAGGTAGATAAAAATATTGAAATAGCTATAAGGGTGTCTGACCAAACCGTGAAATGTGTTTGTTGCCTTGGGATGAAGGAGGAAACAGAGTTATCTAATCCCTCCTTGGGAAAGCAGGCTGACCTCATGCATGCCATGGCAATTCTCTACAGTCCTTTCATTTTGTTTCTTCTTAGTGAGTATATTACAATGGTGGCCCTTTATGTCTCCTTACATAAAGCACTTTATAAATTCAAGCTGTTGCTAATGCGATTACTACATGTATGGGAACACAAGGAGTGGTTTCTTATCCCCACATTTAAATTCTGTATACCATTTCCTCCATTTCATTTACATGCTGGTAAATGTCTTTGTAATTCTTCAGTTCTTTTATCAGGCACATGAAAGATCTACAGTAAAAATCATATGCAAGTTACATAAAACCTCTTTAGTGAGTCAAATCTGAAGGCAGAAGCATCAATAATGATTAAGGAACAGAAAGGAAAGAGCGCATTTCCTTTTTTTTCTCCTAGAATAATACAAGCATCAAACTAATTGAAAAGAAAATTTTGCACAGTTGTGGTGTGTTGCATGATCTTTTTCTGCACTTTAACAAACAAAGAGGAAGGTTATTTTCCTAGTCACTGGAAAGTAAAACTGGTTGTCTGTTGGTTGATCTGTGATGCCAGTGTATTTCTGATATAATGTTTTCTCATACTATGTGAAGCCCATCTTGATGTCTGGTTCCTCAAAAGAATTTCTGTGCTATCATATTGCTCAGCTTCCAGTTGAATTACTTCCTGATCAGGATCCCAAATCTCTTTATGACTTTATTTTTATTTGACGGTTTTGATTAGCTGCTGCAAAACTGATCACTTTTTTTGAAATGTATAAAGCAGATAATTTATTTTGGGGCATTATATACTGGCACCTTTGCTATCAGCTAGAGTTGGTGTTTATAAGAAATGTTATTTTCAAACAGTCTAAAAGCTGCTAAGCATTTGCTCCACACAATTCAAAGTGCAGCTTCATAAATAATAATAATCAGATCTCTCAGTACTGGAAACTTTTCTGGCTTGTGACAGAAATCTTCTGCATTCATACTGAAATTGGTAAAATGGGTCAGGCACATGAATGCCTAGCATAGATCAAAGTAAAAAGTAAGAGTTTATCTTTTTTAACCAGTTAAATGGATACTCACCATTTTTCCTCTGTAGGTTTTGACAGCTATGCACCTGCTTCTCCGTCTTTTCACATTCTTTGCAAAATTAACCAAGATGTCTAGAAAGTACCTTAGTCAAATAATAACATAGTCATATGAAAGATTCCCACATGCTAGCATATGATCCCAGACAAGTTATCCTAGATTTTCCTTACTCAAAGTAAGGAAAATAGGGAGAAGTGGGGGTCAAAGCGACATTTGTATTGGTTAAAGTGTGTACAGTACTTTCAAATATAAAGCACTCCACACTAAGTTATTTGATTGTTTTACATTAAGAAGTCTTTCATTGTCAAAAGAGCCAAACAGTAGTATGCCCTCAAATATTTTAGACCTGATCCTCTTCTGATGTAAATCAGTGTAGCTCAATTGACTCTAATGGAGTGCTGAATTACACCAACTGAGGATCTTGCCCTTTTACTCTGGCTACCACAATATAAACACATTTCTTATAGGAGAGATGAGTCTTAGGCTGTTGTAAGCAACATTGCATTCCTATGTTGCTGTAAGTTAAGTGTATTGTGTTATAATTTTATGGTTTTTTTATATATATTCTTTAAAGACCACAGCAAAGTAAGACAATATTTGAATGGCACTGTATGAAGTCATCATAGGCCCATTATTCAATGAGGAAGGAAAGACAATAACAGAAAATATGGAAATGGCCAAGGTGCTTAATGACTTCTTTGTTTTGGCTTTCACCAAGAAGTTTCATGGCGATTGGACATCTAAAATAGTGAATGCCAATGAAAATGAGGTAGGATCAGAGTTTAAAATAGGGAAAGAATAAATCAAAAATTACTTAGACAAGTTAGATGCCTTGAAATCACAGGGCCTGATGAAATGCATCCTAGAATACTCAAGGAGCTGACTGAGGAGATATCTGAGCCATTAGCAATTACCTTTGAAAAGTCATGGAAGGTGGAAGACATTCCCAAAGACTGGAAAAAGGCAAATATAGTGCCCATCTATAAAAAGGGAAATAAGGACAACCCGGGGAATTATAGACCAGTGAGCTTAACTTCTGTACCAGGAAAGGTAATGGAGCAAATAATTAAGCAATCAATTTGCAAACATCTAGAAGGTGAATAAGTAACAGTCAGCATGGATTTGTCAAGAATAAATCATGTCAAACCAACTTGATAGCTTTCTTTGACTGGGTAACAAGCCTTGTGGATAGGGGGATGGTGGTAGGTGTGGTATATCTTGACTTTAGTAAGGCTTTTGCATGACTTTCTCATAAACAAACTAGGGAAATATAACCTAGATGGAGCTACTATAAGGTGGGTGTATAACTGGTTGGAAAATCATTTGCAGAGAGTAGTTATCAGTGGTTCACAGTCATGCTGGAAGGGCATAATGAGTAGGGTACCGCAGGGATCAGTTATGGGTCCGGTTCTGTTCAGTATCTTCATTAATTATTTAGATAATAGCATAGATAGTACACTTATAAAGTCTGCGGATGATACCAAGCTGGGAGGGGTTTCAAGTGCTTTGGAGGATAGGACTAAACTTCAAAATGATCTGGACAAACTGGAGAAATGATCTGAAGTAAATAGGATAAAATTCAATGAGGACAAATGCAAAGTAGTACACTTAGGAAGGAACAATCAGTTGCACACATACAAAATGGGAAATGATTGCCTAGCAAGGAGTACTGTGTGTGTGTGGGGGGCAGTCATAGTTGATCATAAGCTAAATATGAGTCAACGGTATAATGCTGTTGCAAAAAAAAGCAAACAATATTCTGAGATGTACTGTATTAGCAGGAGTATTGTAAACAAGACACAATAAGTAATTCTTCTTCTCTATGCCATGCTGATTAGGCCTCAGCTGGAGTATTTTGTCCAGTTCTGGGCATCACATTTCAGGAAAGATGTGGACAAATCGGTGAAAGTCCAGAGAAGAGCAGCAAAAATGATTAAAGGTCTAGAAAACAAGACCTAAAAAGAAAGATTGAAAAAATGGGGTTTGTTTAGTCTGGGGAACCAAGGGGACTGAGAGGGGACATGATAATAGTTTTCAAGTACATAAAAGGTTGTTACAAGGAGGAAAGGAAAAAATTGTTCTTCTTAACCTCTAAGGATAGGACAAGAAGAAATGGGCTTAAATTGCAGCATGGACGGTTTAGGTTGAACATTAGGAAAAACTTCCTAACTTTCATAGTGTTTAAGCATGGGAATAAATTGCCTAGGGAGGTTGGTGGAATCTCCATCATTGGGGATTTTAAGAGCAGGTTGGACAAACACCTGTCAAGGGTGGTCTAGATAATATTTAGTCCTGCCTTGAGTGCAAGGGACTGGACTAGATGACCTCTCGAGGTCCCTTCCAGTTCTATGATTCTATGATTTCTGTAGTGGTATGTCAGCTCTGCTTTAGTTAAGGTTGAGAACCCCTTTCTGTTTAAAGGATGACACTTCTAAGTACACTAAAATGTGCATGCTTATTTGGATTATTTTGATGTTTGCTATACTTCATAAAGGTGTGGGCATAGGTGCCGACTTCAGCCCTGGAGCACCCACAGAAAAAAATTAACAGGTGCTTAGCACCCACTGGCAGCCAGCTCCCCCCTACTGCCCAGCACCTCCCCCTGCTGGTGGCCTCTGCCAATCAGCTCCTCCCTTCCATCCCAGTGCCTCTCGACCACTGCAATAAGCAACATGCAAATTCAGGGCATGCCAAAGACTCTAGGAGGAAGGGGGAGGAATGGAGATGGGGCACACTGAAGGGAAGGGGCAGAACTGGGCGGGAAGAGGCAGGGTGGGGCAGGAAGAGGAGGGGCATGGTGGGGACTTGGGAGAAGGGATGAGAGGGGCGGGGCCTGGGGCAGTGAGGGTGGGAAGAGACATGATGGGGATTTGGGGGAAAAGGGGCAGGTGGAGGCGGGGAGCTGTGGCAGAGTGGGGAGCTGAGCTCCCCCAAACCCAGAGGAAGCCTGTGCCTATGGTGTGGGTTAAGGTTTGTGATCCAAATTTGGGCTCATTTGACCAAATTGCTCCTGAAATACAGCTCCTTGAAAAGAACAGAATTTCATAAAGTCCACAGATTCTACCAACTTTTAGTGGGCACCTAGGACTCAAACCAGCCTTAAATCTGCCCTCTTTGATCAATGACCCAATATGGCCATAATGTGCATACTTGCACTCTGTCTTTGCAGATATTGTAGAGAGTTCAGGGAACAGAGCATATGGCTACAGTAGATTGGAATCTAATACCTTTTCTTTGTGAAGGCAAAACTTTTCTTTAGGTGGAGTATACTCAGGAGTGGCGCCAGGGTTTTTGGCACCGTAGGCGCAGGGTCAGCTCTAGCCACTTCGCCGCCCCACGCACGGCAGCATGCTGCGGGGGGAGCTCTGCTGTTCACCAGTCCTTTGGCTCCGGTGGACCTCCCGCAGGAGTTCCTGCGGACGGTCCGCTGGTCCCATGGCTCCGGTGGACCTGCTGCAGGAGTCCCTGCGGACGATCCACTGGTCCCGCCTCTCCGGTGGACCTGCTGCAGGCATGCCTGTGGATGCTCCACCGGAACCGCAGGACCAGCAGACCCTCTGCGGGCTCACCTGCGGGAGGTCCACCGGAGTAGCCTGTCACCCTCCCAAATCCTCGCGCCCTAGGCGACCACCTAGGTCGCCTAAATGGAAGCGCCGGCCCTGAGTATACAGAACAGGAGCTACATACAACTGCCCTACACTCACACATTTATCCTACCTCACAGAAACAGCATGAAACCTGTTAAAATTTACAACCTCTTCACCTTCTTTTACAACCTTTTCAGTGTAATGCACAGGATGTCAATTAATGGATATTTTCACTTACCTATCATTAAACTCCCAGACCTCATCTGGAATACTGTGTGCAGGTCTGGTCTCCCATGTTTTTAATAAAGATCAATTCAAACTGGAACAGGTGCAGAGAAGGGCTACTAGGATGATCTGAGGAATGGAAAACTTACCTTATGACAGGAGACTCAAAGAGCTTGGCTTGTTTAGCATAACCAAAAGAAGGCTGAGGGGAGATATGATTGCTTTCTATAAATACATCAGAGGGATAAATACCAGGGAGGGAGAGGAGTTTAAGTTGAGCACCATTGTGGACTCAGGAACAAATGGCTATAAACTGGCCATCAACAAGTTTAGGCTTGAAATTAGACAAAGGTTTCTAACCATCAGAGGAGTGAAGTTCTGGAACAGGCTATGAAGGCTGAGCTTGATACGTCTATGGAGGTGCTAGTTTGATGAGATTGCCTACAATGACATGTAGCTGATCTGTGACTGCTATCAGCAAATAAACCCAACTGCCTGTGATGGGACTCCAGACATGGTGGGCTCTGAGTTACCACAGAGAATTCTTTCCCATGTATCTCATAGACTTTATGGACAGAAGGGACCATTGTGATCATCTAGTCTGACCTCCTGCTCAATGCAGGCCAGAGAATCTCACCCACCCACTCCTGTAACAACCCCCTAACCTATGTCTCAGTTATTGAAGTCCTCAAATCATGGTTTAAAGACCTCAAGGTGCAGAGAATCCTCTAGCAAGTGATCTGGCTGGTGGGTCTTGCCCACATGTTCAGGGTCTAACCGATTGCCATATTTGGGGTCAGAAAACATTTCCCTTTGGGTCATATTGACAGAGACCTTGGGAGGTTTCACCTTCCTCTGCAGAATGGGGCACGGATCACTTGCAGGTTTAAACTAGTGTAAGTGGTGGATTCTCTGTAACTTGAAGTCACTAAATCATAATTCGAGGACTTCAGTAACTCAGCCAAAGGCCTATTACAGGAGTGGGTGGGAGACCTGTGGCCTGTGATGTGCACGAGGTCAAACTAGGTGATCATGACAGTCCCTTCTGGCCTTAACATGTAGACCATTCTCGCATTCCACCTCACTGCTGAAAAGCCCTCTGGCAAGAAGACCCCTGTGCTCTACTACTGAAACAGCCCACTCAACTAAGTGCTGAAATGAGGCATACTGGATCTCTCAAGGTACACATGCACCTCTTTCCTCTGGTCACACACGGAGGAAGGGGCAGGGAGAGGGGCTCAGCTCCTCTCCACTCCACAGAGAACCAAGACATCTTAAACCACTTCATATCACAATCTGCTCCAACCAATCTCTTCACCATTTGGTACCTTACACCTAACACAGTAAACACAACTAGAGTGCATACAGATAGTTTCCAGTGGCTATTTTCAGTGCCAGGCAGCACAATTCAGGTTGTGTTTGTATGTACCTTAATTCTATATTTCCTGGTTTGCAGAAGTTTAAGTTTGTTTTTCCTTTCAGTATTTCATTTAGGCCCTAATTCAAAGCCCACTGAAGTCACTGCAGGCCAGATTTTTTAAGCTATTTCAGGAGTTGGCAACCTTCAGCACATGGCCCATCAGGATAACCCGCCGACAGGCCACGAGACATGTTGTTTATGTTGATTGCAGGCACCGGGCCCTGCAGCACCCAGTGGCCACAGTTCGCTGTTCTTGGCCATGGGAGCTGCGGGTAGTGGCATGGGCCATAGGGACGTGCTGGCTGCAGCTTCCCACAGCTTCCATTGGAGGGGAACGGCAAACTGTGGCCACAGTGAGCTGTGGGGAGGCCATTCCTGAGGATGGTCAATGTAAACAAATGTCTTGTGACCTGCCAGTGGATTAACCTGATGGGCTGCATGCCAAAAGTTGACAACACCTGAGCTGTTTTGTTGTCTAAAGATGCAGATAGGAATGTAGTGAGATTTTAAAAGCACCCAGGTGCTTAGATCCCATTAAAATCAGTGACTTAGGAGCCTAGGTACTTAGACACCTAAGGGAATTTTCAAACATTCTTATCTGCACCTCTAGGTGCCAAAATACCTTTAAAAATTGGGCTCTGGGAGAGTTCCATTGGATGGGCCCTTAGGAAAAATAGTATCAGATGAGACTCATCTTACAGAGGCTAATTACCTTATTCAAGGGACCAGAAACAGATTTTTAAAGGCACCTAGGCACATGTAAATACCTTTAAAAATCTGGGCCTAGGTGTCCACGAATCCCTTGAATCAAAAACTCAGCACTGGAATCTTGCTGTTATATATCAAATACATTTCTATGTCTGAGAACAAGGAACTAATTTTACCACTGATTTTAACATTTAAGGGCCAGATGCTAGGATGGGGACCTGGTTCTAAATCTTTGTTTTAAAACCTTTGAAAGGAGCTTTCAATGGCTAATGCCCAAGAAGAGGTTGGTGCTTTGCATAAAAATCAAACTGATACATAAAGAGTTACACAGCATCATCTGGTTAGATGCTGTATTGAATATGGGATTTTAATCTCACATTTTGCATTATAGTTGGTGAGCCTTTCATGGCTAAAGCCTGACTGAAACATTTCGAAAATGTCCCTGTAACTCTCTAAAGAGAAACAGGCAGCATTCACAAGGGACTCCACCAATGTAAAGGCTGGCCCATTTCCAGTCGGATACTGAAACTGTTTGCATTGTAATTCTTATTTATTATAATAAATGTTTTTAGGGGGAATATCAATAGTTAATAAGTCCATAAACAGACTGGCTTAGAGATCTCATAAGTGATTTGGGTTGGAGCTTAATCGCATAAAAATTGCAGACATTATTCAGAAACAAATTGAATCACTATAAAATGATGTAGCAAGGACAAGGGTAGCTATATGACAGACCCAGAGGCTACTCTAAAGCTGCCAACATAATTGTCTGAGGAATCTGCCAAGGAGACAGATGCTGCTGATGGAAAATAATGTTCCATTCTTTGGCATCTGGGTCTAGTGATGGCCTACCAAAGACAAGCACAAGTGAGACTGTATTCTTTTGCCTTGTTGTTTCATAAATACCATGTGACTGGTACTGCAGTCCCTTCTCAGTCCTCACTTAGATGAATTCCCAATGGATTTCTGCAGTCCACAGAAATGGCTGCAGAGTTTGACCCTATGTTTGCATGATAAATAAACCAATCTCTGCTATGAATCCAAAATGTATATAATGCACATTGGAATGCCTACTGATCCTGGAACGTACGGCTTTGGGTCTGGCAGGTAGTGGTTTTCATGGAAAGCATGGCTACATAACATCAGTGCTGTTCTCAACTCCAAAAGAGAGGAGGTCTGGACTGGGGTACACTCATATCTTTGTGCTTGTGTTCATATCTGAGCTTCTCCTTTTGGAAAAAATTATTAAAAAAAGATCTTTCTTACAGAATCAATGGAACTGTGTCAGTTTTCAACAGCTGAGTATCTGTCCTATAGAGAGGAAAAAAATACCACTATCATATATTAAGACTTTACCTTTCACCTCCCCATTTTTTTCTGATGTGGCGCTTGTTTAGTTATCATATCACTTAATTTATTTTTATGGCCCTTCATATGGTCATGCCAGGATAAGACATAAAGGCAAGTATCTCTCTCTCTCTCTCTCTCTCTCTCTCTCTCTCTCTCTCTCTCTCTCTCTCATCATGCATTGGTCTCACAGATGAACAGCAACTCATTGGCAAGGATCTCATTGTCCTACTAGAAGGACAAGAGATGCTGGATATAATTAAATTGAGCCACAATTTTATTAATAGCTGTCTGGGAGTATCCGGAAGATAAAAGTATGATATGCAGGTAGCTCCAACATCATTTCAATATTTACCCAGGGAGACTTCCATAAGCCCCTCACCCTACTTTTCCATCCTGGTCCCCAGCCAACCCACTGCTGGAGTGTTACCATCTCCCTCCTCCCTTGAATGAGGATTACGGTGGGCTATAAAGAAGGGGGATTGGCTTTCTGCCATGCCAGTCATAGGAGACCCGAACACTCGCCCCCGTTTCTTTTAACAAACACCTCCTTTAAATCCTTTGCCAAACCATTTCTCTGATGACTTCACAGCTCCCCATCACACTGCGGCATGTCCAACCACACAATTTTTACTTCTAAAATAAGTTCCAGGATCTAGCCCATGTCAGGACTGGCTCCAGGTTTTTTGCAGCCCCAAGCAAAAGCAAAAAAAGGGTCGCCCCAAGCACATGCTTGGGACGCTAGTGCCTAGAGCCAGCTCTGCCCCAAGTCCTTTGTAGCTCCAAGGATTAAAGCAACCCCTTTACATGTTCCCAAATAATTTTCCACAAGGTGCACCAAAGTTATATCTGGTGCCTGCTCACGGGTCCCCACAATGTAGATAAGTGGCATCCACTGGTCCCAAAACGTGCCCTTCCTTCTGTTCCACCTTAGAACTACTTCATCACTGAGCCCAAGCTGTGAATCCTTAAGCAACCTGGACACCCACCTATGCTCTAAGTAAACAATACTGTGCCTGCGGATCCACACTGCTGTCTGCCTGGCCCATTTGCCAGTATCTGGAACGAAAACGTAACAAAATTAACACTGACTCTCCAACTGGGGTCTTGCGTAGGTACTGTATGCTTCCAAATACTTGCTGTTGCCACCTCAATCCTGGATGAGTGAAAACCAAATTCCTGAGCTTGGAACCCTAATCTTGTTAGTCCCTATCTCAACATTGTGACAAACTGGTATGTTGTGAGGGGACTCCCATCACTGTGCCTATAGAGGGGCCCATCCTTCCCTGATCTTATAGCCATGTATGTCCTCAAAGCCTCCACAGTGCACAACCAAGGCTTACCACCCTCCTATAAGTAATGGATTCACCACAAGCTCCTTGATCTATCTTTGACTTTCATAAGTTTAATAAAGCTGCTTATCCCCTCTAGTGCATATCCTGCAGTTCCAAAGCCCTTCCAGAAGAATCACTACGGGATCCACGTACTAGCTCATTGATCCTAAAAACTCAAAGAAATACTACCAAAAACGCTGCCCTGAACAAGGTCATCTCCTGTCCTCTACAACGTATGTTCCCAAGGATCCACACCAGATCTGCACCAGATCCATAAGCATATTAGCTGTGATGGGACGTGTAGCCTACCTGGGGCCAGGGCTTCGCAACCACCCTACTAGAAACCTTCAACCTAAGGATGTGAATAACTCTTCAACCTACTGACAAACATAAGGGCTGGAGATAGTTGAGGACTCCAGTCAGACTGCTAACGACACCATGTACTGCTGTACCCGTTCCTCTGTAATGGGCCATATTGATGACTGGTCTTCCAGATCCTGAAATTGCACAAAATCATTAAAACTTCTCATAGTTCTGCCATTTTCATGGAGCCACCAACCTCTGCACTATACTGACAACCATCATACACCAAGGTTCCATAAACCTAGCAGTATCCGCTTGAGTTCCTTGCTGGCTTCTGGTGCCAGCTCCCATCTGAAAAAGAGATAATGCATCTGCTATGGCATTAGCAACCCTGGGCACATGCTTGGGAGTGAAATAGATGTTAAGGCTTAAACATTGTAACATACATGCTCATACCAACCTTATGGCCCTGTGTGATCTGGAAGTCTAGTGATTGATAACAAGTACCACTGCCATGTTGTCACACCTGAAACACACCCTTTTATTAGCAAACTCCATTCCCCAAATGACCACAGCAACCAAAATGGGGGAAAAATTTCAGAAATGTCATGTTGTGCACTATCCCTTTTTGCATGCAGGTGGAAGGCCATTGCTGTGTGCACTGCCTGCCTTGGTAAAACCCAGATCTCCCAGAGCATCAGAGTGGATTTTTAAATCAGCCTCCAGCAATCTTTCCTCTCACCATAACAACACACCATTAAAGTGGCTCAAAAACTGTTCCCACACCTCCAAAACCTCCTTCATCTCTCTGGTAACTCATATAAAATGGTGAAATCCTGTTATGCCTGTGGTGGCACTGCCAGCTGGGCACAGAATGCCTGTCCCTCAACCAATGCCCAGCAGGCAATGTTAAGGTGCCCAATAATAGATTGCAGCTTGCAGAGTGTAACTATCTTGGCCCATACACCTCTCCTAAGCAAGCCCAATAGCTTCTGAAGTTTATCCTGAGGAAATCACGATATGCCAGTCCTTGTGTCTAGTTTGATTCCCAAGTAGATCAATGTAGTGGAAGGTCCCTCTGCTTTTTACCCCAACTTTTTAACAATGGCCTGAAAGGTGTCCAATAGGTAAACACACTTATCCTACTTCACACTGCCTGCATACAAACAATCGTATAAATAATGCACTATTTGCTGTAATCCAGCTTCCCATATCACTGCCCAGCATAGCATTGTACGAAATGTTTCGAATTCTGAACAGGATATTGAACACCCCCTGGGCACAGCTTTACCCAATAAAATTGACCCTCAAAAGAATGAAGTCCAACAGATGCACTGGCAGCAGTCCAAAGCAGACAATATCACACAGCCATCTTTGCCCCGAACCACACAACCTGAGCATGCATACAGCTTCATTAATGGAGGAATAGCCCACAGAACACAAAGCTGGGTCTATTCCATTATTAATTGAGCTACTCCATCAGTGTGACAGGCGATTAATTAATCAATATTTACCTAGAGCCTACTTAAGGACCAAGCGTAGGGGAGAAACCCACAAGTTCTGAATAGGTAATTGATTGAATGGCTACTCTATTCTAATTTCATTCCAGTGTAATCTTTTTCTTTACAATATAGCCCATCCTCACCATGGATTTCAAATTTCAAGGACATTACATGACTTGTTTTCCCCATAAGGGGGATCCTAAACCCCACAGTAAATCCTTTCCACAAATATGCCCTATCATCTTTTTCAAGGTAATCCTACAGGAGCATCCTTAACATGTCCAGTTTAACTGGGGATGGTCCAACCCACTGCTTTCAGCTTGTGTTCTGTCCTCCATATCCTGCTCCTGCCTCTGCAGGCAGCACTTGAGCTACCCGCATCCTGTTCCCCCATTGCAACCTTCCCCTACTAGCCTGGCAAGAATGGGCTGTATGGGCCCCAAAGCACATTTTGCAAGCATGCCTGAATTTATAACTGCTTTCATTCAATGCCCAGCAAATATTGTTATGCCACTTAGGCCTCTGCCAGGCTTGCTGAGGAATGAACAGGCCACTGTTCATATGGGCTCGGAGCCCCCTGAGGTGTCATCCATTCCAACCACAGTGTATGATGCGGTATGTCCCACAGGATTCCAGTTTGTGTTGCAACCCTCCATCCTAACTGTTTGTCATAATTAAACCAAGCCATGCCTCCGAATGCATTATATGCCTGCCTGATTATATCCATATTTTTAAACAATGTTAGACTTCTCTCTGTGTAAGCCTCTGCAATAACTCCAGCATAGATAAGGAAAGCAGTCTCCCAATTTTCTCATGTTCTAGCTGCTCTTGTCTTCTTGGGCATTTCATTGCCCTGGTTGCTCTAGCATCACCCTGAGCAACAATGATAATATGTCTACATAGTCACCTTTCAGACTTTTATCCCCAGTACTACTGTGATGTGAAGATCCATTCAGTCAGCCATCCCAGAATAGCCATGACCATTGGGGTGCTCTGAGTGCCCAGGTGCCCCCCAGCTTCTTCTGGGCAATGATTCTATCCCATGAATTTACAGTCCCTATAACTGGCAAGTCAAAACGTGACCAGAAATCTCCACCCCCCCTTTCCCTCTTGCCCATTAACGGCATGCCCTACCTGACTATCACCTGCCTTCCAATCTCCACTCCATATTGGGCTTCCATTACCACCCCTTCTAGACTCCACACATGGGTGCTCCCAGGTCCTGCAACAACTGCAAGTCAGTTTGTAGCAGATGTGTAATACCAGTAGCAATCATACATGGCATGTCCACCCCAGACATCTCTGATGCAGCTCCTAGGACTTCCAGTCCTTCCTCTGGCCTATTTATTACCCTGCTAGGTCAACACTCCCCTCCCCCTACATAAATCCCCAGAGAGAAAAAGTGGGCCACATCCCTGAACCATACCAAGGTCTCCCCTACAGACGCCCATTGCCATATTAGTGGCAGTGCTAACCTGAACACCCTGCTCCCATAACCTCCATCTGGTGCTGATCAAATTCACCCTGGCCATCATGTTGTCCTCCTTTCCTGCAATCCGTTGAATCAAATGTCTTGGCTCTGGGGAGCCCATTACACCTTACAGTTATGTGGGAACTACCTCAGAAGGAACCACCCTGACCACTTGAATCAATTTTTTGCTGACTGTCCCACCCACAAGTGTAGCCAGCACCCCCACAAGGTTGTTTGCTTCCCTTGGATCCACCTCATCCCCAGCCAAGGGGATTCCCTTTGATAATTGGACCTAGTCCGGAGGAAAGGGAGGTTTTCCCACTGGGCTTGCCCTTTATCAACCCCCTTCTTTTCTGGTCCCTGGAGGATGAGTTAGCATCACCATGCTGGTCTGCTCTGCCTCTGCAGCAATGTGATCGCCGCTCTTCCCCACACCCTTTAAATCAGTATACACCTTTCTCAGGCAAGCCAAACAATGTCCTCCTTCCCTCTGATTAAATACGGTGTGGTCACCGGAACTTCACTCACAACGAGGTGCAGCTCCAGTTGTTCTGTTGTCAAGGCAAGTGGAGTGATTCATAAGGACAACTGAGTTCCTATGAGGAGGTCTGGGCTGCAAGTCTTAACATTCTGTAGTCTTATAAGGGCACTCGACAGTCATTTTACTCTGGATTTGAGCATCAAAGTAGGGAGACAGCTGGTGATTGTTCAGGGCAGCTATTCTTTTCCCACTTTCCCTGCTGCCAGGTGGTCTTTAGGAATTATATCATTTGTTAATAAATATATAATAAATTTGCAGCCACTTGGCTAAATCTGGCAAAAAATCTACTAATTCTGCTCATCTTCATTAGGTCCCTGCCAGTTGAAATGTTGCACTAACATAAGCCAGGATTGGCAGGTGCATTGCTCAGTGACTCTGAAAAACAGGTCAAGTGTATTGGGCCACATCTTGAGCTCAGTACAGAATCTGCAGCTCCCATGGACTTCAAAGAATTCAACCTGATCCCTCTCCTTTTCTGCTCCTTTTACAAACTCCATTGAAGTCTTAATTTCAAATCCACAATATTCAGCTGAGTTCAGAATGAGGTAAAACATGTGCACCTAGCCCTAGACTGTAGTTCAATTCTATCAGTGCTTTGTGAATGGATTGTTTAAAAAAAAACAGTTACAAATTGCATCTACTCTACATAAACATTAATCAACTTATATTTAGATAATCAAATAAGGATCAGCATCAGCATTCCTTTTATGCTTTGAAAGTGGAAAACAGTGATGTACCCACTTTGGCTTTTCAGGATCCAAATGACAATTAAATTGTTTAGCACAGTTCATCTAATAACCTCCTTCTGATGGCTCCCTTGTACATGCCTATGGAAGTTAATTCTAATTAGAATTGCTGTGAAACTGTTTGGCATATGTCTCATAAAATTCTCTGCCCTCTGCCCTCCTCCATACTTAATATTTCCTAATTAACTCTGAAAAGAAAATGAAAAAGAAGAGACTTGCATATCAGTTTTTACGCAGACAAACAAAGTAGAGGTCATTGCAGAGCACCCTCAAGAACTGCACTCATATACAATAATCAGTTAGCCAAAAAGGGAAATGTTATCTTTGATATGATCTGAAAACCGATCTTCAGCTTCAAAGTCAGTGTTCTGCTGCTTAAAAATAGTTCAACTGGAACCAGCCATCTAATACTCTGCAGTTCCTAATTTTGCTTTGAATCACAGAGCTTTATAATTAAAGAGATGAATTTGGTGCTACTGAATCACTGAGTCCATATATGCATTAACAACTTAAACAGAGTGTGGCATCTGCCCTGACACTTCTTAGATGAAGATATTTTTATGCATTTTAAGGACAAAATAGTGAATAAAGAAGCTGCACTGAAGGACTGACTAGGTGAATCACAATTAATCTTTTTGCACTGGGATAAGAAGAATTTTCTACATTTAGGTGTTAAAACAAAATTGAGTTTATTATTACTCACTATCACAAAGTTCTGACCACTCTTACCAAGTTTCTCAGCCTGCTGTTAAAATTAATTTCCTCTTGTCCTGCACTTACTTTGCACGATCTTCGGAGTGTCTTTTTTTTTTCTGTGTTCGTACAACACCTACCACAACTGGGTCCTGGTTACATGACGCAGGCTCTTTAGTGCTACTACAATACAAATTTAAAAATAAAAATGATAATAAACTATTAGTAATATGAGAAAAAAACTAGTCTAACGGTTTCTGGTTACAGCTGAAGTAGTTTTTGATTACATTGTATTGAAAGTTGCAATCAAACACCCCTCAGTTTGAACCTGATACAGTCATAAGATGGAAACAAGTGG
Source organism: Gopherus evgoodei (assembly GCF_007399415.2). Taxonomy (NCBI): domain Eukaryota; kingdom Metazoa; phylum Chordata; order Testudines; family Testudinidae; genus Gopherus; species Gopherus evgoodei. Next base: position 332,240,959 of record NC_044322.1, on the reverse strand, counting down.
TTATCTTAAAACAATATATTTTGCAGGACTGATAGGATTTATTTGTGTTTTGTAGTGTTGCGCATAGGGTCTAGTTGTACTTTAAATAGAGTGTTCTGCATTGATCAACAGAAACCACAGTTACCAGATTAACTTCCCACTCTGACAAGAGGGAAAACTGGTGTATCAGATACCACTGTGAGGTAACTGGGATCAAATGCTGACATTGCAATAGTGATCACTAGTTATGTTTATATGCACTTTTAATGATATTTTCTATGGAGGATTTAATGCCACAGTAAATCATTTATGGGGCTGAAATATTGCAGGATCTGGTTCTCATAATATTTCAATCCTGGATGATTGAAATACTATGAAAAGACCCGAACTCATCTTATTTAGACCACATGCATATTAATCTATTCTTTTCTGGTTATTATACTATAGCAGTCACTGTGGAATTTGAGCATCAAAACCAAAATTACTTAAAAAGAAAAAACATGCACACATAAAACCAGAGGTATTTGGGTTTATCCAGGTTCCGGAGGAATCTGAATTTACAGCCTAAATTTTTGTACATCTACGACAGAAATGAAAGGGGGATGGAATTCCATTAGGTGTCAGGTAAATGGAATTAATGTAAATTAATCTAACGGTCAAAAATGAATTTCAACCAGGCCACCTTCCCTTTTGTCATACACTTCCTTGTTATTCAGAAGCCAATGTCCGACTCAAACATTAGGCATAACAAGTTTTAAACCATGTACAAACCAAGACTCTGTTCCTACAATGACTCCCAGGCAGGCAGAACCCTCTGAGTGTCTTTAAATACAATTGTCACAGTGGGACTGGCCCCAAAATAAGAACTAACAAAAAAATAAGAAAAAATCAGCTTCCAGTATAGAAGAATAAAGTCAGGCTAGATTTCTTTTTCAGATGCAGTGGGGTCTTTGGAGAAGTTGCTGCTACCTTAAGCAGCATTAGATCCTTATGTGGCTTTTTGCTCAACTATTCCCATGCTATGAAGGGGAATTCTTTTTAGGATGCTTACACCTCTTTGTCTGTCCAACCCCTTTACTGTCCCTCCAGCCTTGCAAAAATAAATTTTAAAAAATGTATGGATTTCCTTCTGTGTAAATCAAACTGCAGAAGGGTTTCTAAAGAGTCCTAAGGAGAGAGAAGTTTCTGCCTCATCATGTGCTCTCTACATCAGGAATACAGAGTACAAAATCAGTGAGGAGTCCTTGTGACATCTTAGAGACTAACAAATGTATTTGGGCATAAGCTTTTGTGGGCTAGAACTCACTTCTTCAGATGCATGGAGTGGAAAATACAGGAGCAGGTATAAATACATGAAAAGATGTGAATTGCCTTAGGAAGTGTGAGGTCAGTCTAACAAGACAGTTTAATTAATAGCAGAATACCAAGGGAGGAAAAATAACTTTTGAAGTGGTAATGAGAGTGGCCCATTTCAGACAGTTGACAAGAAAGTGTGAGTAACAGCAGGGGGAAATTAGTATTGGGAAAATTAGGTTTAGATTTTGTAATGACTCAACCACTCCAATCTTTAACCAGGCCTAATCTGATGTGTCCAGTTTGCAAATTAATTCCAGTTCTGCAGTTTCACATTGGAGTTTGTTTTTGAAGTTTTTTTGTTGAAGAATTGCCACCAGGGCCGACTCTAGGCACCGGCACTCCAAGCATGTGCTTGGGGCAGCACTTTCTAAGGGGTGGCACTCCGTCTCCCTTTTTTTTTTTTTCACTTGGGGCACAAAAAGCTGGGAGCCGCCCTGAGTGGAGGTGAGCTGCGGCGGTGGGGGGCTTGTGAAGGGCTGCAGGAAGTAACCCTCAAGGTGGGGCAGAGGAACCACTTCCCCCCCAGCTCACCTCTGGTCCACTGCCGCCTGTTTCCCTGAGCACACTGCCACTCTGCTTCTCCCCCATCCCTCCCAGGCTTGCTGCATGAATCAGCTGTTTTCGGTAAGCCTGAGAGGGAGGGGGAGAAGTGGAGCGGCGGCGGCAGCACACTTAGGAGAACAGGAGGCGTGGAGGTGAGCCGTGGCAGTGGGGAGCATGGGGAGGGCTGCAGGAAGAAACCCTCTGGGGGGCAGAGGAACCACTCCCTCCCAGCTCACCTCCACCTCCTCCCCCGAGCACGCCACCACTGCACTTCTCCCTCCTCTCTCCCAGGCAAAAGCCTGGGAGGGAGGGGTAGGAGGAGAAATGTGACACATCTGGGGGAGGAGGCAGGGCTAGGGATTTGGGAAAGGAGTTGGAATGGGCTAGAGAAGGGGCGGAGTTCGGGTTGGGCCGGGGCGGGGGGGGCACGGTTAAATATTTTTGCTTGGGGTGGCAAAAATCTTGGAGCCGGCCCTGATTGCCACAAAATATTCCTTGCTCTGCAGAGCTTAGTGCTAGAATAGAGACATCATACAGATTCTGCATGACAAGACACAATGAGAGCCAGGAAAAAGGGAGTACACCTAGTCATTCATTTTATCAGACGCACAGAAAATCTGTGATGCACACTTAAGGTATATAGACAATTCCTTGCTGCCCTATAATAAATGACCATAGTTTATCATCTCAACCAATTTCTACTTCTGACCCAAACATTTGTAGTGGTTGGGGCCAGGTCCTCACTTATTTCTGCAGGATTGTGTGTTAGGTGTGTGTGATGGAGGAAATTCTATGTGATACTGGGATGTAGCTCAACAAACTTCACAAGTGGTGATGTTTGGTTTCCGTACATAGGGGTGGCCTTAGAATGGGAAATTAGCTTTAAACTTGACTACGGAGTATAAATGGCCCAGATCTTCTACTAGTGTCAAGCAGCATAGCTTCTTTGAAATCCAAGGAACTACACTAATTTACCCAGCTGAAAATCTGTCTCATTTATACAAACGCGTGTCTATGTGCATGAATATTTATATGTGTATTTGCTGCAATTTCTTATAAACCTCTCCTTCTGTTTTGAATTCTCTATACCAGGATAAAACCTTTACTCTTTTTCTGAAAGATGGTTGCCTGAAGTATCACTAATAAAGTCACTAGTCACTAATAACAAATCAATAAAGTCATATCTCAGAGCTGATATATTGCACTAATACATCATCAAGGTAATGTCTTTCCAAAATATATTGGAGCTATTAATCAAGTATTTGTGCCAGTGCTCCTACACTGTGAAACCAAAAAAAGAGAGTGATACATTTTATATTTTGGAGGTGTGTGGGAGGACAGATATGTGCAAAACCAACACTATCATAAATTATGACAATGGCAATTGACTTGCATTTATGCAGCTCTTTGTTGTCCAGATAGAAATCAAATTGCTTTATAAACTTTAAATATTTTCTATATTAAGATTATTCTTATTTATCCAATCAATACAAACTCCTTGGAAAAAAAAACAACATACAGGTCCCAGCCACTCTGAATATCCAAAATAACATGAACGAAATACATACAATAATTAAAAATATATGTAATATATTCCACTCTCTAAATATATGAGCATCTAGTTAGTATGGAATGCTTAGCCAGAGGATGTTTACACACGGGAAAAGTTGTCTGCAGAAAGGAGTTATTACTTTCACTTCTTCTCCATGAACCCCTTTTTCCATTGCATATATTCCTCATGTTCCCTCCCTATACTCTTGCCCCCTCAGTCCCACTTCTCTCCCACGACTGCCATATCTGTCCCACTTATACCTCAATCCTCCATTACTGGCTAATTCCAGCTCCCAAATATTTTTCCAGCTCCTCAAAACCCTAGTTGAGAGATTTGAGCACTGGCCTGCTAAACCCAGGGTTGTGAGTTCAATCCTTGAGGGGGCGATCTGGGGCAAAAATCTGTCTGGGGTTTCTCCTGCTCTGAGCACGGGGTTGGACTAGATGACCTTCTGATGGCCCTTCCAACCCTGATATTCTATGATCTGTTCTCACCTCCCCTGTGCATCCATGGCCAGTATATTCCCTATCTTCTCTCACTTTACTGATGGAGATTTGTCATTAGAGGCTTCCAAGCCAGCTCAAACCAGCAATATATTAATATATCAGCTCAAGACTGGAGGCCTTTCTGGAAGACATGCTTTATTCAAATGCAAGTTATTGGCCTTGATACTGAATAACTGGATGGAAGTTCTGTAGCATGTGTTATACAGGAGGACAGACAAGAGATGATCTAATGCACTGCTTCTCAACTGGAGCAGGTTTCAGGGGAGCCACCAAAATAAATGGGCTCTGGCACCAGGCAGCAGGGCTTAGGAAGGGAGCACAACCTCCATCCTCTTAGTCACCTCAGTGGGCCACCCAGCCTGTCTGCACTGAAGGGGAACAACCAACAATTGCAGTGTCATTGCTGAAGAGAGATCTCCCCCTGCCATCCGAAGTGATTGCCCCACAGCCATTGACTCCACAAGCAGGCACCAGCTAGCTGAGGAGATACACCACTGATCTGCCCTGTTCCATCAGCACTTCAGGGAGCAGAACCATTTCAGGGAGCATGTGACCCCACGTGATCCCCACCCACCCACCAACCCATACATCACCTCTCATTGGAGGTCTGCAGGTTTGTCTATTTAAGTTTAGAGGTGTTAGGTTATAAAAAGGTACAGAACTACTCATTTAATGGTCTCTTCTGGTCTGTGGCTATGTCTACACTATGAGCTAGGAGTGTTATTCCTAGCTTGTGTATATGTAACCCATGTGCTTAATAGGGAGATATCTCTTTAGGAGACCCATTTGGGGAAGGGAGGAGTGAGCTGTGTCTGGGTCATTGTTGCTAGGCAGATTAAGCACTCCACATCCAGAAGTTTCTGGAATTGGGTATGATAGTTTTGAGTATGCTTCAATAGGTTCCCTGTTGCTGGAGTCAGAGTCCATGAGGCAAATCAGGGCAGCTGCTTTGCAGAAGGCCATGTGTCCTGTGTGAGTTGGGAGAAGCTGAGCCCAGGAGCAGAAAGCATGCTGTTGTCCCTAACTCTGAAGCATTTTGCAGCAAGTTAGTGATATTGTTAACCCAGTAACAGGGAAGCATGGGCAATGTTAATTATAGCAAGGGGAAATTGGGAGGGAAAAATAGTATGTATTTTAATTGTATGATTTGAATTTTGTTTTGATTTTAGCCAAATTATTCTAGTTTAATTGTCTCAACTAGTGCAATTCAACAACTTTTCTTTAAGAGTCATTTATATTTTGCTTTTCTCCGTTTTTTATTTTCCTGTAACAGGGTTTTCTTTAAAAAGCAACAAAGAGTCCTGTGGTACCTTAAAGACTAACAGATGTATTGGAACATAAGCTTTCATGCATGAATACCCACTTCGTTAGAAGCATGTAATGGAAATTTCCAGGAGCAGGTATAAATATGCAGGCAAGAATCAGTCTGGAGATAACGAGGTTAGTTCAACCAGGGAGGGTGAGGCCATCTTCTAGCAGTTGAGATGTGAACACCAAGGGAGAAGAAACTTCTTTTATAGTTGGCTAGCCATTCACAGTCTTTGTTTAATCCCGTCTGATGATGTCAAATTTGCAAATGAACTGAAGCTCTGCAGTTTCTCTTTGAAGTCTGGTCCTGAAGCTTTTTTTTGCCGTAGGATGGCTACCTTTACATCTGCTATTGTGTGGCCAGGGAGATTGAAGTGTTCTCCTACAGATTTTTGTATATTGCGTCCATTTATCCTTTTACGTAGGGACTGTCCAGTTTGGCCAATGTACATAGCAGCGGGGCATTGCGGGCACATGATGGCATATATAACGGTGATGGACATGCAGGTGAATGAACTGGTGATGTTGTAGCTGATCTGGTTAGTCCTGTGATGGTGTCACTGGTGGGCAGAGTTGGCATCGAGGTTTGTTGCATGGATTGGTTCCTGAGTAAGAGTTGTTATGGTGCAGTGTGTGGCTGCTGGTGAGAATATGCTTAAGATTAGTGGGTTGTCTGTGGGCGAGGACTGGCCTGCCTCCCAAGGTCTGTGAAACCTCCAAAGGGTTTTCTTTAACTCTGTACACTTAACTGAGTGACTGCTTAATCAGTTAGCTGACTGGCTAGGAGTGATTTCAGCAGGGGAAGAGTCTGCATGGATGCCAACTGAAGATTCCTACAAGCAAGTGGATGGAAGATGTTGTTTTAGACTCAGCAAATTGTATAGATTTGATCAAAGACTCTAACTGAGACTTAGATGAACAAAACCTAAGCTTTTGGGAACACTCAGGCCTCGGCTACACTTGCACGTTTGTCATAAACAGATAGTTAAGGGTTAATGTCTGTTTTACCTGTAAAGGGTTAACAAACAGGGAACCAACCACCTGACCAGGGGACCAATCAGGAGACAGGATTGGTCTTTCAAATCTCGGTGGAGGGAAGCCTTTGTTTGTTTTTTTGGGTTTTGTTTTGTTCTCTCTGGGCTCTGAGAGTGACCACATGTACCTACAGGTTCTCTAATCTTCTATTCCAATTTAGTAAGTACAAAAGGTAGAAAGGCGGTTTAGTCTTTTTAATTGTTTTTGTTTTATTTGCAAATGTGTATCTGGTTGGTAGGGGTCTAATGTGTATTTGGCTAAAAGTATTTTAAATTGTATTTTGCTGGGGGGAGGCTTCTTTCCAGTGTCTATAAGCTGACAGACCCTGTAATATTCCATCTTGAATTTACAGTGATTTTCTTTATTCTTTTTTTCTTCTATTAAATGTTTTGCTTTTAAGACCCGTCTGATTTTTCCCCTTGTTGAGGCTCAAGGGAATTGAGTCTGTACTTAACCAGGAAGGAGAAGGGAGGGGGAGAGAAAGGGGTGGGGAACCCACCTGATTTCTCTGTGTTGTGATTCAAGGAGTTTGAATCACGGTGATCTCCTAGTGTACCCAGGGCAGGAAAGATCTGGGAGGAAGAAAGGAGAAGGGGGAATCCCTTTGTTTAGATTCACGGAGCTTGAATCTGTATATCTCCCCAGGAGCCCAGGGAGGGAACACTTGGAGGGGAGGAGGGGTAAGGGAAATGGTTTATTCCCCTTTGTTGTGAGACTCAAGGAATTTGGGTCTTGGGCGTCCTCAGGGAAGGTTTTGGGGGAGACCAGAGTTTATCAGGCACTCTACTTTAAGTCCTGATTGTTGGCAGCACTACAGGATCTAAGCTGGTAATTAAGCTTAGGGGAATTCATGCTAGTACCCATATTTTGGATGCTAAGGTTCAGAATTGGGAATTATACTATGAAAAAGTTACAGCACAGTAAAGCAGCCCTGGGCGCCCTAGCTCACTCCCTTTCCACACTGGCAAGGCATGTACAGCGCTCTGACTCGACAGCCATAGGACTGCTGGTGCTCCACCTCAGCAAGTGAAAAAATGTTTCCTGCGCCCCCGCTGGAGCACCGCAGCGCCAGTGTGAATGAGGTGTTGAGTTACTGTGCTGCAATTAGCCTCCAGAATCGTCCCATAATCCCCTTAAGTCAAGTGGCCACTCTTGTCGTGAAATCGGCCGCAGGAACGCAGAAGTGCCCTCTCAAAGCTCTGTTTCAGAGAAGCCGGCTGCTTATCAGCTCCAAGAAAAATGAAACATTTATTGTTTGCTTTCAGTGAGTAACAGAGAGGTGGGGGGAGGAAGAGGGGTCTGAACTTACAAGACAACATGCTGACACGCTCTCAGCACCCCAAAACCCCCACTTTCTCTCCCCCTACATACACATAATACACTCCCTGTCACACTCCACCCCATCCCCCAATTTGAAAAGCATGTTGCAGTCACTTGCATGCTGGGATAGCTGCCCATAATGCACTGCTCCCAATGACACTGCAAGTGCCGCAAATGTGGCCATGCCAGTGTGCTTGAAGCTGTCATTGTGGGCAGACTGCAGCGCTTTCCCTAGTGCACTCTACAAAGGCAGGTTTAACTCACAGCTCTCTATATCTGCAAGTGTAGCCATGCCCTCAGTTTCTTCTCACAGTATTTCTGTGGGGACTGAACTGTTCAGATTTTTCTTTATTTATGTTTATGTATAACTGTGAAGGTAATATCTGTGGATTATAAAATAGCCATGTCATTCTGTAAAAAATAGATTATTATTTCTTTCTTTATCATAAGATTTTATAAAGTTATTTAATTACATTCATTTCCTTAGTTCCTTTTGAGACTTGAATGTGGGGAGGTAGACTCTTTGCAATCCTTGCTGAAAATCCTTGGAGACTGAATTCTGGGTCTCCAGCTACTTTCTATGGGAATTGTTGTTGTTGTTGTTGTTTTAAGGCACTGGAGATGGGAAATGAAGTGAACTTTAGCCTACCTGAAGGTTACATATATATACTTGATCTAGCTTGTTGAGAGCTAGCGTGAAAAGACAGAAAAGATTCAAGATAAGGGAGAAGAATTAAAATGAGACTGAAAGAAAATAATGAATGGTATAGCTCCTACTGCAAATGCCTACTATGAAGTATAATATTGTCATAATAACCTACATTCATATAATATGCAAAAGGCTATCCCAGGCCTATGCAATGCACCACTTAAGTCACCCTACAGCCCTATTTTGAGGACCTAAGTGGTAATCACCGCAATGGCACTTTGCACAGGGGTGAGTAACGCTCACAGCTCTTTTAAGGCGTAAGGATACTAATATCATGGCGACCAGCTCAACTAACACATAGGTCTTGATTCACCAGAGTCTGTGGTGTCAGAAAGTTCATCTAGAGGAAGGTTGCTGTTGATTGGTACAGCCAATGAGTCAGATGGTGATGCTGACCAGAGAAGAGGCATGGCCAAATCTTCTGGGGAATGCAGACAGCTGGGCTTCTGTGGAGCCAGAGCTACAAATTAAAGCTCTGCTCCCATCATAGACTCCCCAAAGATAGTGCAAACACTGCTTGCCCTCCCACAGGAGGAATTATGAGCCACAGACTTCATTGCTGGTGCACAATGGGGCAGATTACAAGCAGGTAGAAATCAAGCCTTTTAACTGTATCTTTTATGGTGGTTTGTGGTGACAAAAAATTATTTTTATCTCTTTCCTATATATTCATTATTCACTTCAGAATCAGCTCCAAGCTAAGATAAATTTCAACTAAACCTTGAAGTAGAATCCAATTTAGATGTTCTGCTAATTCAGTAAAGCTAATTAACTTGGTTCTGCTTTTTGAATCAGATTGCTTGAATTTAATGCTTATGTTTGGTAAGCAGATAGATAAAGAGATAAATGGGTCACTGTATTTATGACTGCTCATTATTTCTTTTAATATCCATGCTGAACAGTGTAAGTTCTGATTACAATTAAACTGCTTTTATTCCATTTTAGCAGTAATTGACTGAAACAGGCAATTTGTACTTTGATTCTGTCTTTTAAGTAATTGACGATCACAAACCATTTCTTGATAAAGCATTTAATCATTCAGCTCTTTTTGGATTGTTTAGAAATAGCTTCACATAGTCTTGTTCAATGTAATGAGAGTTCCTATAGGATATTCAACAATTCTTCCTCTCCTGATTGTCCTATTTCCTCTCTCATTTTTCCTCCAGTGTTTCCTTCAGAGGAACTTCCTCATCCCTGTTCTAAGTTTGGGAGAGGGAAGGTTTCCACAGGGCTCTGTCTTTAGTCCCCTTTTCTTCTCCATCTGCACTTTGTCTTGGGTAATCACATCCTCAAACACAAATTCAACTCCCATTTCTATGCTGATAAGCCTCAGATCTCTGTCTCTGCTCCAGACAGGTCTTCTTCTGTCCAAACTACAATCTCAGGCAGTCATTCTGACATCTTTTCATGGGTGTTTAGCCATCAGCTCAAGCTCAATATGGCTAAAACTGAGCTCATAATCACACTTCTCTGCTACCTCGTCTCTTGATTGCTGTATACAACACCACCATCCTGCCTGTCACTTAGGCTTGTAATCTAGGTGTCTTTGACTCAAACCTTTCTCTCTAGATCCTCACGTCTAGGCTATGTCTAAATCTTGCAGATTCTTTCTGCATTGCATTTCTGAGATACTGCCTTTTCTGACCATTCTCACAGCTAAAGCTCCCATCCAAGCTACTCTCACCATTCCACTTCTTAATTACTGCAACATCTTTTTCTCTGGCCTTGAAAAATACAACTGTGTCCTGTTCATGTCCATTCAGATGGCCCCTGCAAAGATAATTTTCCTACCCTGTCACATTGACCAGGTCACCCCCATTTTGCATCCCTCCACCCTCTCACCTACTTTTTGATGCAATAGAGATGTGGATCTGTGTTCACTTTAAAGGCCCTTAATGGTCAGTCCCTACCCATCAGGATGTTGACTCCTGCCTCCAATCAACTCATGAAGCTAGCTTCCATTGCCCACTTGTTAAATTTTAAACAAGCGACTTCATACACGTTGCCCTTCACACTTGAGAAAAGTCATCTGCAAACATATATAAAGCTGCCTCATTATTATGCTTCAAAACCCTCCTCAAAGCGCTTTTTTGTCATGATGCCTATAAAACAACTCATTGGTTAGGCCACAGGTGTCCTGAAACCACTGCCTTTTATGCTGACCAATGTGTCAGTGTTTCCTTGTATGCCCCATCTGTCTACGGTGTCATCTGTTGTCTCTTGTCTTATACTTAAACTGGTGCAGTGACGGTCTTTGTGTTCTGTATTTGTACATGGGGGTCCTGGTCCATGAGTAGGGCCCTTTGGCATTACAGTAATATAAACAAATACTAATAAAACAGTTATTAAAATAAATGAACAAGCAAACACAAAATAACCTAGGGTAAGTTCAGCAAAAGGTTCACTGACTTCTGAGCAATACTATACTGACTTTACTGGGAGTTTTGAGCGAACCTGGGTTCAGCTGGTGATGGAATGCTGGAGAAATTGATAGCTTACATTCAAAGTAAGGTTTGAGTTCCTTTGAGGAACACAAAATAGTACCTTGTATCCTTAGCAATATTATTTTACACCAATGACCTTATGAGATAATGGGGACAGATCCTCAGCTAGTTTGCATCAGTACAGCCCCTTTGAAGACAGTGGAACTACTCTGATGCTATACCAGCTGAGAATCTAGTCTGGGTTGTTAGCCTTAAAATGTCCTATTTATGGTTTACTATTATAGCCACGGGGTGTTAGATACATTAATAATAATTTAGATCAATGGTTTTCAACCTGTGATCCTCAACCAGAGGGGTCTGCATCGCCAATCAAAATTTTTTAGGGCTCTGCAAATGAAAAAAAGGTTGAAAATAACTGATTTAGAACAAAGCTGAGGGTCAGTGGAAGTTCATGGGATGCTACAAGAAATCTACAGGTTTGACCTGATATCACAGTTTCCAAAATCTGTGTTTATCAGCCTCATTAATTAATTTCCTACACTGTTGAGCTACTCCTTTTTTACTGTATTAGACTTATATGAATCCAAGAGTTTAAAAACATGAAATCATGTAATCTATGGCTCCCATGGCAGCTGTGACCAAAGTCCAGCCTTAGGCAAATTGTCAAAAGGTTGGCCTCCTTTTTGCAGACAGTTTGCAGGCAGTTAGCACCTGACATTTTTGCATCTGTCCTTGAATTGTGGGTACAAAGGCACCATTATATGAGCAAAATAAAAATTTGGGTAAACATAAAATCGTTTTACATTTTGTTAGTCTCATTACAAAAATGTGCTAACAAAAATTGTATTTGGGGTTTGGACTGTCACTGTTGATTTGATATCCATTATTTAGGGAGCAATTTAACCCATTGGCTGATTGGATGACAGAATTCTAGACCTCTGTCACTGGCGGGATATAGGTTACAGACAAACACTATAGCATAAAGACATAACAAAAAGGCCATTGCATATATATTTCTTTATTGAGGAGATATTCTACTATGGAAAACTTCTTTTAAATCTTTTTGGTTGAGGACCAAGTAGGCTAGCTGCTACCTCTAAAACTTTTCGTATATAGAGAGGAAATATTGATGCAAAAGTGATTATTAATAAAATAATTTATTTTGTAATGCTAGGTTGTTATACATTTTTGTGTATGTTAAATTTGAAGAAATACAGATAAGCACTTTTATATCCATGGTGCTTGGAGAATAATGGTTTCTATATTTATTTTTAAACTTCTTGTTTTATTAAAAGAAATGTTGAAGCTAATTAAAGAAACTCCTAGGCAATTGCTGCTTTCTCTCTCTACATGAGATGGTTGAAGGAGATGAGACGATTCAAGGCTAATACCTCCCCCTGGCCAATAGATCTATACTTAACACCTCCACATCATATTGCAGAGTCTGAAATACAGTTTTTTATAACTTCTATTTTGTTGCAATATTCAATATAGTTTTTCACGGAATGTTCAAAAGAGATATTTGACTATTAAGTATTCTGATTTTGTCCTTGTATGGAGTGTTTAATAGGAATTTTAATTCTCAATGATGGGTGAAGCTACTTATGGTCTTTATCTTGGGAACTGTTTGGGTAAAAAGCAGGAGCATTTTCTCAACAATCCAGATTCCCCATTGTTAAGGAATGTGAAGATATTCTGTTTAAAGAGACCTCAGAAAGAAGAAACACATAGCCCTTGATTTGACTAAATCACAGATCCTGAGCCTGTACCCTCCTCACTCGCCCATCTCACCTTTTCTCTTCATAAAGAAAAATCTTCATTTTAAACCCACACAAAGAATTCTTGAAACATACTTAAAAACTGATTCCTTTTATAAACAGTCTAAAGTTTTCAAGTAACTCTAAGGAAAGCATTTATAGATAGAAATTGTTTTGTGGAAAATCTTTGTTTAATCCTTAAATGCATAGAAATGACATATGCTTCTTTGAGGTGTTTATTTGCAACTGATTTATTTTTAAATGCAAGCCTCATCATAACTGCATGATTATATAGCTATTGCTATATCAATAGTAAGATGTTTTATAGTAATTAATTAAATATAGTAATAACTAATACTATAACTGCTTACTAAATAAAAGAAGCTATTGAATGTAAAATACTGTTATTAACTGGAGAACTAATTTTCTATCTGTGCTTGTTTTGCTTAGTTTTTTACTCACGGACTCCCCTAAGACATAGTAAAAACCCCAGGTGACTAAAATAATGGGAGTCATGTCTCTGAATGGGTATTATGAAAGACAATTACTAACATTAGGCCCCTCCCATTCCTTGCTTTTCTAGACTATAAGTGCTAACAATTTTATGGAATAAAATTACTTGGCACTCAATAACTTGAAATAGCCCTTTCTACCATACACCTGTTAATAGCGTCCTTTTTAAGAAGTGTTGGATAGTGTGTAAAATTAGTTGATATAATTTAACTAATTACAAAAATAGCAAACTTCCACATTCCCTGTGAATTGTTACTTGTCAAAGTTTAGGAGTACTTGTGGCACCTTAGAGACTAATACATTTATTTGAGCATAAGCTTTCGTGGGCTATAGCCCACTTCATCGGATGCATGTGGAAAATACAGTAGGAAGATATACTGTATGTATATACTATATATACTGTATACAGGGCCGGCCTTAAGATTTATGGTGCCCTAGGCGAGATTATTAAACTGATGCCCCTGTGCCTGATCTGCTCTTGGCAACACAATCATAAGCTTACAGTATTGGAAAACTTGCCACATTCATGTTATTAAAACCAGTTTAACTTAATTAAGCACACTGTAATGCTGATGGACTAGCACTAAAGAAGCAGCACTATAGAAAAAATTCTGATATGACAGAATGATGCAAATTATATTTTTAATTTATCAAAATTTTATTGGAAATTTATATGAAGAGGTATTGAAACAAAGATTTGTTTTTAATTAAAAACAAATCTTTCTGGTTTTTTTGGCTGCAAAATCAGTAATAATGTCATCGTATGACAAAGACAAAGTTGTGTCTTGTTTGATTACAAGAATAGCAAGACCAGTTGAGCGTTCCTGACTCATTGTAGAGTGGAGATAGTTTTTAATGAGCTTTAGTTTTGAGAAACTCCGTTCTCCTGATGCTACTGTTACAGGAATTGTCAGTAGAATACGAGTGGCAATGTACACATTAGGATATATGTCAACAAGTTTGCGGGTATGAATAAACTGTACAATGTCCATCACCGATTTTGCATGTGGCAACATTGATGACACTGTACTCAATTCTTCGTACAGTTCAAGTCCATTTAAATCAAAACTATCACCGTGCTTCAGGAGGCTCTCTAGGTTCTTGCACTTTGTCATTAGTTGCTCTTGTTTTCCTATTTAGTTGAATTTAGTTATGTCATACAAAAATCCAAACTGTTCATGGTGTACTTGCAAGGTATTAAACCTTTCATCAACAGCAGATACTGCTTTATCCATCACAACATTAAAAAATTCAACCTCAAATTTCTTTTCTGGATCGTCTATGGACATGATCTGCTGTACAGATTCTTCACAAAGAAGTGTCCCTGGCCTTTTTAACTCATAAACTATGTATTTACTTTATGAAAGTTGGAGAAAACATTGTGAAAACGTAAAACTTTGGCTGCCCAACTTCTGGGCTGGCAAAAGTTATACTGACTCACAGGGGAAAAAAAAAGCAGGAGAATCTTAGTACAACATATGGTCACTCTATACCAGGGGTTGGCAACCTTTCAGAAGTGGTGTGCCAAGTTCACTGTAATTTAAGGTTTCTAGTGCCAGTAATACATTTTAATGTTTGTAGAAGGTTTCTCTCTGTCTATATTATATAAATAAACTATTGTTATTATCTGAGGTCTTGGCCACCGGTCCTGCTCAGGCCACTGCCAGCTGAGTAAATGAAACCCCAAACCGGCAGCGGGCTGGTGGCTGGAACCCTAGACAAGGATCCCAGGCCCTGCTCAGCCCGCTGCTGGTCTGGGGTTCTGACTACCAACTCCTGCCAGCAAGGATCCCAGCCGCCAACCCTCCCTCAGCCCGCTACCAGCCTGGGATTCTGCTCACCGAGGCTGGCAGGAGGCAGAGTGGGGCTGGCGGCTGAGCTCCTGACCGGCAAGGGGCCGGCAGCCGGAACCCAGGAGTAGCAGTAGGCTGAGTGCTGCTGGCACCCCAGACTGGCAGCAGACTGAGCCACTCAACCCCCCACCGGCCCTGCTCAGCCCGCCACCAGCCCACTCAGCCCACTGCCAGCTGAGTGAATGGAACCCCAGGCTGACAGAAGGTTGAGTGGTTCAGCTGGCCTGCTCAGCCCACTGCCAGCCTGGGGTTCCTTGGGGGTCCCCAGGCCAGCAGCAGGTGCTGAGTGGGGCCGATGGCTGGTATCCCAGTTGGCAATAGGGCAGCAGCCAGAACCCCAGAGCAGTGATGGGCTGAGACGCTCAGCCTGCTGCTGCATACCATCAAAAATCAGCTCACCTGCCACCTTTGACATGTGTGCCGTAGGTTGCCGACCCCTGCTTTATACACTAGTAAGGAGATGAGCATATTACAGTTGTTGGAGGGCTCTTATCAGGAGTAACAGGCTATAGGAAAGTCGGTCAACATTTTTTGATTCTCTGATGAAAACTGGCCCACTCCCTGCCTCAAACCAAACCTGTCACTAATAATTGTCAACAACTTAATTTTCTGGTTTTGGCTAAGATTTTTTTTTAAAAAAAATATTGAAATTGGATTCAGGATTGTTAGCAAGAATTTTTGGCAAACAAAGTTGTTAAATGACAATCTAAATGGCAACACAGTACTGCTTTCATGCTTGGCTCACCCCCCAGCCCGCTGGTCCAACAGCTGCAGTAGAGGAGGAGATAGGTAGAAAACTGCAGGACCCGAAAATCCATCTCTTGGGGTGCAGAGTAGCAGCAGCAGCAGCAAACCCTCAGGTCCAATCACACACACCAATGGGCACCACCACCAGCCTTATGGACCATGGTGAAATTAGCACAGCATCTGATCTCAGGGACGGGGCACCCATGGAGCCACAGCAGCTCATCCTGCCCTGTGCAGCTCCCCCCAGATGAGATGGATCGCTGGCAACTGCCAGCCCGGGGGAGAGGCGCTCCCCAGCTAGGGTGGCCAGATCCAGATGTCCTGATTTTATAGGGCCAGTCCCGATATTTGGGGCTTTGTCTTATATAGGCACCAATTACCCCCACCTAGAGTGACCAGACAGAAAGTGTGAAAAATCAGGACAGGGATGGGGAGGGGTAAAAGGAGCCTATATAAGAAAGACCGCAAAATTGGGACTGTCCCTATAAAATAGGGATATCTGATCACTGTACCCCAATCCCCTATCCTGATTTTTCACACATCTGGCTAACCCCAGCCAAGCCCTGTGTGACATTCCAATCCTGGCTGCCTGCCAAGGAAGTGAGTTACTTTCACTTTCATTCCTCAGCAGGCAGCCAGCCAGCCCTCCTCCCACCTATCCCCCAGCACCTCACCCAACCCAGCCCTGATGGAGGGGAGGGAGGAGAGAGAGAGGGGTGCTCCTGGGGAGGAGGGAGAAAGGAGGGGGTGCTCCATGGGGCAGGGGGGAGAAGAATGGATGTTATGGGAGACAACAAAGGATACTGGTTCCACAGCCTCAGAGCCTGCCTCACTTCACCTCAGCCGGGGGGAAAGAGTCACACTCACAGGTGAGCTCCTTCCCCAACCCCTACCCCCTCCCCTTCCCAGAGACCCCAGCAGCCTATTCTATTCCTCAGACTGTGCTGCATTCGGCTCTCTCTAGGACCCAGCAGCCCTGCTTCTACACTGTCTGGGCTGCCTGCAGAGTGGTGCCCCCAGGCAGAGTGAGGCCCTACGCGGCTGCCTATTCTGCCTATGCCTAAGGACAGCCCTGACTGTATATATACATTATATATACGGAGAACATGAAACAATGGGTGTTACCATACACACTATAAGGAGAAGAATTATAACATTCAAAAACCAGTTGGAGAACACTTCAATCTCCCTGGCCACTCGATTACAGGCCTAAAAGTCGCAATATTACAACAGAAAAACTTCAAAAACAGACTCCAAGGAGAGACTGCTGAATTGGAATTAATTTGCAAATTGGACACCATCAAACTAGGCTTGAATAAAGATTGGGAGTGGATGGGCCATTACACAAAATAAAATTATTTCCCCATGCTTATTCCCCCCCACGGTTCCTCACATCTCCTTGTCAATTGCTGGTAATGGGTCCTTTTCATTACCACTACAGACAGTTCTTTTTCTTTCCTGCTGATAATAGCTCACTTTAACTGATCACTCTCCTTATAATGTGTATGGTAACACCCATTGTTTCATGTTCTTTGTGTGTATATATATAATCTTCCTACTGTATTTTCCACTACATGCATCCGATGAAGTGGGCTGTAGCTCACAAAACTTATGCTACAGTAAATTTGTTAGTCTCTAAGGTGCCACAAGTACTCCTGTTCTTTTTGCTGATACAGACTAACACGGCTGCTACTCTGAAACTTGTCAAAGCTTGTGTCTCAACTCTTGCACAGAATAAGAGAACAAAGTTAGAATGTTACTATTTTAATGAATTTTAGGAATCAAAAGGGAGAAGTGACATGGATATTTTATTGAGCTTGCCTTGGTACAATGGCTACTAAAACTTCTGTCTCCCTTCTTCCCTTCACATCATTATAACCTACCCAGAATTTATACTTAACTCAATTGAAAATAATATTTCACCTCTTCTTTTTATTTGGGTTTTGGGTTTTGAAATTAGAAAAACAGAGCATAAAGACAAATCTAAAATGGACACGTTCATTCTGAGGTAAGGCGAAAATAGTCCATAAAGTTCCCATTAACCTAAATGTTAGGAACATTCGCTTAAGCTTTGAGTAGATTGTTAACTGAGTTCAGCAGCAGGGAAGACCACAGTTAATCAGCTCTGACTTCACTAGTAGTTACCCAGGAGTTAATATGAGTAACTTACATTTTAACCACTTGTATTTCCCTGGGTATACAGTAAGATAGGTGTGATAAATATGAAGTTATGCTTTTAGTCTAGCACTATTCAACATTGAAAATGACACACACGCTCTGCTGTATACAAATAATAATGTCCTGATTTAAATAACAAACTGTTAAGGAGATCACAGAATACTAAAAAGGCAATCCGTATAGAGGAAATATTTAATAAAATGGTATAAGCTCTTAGCAACAGTGTCTACTTAAAAAAAGTCCTGAGATTTGAGTCAATGATTTCTTAAATAGTAAGTACTACATGCAGACTTACAGTGAAATTGATTTAAATCATCCACAACCATGACAAACATAGACAATTTATCCTGAAAGTACTGATTAGTGATTAGGCAGGTAACATACCAAACTCATGCTGATAAGGCTGAATCTGACACAAAAAATAACAGTAATGTAAAATCCCCACGGATAGCATACCTCATTATCCATGATAAAACTCAGATAAGCATACATTCATATCTCAACAAAACTTTTTTCAAAGTCATTAACTTTGAAAATTAGAAAACAGTTCAATCCCAAGGCAAGTGTAGACACCAGATTAAACATAAGTCCATTTACACATCAGTTTCCCCTCTGTTTCCCTTTTTGTTGTTGTTTCTACATTCTGAAGATCCACGTGTTGGAATCAGAATTTTCTTACAGAGTCTAGCAGTGGGGAGCCTATGAGCTAATCAGCTTCGCCTCACCACTAACTGTGACTATAGTCTGTGTGAATTAAATGGAGGCATTTAAAAGAATTTCGCTAGCTAAGGAGGCATAACACAAACTGTACAAAGGGCAATTTAGAACTTGAGAATGGATGAAGACATGGAGATGTCAGTGAAATATTCAGAAACTAAATCTTCATTTTCCACTTGTTTGAACTCGACGCTGATTAGCTTTTCCTCTCCTCCATCTGTTTGATAGGGCATATTATTAATTGACAATAGTTATCTGGTTTATTTTTGTCCTAAATGAGTTACAATTGTGATAACAGAGGTGTGATGGCTCTATTTTTAAAATATTCAGGCAGATATCTTGCTTTTCTTCCCCACACAAATCTCCCAGTGGCTTCACAGTTGCAGAGTTTGGAGTATACAGGGAATGTCAAATCCATCGGGTAATAATTAATGAAATAACGTGTCACTTATAAGGGTGCTTGTCTTCACTTACTCCCTCTTTTCTTTCTAAAATCCCAGTAGAGGTTCATATTTTAAAAACTTATTTAGGGGAGTTGGATATTCCTAGAATTTCTTTCCCCTAACTGACTCCTACTAATTAGTCTTACACAATTCCCTTAAAGCAGGCCTGAAAGCAAAAGGAAGCTGCACAACTGAGTTAAATAGTTGTAGGACCAATACTGTTCAATATATTCATAAATGATCTGGAAAGAGGGTTAAACAGTGAGGTGGGAAAATTTGCAGATGATACAAAATGACACAGGATAGTTAAGTCCAAAGCAGACTGCTAAGAGTTACAAAGGGATCTCACAAAACTGGGTGACTGGACAATAAAATGGCAGATAAAATTCAATATTGATAAATACAAAGTAATGCACATTGGAAAACATAATCCCAACTTTACATATAAAATGATGGGGTCTAAATTAACTGTTACCACTCAAGAAAGAGATCTTGGAATTACTGTAGACAGTTCTGTGAAAACATTCATTCAATGTGCAGAAACAGTCTAAAAAGCTAACAATGTTGGGAATCATTAGGAAAGGGATAGATAATGAGACAGAAAATATCATATTACCTCTATATAAATCCATGTACGCCCACATCTTGAATACTGTGTGCAGATCTGGTTACTCCATCTCAAAGATATATTGAATTGGAAAAGGTAGAAAAAAGGACAACAAAAATTATTAGGGATATGGGACAGATTTCATATGAGGAGAGACTAATAAGACTGGGACTTTTCAGCTTGAAAAAGAGATGACTAAGGGGAGATATGATAAAGATCTATAAAATCATGACTGGATGGAGAAAGTAAATAAGGAAGTATTATTTAGTCCTCATAGCACAAGAACTAGGGGTCACGAAATGAAATTAATAGGCATCAGGTTTAAAACAAAAGGAAATATTTCTTCACACAGTCAACCTGTAGAACTCTTTGACAGAGGATGTTGTGAAGGCCAAGACTATAGCAGGGTTCAAAAAAGAACAGATAAATTCATGGAGGATATTAGTCAGGATGGGCAGAAATGGTATCCCTAGCCTCTGTTTGCCAGAAGCTGGGAATGGGAAACAGGGGATGGATCACTTGATGATTACCTGTTCTGTTCATTTCCTCTGAAGCATCTGGCAGTGGCCACTGTCAGAAGACAGGATACTGGGCTAGAGGTCTGTTATAACTTTCCTATTCAGATCTGAACCTTAGAGTTCAGAACATGAGAAGCTAGCATGAAACCTTCAAACTTAATTACCAGCTTGGATCTGATATTGCTGCCACCAGCCAGAATTTCAGTGTCTGGCTCACTTTGGTCTCCCCTAAACCTTCCCTGGGGAACCCCCAAGACTCAGATGCCCTGAGTCTCACCACAAAGGGAAATAACCCACTTCCCTTCTCCCTCTTTACCTCCTCCCAGATTTCCCCGCCCTGGGGACCCTAGGATACTCTCTGCTTCAAGTCCTTGAAACACAAGTACCGAGAGATCAAATCTCTCTCTCCCCTCACCCAGAGGGTATGCAAAGTCAGGCTTAGTAAATTTTCCCTTTCCCTCTGCCTTTTTCCTCCCACCAATTCCCTGATGAGCTGCAGACTCAATCCCCTTGAGCCCCCACAAAAAAAAATCCAACAGCTCTTAAAAAGAAAGAGAGACATAAAATTGGTCTCTGTATCAAGGTGACAATATACAGGGTCAATTGCTTAACAGAAAAAATGAATAAACAGCCTTATCCAAAAAGAATACAATTTAAAACATTCCAGCAACTACACACATGTAAATACAAAAAAAATATATAAACCTATTGTCTTACTATCCTTGTACTTACAACTTGGAAACAGAAGATTAGAAAGCCTGGAGATTCCTGTGGTCACTCTCAGAGCTCAGAAAGAGAACAGACCAAGACAAAGGACTCTCACCCAAAACTTCCCTCCACCCAGATTTGAAAAAGTCTAGTTTCCTGATTGGTCCTCTGGTCAGGTGTTTGGTTCCCTTTGTTAACCCTTTACAAGTAAAAGAACATTAACCCTTAGCTATCTGTTTATGACAAGGTCTGATACAGTATATCTGTTCTTATGTTTTTATGTAGGATTAGCTCCTTGCTTAGCCGCACATGGTGAGCAGAATAAAGCACTCCATTGCCAAAGCGCTGCATTAATTTTGATGTAGGCCAAGCACCTCACACATAATATACTCAGCAGGAAGGGGAAGGTAGAATGTTTAGAGCATTCACCAATGCCCACCCTAGAGTGTGGCAGAAGAGGACAAGAACCTCTCAAACTGCCTCAGAAAAGGGGAAAGGGGCCTGTGAAAAAGAGGACAGGACAGCCACATTTAATATGAGCCTAGATATGTTTGGATAGTAATACACTGTTTGAATCAGCTCTTTGGTCTCTTTCTTTTCCAACTGTGCAAAGGGCCTGGAAAAAGTAACTTTAACTAATCAACTGCAGATCAGATCAACTGCAGATCTCTGGTGTGGTTAGAGCTGCACCAGAGCCGTTCCTCTTGCCAACAATCCTTGACTGGCATTGCTATTGCTAGTTTTGAAGTGTGGGGTACCATTAAAAACATCTAAGTATTAAAGCCCTAAAACTGAGATACCCCTTAAAATGCATTCACAGTGACATTTCTAATGAAGTTTCTTTGTAGTGAGTCCCCCAAAAAGCTGGACTTTGAATGAAAAGGGAAAGTGTGTGTGTGTGTGTGTGTGTGTTTAAAGATACGAAATGTTGGCATTAAAGAATCATCATGTTTTCCATAACTTCTCCTCCCCTTTGTAATACATTAATACATGTAATACATGATTTGTAATTATGTATTGTGAATGAGTACAGTTGAGGTAACACTTAGGTCAAGGCTTAGCTGGCATAAGTGTGGTTTGGCCATTCTTCTTTAACACAGATTTTTCAATCTGCTTAAAGTGGTAGTGCTGACAGAACACAGGTGATGTGGTGTTGGCAGATATAAGTAAAATTATATACAAATATGTAACACCAGCCCTCTTTTCCTGGGAAGATGCAGGGGAGGGTGACACAAAAACATGACCCAGAAACTGAAGACCCAGCAGGAAAAATACAGAAGTTGGGTAATTGAAGCTTGTACTTGCATAACATATGGGTTACCTGAAATCTAAAGGGTTTATGTGCTAAAAGCTGATTGGATAAAGATTAAGTAACTTGCAAGGTAGAAATGTATAACAGACCTAAGTGAACATGGGCCCAAACAGAAGAAACCCTAGACCAGAAACTGAAGAATGGGACTGAAGGCTCAGAGAAGGTGATCACTATAATGGAATGTGGAAGAACTTCCTGGTGCCCCAAAATGTGGTAAATTTGGGCCCATTTACCAATTCTGTCTTGTGTGTTATTATTTGTCTGGCATAAATATATATTCAGAAAGTATATGACAATACTTCTGACTGAATTTATGACTCAGTTTCTCAACTTTTTACTCTAACTGTAATTTCACTGAATTTAAGGTAAGAAGAAACCACTAGATTGTCTAGTTAGGTCTTCTGTATATCACAGACAATGAAATTTCACCCAATTACCTTTAACCGAAGCCCAACAACATGAGTTGAAGTAAAACATGTCAGTCCTCAGGAGACTAAATTGTTGTGTGTCACAGCCAGAGAACAGGAGAGACCAAAGTGCCACCAATGTCTGAAGCCCCTGCAATAGCAGGGATTGATTAGGTAAGATGCCCAGATGATCCTAGCAGGTGACCGCACTCCATACTTCAGAGGAAGGTATAAAACTCTCAAGGTGCCTTGCAATCTGACCTGAGGAGGAATTCCTTCCTGACCCTAAATTTGATGATCATTATAACCCTATTGCAGGGGTCAGCAACCTCTCAGAAATGGTGTGCCGAGTCTTCGTTTATTCACTCTAATTTAAGGTTTCATATGCCAATAATATATTTTAACATTTTTAGAAGGTCTCTTTCTATAAGTCTATAATACATAACTAAACTATTGTTGTATGTAAAGTAGATAAAGTTTTTAAAATGTTTAAGAAGCTTCATCTAAAAATAAATTAAATGCAGAGGCCGCCGGACCAGTGGCCAGGTCTTGGGCAGTGTGTCACTGAAAATCAGCTTGTGTGCCGCCTTTGGTGCGCGTGCCATAGGTTGCCCTATAGCATGTGAGCAAGATCCACTAGCCAAGCAGATAGAAAGGAATTATCTGTACCACATCAGAGCGTTGAGACCCTCAGTTTGGTCTCCCATCTCCAGCAATGGCCAATTACTCATGCTTCTAAGGAAGGCAACCCTCCTCCCCACCCCCTGCCCACCACCACCAGAATACCCGGGCCAAATGTGCATCAATGAAAAAGATGTCTTTCCTTAGCTCTGCAGCCAACTGGCTGAAACTCTGAAGCATGAGATCTGATTATTGTCATTGTCTTAATACAGAGCACAACAGTTACGAGCATTCTGAGGGAAATGCACAGCTCACTGTTCACTCCAGGATCCATGAACAGAGGTTATGAACAGGAGGATTCACAGATTCAGAGACTCCAAGCCCAGAAGGGACCATTATGACCATTCAGGCCATAGAATTTCTCCCAGAAATTAGATTAAAAGACCTTTAATTTCATTTTCAAGATTCCAAGTGATAGTGAGTCCATCACCTGCCTTGATAAACTGTCCTGATGTTTAATTACCCTCACAGCTAGGAACTTGCATCTTAAGGATGAATTTATTTAACTTCATCTTCCAGACACTGCATCTTGTTATGCCTTTGTCAACAAGGTTGAAAAGCTGCCCTGCTGTCAGATCTTTTTTCCATGTGTAAGTAACTACACACAGTGATAGCAAGTCACCTCTCAGTCTTTATCTTAAAAAAAAAAAAATAAAAAAATGAATAGGTTGAGTGTCTACACTGCCCCCTCTCAGAGCTCTCACCATAGGGTACTGGGGGATGAGGCATGGCCAGAGTGCTGCTGCATTCTGTCCATATTGACTCTTTGTGGACCATTACCAGTTACTGCAAATTAAAGCATGCTAGCTGGTTCCAGGGCATAGGGGGTGGAGATTAAGATGTTGTGCCCACCTTGATTTCTACACTTAGCATTCCAACAATTGGTTCATTTAGCGCAGATCCTCAAAGGTATTTAGGCACCTAATTCCAATGGAAGTTAGGAACCCAAATCTATTTGACTATCTGGGCCTTTGTGTTCATCTTTTTGCTTCTGGATGCCCCAAACTGAAAAGTAATCTAGATATAGTCAAACTAAGATATTATACTGATGTTAAAGATGAGCTTTTAGGTCATCTATTCTAGTCCCAATGTAGGTGTGTCCTCTCTTGTATATTTACTTGATTTCTTCAGCTTAGGTATTAGTGTCATAAACAATAGGCATTAAACTTTTTCCACTGAGAAACTATCTCAGCCTTTAAACTAGTGTTGCTGTCAAACAGATTATCAAAATATTCATCTTTTTTATAAAATCTTAAATGATCCTTGCCTTAATTTCATCCCATTATTTCCTTGTGCATCTCATTGTGCTATACTAAGATGTTCAAAAATGCAAAACCAAGATGTAAGCTATAATTGTAGCAAGTGTAGTGGGTTTGAGAGGTTCCTCCCAGACCACTTCAGAGGGAAGCCACTACGCCATCTAGCTATCAAGAGTCAATTGACAGGGGCGTAGCAAAGTAGAGCATCAGTTAAGAGTCTAGGGCCCTAGCCCCTTGAGGGGGGATCAGGTAACCAGCACTCTGTCACCCAAGCTCCCTCGCTTGGACAGATGGCAACCACCATCAGACTCTAGCCCTCTGGGCAGGGCACAACAGCTAGTAGTCTTTATCCCAGCTTCTTGGCTTGGACAGAGCACAAGCAAACATAACCTTTGGCTGGACTAGAGTTCACTTCATTGACCGTTTCTAGTGCAAAAAAACAAACCCCCCTCCTATAGAAAAGTAGCTGGAGACCCAGAACTCAGTCTCTCAGGATTTTCAGCAAGGATTGCACAGGGTCAACCTCTCCATATTCAAGTCCCAAAAGGAACAAAAGAAATTAATTTAATTAAGTAACTCTACAAAATCTTATGATAAACAAATAAAAGTAATTTAATATTTACAACCTAACATGGTTATTTTATAATCCACATAAATTATCTTCACAGTTATACATAAAAATAAATAAAGAAAATAAATTAAAATCTGAACAGTTCAGTCCCCACAGAAACACAGTGGGAAGAAACTCAGTATCCAAAAGCTTAGTTTGAGTTTACCTGAATCTCAGTTACAGTTTTGGATGACCAAATCTTTGATCACTACTCAGTCTGCTGAGTCAAAAACAACATCTTCCCTCCATTTGTTTGTAGGACTCTTCAGCTGGAATCCATGCAGATTTGTCCTCTGCTTCTGCTGAAATCAGTTAGCCAGTTAGCTAACTGATTAACCAACCACTCTGTCTAGCATATAGAGTTAAAAACACTTTTTTTACAAGAAAATACAAAATTGAGAATAGCAAAATATAAATCACTCTTTCCTCATTACTACATTTAAAGAAAAGTTGGTGAATCATACCAATTGAGACAATTTAACTGAAACACTTTGGCTAAAATCAAATGACATTCAAAGTATACAAGTAAAATAAAAAATTATTTTTCTGTCTCAGTTTCACCTTTCTATAATTAACATTTCCCATGCTTCCCT
This sequence comes from Gopherus evgoodei, assembly GCF_007399415.2. Lineage (NCBI taxonomy): Eukaryota > Metazoa > Chordata > Testudines > Testudinidae > Gopherus > Gopherus evgoodei. Next base: position 332,215,304 of record NC_044322.1, on the reverse strand, counting down.
GAGAGAGGGTTAACAGTATCACTAATCTACTGCAAGATTCTTCAGATTTGGGGAAAACAGCCTAGTTTCGGCTCCTGGGCTCAGTTTTTGCCAGTTCACATTGGGCACGTGGCCTTTTGTAAAGCTGCCACCCTGACTCTTTGCCCTCATGGAGGCTGACCTGAGCAACAGGGAACCTATTGAAGCAGACCCAAAACTACGACATCCAAATCCAGAAGCTTCTGGATGTCGAGTGTTAAATCTGCCTAACAACAATGACCCAGGCACAACTCACTCCTGCCTCCCTGAATGCGTCTGTTAAAGAGTTATCTCTCTATGAAGAATATAGGTTACACAAACACAGGCCTTCAGGCCTCAGGTGGGTAGGCTGTCCCCAGGGATGGGGTTGGCAGAAGAGTGTAGGAGGACCTACTTCACTGGGTCCCTTCCGAGGACCCTGCCAGTGGCTAGTGATCCCACCACTGGGTCAGCAGGGATCCCACTGCAACATGCTGACCCAATGCCATAACCAACCTAATGTCTGATTTCCCAGGGCTACTTCCTACTATAGTCTGTTGTAGGGCTCCATTCTTTGTGGTCCTCTATCTCCTCAGGATACTTTGCAGATGGCAGTCTCAGCAGTTCATAAAGGTATTCAGCAGACTGAAGACCCAGCAGCTCCTCTGGGTATTCGGCAGATGGCAGCAAGGCAGAGGCATGTGCTTCCCTTGCTGGTCCTGGCCCACCTGAGCTGGAGGCCATGCCTCTCATACTTCCTGTCCAGCCCTTCTGCCAGGTCTGCCTGAGAGGGAGGCTACCCTACTTCACTACAGAAAGGCAAATTATAGGGTAGATATTTTTGTTTTTAAAAGACCTTTCATTCCAAGAAAGACAAATTGGCGAGAGCCCGTCTGCGAGTCAGAAGAGTGAGAGCACACTAACAGACGCAGAAGATAGATAAAATACCATTCTCAATGGTAAATGGCCAGCTTCACTATGTAAATAGAAAACTAATTTCAATCCTGGCAGACCAAATTCTGCCTTCATTCCTACTGGTGAAACTCCAAGAAAATCAGTGGGATTGCGTACATGGAATTGACAACAGAATTTTACCCCCAGACCTGTGTAATTAATATCCATAATAGCAACCTTTTTATTTACAGTTCATCTTAGTGGTCATGAAAGCAACTGTATTAAGTCTTGGAGACCTGAAACCTCTCTCATGCCATAGGTAAAACAGATCACAAGCAACAATAGAGAAAGTTACCCAGCCTCTACTCACCAACTGGGAATTCATCCCTGTAGTGGTGAAAGTCTGCACCATCGTCACCATATTTATTGCATGATTTTTTAAGATTCTCTTTTCTTGTTGTTGTTGTTGTTTGTTAAAGTGTAGCTTAAAAAAGATCAGTGAAGATGGACTCATGATGTATTAGAGCCCTTTCCATTTTTAATTTGCCAATTTTCCTGACTCTGATATGAGCAGATTACTGGTCATTCCTTTCTTTCAGAATCTGTTTTGCACGTAAGTTTGAAGATATACATTTCCTTAAAATAGTCATAATGAAAATGTTTGAGATCATTGTAAAAGAAATAATTATAGCTTACTGCAGTCAGCTATGGTTATGCAGTTGACAGTCTTACATTGTATCTCAAATATATGATCAAAGTAAATTAAGGTTTTATGCTTATGCTGAGCTTTTACATATGTTAAATATTAAAAATCACCATTAATTATTACTTGGTCAACAGTAAGCTACAGTAGATGTGGCATGTATACAATATACCAGGGATCGGCAACCTTTGGCACACGGCTCACCAGGGTAAGCACCCTGATGGGCCAGGCCGGTTTGTTTACCTGACGCGTCTGCAGGTTCAGCCGATGGCGGCTCCTGCTGGCCACGGTTCGCCGCTCCAGGCCAATGGGGGCAGTGGGAAGTGGCGGTCAGCACATTCCTCTGCTTCCCGTAGCCCCCATTGGGTAAACAAACTGTCCCAGCCCGCCAGGGTGTTTACCCTGATGAGTCACATGCCAAAGGTTGCCGATACCTGCAATATACCATTCTTTGTTTGGGATATCTGTGCATAAATTTAGAGACAGATTTTAAAAAGTATTCAGCTATTGATTTCCCATTATCCATGATGAGGCCATCTCAACAAGGGCAAGATTTTTTCAGAAGAGACCAGTGATGTAGTGGGTTCCCAAGCTGATAAACGTTAAAGGGGGTTGATTCTGAGAAGATGTTCGACACTCTGAAAATCTGGCTCCTTTAAGGTGCCTCACATTGGGGCCCTCAAAACTGAGACACCGAAAATGAAAGTCCTGGCCTTGTTGAGATTCTTAGACCTAAGTAATGGCAGTAGATAGTATATGGCCATCATCCTGGATAATGAACTTTTTTTCCCCCCCTACAGTGATATGTTTTAGCTTCTACCTTTCAGGATTATACCAGCACATGCCACTTATGGCCAATATTACTAATTTTTCACTTTTTGAAAATATTTTCCTCCTCTCTCCTCCCCTATGTCTATTTGTAAAGAACCAAAATCCATCACCTCATGCTTTTCAAGATAGAGTTAATGGCAGTATGTGAAATGCACTGATGTCTGGATAAAGTACAGTACTTTGCATCTTGAAACATCATGGGCGACCAAACATCTAAAAAGTTGTTGAAACTCAAATGATACAATGGAGAAATGCACAACACATTATAATTAAAGGAATGGGACAGATTAGATCAAATTGCCATCACAAAAAACATGCAGATGACTTGCCTCATGTGGCCATAAAGGGGCATTGCAATATCTTGGCTTAGCTGGGACATCTGGTCAGTTTATGTGAGGTTCTTTGTGGTGCTGATTCAACACTAAACATCTATCTTTTAATTTCACTATTACTGATTTTCTAAAGTTCTGCATCATTCCCCCTAATTAGTAATGATAATAGGTTAGGTTAAGATAAACCACACTAATTATTGTAACTCTGACTATTAGATGCCCCAGGAAGCGCCCAAGAGTCTACTTTGTGCCATTATGGGCTGATTTCATAGCAGTCTTATTGGCACTGCATCAAACCTGCACATATGGACAAAAAGGAGTTTACAATCATTTTCAAAAATACAAATTAGTAGTGCATTAAATAAGCTAAAATTAGGATTTAGAATCAGTTGTTTCAGTAAATAACGATTGCACTAGTGCCATAGCAGCCTTGAAAAGTGCATTTAAGTGCACATATATACAGGTTTCTTGTGTGGTAATTGAAAAGGTTTTTATATTTTTTCTTCAGAAGAAAATATAAACAGATTGTATCATTAGGTATATGAAAAGATGACCGCTCTGGCCTTTAATCACAGGCAAAAAACCTTGTAGTTTAGTCTGAACGTCTACCTGCACTAAGAATCCTCCAAAATGAATTAATACAAGGTGAAAACAGTCTGAAATAGTAAGACACACTATTAACTTAAGGTAAAAATTATAAATTTAACAGTAAAATGTTTTAAAATATGATTTGTTGACCCATTACACCGTGGGTAAAATTCTACACTCAACTGCATCAGTGAAGCCATATAACTCCGTCAACCTAGGAAAAGTTACTCTGCGTTTACATTAGTGTAGCTGAGAACAGAATTTTTCTTAAATTCTAGTTTCTCTACAATCCATGTCAGTCTCCTTTTTTTACTTTGAAATGGAAATGGACTTAAGCCACAAAGTTCAGGCCTGGTTTGCTGACATGCTAAAATTTGGGACTATTTAGATCTGGCAAAATTTGGATCTGGATTCAGATGTGGACAAACTTATCGTCTGAAGTGGTCTGGGCCAGAGTTTTGTTTCAGGCACCTTTATACTTTAAAAATGTTTGTTAGAAAATGTTAGGGATTGCATGTAGGACTGTAGACTCAATATGGTGGTTCAGGGAACTATGTTTTCCTGCACCTTCCTCTGCAGACAGACTTATATTTAATGCAAAAAACTGGCCAGGAATTAACAGAGTTCAGAGATGTATTATCTATGGATCTTTTCTCTGACTTCTACTCCACAGCCACAGGAGGCTCCAGCTAATAGCAGCAGGACTTCACTGTAAGGAACTATAAGATCTTTCTTCTAAATCCTTAATCACAGCTGTAAATTACCATATGGTAATGCCTGATCATTTTTAGAATAAGCTGCAAGACCCACCTTTTTGATAACGCATTTTCATCCTAATAGTAAGGTATTTTATATTTAAAAAATAACCACATACACCATAAGCAGAGGCTCCTAGAACTTAAGAAAGACGGAAAGCAGAATACCTCATGAAAGATGGATACTACAGAAAAAACAGATGGATACTTATAATATTTGGGTTGATTAGACAATCAAATAGAGAAATATTTGCTGTAAGGTTATTTATCTGTCATCACTAAAGATGATCGGGGGTAGGAATATTTGTAAATAAAAAGAACAAAAACTACAGGGCTGCCCAGAGGATTCAGGGGGCCTGGGGTAAAGCAATTTTGGGGGCCCCTTCCATAAAAAAAGTTGTAATACTATAGAATATTATATTCTTGTGGAAGCCCCTGTGGGGTCCCGGGCCTGGGGCAAATTGCCCCACTTGCCCCCCCTCTGGGCAGCCCTGAAAAACTGAACAGCATAAATACTATAGTTTTAGAAATTCTTTATATGTGGAAATTACTTCAAAATACATTAATGACACCAGGAATCTAGAGATAGATAGACATTACCAACTAATGGAAAAAGGTGCTTCTAAGGCCGAGAAGAAATTAAAATGAAGATTGAGTCACTGGATATTGGGCATGGAAGTACCAGATATAGAACTTTCAATGACGCTGCTGTGCTAATAGATTAGGCGATGCAGACAGTGTTGTGCTAACATACTGTCCAGTTGTAATCTGCAGTGCAAGTATCTGTGATCTAAAAATCACCCTCTCCACTGGAAATTGACACTTCCAACTTCTTATCATGCTGATCTTTTCTTGTTATTTTCATACATTGCAAGCTATTTTAAACATCATATTGGCTAATTCTGCTCTCAGGAACAGAGGGATAAATTTTGTCCATTTATTTCACTGGAAAACTTGTTGCCTGTTATTTCCAAATATGAATCTATGTAAAAATCCAAATATTAATTACAGCTTTCAAATCAAAATCTTAGGCACAAAAGACATATATAGGATTTCTGGGAAGGGGAAAGATTTGTTGGACCTCTCTTCAAAATGTTTAAAGTCCTCAAACTGAAACTCATTTTAAATAAGGAAGTATTAGAAAGAGATGTATGGATTGATGCCAGCTTCCTCTGAGGCTACAGAAATGCAAGCAAGATGCTTTAGGTGCAAATGATGCACACACATAAACATTTCCCACTCCCCACCAAGGGACAGTTCTCCAAATAAGCCATTAGGACCACAACCCCTGGAATGTGTTTTTTTTTTTAATGTGAACTGTTGCATTTTAAGATCTTTTTTTCAAATAATTTAACTACAGACAGAGTAGCTAGAAATATAAATATATACTCAAAAGAAGCTTTCCATCCCCCTCCTCTACACTGACAGTGATAACCATGGAAACACAACAAAATATATCAGCATAAACAAACTATATAAAAGTAAGTAACATAAAGGATGGCTGAGCATCTGGGCCAAACCTGAATGAGAGGCATTATGACCAGGCGCAGAGGGTCATAGCACTTCTCAGGTTTGGCATCCACAGTGTGGGGACTGGCCTGCCTGCCCCAAAATAGGCCCTGATCCCACAGTCACCACCACCAGGGCATCATTGCTCTGGGCCTCAGTCAACCTTCCAGGTTGAAAGTCCAGACACAGAAGTGGGGGTTGTGAGTTGAGGATACTGCTCCCACTAGCACTATGACCCTTTGAGGTAACCTGGATGTTTTCCCCCAACTTCCCATCTGGCTTAATGAATCAGTGATGGGATTTCAGACAGAAATCTGGGTGCCCTTGGCCATTGGCTTTGTAGGACCCAATGGGCAGATGTGGTTGGCTATATGGAGGATCATGAAAAAAAATGAGTTTATGGAAAATCTTGTGACAAGCTTTTACCCCTAGCTACTGGCTGATGATTTGAAAGCTATCTTTATAATAAGAGACTGGAAAATTATTTTTAAAGAATATGACAACTAAGACTAGCATAAACAATTAAAAGTACCACAAAATCTGGGGATTGGCAAACACAGGCTTTTTTTGAACCTCAAGGCCTCTACTCATCCCCTATTTGAGTACTTTAGCAGCCTGATCCAACATCCACTGGTGCCAAAAGTTTTTCCACTGATTTGAATAGGCTTTGAATTAAGTCTTAGAGGAAGAAAAGATATAGGACACAAATGTGGGGGAACAGACTTACTTACACATGGGTTCCTTTCTCCCCCTTTCAGCTGGTTGTCTATGTTTACTCATTCATTGTGTACTAAACCCCAGAATTTTCAAAGAGTTGTCTGGAGTTTAGTCATAGAAATCCCTGTGACTAACAAGGGGACCACTTGTGCCAGATTCTGGAGACCTTATTTAAACCAGTGAGTCTTTTCTCAGGCAAGTAGCCCTACTGAAATCTGTATGATTATTTGAGTGAGTAAGTCCTTGCTATAGTGAGTAGAATTTCCACAATCAGTCTTTCAATGTCTCTCTCAAAATCTAGGAGCAAATTTCTGTTCCATGTCTAAAGAGCTGCTTTCTTCACCTTAACATGAACTTCACAGCTAACCTGATGGGTGTATTTGATCAGATGCAGAAGCGCCCCAAAATATAACCTGCTTCCAATTTCTCCCCCCCACCACTTGTTATTTTTCTGTGTATAGTGGAACCAACACACTAATAATTAATAATTTTCAATAAGAATTATTAGCTGTGTCATGCATTATATCAGATCACAGCATCTTATTTGACTAGGAAGGAAGGTAAAGTGATATTTCCTCTAATAAAAAAGTTAGCTATCAGCATCACATGAGCATGGTGGTGTCAACTGTGGTGTATTGTCTCTTCAAAACAAATCAGAAAAAAAGACTATAAATATACTAAAAATCAGTAAAATCAAATTCCTATCACATTGCATTATGTTCTGGCCCAGATCAGGTCTGACCCCGTGTGGGTGAGTGTTTGGACAGAGAACACAACAATCCTTCACCTCTTGCACTTCTGCAGAGAGGCTAGCACTCCATTCCCTGAAGGGGCAGGGTGAGGGCCAGAACATGATTCTGCTCCTACTGCTCCGCTGACTCTGGTGGCTGAAACTAGAAAAACAGCTGCAAAAGCAGTTTGACTAGGCATTGCTGCACTGGGAGGGTAGCAGGAAAGATGGGCCCAGCCAGAAACTCTGAATTGAGACCTGAGCAGGTAAACTCCCATCTTAAGACATTAGGAAGGAAACTACAGGGAGGAGGAGCCAGTCAGCAGGGAGTAGCTTCAGCAGCGGTTTAAGGAGGGACCAGAAGACACTGCGTTTCTCAGACTGCCTTTGCAGATTTCACTCTTGAATTTTCCCTCCCCTGTGCTGATTGGCTCTTTTCTCTTACCCCCTCATCTCTCTGTCTCCAAACAACTCTCTCTCCTGTCCTCCTTATTTTAAGTGAATCCCCTCCCAGCTAACCCCCAGGCAGAGGATTTCAGTAACAAAACAATCAAACAAAAAACACATGACACTAACATGAAGTTTTCATACCATCATATTGTTCACCCACTTGTACGTTCTAACTCTTTCCCTTACCTTTCATCTGTGTCATCTGTTTAGAACAGAAACTCCCTGGGACAGAAGCAGCAAAGAATCATGCGGCACCTTATAGACTAACAGACGTTTTGGAGCATGAGCATGAGCAACTGCTAGAACAGGGCCTCATCCTCCCTGATTGAACTGACCTCGTTATCTCTAGCTTGCTTGCTAGCACACATATATATACCTGCCCCTGGATATTTCCATTACATGCATCTGAGGAAGTGGGTATTCACCCACGAAAGCTCATGCTCCAAAACGTCTGTTAGTCTATAAGGTGCTACATGATTCTTTGCTGCTTTTACAGATCCAGACTAACACGGCTACCCTCTGATACTTGACTCCCTGGGACAGAGGCAGTCTCTCATTCTATGTTTGTACACTGCCTGCCATAATGAAGCCCTGTTCTCAGCCAGCCCTTCAGCACTCCCATAATAAACACAATAAATGATAACAACAAATACACCACACCATCCTTGCAAATGAACATGGCCTAGTGCTAAGGGAGACACATTCTTCACAGAGTGCTGAAATCAGAGGTGAAAGTAAGCTGGTACGGCGTATCAGCAAGAGCCAGTACGCCGTGCCAGACTGCACTAGCTTTTGCTGTGGGGATTTAAAGGGCTCTGGGCTCCCAGCGACAGCTGGCAGCCCAGAGCTCTTTAAACCCTCCTCCTTCGGCTCCGGCGGCCAGGCTGGGGCTGGATTTAAAGGGCTCTGGGTTGCCACGGCAGCAGTCAGCTCAGAGCCCTTTAAACCACCCGCCGCAGCTGAGATTAAAAGGGCTCAGAGCTCCCCGCTGCTGTGGGCAGCCCAGAGCCCTTTGAATCCTGGCCGTGGCTCCAGTGGTCTGGCTGGAGCCAGGATTTAAAGGGCTTGGAGCTCCTCTCAGCGGCCCTTTAAATACCTAACCAAGCTCCGCAAAACTCAGGGTTCTCCATGGCAGCCTGAGCCCTTTAATTTGCTCCTGAGCTCTGCAGATGGGAGGTCCTGGTTGATTTAAAGACCGAGTCTCCCAGCCACAGCTGGTGCCCCAGGGCCTTTAAATCTTGAGGCCATGCCCCTTCCGGATGAGGCCATGCCCCCTCAGGACTCCAGCAGTACCAGTAAGTCCTGTAAATTACTTTCACCTCTGGCTGAAGTGACTGTCTGTGCTCGCCCACATCCCCATGAGGATTATTGGCTGAGTCATCCAGAAATGTTTTCATGTTCTCTGGACTGATCTTGAAGAGCTGTGCTCTAGGAGCTCAGACCAGTTTGCAGTATTTAAAGATATTCAGAACACTTTCTTTAATAAAAATATGCTAATCCTTTGTGGAAAACTCATCAAATCTGCTGACCTATGTTTTCTGAACACCACCCACCGCCCCGACACACACACCTATTTCCTCTTTTTTTGTTCTTAAGGCATTTTTATAACAAGAGGATCTTTGAAAGACAAGGTGAGTGGGGTAATATCTTTTATTGGACTCATTTCTGTTTATGAAACAAACAAGCTTTAGATCAGGGCTTGGCAACCTTTGGCACACGGCCCACCTGTGTAAGGTTTGTTTATCTGCTGCATCCACAGGTTCAGCCGATCACAGCTCCCACTGGCCGCTGTTCTCCGCTCCAGGCCAGTGGGGGCTGTGGGAACTGGTGCAGGCCGAGGGAGTTTGTTGACATTAGAAAGAGAGGTATTCTAACCAGATGGGGAATAAGGAGTTGACACATTCATAAGGAACATGGAGATGCTCTTTTCTGGAAATGTTCTGACTGATAAAAAACAGGGAAAAAAGGAGGGAAAAAATCAGTCACTGTGGTAAACACTCTACAGCGCTGCCCCTGGAGCAACTCAGGATCCCAAAGATGCAAAGGTGACTTAAAGTTGCTTTATTCCCTCCTCCCCAGGCTGTGAGCTCTATGCTGCATCTCTTAGTGGCACAGCACAGAATCTCACCCAATAAATGTTGGGAACTTTTTCTTTGTCTTCTGGTTTTTGAGGTCACATTTTCAAACTTTTACCACAGCCTTGAGGTCTAGAAGATTACTTTTTTTTTTTAAGTGAAAGTTGATTTTCTGATGTAAAGGTCTGGCTCCAGGAGCTGGGGTTTTAAGGAAACCATCAAATACCACAAGACTCATGATAAAATTGGAAGAGGCAGCCACACTAGGTCTGCAGCTTCACACATCTACTGGCCAGTCCCCAGTAGAGGGGGAGAAAGGATCACAGATGCTCCTACTACAATGAAGCTCAACTATCTGGGAAAAACATTGTACTCCCTCAAACCTCATAGCAAATCCCTATAACTGGGTCCATTCAGTCATAATTTGTGCAGGAGTTTAGGCTCTATGAAGATATGGAATAAGGGGATGTTACATATCAGACTAACTGATGATAGGAAGATCACTTCACTTGATTTTTGTAAATGAAAATATATTTTGAGTGTTAACTGCCTGTTTCTGCTGAATCCCTAAGTTTAGACATGGACTGGCGAGAGAGATATTTTTTGTTAACGTTGTCAACTTGTTTTAAGATGGAGTTTGATAAGTTTATGAAAAGGATTAAAATGTGGGGTTGCCTGCAATGGCACAGAACTAGATTCAGTGACCCAGGAGCCCCCTTCCAGTCCTATATTCCCATTTTCCATTTTAAATTGGGGGGGAAGAAAGCAGCCACCCTCCTCCCTGAGGGATAATGACTGACAAATCATAAAATCTTTGGGACTGGAACAGACTGTTATTGATTCAAAGATTCTAGGGCTCGAAGAGACTTCAAGAGGTCATCGAGTCCAGTCTCCTGCCCTCATGGCAGGACCAAATATTATCTAGACCATCCTTGATAGACATTTATCTAACTTACTCTTAAATATCTCCAGAGATGGAGATTCCACAACCTCCCTAGGAAATTTATTCCATTGTTTAACCACCCAGACAGTTAGGAACTTTTTCCTAATGTCCAACCTAAATATCCCTTGCTGCAGTTTAAGCCCATTGCTTCTTGTTCTATCCTTAGAGGCTACGGTGAACAAGTTTTCTCCCTCCTCCTCATGACACCCTTTTAGATACCTGAAAATTGCTATCATGTCCCCTCTCAGTCTTCTCTTTTCCAAACTAAATAAACCCAATTATTTCAGCCGTCCTTCATAGGTCATGTTCTCAAGACCTTTAATCATTTTTGTTGCTTTTCTCTGGACCCTCTCCAATTTCTCCACATCTTTCTTGAAATGCGGTGCCCAGAACTGGACACATTATTCCAGTTTTCAGAGTAGCAGCCGTATTAGTCTGTATCTGCAAAAAGAACAAGAGTACTTGTGGCACCTTAGAGACTAACAAATTTATTTCAGCATGAGCTTTCGTGAGCTACAGCTCACTTCTTCAGATGCACAGAATGGAACACACAGATAGGAGATATTTATACATACAGAGAACATGAAAAGATGGAAGTATGCATACCAGCAGGAAGAGTCTAATCAATTGAGATGAGCTATCGTCAGCAGGGGAAAAAAAACTTTTGAAGTGATAATTCCAGTTGAGGCCTAACCAGCGCAGAGTAGAGCGGAAGAATGAATTCTCGTGTCTTGCTCACAACACTCCTGTTAATGCATCCCAGAATCATGTTTGCTTTTTTTGCAACAGCATCACACTGACTCATATTTAGCTTGTGGTCCACTATAACCCCTAGATCCTTTTCTGTGGTACTCCTTCCTAGACAGTCTTTTCCCATTCTGCATGTATGAAACTGATTGTTCCTTCCTAAGTAGAGCACTTTGCATTTGTCTTTATTAAACTTCATCCTGTTTACCTCAGACCATTTCTCCAGTTTGTCCAGATCATTTTGAATTATGACCCTATCCTCCAAAGCAGTTGCAATCCCCCCACCCTCCCAGTTTGGTATCATCTGCATGCTTAATAAGCATACTTTCTATACCAATTCTTGATGAAGATATTGAACAAACCCCTGTGGAACCCCACTTGTTATACCTTTCCAGAAGGATTGGGAACCATTAATAACTACTCTTTGAGTATGGTTATCCAGACAATTATGCACCCACTTTATAGTTGCCCCATCTAAGTTATATTTGCCTAGTTTATTGATTAGAATATCATGCGAGACCGTATCAAATGCTTTACTAAAGTCTAGGTATACCACATCCACTGCTTCTCCCTTATCCACAAGACTCATTATCCTATCAAAGAAAGCTATCAGATTGGTTTGACATGATTTGTTCTTTACAAATCCATGCTGGCTATTCCCTATCACCTTACCACCTTCCAAGTGTTTGTAGATGATTTCTTTAATTACTTGCTCCATTATCTTTCCTGGCACAGAAGTTAAACTAACTGGTCTGTAGTTTCCTGGGTTGTTTTTATTTCCCTTTTTATAGATGGACACTATATTTGCCCTTTTCTAGTTTTCTGGAATCTCTCCCATCTCCTGTGATTTTCCAAAGATAATAGCTAGAGGCTCAGATACTTCCTCTATTAGCTCCTTGAGTATTCTAGGCTGCATTTCATCAGGCCTTGGTGACTTGCAGGCACCTAACTTTTCTAAGTGATTTTTAACTTGTTGTTTTTTTATTTTATCTTCTAAACCTACCCCCTTCCCATTAGCATTCACTATGTTAGGCATTCCTTCAGACTTCTCAGTGAAGACCGAAACAAAGAAGTCATTAAGCGTCTCTGCCATTTCCAAGTTTCCTGTTTACTGTTTCTCCCTCCACACTGAGCAGTGGGCCTACCCTGTCCTTGGTCTTCCTTTTGTTTCTATTGTATTGATAAAAAGTCTTCTTGTTTCCCTTTATTCCTGTAGCTAGTTTGAGTTCGTTTTGTGCCTTTGCCTTTCTAATCTTGCCCCTGCATTCTTGTGTTTTTTGCCTATATTCATCTGTAAACAGGCGGCCTCACCCCCGCAGCACCTCCTGCTGGTTGTCCTGGGAATTAGCTCAGGTTCCAGTGGAGTGCCCTCTGCAGGCCAGTGATCCGCCTTGTTTCCTGCTACGGGCCCCATGTCCCTCCCTGGACTCCGGTGCCCCTTTTACATGGGGTTCTGCCCCATGGCAACAGCCCCTTTTCCTTAGGAGTCTCCCCTCCCTGGGAACTCCCCAACCTCTACCCCCCACTTTGCTTCAGTGTAGGCTACTGCCAGTCATTGTCTAGCCCCATGCCCTGGGGCAGACTGCAGTATCAGCCACTCATCATCAGCAAAGGGGGTTGGACCTGCTGCCTTGGCCTACCCCTGGGTTGCACCCTGTAACCCCCAGTACCTCTAGCCTTCTACTAGGCTGCAGCCTGGGGCTTTCCAGGCAGGAGCTCCCCAGCTCCTCTGCCTTTCCCCAGCCCTGCTTCACCCTAGGTACCTTATTTGGTTCCCTGCAGCCAGGCCCTGCTCTCTCTCTGAACACAGAAAGAGAGTCTGCTCTTGGCTTCCCTGGCCGCCTTATTTGGCCCTGTCGCTCAGTTTGGGGCGTGGCCCCCAGCTGCAGCCACTCCCCCAGTCAGCCCAGCCTAAAAGGCTGCTTTCTCCAGCCCCAGCCCTTATCCAGGGCTGTTTTAACCTTTTCAGGTCAGGAGTAGGGATCCACCCTGCTACATCATCCTTTGTAATTTGTTCTAGTTTCCATTTTTTATATGACTCCTTCTTATTTTTTAGATCACACAAGATCTCATGGTTAAGCCAGGCTGGTCTTTTGCCACATTTTCTATCTTTCCTACCCAGTGGAATAACTTGCTTTTGGGCCCTTAATAGTGTCCCTTTGAAATACTGCCAACTCTCCTCAGCTGTTTTTCCCCTCAGTCTTGATTCCCATGGGACCTTACCTATTAGCTCTCTGAGCTTATCAAAATCTGCCTTCCTGAAATCCATTGTCTCTATTTTACTGTAGTCCCTTCTACCCTTCCTTAGAATTATGAACTCTATGATTTCATGATCACTTTCACTCAAGTTGCCTTCAACTTTCAAATTCTCAATGAGTTCCTCAATAAGTTTGTTAAAATCAAATCTAGAACAGCTTCCCCCCCAGTAGCGTTTTCAACCTTCTGAAATAAAAAGTTGTCTGCAATGTAGTCCAAAACCTTATTGGATAATCTGTGCCCCGCTGCATTATTTTCCCAACATATATCTGAATAGTTCAAGTCCCCCATCACCACCAAATCTTGGGCTTTGGATGATTTTGTTAGTTGTTTAAACAAAGCCTAATCCACCTCTTCCACCTGGTTAGGTGGCCTGTAGTAGACTCCTAGCATGACATCATCCTTGTTTTTTACCCCTTTTAGCCTAACCCAGAGACTCTCAACACTTCCATCTCCTATGTTCATCTCCAACTCAGTGTGTACTTTTAAAATATATAAGGCAACACCTCCTCCTTTTTTCCCCTGTCTACCTTCTATGAGTACCATCTATTAGTGGTGTCACCTAATGCAAACAATTGAATGGTGGCAAAATGGATTTACCGGTAATTATTCCCAAACTATCTTCAATCTAATTGTAGCAGTTAGCTATCCACATGGGAGTTGTACCCGTGTAACTGAGAAGGGAATTTTTCCTTCTGTGTTTATACTGCATTCTCTTCATGTAATTAGAGCACATAACTATTAAAGATGATCTATGAAAGATCAGTGTCCTCAGCTCAGAGGTTAAGTATTGCATATTTGTATCATGCGATAAGATAGCTGGAATCACTGTTTTGGATGCTTCTGTTGCTATCTTTCCCTTGGCTATTTTATGTTTGTTTTCTGCTTGCTGACCTAAATTGTGTTTCTTCCTCCATAGAAAGTGTCTATTTTCCCAAGCATGTGAGCCATTATTTGCTTCAATCTTTGAATGTGAGTGCTAACAAAATATAGAAAATGGACACTTGGGATATCTCCTACCCTTCTGCCATCTTATCCTTCACATCTCTAATTAATGTTTAGACCCATAGGTCTTCTACACGTTCAGTGGATCCACTATGTTCATGTTATTTTTCTGCCCTTATTTTCTCACTTAAAAACTCTTCGTCTTTCCTTAAACTCATCTGAGCTTTTGAATAATATGAACTGGGAGCTCTTAAGAAAATAATAATAATGTGTCTGAGCAAATGGATTTCTATGTGTTCTCTATGCTATATCATGTGACATACATCACACAAATAAAGATACACTTTACTTAGAGCTTCTTAAAGACTCCTGCTGTACACATAATGGGAATCAATTTTATGGTCACACATGCTTTTATTATTGCTCCTGATGACATGATGTCTCTCCTTTTATTTCTGTTTCAAGATGAAGAAATTATAAAGTGGTCAATCACATAAAAAAGCTTTCCTTAAAATTGAAGTTGGGAGCTAGTGCAGACTAATGGCTGAGTGCTGAGATAGAGCCAGATCCCTTTGTTAATCACAGTGAATAATACCTTACTCCATGTGTAGGCCCACTGAAATGAACAGGCCTAACCAAAGAATAAGATGCTACTCACTATAAGGGTGTCAGAATCTGGGTTTAGTGAATGCAAGAAAAGGAACATTGTGTAGTGGTTAGAACAAAGGGATGTAAAGTATAACTACAGGATATCAATCCTGAATCTGTCCCAGGCTTGCTTTGCTAGATTGAAAAAGCTAATCACCCTCTCTGTGTCTAAGTGTACTCATCTGTAAAATGGGTTTAATAATACTTATCCACCTCAAATGGGTATTTTGAGTCTTATTTAACAAATTGTTTTATTGCATCTTTAGATGCTTAGAAGAAAAGCACTTGATATTTGCACATTAAGTGGAAGTGAATTTGTTTTTCTGAATTTCAAACCCATTTTAACAAAGAAGGTTCAAAATCTGGAATTTAACTAACTTGTTATCAAGTTCATATTATGGACAGGAAGAAAATACTGTTTTAAATTATGAGCAAGAAAAAGATTGCAAACTTGAGCAAGTATTATCTGCCCCAAAATAATCTGAGTGATTGATAACACCCAGAACTCCACATGCTTTTTCCATCCCAAGAGCAAAGTGTTTTCTCATTCAGTATTATGCAGCTATGCACTTGCAGATGGTGCTACCAAGAACCCATTCTGTATATTGGAATGTAAAGAACTACATCTTCAAATTAGGGGAGATATTCACTTAAACCCTGGTTGAAATGTGTGTGCCTAGTTGCTTGCACATAATTTTGAAAGCTTAAGCAGTTTAAGCAAATTGCTCAGATTCAATAATGGGGTGGTGTCGGCTGTTCCTATAGGCCTGTTTATTTGAGAAAGTTATTAAAGTGGGTATGTTTGTGCAATCCAATACATAAGTTTATTGTAATATATAACAGAAATGAGAAATCACTTGGCTGAGTCAGGCCCTAACAGGATAAAGTAATGAAACAATTCTTGGAATTATGTAGCAGTGAAAAATAGTATATACTACTACTGCTCCAAGTAGGAGTGTACTTTGTTAGCTAAATAAATTCCCTGTGGAGCCTGCTGCTTCAGAAGCAGATGAACTCTCTGCATGTACCTGTAAGTGGAAAAAGAAATTGCAACACAAGTTGACAGACTGGAAGTCACTGGTGTTCCAGTTGAGGTCTCCCAACTGGTTATCTACTGAGAAGATGTGTGTAGAAGAGATGCATAAAGACTGGCAGAATAGGATGCTTAGCCATAGTGATAAATATGTACCACCTGCTTTCAGACCTGCATGGAGGTCACTTTAGGCCTGTGCAAATTAGGTGTGATATGGGCCTGTAATAGTGTGAGTGGAATTGGGTTTCCAGTCTACCATTCATTGGCTGCTGGGGTCAGCTTCTACAGTTCGAAATAGGCAGCCTCTGAGTCAGGTATCACTGGTGTAACTACTTACATGGCCCTGGGAGGGAAAACCAATGGTTGCAGAGCGGAAGACTTAGGTGAAGGCAGCAGAAAGTCAGGGCTGTGTACAGGTAGCTAGGAATGTTAAGCTGCAGCAGTTCTGTAGAACAGTAAATTTCATAAAGAGCAAGTTTAGTTTAATTAGAATGGGGTCCTCTCATGATTGTCCAGCATTTGGAACATGAAATAACTTTGGGTGCAGGGGAGTGGAAGAGTAAAGGCTTGGTTGTCATAAACAGATAGCTAAGGATTAATGTCTTTTTCACCTGAAGCACCTGACCAGAGGACCAATCAGGAAACCGGATTTTTTCAACTCTGGGTGGAGGGAAGGTTGTGTCTGAAGTCTTTGTTTTCTTCTGCCTGCTTTTCTCTGAGCTTTGGAGAAGTAGTTTCTGCTTTCTAATCTTCTGTTTCCAAGTTGTGAGTACCAAAGAGTTTGTTTCTTTTGTATTTACATGTCTATAGTTGCTGGAGTGCTTTGAATTGTATTCTTTTTGAATAAGGCTGTTTATTCAATATTCTTTTAAGCAATTGACCCTGTATTTGTCACCTTAATACAGAGAGATCATTTGTATGTATTTTTCTTTCTTTTTTTTATAAAGCTTTCTTTTTGAGACCTGTTGGAGTTTTTCGTTAGTGGGGAACTTCAGGGAATTGGGTCTGCAGCTCACCAGGGAATTGGTGGGAGGAAGAAGTCAGGGGGAAGTCTGATTTTGCATTCCCTCTGGGTGAAGAGGAAAGTGCTTTTGTTTCCAGGATTGGAATTACAGAGGGTGGACTCCTTCTGCTTAGATTCACGGAGGTTGCTTCGTGTATCTCTCCAGGAGCACCTGGAGGGGGGAAGGGAAAAAGGATTATTTCCCTTTGTTGTGAGACTCAAGGGATTTGGGTCTTGGGGACCCCAGGGAAGGTTTTTCAGGGGGATCAGAGTGCCCCAAAACACTCTAATTTTTTGGGTGGTGGCAGCAAGTACCAGGTCCAAGCTGGTAACTAAGCTTGGAGGTTTTCATGCTAACCCCCATATTTTGGACGCTAAGGTCCAAATCTGGGACTAAGGTTTGACATTAGTAACTGGATCAAAATGTCAGCTCCTGTTCTGGGAGAAAGTAGTGTGCGAACAGAAGAAACAACACTGAGCAAGAGCATATAGAACCACTGGGGATGCTATCAGCATCAGTAAGTCAGCTATGTCCACAGATCTTTGCCTGTTTCTTCACAGGGTAGTTTTGGATTTCTGGAAACATCATGTTCACATGAGGCATGCTCAGAGACAGGGTGATTATTCAGGTTATTGTATCATCACTGTGACATCTTAGTTCCCAGCTGCATTGCAGAGGAGTAGCCTGTCTCTCTGTATGTTTATGGCCCATAGTACCATAGCACCTTATTAACATTAATAGGTTTGTCCTCATTGTGTGAAGGAGGAAAGTAGTATTCATCTTCCTCTAATGTTTAGAGCACAAACAGGGATCTGAAGCACAGAGAGATTAAACAACTTGCCTAAGTTTACACAGGAATTATGTGCCAGAGGCAGGAATTGAACCCAGGCCTCCAAAAAACATCTCCAGTGCTTTAATCAAAAGACTAGCCGCCTTCTATTAGCACGTCTACACCTGGGCTAACATCACATAACCTTACCATAATTATTTCCACCCTTATAACAAACATGAGAACTATATTTGTAAAACCCACAATTTCCCTCCTTTGGTTTGTGTTCTGAATTCAGTATATAATAATGGTGGCACATATATTCCAAAATTTCAACCTATATTCCTTTTGTGAATCCAGGCCAAAATTTCTTGCATAAGCAATGGGACATTGACTTATGATGTGATAGGGAGGGAAAATATATGATGATACAGGTTCAAAGATATGAATTCTATGGCCAGGAAACATAGTATATAGGGGGAAAATATTGCTTTATTTTGTGTGATATTCCAGTATTACCTATTCTACATTTTAAGCACATATCTTATACATAAACTACAGCATCTTTAGTCTAATTGATAGTTGTAGAAATGAGCTGTGTAAGAAGACTCATTATTATTCCAAAACTGTAATGGAAGTAATTCCCTTGTTACATGCCGGGATTTGCATTCAAGTGGTGCATTGTGAGTCTATAGCGCTAAGAAAGTTGTCCTATTTTTTCCCCTTTAGAATTATTACACCTATGCACAAATCATTATAAATATTTTAATAAATACCTTCAGGATATTCCTCTTAGCAAGGCAGAAAGTGAGCTGATTAATTTAATGTGTTTAAAAAGGAAGGAGATTTTTCAAAGTTATAACAGATCATATCAACATTTGGAAAACTAGAGATGGGGAGCAGGAATTATCCTGCATCATACAGGCAGGAAACAGATTCATGTGCTGAAAGACTATAATGACCTTTGTTTTTCCAACAAGTAAATTAACAAGCACCAAGGTTAAATATACATAATCAGTAAATGTATGCAATTAACCAGGAAAAAAATCTTAAAACTGTGAAAATTTTAGAGATTTCAAAAATGGTTCTTGTTCTGCCTCGGAACAAAACTGAGACCATTTGAAATTTTTCATGAAAACAAGAGAGAGACTTGACCATCACCAACAGCCCAGCAGTTAGGGTACATACCTATGCGAGATCTATGTTCAAGACTGCTCTGTATGGGTTTGACTCTCTGAGTTGGTGAGTAAGTACCCTAGTCACCAGGCTATTGATTTTAACAGGTGAGATGTCTCTGATTTTAACAAGAAATTCGATTCTGGACCTGACAAAAGGTTTATTGAAATGTATATGATCCTGCAAAGAGTTTCATTTTTGACAAATTGACATTTTCTGATTAAAAAACGTAAAAAAAAAAAATAATAATCCCGACCAAGCTCTACTTGGGACTGGCTGAAACATGGAATTTCTGGTTATGAGAAACGTTGCTTTATCAACATTTGGTTTAGTTCTGAATTAGTAAAAAGTATTAAATAAAGCAAAAACTTTTCCCCAAACCAGAAATTAAAAAAAAAAAATTTTGGGAATGCCAACCCATTGTGTTTCTAAAATGAAATCTGCTCCCCAGGACCCTGGGAGCTGGGCAATAATTGCTCCCTCTGGCCCCTGCTGCACCTGCTACTGAGCACACCTCTTCCTGCAGCCAAAGAGCAGCAAAAGGAGGTGGCATTAACTTACAACAGAGTCCAAAGTGCAAGCACATAAAGCCCCAGAGCAGCTAGACCATGCAGGGACAATGAAATTGTACTGCTAATCAGTGGAGGGTTCTTCAAATGCCACTACCAGGGTGTAAGAAAGGGCTGGTATGTGGCTGTGTGTCCTGTTTTCTTTTAAATATGTAGCATGAAACCAGGCTAAGAAAGGAAATATCGTGGCAGAAGATTTACAGTGAAACCGAGCGAGATGGAATAGCTTTAGGGATAATAGTATCTGGATTCCCTCCGAGACCGCTTTCCACTTGGTTTCCCAAGAACTCTGTTTCACTCCATACTTTGTCACTCAGGTATCTGTATTTAGCATATAGCAATGCTACGCTTTGTTGATCAGACTCAACTGTAGTGATTGGGGGTGGATTCAGGGTATGTCACAGCTCCACAGTTACCCAGAAACTCTCTCCCTTTATATACATTGCACATCTCTGTATATTTAGTATACATTGCATCACACCTTTTTGGATTGGTTTAGTTACTTTGCAGCAACTAATCCACGTGCAGCATGTTGTGTCTATGCATTGTCCATATTTGACCTACTCTTTACCTCATCTCAACATCCCTAACTTATCTTGTTCTTTGTTATCTTGTTTGTAGTAAATGGTTCCCTGGGTATTCTCCCTCTTATCTTAGCTGGTTCAGACGTTTGGTCTCTTTAGCCTAATGATCTGTTTACCTCCATAACTCTGTCTTTCAAGAAACAAGAGACCTCCCTCCATTGTTAATAACTCAAGTCAGCCCAGGCCTCAGCAAGATTCCTCTGCTTCAGTCCTATTTTATATTAGTGTTTGTTTCATCTGCATCATATGCCTGTCTTTCTGTCTTTTAAAGTTTTTTACCCAGCAACACATGCCAAAGACCACAGTGGTTGTAATTATTTGAACCACCATCAATATTAGGCTTAAAGTACAAACCAGGGGATGCAAGCTCACCTTCTCTGGTACAGGCCACAATGGTGTTTCCACTGCCCGAACAATATTGCCCCAGTTACTTGCTGTGCTTCTATTAGCTGGGCAATGAAAACCAATTGCTCTATTTTCTTTTGTACCAAATCATTGATGTTAATAGTGACAAGAAATTAGTAACCAGTGACTCCCATTTAGCGTTGTCTGTCATGGCTTCTGGCACATTGTCCTTTTTATCTGCACATTTGACCATAGGGTATGAGTCCCAATCTGAGTTTGAGAGGTGAAGTTCAGACAACATCCATCCAGGCTCTCCTGGCAAGTGTTGTCCCCACTGAAAAGTGTGGTATCCCAGAGGACATACTATGTCTCCAAGCCATATCATCTCTGTCTCTCTCTCTTTGATGACTAATTGGGCCCATCCTCCCTCATTTGTGGTCAGGTTAATTTGTGCTGAGCACTCACAGAATCATCTCTGCTTGATTTGTTTACAGCAGGCTTTGTATATTTTATCTCCTATTTGTGTTCCCACTTCACACGAGGGTAATGCTGCTTATAGGTCTCTGTCAAGGTCTTTTCCCTCACTTTGAACATTAGTGTCCAAAAAGTGGGGACCTGCATGGACCCTTCTAAGCTTAATTCCTAGCTTAGATCTGATAACGCTGCCACCAGCCAAAATATAGTGCTTGGCACACTTCCTGTTCCCCCAGAACCTTCCCTGGGGAGCCCAAGACCCAAACCCCTTGGGTCTTAAAACAAGGAGAAATAAACCATCCCCCTTCCTTTCTCCTCCCAGACTTTCCCCTCCCTGGGTTATCCTGAGAGGCTACACTGATCTAAACTCCTTGGATCTTAAAACAAAGAGGAATTAACCTTTCCCCTACTCCTTCCCCCCCCCACCAGTCCCTGGTGAGTTCAGACCCAATCCCCTTGGGTCTTAAAACAAGGGAAAAATCAATCAGATTCTTAAAAAAGAAAGCTTTTAATTAAAGTAAGAAAACATAAAAATTATCTCTGTAAAATCAAGATGGTAAATTCTTACAGGGTATTCAGATTCATATAGACTAGAGGGACTTCCCTCCCCAGCCTGAGATTCAAAGTTACAGCAAACAGAGATAAACATCCTTCCAGCAAAATACACATTTACAAGTTAAGAAAACAAACATAAGACTAATCCGCCTTTCCTGGCTAGTACTTACTATTTTGAAACATGAGAGACTGATTCAGAAAGATTAGAGAAAACCTGGGTGTACATCTGGTCCCTCTTAGCCCCAAGAGTGAACAATGAACAAAACAAACAGCACAAACAAAGACTTCCCTCCACCAAGATTTGAAAGTATCTTGTCCCCCCATTGGTCCTCTAGTCAGGTGTCAGCCAGGTTTACTGAGCTTCTTAACCCTTTACAGGTAAGAGACATTAATCCT
Organism: Gopherus evgoodei; assembly: GCF_007399415.2. NCBI lineage: Eukaryota > Metazoa > Chordata > Testudines > Testudinidae > Gopherus > Gopherus evgoodei. The sequence goes on along the minus strand of NC_044322.1, from coordinate 332,193,279 downwards.
TAACTATCTGTTTATGACAATCCCATTCTCTACTGTACCCATACTGTTAACATATACCAGTTCTTTAGAATTCCCTATCCATCTAGGAATAGGAATCATAATTGGCATTGTCAAATTATTAATTTCATGAGGTACCCAAGGTCCAGGACCTTCTAGCCTTGCAAATTGCAAATGTTCCTCTCTGTCACAGAGCAGGTATACCCCAAAACCTCTTAATGCCAAGTCCTGTGGCCAAGTCCAAATTACCACTCTTCTCAGGACAGGTTGACCCAATAGTCAGAGTCAATCTGATTGTCCCGAGTTCAGGGCAATAAGGCTAATGAGTCAAAGTATAAGCCATCACCCTTCTTTCCAGGGTGGTATGACCTAATGGTAAGAGCCAGTGGGGTTGTCCATAGATTTAGGGCAAAATGACCTAGTGGCCCAAGTCTCTGTGGTGGCCCTGCGGTACAGTACAATGGCCAGTCAGAGGGGTGTCCTTAGTTTCAGGGCAACTTGGCCTATTGGCCCATGTCTATGAGGTGACTCTGTAACTCAGGATAATATTGCCCAATGACCTGAGTCAGTGGGTCTGTCCTTAGATTCAGGGCAGTATGGCCTACCGACCAGGGTCAATAGGACCACTCTTTTCACAGGGAAGTGTGGCCTAGCTGTCAGAGTCAATGACTGCCATTCTGCACCAGGCAGTTTGGCCTAGCAGCCAAAGGGGAATGGGCCACCATCCAGGGACAGGTTGGCAGCTGGGCTAGGGGGACCCAGCCCTCCTTACTTCACCATATCCTAGCCCAAGGCCCTATCACTTGTGAGCATACTCACCATTGGGTCAGTAGTGATCTCACTGAAACACGCTAACTCTGGCCTTGTCTACACTACAGGGGGAGGTAGACCTAAGTTACACAACTTCAGCTATGTGAATAACATAGCTGAAGTCAACGTACTTAGACCTACTTACCATGGAGTCCACACTACGCAATATCGACTGGAGATTCTCTCCTGTTGACTTACCCTTGTGCTTCTCATTCAGGTGGAGTACAGGAGTCCACAGGAGAGTGATCTGTGGTCGATTTAGCTTTCTTCACTAGACTCACTAAATCAACCACAATGCATCGAACCTCCGGTAAGTGTAGACAAGGCCTCTGTTCCTAGTATCGCAACCAGATTAATGTCTGGTTCCCCTGGGCTACTTCCTACCCTGTCTTCCTGTTCCATAGTCCACAGGTCCTCTGGTTCTCCAGGGTACTCAGCAGGAGTGGTCTCCAGCAACTCCTTTCCCTCGTCAGCTTCCACGAACGACCGGGTAGTCTCTGTGGTCTGGAGCTCTGGCATCTTCCTGGTAGGAGCCTGCAACACACATCTTCTCTCCATCTGGGTCAGCGCAGGCTGAGCTGGGCTTCTCCCTCTTATACTGTGGTTCCAGTTGGAGCATGCCCAGCTGGGGAGAGGGGAAATGGCTTCCTCAGTCCCTAGTATGGGATTAACCTCTTCCGCCCACTGTGTGGCAGGTATATCCCATCACACCCCCCAACATTCTTAATTCCATTTTCTACTGGTGTGACCAGATAAATGTGCTGTTTATCAACCTTGTCCATTCCCCCAGCTTTATTTCTTCTATTTCTTTCATTAGATGTACAACAAGTTTGATAGAACCACTCCTTTTCTAATGGTTTGACCAAATCAAAGCAAAATCCATCTACTAGTGAGTTAATCTTAAAGTTTAATCCCTTAGTGTCTGCAGAATTCCATCAGAAGCCCCCAATTCAATGCCACACAGAATTACCTTTTGGCTCTGTGGTTTTTTTGTCCTTCCTGGAATATGCTTCCCAATGGAGATAGCCATAAGCAAATGTCTTCCCTGATATGATTAGTAAAACATTTCTTATATGGGGCAGGGCAGGTTCCAGGTGACCTATATAATGTAATGTTTAAAATGAGTGGGAGGTATATCCATACTACATCTTCTATCATTGCTTTATGTGTGGTTATTTGACAAAATAGAGGGGAGAGTGTTGACCCCTGTAAGAGGACAATGGGGACATGTGGGCTCACAGTGCTCAACCACCCTCCACCAAACCAGCAAATAAGAATTGATGAAAATACCAACTATCCATCTGAATCCAGTGTCAGTACCGTCATTGTATATATGGCATACCCATAGCTCTGAAATACCAGTGCATGCCATAATTCCTTACGTTCACATCAACCTATACTTCAGTAGCCACCTTGACATTCCAGACTCACAGTAACTGGACTCCTGGAAGCTGCAACTGATCGTCTGTCACGGAACAGTTCAGACCACATTCGTAGGTCTTGTAGGTAGCCAGATAGGACACCTACTCATTTCATGGTAAATCACATCATGCTTCTATGACCTGAAGCATGGTGCCAGGCTTTTTTTCACAAGATCGGGTGAACATTAATCATTGGCAGCATGCCAACATCTCTAGCCTTCTAAATGGATAGGAATGACCCAAATAGCTATACAAATTTACTAGTGGTCTAATACTTCTCCAAATGACAAAAGTGCCCGCAATGTTGGTAACCACCAGCACTGTGTGGATGCAGATCTGCAAGATAAAAAGGAAAAAAAATCATTTCTTGCTTCTCTCTTTTGCTTACCTTTGTGAGCTTTGAGCTGGCATATGTGAACCCAACTTTATTTCCTTTATTTTCCAGGTGTACCAGGTAGACAGAAGGGCCAAGTCAATTCAATATCATGCATGGACCATACCACTTTGCTTTTAGGGTAGAGTGATAGTGAACCTGATCCTGGATCGTGACTTTAGATCCCACTTGGTGCTCAATTAGATCTTAGATGGCATAAAACTACACTTTGGTCTTCTGTTCTTCTGCTTTGCCAGTTGCCACAATGCTCTTTTGGACCTGAAACATTTACATTTACAAGTTTTATACCAAGGCTTCTGACAGCGCTACTGCAGCCAGATAGGCTGAAACTTGGTACCTCTGAATCTGCACTCCCTAGCCCTGACACACATTAGTACCAGCAGTAATACTTCATCCCAGTCACTGCTATAGCATTAACACCTTTTCTGAGTTCGGATTTAATGGTTCTGTTCATTCACTCAACCGGTCCTGCTGCTGCTGGATGATAGGGAACATAGAACTCCTGTCCAACGGAATACATATTTCTTTGAAAATGGACACCTTAAATCCTCTCCCATTGTCTGAGTCAATCACCTTAGGCTCCCGCTATCTTCAGAACAAATTGTACACCAGTTGTTTTACTGTAGTTAGGACAGTCATATTTTTTTGGAGGGGAAGGCCTCCACCCAATATGAAAAAGCATCCATAGTCACAATCACATATTTGTTACCCATTAGGATTAAGGGTAACTCCCCAGGATAGTCTATTTGAATTCTTTCTCATGGCCCTCTGGGCGCCTGTCTCATAAGCACTCTCCTGCATGTTCTATTAGTTGGGTCATATATGACACAGATTAAGCAAGCATCAAGATACTCCTTCTGGTCTCTTTCCTATCTGGGCCATCACTCCATTTTTGCTAACTTGTCTTTGGCCTCTGCCTCTTTGGTGTGGACATCCACAATGGACCCATGCACCCATGGTGGCAAATCTTTTCACATATGCTTTGGTACACACCCACACCAAACCTTTTTTCTGGTTTTACACATAAAAATCCCTGTTCTATTAGTAAAACCTGACCTGCTACTTTCACTTCCTAGCTCCCAAAGAGGTCCTAGCTCCAATGTTCTGCAGCTGTTCTGCTTCAGCTCGTTGTGATTGTTGCTGACCTTGAGTGAAAACTGCTATCCATGACCATAATGGTCCAGTGACTGCTTGTCTACTAGGTCAGCTGCCTGGTTCCCTTTCACCAGTGGCCCTTTGAAGAACATAAGAACATAAGAATGGCTGTACTGGGTCAGACCAAAGGTCCATGTAGCCCAGTATCTGTCTACCAACAGTGGCCAATGCCAGGTGCCCCAGAGGGAGTGAACCTAATAGGCAATGATCAAGTGATCTCTCTCCTGCCATCCATTTCCATCATCTGATGAACAGAGGCTAGGGACACCATTCTTTACCCTCCCTGGCTAATAGCCATTTATGGACTTAGCCACCATGAATTTATCCAGTTCCCTTTTAAACATTGTTATAGTCCCAGCCTTCACAACCTCCTCAGGTAAGGAGTTCCACACGTTGACTGTGTGAAGAAGAACTTACTTTTATTTGTTTTAAACCTGCTACCTATTAATTTCATTTGGTGACCCCTAGTTCTTGTATTATGGGAATAAGTAAATAACTTTTCCTTATCCACTTTCTCTACATCACTCATGATTTTATATACCTCTATCATATCCCCCCTTAGTCTCCTCTTTTCCAAGCTGAAGAGGCCTAGCCTCTTTAATCTTTCCTCATATGGGACCCTCTCCAAACCCCTAATCATTTTAATTGCCCTTTTCTGAACCTTTTCTAGTGCTAGAATATTTTTTTGAGGTGAGGAGACCACATCTGTACACAGTATTCGAGATGTGGGCGTACCATGGATTTATATAAGGGCAATAATATATTCTCAGTCTTATTCTCTATCCTCTTTTTAATGATTCCTAACATCCTGTTTGCTTTCTTGAACACTTCTGCACACTGCGTGGACATCTTTGGAGAACTATCCACGATGACGCCGAGATCTTTTTCCTGACTCGTTGTAGCTAAATTAGCCCCCATCATATTGTATGTATAGTTGGGGTTATTTTTTCCAATGTGCATTACTTTACATTTATCCACATTAAATTTCATTTGCCATTTTGTTGCCCAATCACTTAGTTTTGTGAAATCTTTTTGAAGTTCTTCACAATCTGCTTTGGTCTTAACTATCTTGAGTAGTTTAGTATCATCTGCAAACTTTGCCACCGCACTGTTTATCCCTTTCTCCAGATCATTTATGAATGAATTGAATAGAATTGGTCCTAAGACTGACTCTTGGGGAACACCACTAGTTACCCCTCTCCATTCTGAGAATTTGCCATTAATTCCTACCCTTTGTTCCCTGTCTTTTAACCAGTTCTCAATCCATGAAAGGACCTTCCCTTTTATCCCATGACAGCTTAATTTACGTAAGAGCCTTTGGTGAGGGACCTTGTCAAAGGCTTTCTGGAAATCTAAGTACACTGTGTCCACTGGATCCCCCTTGTCCACATGTTTGTTGATCCCTTCAAAAAACTCTCATAGATTAGTAAAACACAATTTCCCTTTACAGAAACCATGTTGACTATTGCTCAACAGTTTGTTTTTCTATGTGTCTGACAATTTTATTCTTAACTATTGTTTCGACTAATTTGCCCGGTACCGACGTTAGACTTACCAGTCTGTAATTGCCGGGATCATCTCTAGAGCCCTTTTTTAAATATTGGGGTTACATTAGCTAACTTCCAGTCATTGGGTACCAAAGCCGATTTAAGGACAGGTTACAAACCTTAGTTAATAGTTCTTCAACTTCACATTTGAGTTCTTTCAGAACTCTTGGTGAATGCCCATCTGGTCCCGGTGACCTGTTAATGTTGAGTTTATCAATTAATTCCAGAACCTCCTCTTTTCTCCTGTGTACCCAAATTTTAGCAATGTCCACTTTGTCAGTTATATGTAAATTATTTATAATCTTCCATCCCTTAGTTTTACTATCAGATCTCCTTTCCTCTGTCTTTGTAGATAGCGGTTACCACTACCTTCTTTAACCTTGCCATCATAATTAAAGATTACATGTTAGAGTGTTTGTTTGTTTAGATTAGATGTTAGTTCCAGTTTGGACTTGGTCCCTACCTCTGATAAGGTCTCCACTATTTGGGGTACCCATGCAGGTGTGTCCTCTTATCATAGAGCAACTTCTTGTGCATTTTTAATAATCCCACTTCTGTAGCCATTGGCAAAAAAACCTCCTTCCTCGTTTCCCCAAAGCATCTATTAGCCAAATCCATCACTAATTTATTGTGTAGCCCATGCAATGAGTATACCGCTATGCAATAATAATAGTTATATGGTAGTAAAAGATTAAGGGGTAAGGAACTGATGGCAGAAATGCAAGAAACCTATAGCCTTATACATCTAGGCTTATCTTAAGCATTTAGCGTAATGTCTCATAGCCTGAGTAGGAGTAGTTGTTCAATAAGTTAGCATAAGTAAGTAAACTAACAGTGACCTTATGTCACAAGATGGCACAAAGCTTTGTTGTTTTTTAATAATCAGAAAAGTTAAAATTTCTGATAAATTAGCATCTTATGATTATCTATACCAGTTTAAGATATATTTAGTTAGAGAAATAGCTGATGTTTGATCATAAGACTGCCATGGCAACTAATTTGCATATATGCTAATAACCTTACGGTAAAAGGAGAATATAGGAGAAGGGCACCCCAATATAAGTAAGGTGAGGAATTTAAAAAAAGGAAAAAGGGCTGAAATCCCTACTGAATATGCATTAAGTATAGTGGCATCAGCATAACATGTTATAAAAATTGAATCCCAGCCTATGCCCTTTGGGAGGGAGACATGCAGCCCTTGTGAGATGCTAGGATGATAACCACTGGTGATGGTGATGATGCTGAGGGTGAAGATGAGGAAGATAAGTAACACTTCAGGTTGTTTTGCAAGGCATGGTGTAAGTATATGGATGCTTAGCTCATTCTGTATTACTTCTAATACCTATATACATAGCTTTCAAAGTGGAAGTCTACTCCTTTAACATGATCTCAACAACTTTCTGCTGGTTAATAAAATACGTCACACTTCATTATTTTGATTTGCCTCCACTTTGTGATATTAAATAAATTGTGGTGACTTCAGAATTCAAGTGCATGATACTGTGACATATTAAACCCGTTTGTGACATTTCTCAAAAGAGTAATGAAAACTCATAATTAGGCAATATTGCATCTTCTATGCTTATTTAGGGTGCCACAACATGAATAACTGGTTGTTTTACTACATTCACCTTTCATTTAATGTGTTACAAATATTACAGGAGAGAGAGATTTTCACAAATTAATTAGCAATTAAAACCTTATTTATAAAGTCAGTTCATAAAGACGTCTTATTAAAATGCAAACTATTATTCCAGATGACTTTAAATAAGAAATGAACAGAAATGCTAAAGATTGACTACTAACCATTCAAGAACATCTTCAAAAAACAATTTGTTGAATATTAATGAACTGAAAATGTCATTTCTGGCCCATTACTACAAGTAATTAGTTTTTGTCTTTTTTTAATTATGGAGGAAGTGGATTTTAATAAGGTCAATGTTACAATTACAGTTTAAAAAAAATCCTAATTGTATTGTCATCGTATCTTATATAATACATGGAATTAACTTGCTAACAGCTGTTGATTTTAATGTAAATAAAGCAAAAAATAATTTTGTTAATTTGATAGGAAGTGGACTTTTAATGAGAGCAGGTTCATGTTTAAAGCTAGGAAAATATTTAGTTTCTCAGCCAGGAGCTCTTACAACAAAAGCTGAGGCATCATTATATACAAAGAATAAAACATTTTATATACAAAAGAACTGTAGGCAGTAACATACAGTCATTCTTCTATTCACATATTTGGCTGTGTATCTTTTAAGAATACTGATATAATAACTACTTCCTGAACTGACCACAGATAGTATTCCTTACCTCTGCCTAGTCCAAATCCACTAGAAGAACAAGTCTTTCTTCTCTATCAACAAAATTCAACCAAAATCGCATCATTTGCTGTAGTAATATTGGAGGTGCTAAGGTTTCAGTGTCATTATCTGCTGTTTTACACTGCTATTCATCATGTATGTGTCAAAAAGAATCTTCTTGCTTAGTGTCCCTTGATGTATATGTTTAAACTTGGTTAAAATTCAAGTCAGTTTTAACCTCCATTTTAGTGAGTCTTTAGTAACAGTGCATGCTTTTATGAAAAGACTACTACTTTAATGTTTCAGATACCCTATCCAAGATGCATGTATACATCTAGCACAGAGTCACAGTTAGGAGACTTTTTTTTTATAGCTGAGTGCAATACTTTTGCTCACAAAGTCATTATGTGCACATGCCAATCCTTTTATTGCACTTATCTTTTCACTTTTATGTACAATTATTCATTGTTTGCATGCAAATAATAATATTGGGGGTTGGAGTATAGTCCTGAGCAATTTGTGTATGAAAATATTGCCTTCACTTTGAAAATTTAACAGAAGATATTTTGTATTATGGTATCACATGTGAATTCTGTGTGGTTTCTTTGTAAGGTTCTTGACGTGATCAGCCTTAAGAGTGTGTGAGGCTTACATAGGAGAGTGATGAGGATGGTTTGAAAGTCCTTCTTGCCTTTATATGTTCAAATGGATTTTTTTACTCTTACCTATTACAAAAATGAGAACCTGAGAAAATGTAAATTGTCTCAAACTGGAAATCACAGATTTCTGTGCTTTCCTCTTGTATTTTCTTGGCAATTCTTTCAAGAAAATAGTACTTCTGCAAAAATCAAGATGAACCCGATAAATTCCAAGAATGGCAATCAAGTCACTATAGTTGATAACACATAGGAAACATCTTTTTTGAGGGGGGCCAGTGATACTACAAGTGGAAGGCAGCAGCAAATAGTTAAGAGAGAAAAGCTGAAGGGCTTCAAAACTGCATTCTGCTTTAGAAGAATAAAACACTTTGTGATATTTTGGTCATGCTAATCTTCTTTTGTTTTAAAAAATTTAACAGGAAGAAATATTTCCAGCTGTTAAATGTATGTGTCATATAATTTATAATCCATTTAATTTGTCAGGTCAGGGAATAGTACGAAAAGACAATTGGTCACTGGACTTTTATTATTTCACTATTGCAGAATAGTGGAACCATTCTGTTGAAACACACCATGCTGACCAGAAAGGCTAGATTCAGTGTTTTTGTTTTTGTTAAAATAAATAAATGAAGCTGATATATCAAAAAAACCAGCTCTAAGAGAATCAGTAGCACACAATCCTAGGACTAATTGAACATTTGCTGTACTGCATTGCCATGCCCGCTGACAAGGGAGTTCAGATAAGGACTGTAAGCCCTACCTATAGATAGGGCTGATCCACAGCCCACAAAGTCAGACCCTGAGTAGTAGATCCTGCCCCCAATTGAGGTCAATGGCAACTCTTCCATTAACACAGTGGTGCAGGATCGGGCCCATAATGACACGTCCAAAGCTGGAACGTGAACCCAGATCGAATTCAAGACATGTGCCTAACTGACAAAACCATACTTCTATGATGTAGCTCCAGTAACTATCAACAGGGCTGTATGTATGTAGAGCAGAATGGGGCAAAACATGCACATATATTTTCCTTTTAGAAGTAAATGAAGCAGAAGACTCAGCTGTTTCCCCCCCCACACACACCGTACATGGAATGCTCACAATTAGGGCCTGTAATGGGGCGGCTACTCCTCACTGTCCGAAACGGGGTTGAAAGCAGCCCTAGGGAGGCTGCACTGGAGGCATCCAATCAGAGAAGGGCTGAATGGAGCAGCCATCAGGGCCAAGAAGGTTCATATAAAAAGGGAGCTGCTGAGAGCCCAGGGAGGAAGGATTGTGTCTCTGGAAGGCTGAGAAAACTGCCAGCATCCTGGACAGAGCAGTACTGCTAGCAGGAACTAGGGGAGTGGGAGACAGCTCCTGGCTGTCTGCTGGGATTTGCAGGCTGAGGCCCAGAGGCAAGGGCAAAATAGATGCTCGGGCCACAAGGAAGTGACCAGACAATTTGCTGCAGTAGCTATTAAAGAAGTGGCTAAACAGCGGACTGCATGTCCCCCGGAAGGGGGGACCATAGTATGTGGCAAGGCTGGAGGGCTGTATTGCTGAAGAGGACACCGTGGTTCTTGGAGAGACATAGGTCCTAGAGCAGGAGTGTTGGCCACGAGGCACCACCCAAAGAAGGCGCACTAACCTGCTGAGCTAATTCCCAAGATGGCCAGCAGGAGGCACCAGAGTGGTGAGTGAACCCCGTTACAGGGCCACTCACAATGTATTGTGCAGGCCACTTATTGTTGCCATTCTGGTCTTGTTCACTGTGGTATTTGCATATCAAGTTAGATTTGTTACCAAAACCAGTGCTGAGTTATCCAAACGTCACAAACACATTTTAACCAAATTTGGCAGAAGGGTGAGGGAACAAACTTAACTGGTCAGGTCTGGTATTAAGAAGGGACCAAAAATGGATTTTTAGGAAACTTTCATAAAAATGAAAGATAGGCAAATGAAGAGTGCCTGGGCTAGAATTCAGAAAGAGCCATTTCAGCACATAGTGAGATGAAAACAGAAGGGGAAAACAACTCAAATAAGTGATTATCAAGAATGGGCTGTCTCAGACTACATTATATAATTGTTAATAGTAACTCTATCCTATATGCGCTGTAATTATTTTGTTGATAAAAATGACAGGAATTTTGCTAAGAGGATGAAAACAATGTGATGTGAGATTTATACTGAATGTTGTGATCATAAGGAGCTAACATTTCCAGAAGTATCAGTAGTTTTGTTGAGAAGCTATTTGATTTTTCTTTGTGTTTTTCCGGTCTAGTTCCTTTTCATTTGTAATTATGCTTTCAATAAATAAATAAATAAATATAAATAATAACTAATAGGGCATTATTGCATCACCAAAAAAAAAAAACCCTAAAGGGAATGGGATTATGAACCTGAACAAGAGCTCTATGTAGCTTGAAAGCTTGTCTCTTTCACCAGCAGAAGTTGGTCCAGTAAAAGATATTACTTCACTCATGTTGTTTCTTCATACTACCTGACAATCACAGGCCTACAGCTAGTTGTCTTTAAATGCTGTTTTCTCACTGTTAGTCACTGTCCTCCTCTTTTGATATTAAAGGCTTGGATGCCACATGAAGCTGAAATATTATTAGATAGTCACAATCCATGGCCATGCAGGAACCTGACTGTGATCGGTATCCTGCATGTCATCAGGGGTGGTGTGTGTGTTTTGCTGCCCCAAGCACGGCAGTCAGGGAAACATTTATAAAATATTGTAAATTTACATTATAATAACATAATTTGAAAGTTCCCCGCTGATATAAATATTATTTTCCTCATAATATCAGTAAACTACCCCAATTTTGCTTATAATATATATTTTGTGATGTAAGAATGATTGGAGACAAAAATCTTAAGGTTGTTCATTGAAGAAAATTGCTTTGCTATTGTTATGGAAAGCTGTCACGGCCTGATTCCAGTAAGCCTCTTTAGGTAGCTTAATATTTTAAAATAAAATTTTTTTTAATCTAATTGCATATATTAAATAAATAATATATTAAAGAAAAAATGTTAGTACTTAATATATTAACCAAATGCAGAAATACTATTTTAAAATGGGGACTATATTAAGAAAAAATAAACAAGTTGTAAGAACATTCTAACATTGTATATTAAAGTGTTGTTTTAGCTGTGTTTATCCCAGGATATGGGAGAAATAAGATGGGGAAGGTAATATCTTTTATTGAACCAACTTTTGGTGGTGGAAAGAGACAAGCATTTGAGTTTCACAGAGCTTCGAACTTCACAGAGGGACCTGAACAAAAGCCCTGTGAATCTTGAAAGCTTGTCTCTTCCATCAACAGAAGTTTGTCCAATAAAAGAAATTATCTCTCCCAATTTGTGTCTCATTGTATATTAAACATTTTTAAATAAACTTCTCACAATCTTTATATATATATATATATATATATATATATATATATATATATATATATATACACACATACACAAATTAGGGGTATCTACTTTGCAGAAGTGATAACTCTAGATAGCTATAGTTATTCGTTACAGTGGTTTGCAATTCCTTGGTCCATCACAAGGTAACACATTGTCTGTAACCATAATCTGTATCATCACTGCATGGATCTAAAAAAATTATGTATATTCTAAGAACCTTAGCCAGAATGACTAGAAAGAAATTTAAGCTAGATCTCTCATCACTGTACATAAAAATCAAGTTTCTGAACTTCAGTGATGGCTTGGCCACATTGATTTAGTAAGTGCAACTTTAAATTACAAGGAAAATTTAAAGCACACAGTTTAAAAAGTCTATGTTCTTTAGAATGTATAGGGATGACTTCAGATTTTGATCTCCCATTCCCTAAATTGTTATATGGCCAACATTTTCAAAATGGGTTTGAAGTTCTTAGGCAGATTACATGAACATTTTTTGCCCCTGGAAATGATAGAAAGGGTTAAATGGCCAATCCCTAAGAAGACAATATCATTGGTTGGGGGAATGTAAACTGTTGGGACTTGTTATAGGGACTGAGGTTCAAATAATGGTCACACATTTTAAGATGCTTTTCTGAATCAGAATGTTCAGCTTTCTGAGGTTCTGGGTTTTTATCATGATCAGTAATTTTTTTTTTCTTTTTACATGTTATGGGTATTTTCCCATTGTTAAGGTTGCTTACGGGTGGCTTGTTTTTTAAGACTGTAGCCTCAAGATTTATTCAAAATCTCAGATCATATAGAACATTTATAGAAAAAGATATATATAGTGGCAAAATGTAATATTTAATGGGTTATATTGTATTCAGTATGATTGATACAATTGAAATATATTTCAAAGTTACATAAAATATTCCATCTGTTTAAGGATTGCAGAGAATAAATCCAAATAGGAAAGATGCATCAGCTGTTTTTAATAGAAAACTGAAAAATGTATAACTTGACAAAATAAATTATTGATAATCTTATAAATGTGTTAAACAGTCCCTACATAAATATGTATGTAAACAGAATGAATTTTGTTATGGAGTAATCAAGAGGCTGGAATTTTGCAAATGTAATATGGAGCACATATATATTCTGGATGATGAAAGCAGAATATATTTTGTCAAATATTATCTAATTCATTATATTTACTAAAGTATTGTAATCTATGTACATTTAATATGTAAAATGATTAGCCTATTTAGCAAACTGACTAAAGGATATTATATAATACAGTAATGACAATGGTTTTCAGAAACACATTAGTCCAGATTACCTGTTACAGTGTGGCTGCTTTATACTGCATTATTATCATCTGACCATGAAACTGGTTAGGGCCTGAGCCAAAGACCAAAGTCAATTGGAAACTTTAACAGCCCACGGAATATCACCCCAGTGTAATGGTGATCTTCAATAACCAAGAGATAATGTAACTCTATGCCACAGATCATCCTCATTTCATTTTTATGGACTGTGGCCAGTGGACAGAGGGATATGGTCGGGATGCCCATGTGCTATGTCATTTCCTGGTTGTGGGTTTGGTTAGCTGTGACTTTTGCAGCTTGGTATAAGTTAGAGGAGTGGTTTTCAAACTTTTTTTCTGGTGATCCAGTTGAAGAAAATTGTTGATGCCTGCAACCCAACGAAACTGGGAATGAGGGTTTTGGGGTGTGGGAAGGGCTGCAGGGCTGGGGAGAGGGTTGGGGTGTGGGCATGAGGGCTGCAGGGTGGGGCTAGGAGAGGTTCAGGGTGTGGGAGGGGGCTCTGGGCTGGGGCAGAGAGCTGGGGTGCAGGAGGGGGTCAGGGCTCTGGATTGGGGGTGCAGTCCCTGGGTGGGGCTAGGGATGAGGGGTTTAGAGTGCAGGAAGGGGCTCTGGGTTTAGGTGGGACTTAGGGCTGTGGCAGGTGATTGGGGCACAGGGTTGGGGCACAGGCTTACCTTGGGTGGCTCCCAGTCAGCGGCTCAGTGGGGGTGCTAAGGCAGGCTTCCTGCCTGTCCTGGCACTGTGCACTGCACTGCACCCTGGGAGCAGCCAGCAGCAGATCTGGCACCTAGGTGGAGACAGCTCAAGTGGCTCGGCGCAGCTACTCACCCACAGGCACCACCCCCAAGCCACAACCGGGAGTGTGGAATTGGTGCTCAGGGTGAGGCAGCATGCCGACCCCTGTGGCCATCCCTGCCTAGGAGTCGGACCTGCTGCTGGCCGCTTCCAGGGCCGCGGTGTCAGAAGAAGTGAGGAACTAGCCTGTCTTATCCGGGCAGCACTACTTCTGGACTTTTAATGGTCCAGTTGGCAGTTGCTGACCAGAGCTACTGCAATCCAGGTGCCTTACATTCCATTACCAGTACTGGGTCGGACCCACCAGTTGAAAACCACTGATAGAGCATCCCTCTGGGGTAATACTTCTTCAATGGGACTACCCAGAGTAGTAAGTAGAGGCTTTGATATGTGAAGGATTATGAAATTTGGCTTTTTTTTTTCCCTAAATCACAGCAAAATCCCGAATTTAGAAGTTCCTTCCTGAAGGAAAGAAATCAATTTGTGTCATGAACACACTTTTCTTCAACAAAATCAAAAAAGACTTTATTTTCCTATGTATTTAAATATATAACATAACACAAAATATAAAAATAAAAATGAAAAATAATTTGAAAATCAAAATGGAAATGTTCTATTGGAAAGTGTGGAGATGTCACGTTTCACACGTTTAGAATTTTTTTCTTGCTTTCATGTTTTTTCTAAATGAAGACTCAAATTTGGCAAAGTGCTATTGATTTTGACAGGAACTGCATATTCTGATGGAATATGATTCCATCAAAGTTTCTCAGCCTAGTTTTAGTAATAAGCACTACACCTACTAATAAGAATTGATCAGCATATGCTGGACAACGAAACACGACTTGAGGGAATATATTTAAAGCAGAAGGTCATGCCCTAAATTAATGAACTGTAATGCCTACGTATGAGGTATGGCTAACCATGCAAAATACCAGCCATTTATTTGGGACAGTGTGGTGCGAAATGGCCTCCATAACAAATAACTAGTATTCAAAGTTGTCCTCCTTTAGTGTAACTCTCCTCCTCCACCCCATCCCCCATTCGCCCATCTCACTTCCTCCGGTAAGGCGGGGGTGGTGGGGGGCAGGGAAATGAGGGTACCTAAGTGTGCAAAAACTTAAGGTTTCCCCTTCTTCCTCCAGGCTAATAGGATCCATCAGTTATCTCCCTGTCTCTGGTCTATATTTACCTCTGGCCCCTTTGAGACACTCACCTATACTAGGACACCCGCTGCAAGGGGTGACAGAGTTATGAATTCTATTTATAAATCTACAACTTTTAAATGCTATCCTTACTCCTTCTGAACCTAAAACCTGATCTCCAGGATGCTACCGAGGCTGGCACAAAGCAAGCCGCATCAGGACACCGCCTCAGTCTTGACAGGAGGGAAAAAATCCTTTCTGATTCCAAAATCTGTCATGGGTCAGACCGACAGCATCTTGGAGACACAGTTCAAAACAATGCCTCCATTGTGGAACATGGAGATAAGGGCAGGGCTGTGGGGGAGAGGAAACGCAGCAAGCCACAGCTCACAATGCATGGAGGGATTCATATGCAGGAAATGAGGGTGGGTGCATGAGAGAAAAGGAACCATCTCCTCCCCAGCCTGGTCAATGGGAGGCAAGGCGAGACAGAGAATCTCACCTCATCCCCAGGCTCTCCTCTCAGCCCACAGTATCCTCATGTTTGTATTCTGGACAGCAGGAAGGCCCCAGAGCAGTCAAGCTTGATCCTCCCTTACCTCCTCCAGGGGGTTGTTTTCCAATTGGATGGACAGGGAAGAAGAGCATGTGCAGGATCAGGACTGATAATTAGCAATGGCAGGAAAGTAAATGCAGAAAGCAATTATATATGTATGCTTAGTTCATTTGGAGTGAAACATATATTTTGTTTACAGCTTGTCCCAGTGTGCCCAAGGCATTTTGGGTCTTGTATCTTGTCTAGCCCCATAGACGTACCTTGCTGAATTTAACCTTTAGCTAGTGTTTCCACGCAACACATTTTGTCAAATGCCTAGATGTGATGCATCATACCAGAAATGGATGTGGCCTTGTAATGACTCAAGATGGCAACAGGCAGATATACTCCAAACTTGTACTTTTGGTGCTTTGCTAAAGACCACTATGCCTACACAGTGAATTCACTGTATTTTATCATGGGGTTCAGAATCTGCAATATTTAAAGTAAATGAATGTGCTAACAAGTGTAGAAACAACTCTCTCATGTTCTTAGTATACAAGGCAGAGACCTGTGCATTGTTTGTAAATGTCAAACTGTCTTTGTTAATAATGAACCAATAATTTATAAATGCCAAAAACACTGAAGTTATATCTGAACCTTCCTAGAGGACTGTTCTGATGTGGGATTTCCTTGTCTTTGGGGATTTTTTTGTTTTTCCTTAAGCTATACAGTGTAAACTAATTAATAGTAATTAGTACTGTTAAATTCTAGTGATAACTTTCCATTATTACTTCGGGTCAAGATATGCAAAGCATACAAAGTAATTGTGTTAATTACATTGTTTCAGGCTACACTTGTAATTAAACTTAAAGCAATCTAAGAATGTTTACAATGTTTAAAATAATATTTGACCTAGAATTTCAGTTTATGTAGACTTTCAAATGAAATCCTGTTTCCTTGAGATTTAATTATAATGTGTTACGCATATTCATATCTGTCTCAACATATTCATGCAAAATAATCCACTGAGATATACAGTAGTATCTCCTTTATCAGGGCACCTTTTCACAGCACAAACAGCAGCTTGCAGGGAGTACAAATTCAGAAGAGAAATAATGTTGCACAGTTATGGGCTTATCTCTCTCTCACACACACACAAACAATGTATAGAAAACATAATGCTAAAATTAATTTTGAAATGCTACATTATGCTGTACATTTTTAAGTGTGAATCTGATAAAAAATCTGTTTTACCTTGAGAAGGTATTTTGGTTTCCCAATTGAAACCCCTATTTTATGAATGGAATTGGCAAACTCTACCAAGTCATAACCTAGAGATGGCTGAACAGAGCTGGCTACATTACCTTTGTACATTTTGTCAGTTAAACTACAGGGTCACACTGATAAGCGCTTTGATTATTTTGTAAGCAAAGAATAGTTCTTATTTCTGATTTTCAGCTCTGTCTTTGACCTCTACAATCACTGTCTCAGTCTCTGGTATGGTGTACACTGTTGCAAAAAAGCAAATATCATTCTTGGATGTATTAGCAGGAGTGTTGTAACCAAGATGGAAGAAGATAATTCTGCTGTACTCCACTCTGATTAGGTCTTAACTGGGCACCACACTTCAGGAAAGGTGTGGCACAAATTAGGAAAGTCTAGAGAAGATAAACAAAATGATTAAAGTCTAGAAATATGACCAATGAGTGAAGATTGAAAAATGGTTGTTTAGTCTGGAGAAGAAAATACTGAAGGGGAACATGATAAGTTTTCAAGTACGTAGAAGATTGTTACAAGTAAGAGGGAGAAAAAAATGTTCTCTTTAACCTCTGAGAATAGGACAAGAAGCAAATGGCTTAAATTGCAGCAAGGGCAGTTTAAATTGGACATTAGGAAAAACTTCCTAACTGTCAGGGTGGTTAAGCACTGGAATAAATTGCCTAGAGAGGTAGTAGAATCTCCTTCATTAAGAACACATTAGACAAACACCTGTCAGGGATCTTTTAAATCAGCGGTTCTCAAACTGTTTTAATGGGGTTACCAGGTTTAGACTTGCTGGGGCCCAGGGCAAAAGCCCAAGCCTGAGAGCTTCAGCCCTGGGCATCAGGGCTCAGGTTACAGACCCTCTGCCTGTAGCTGAAGCCCTTGGGTGGCAGGACGTGGGTGGGCTCGGGCTTTGGTCCCTCTCCTGGAATCCTGTAGTAATTTTTGTTGTCAGAAGGGATCAAGGTGCAATGACGTTTGAGAATCCCTAGTCTAGATCATCCTTAGTCCTGCCTTGAGTGCAGGAAACTGGACTAGACCACTGAGGTTCCTTCCAGTCCTACGATTCTATGATTCTATAGTAAGTCCTAACACTGGAAACAGTGTGTAAATGATATCTACCTAATCTTTCATAGAATGCTAGAATATTTTCCCCTGCTTAAGCTGCTTTCTATTTGCATATATCCTCCACTGAGAGTAAATCCCCCTCTATACTTCTTACTACTTTAACCCCTAGATTAGCAGTTAATTAAGAAGGACATAAATTAACTAGGATGAATGAAGGCTGAATTTCTCATTATTCATCTTCCTTGTTTCACCAGAAGCATCTACACTGGAGGTTAAGCCACAACAGAGAAAGCAAACAGCAGTAGAAAACATGACAAAAAAAAAGAAGTACATAGGCTATGTGACTGTAGAGCCAGAATTAGACTTGAGAAATACCAGAGGAATGATCAATATTTCTGAAGCACATTTTTTCTGTCTGTGTGCTCCAGTATATAATAACTCATCTTCCCTGTTTTTGATCTTAACAATTGGAACCCTTTAATGTTTAGCATCAGTTAGTATTCTGGTCCCATTATATAGCCTTTGTTGTAGCTAGACTACTAGGATTTCCAAATGATCTTGTTTGTAGCAATTTCTCCTATTTACTGTAGAAACTCACTTGGTCTGAATGTAGAGCTAGGCTGAATATGCCAACAATGAAAAAATTTCCAATCTATGGGTGTTCCTGCCTTCTGAATGGTAAAGTTAGTTTTATTTTATTACGAACTCCACTCACTTCCCAATAGGTTACTGATATGTCTTTTGTTGTTCTCACACCTGAAAACAATTTTACAACTTACGGAAGGGTGATATTTCAAAAGATTTAACCTCTATGTTTTAGAACAAATGAGACAAAGACATTCAGGTACACCTGAAAATCATGGGTTTTTAAGCATATATCCTGTTTCAGTGTATAATATTTATTATTCATTATTTGTATGTAGTAGCTCATTGGTGATCAAGGAAAAGGTAGATTATTAGGTATGGGATTTCCACATCTGTGCAGAAAGATCCATTATTCTTAAAGCATGGCTGATAAGGAGTTTCTCAGGCTACCAATTTTAAAAAGCAACCAATATCTTTTTTTCTCTGTTTTCCCAACATTGAGCTACTTTGTATTATACAAAGTTTGCAATGATGAGAAATTAAGGAATAATTAAACACAATTGTCTCTATTACAGAAAAAAAATCTATTTTGCCTAACAATATTGCTGTATGATAATCTCATCAATATAAATTGGGGGGCCAGGATCAAGATTCATGTTGTGTTCTCCATCAATATCCAGGCCCGGGAAACTAATGATCCAACCAGCAGACCAATTCAGTGATGGATGGTGGTCACGTGTCACCTGAGGCACATTGCAGTGGTTCTGTAAGTTGTTCTACATCCATGGTCATATTAAGGCTTTGCTAAGTGTATCAGTAAATGATGAGCAGATTTTTAAAATATTTCATTTAAAACCAATTCACTTTTTCAGCTGAACATGCACAGCTTTGGCTAACAAAAGGATTTGTTCAAGTAGCAAGTGAATACAAGTGAATTACCAATGAGTGGTCATTTTCTCCAACAAAAAACCCCTGACAATCCAGCTACCATCTGGGTGACTCCAATGATCTGAATCACATCAACAAAAACAGCCTGGCATTGTTCAATAGGGGTACTTTTCTCCACTTCCCAAAGGGTCCTTCTAGCTCATTATTGATCACTTACACAAGAAAAAGCTTGTTCAACCATCTACTGCTCACTAAGGTACATTATAAATTGCTCTACTATCTTGGAAGGCTCGCCAAGTACAGTTTCTGATGCTCCTCTCTCTTGTACCTTGTAAATAAGAAATAATTCCAATTGAAGTAAACAGCAATGACTGACCAGTGTAAAGGATTGCAGAATCAAATCCATAGAATTGTCTCCTTTTCTAGTACTGAAAACTTTGGACAGATTCTCTGTTACTCATCTACACCAATGTAATGTGATTGTAGTAATATTAGTAATTATAGTAATATTAGTCAATAATAAGCTTCCAGATGGATGAACTATTGTATTTGTAAAATATCAACACATTTCTAGTTTCCAAAAATCTCTTCCCCACCCCCAACACACTTTGTATATAGAGCAGTTAGGACAGGCCTATTGACAGTATCAAATGTCATCAGTGAAGTCGATTGTTAATGTGATTCATGTCACACTGCTCAGAATACACATGACTGCTGATCCTTAGAACCACCCACACCTTCAAAAAGATATGGTGACAACAATTAACACCCAGGTGAGAGAGATGGAGTATTCTGAGACAAGATGGTTTAAAAAAAAAAAGAAAACAAGTTTCATCATAAAATAGGGTCAATTCTGCTATCTATTCATGTAGGATAGCACTTAGTCAGCACCAATGGGACTATTCAATTAATAACAGTAAATATATTAGTTTTGTGTCAGAGAATGGTGACTAAGATTATGTTTAAATTAATCCTTTTGCCATTTACATTAGATTACTGCTAAACAAGAAAAGTCTAAAATCCTGGCAATCAATTTTATCTTCCATTGTTTCATATTCTAAGGGGTTTCTGTTACTGGATCTGAAACTGATCTGCTGTTTGACCTTGAGTAGGGCATTTGAATTCCCTATACCTACCTTTGTTTCCCTTCCCACCCTTGTCTTTCTATTGGAACGTGAGCTCTTCAGGCCTGGGACTGTACCCTACTATGTTGGCCCTGTGCAACACTATGGATCTTTGTCTGGTTGGGGCCTTAGTTGCTAGTGTAATACAAATAATAAATGTAATAATTTCTCCAAAGTCACTTTTGAAAAGTAGTGCTGTGAGACTTGTCTACATTACCCACTGGATCCACGGGCAGAGATCAATCCAACGGGAGTTGATTATCGTGTCTAGTCTAGCTCTTACTTGAAAATGATCCACTTTTAGTGAAGTTCATATCTTGCTCAGGAGCACTTCTAGCTATGGGACACTTTCTCAATGAAGGGCTCACAAAGGTTAGAACCAATTGTCATCAGATTTAGATGAGCCAGAGTCTTATCACCTTCTTGTATGTTGACCAAAACATTCCTCTATTGCAGCATTCTTCTATCAACTGAGCAGGACTTCTAAATCCATTTGGATTTTGACCCGTTCAGCAAGAGTCTACAAAGGAGAAGGGGTTGGAGAGCTATGGTCCCACTGAGGAACATTCTTTGTGTAAGGGATCATTAGAGGCACCAGAAACTTTAAGACTGCTCTGAATAAACATTTGCAGTGTTTGAGAGAGGACTTCATGTCGAATAGAAAGAATACTATCCAGAAGAGTTTTAGCACAGAACTATGCCTTTTTCTCTTCAGTATCAGAGCACCAGTGACTGTTCTCATTTCTTGAGAGAAAATGGAATCTAAGACATTCAAGGGTGAGTTTCATTTTGGATTTAAATCACTAAAGTCAAGGAGATGGGGGACGCTTATACTTCAGTGCTGAGATAACACTCCTTTCTTGTAGCTATTCATTTTCGTAACAATATATTTTGGCTGCAAAGCTCCAAACATTCTGATAAAATAAAACAACTAACAAATGGTCATTTTAAAAGGAAAAATTAATTAATAAAATAATCATAGGAAACTATACATATTCTATCAACAAATCAGTGTTTCTCATTACTCACCATAGGATGAGGTTGATTAATTTCCCACAACCATCTTTTTTTGTTTGTAATCATGGCAATTGCTATGTACAGTACCTATTGTGTACTAATATGAATAAATATATTATGACTGCTAGCTAAACATGGAGAAAAACTGTATATGTTGAATAAGAGGGTAAGCAACCAAAGAAATCTTGACTGTAAATTAAACGTTAGTTGTTAATATTTTGCTTTTATAGAATTCAGAGGTGTTTATCATTTACTATATTATTTATGTCTAAGGCAAAACACTTCCTGTCCTCATAATCAAAGTGCACAGTTTTGTTCTGCCATTTAGAATTTCAGGTATACACATTCAATAATGTAAATCTATTAATATTTTATACCAATCTAGATTCCACCTTCTAGTCCTACATAGGAGAGATGTATAATGGATAACGTGTGCATTTTGTTACTAATAAAACCATTAATACTTGCATACCTATCAATATCCAGGTAATTACATTTTAAAAAAGCCATTAACATGACTAATTTTGATATAATGGATGATATAAATAAAAATAATGAACTGGAATTCCTCATGTCTTGCACATGTACAGCATAAGAGGAATATTCTTCCTCATATCTCTAATGGGTTGTCACAGGCTGAGTTAACAAGGAATATTGATGATACTTACAAAACATTACTAATTGTACTTCAGCACTTGGATATCAAGGTGAAAGATGCCTTCAAGACAGATGCATTTCACAGCTGGTGTAACTCTTGAGGAAAAATATTAAAAATTGCTTGTCTAGTTATTTAGATTCAGTTAACATATAGCTTGGAATTGAAAAAGGGTGTGTCCCAGTTTTGATGATGAAATAATTACTCTTGAAAGGTTATTTTTAGTGTTTTCGAATAATTTTATTTTTAAAACACATTAGAAATTTCATGCATAGGTCTCAGTTTCTTTTCCCGAAAGACCGTGTAAGCTATGAAGACCACAAATGAAGAATGAACGAATGACCTCAGAGACACTATGAAAATGAAACTTGACTGGGGCTCAATCCAATCCTATTGAAGTCAGTGGAAGTAAAAAATCTCGTATTTAATGGAAGTTGGATCAGAACCTAAATAAAAGGGAAGGTTGTTTGTTTAACTGTTGACAATGGACCTATGTCAATTTACACCAATTGAAGATTGGCCCTTAAAAGATTGGATGCCTAAAGTATAAAATCATTAGTAAAATTTGCAAATCTTTTTTTTTTAAACAAAGTATACTTTAAAGGCATTACATGTTCTGAAGCGATACTTTTTTCATAATTTAGAACAATACTAGATATTTTCTTTCCATAATTTTTAAAGACTTAACGTTCCCAACATGCTGTCATACAGAATTGTCATTAGCTGGCTTTTAGGCAAGCTCACAGGACTGCTGGTACCTTAGTGACACTCAGTGTTACAGGGGAAACATAAGTCGTTGGGTTTTTTTAACTGAGGTCATACAAGTTTCACAAAGGAAGGTCAGTATTATGTTGATGTTACCTGTATTCATTTTGCAGAATAGTGTCTCACAAAAATTCTGCAGAGCCTTATCTATTCTAGGATTAGGTAACCCTTCACTGTCCCGCATCCTTTTTATCTGTAATGCTAACATGTTTTATCTTCTGTGCCTAATGTTTTAAAGGTAGGCTCTATGTATCTAAAAAGTGTCAAACACATTTCAGTGGAAACTAATAATTACTAAAAGAATGAGGAGTACTTGTGGCACCCTTAGAGACTAAATATTTATTTGGGCATAAGCTTTCATGGGCTAAAACCCACTAAATGTGTTAGTCTCTAAGGTGCCACAAGTACTCATCATTCTTTTTGCTGATACAGACTAACACGGCTACCACTGTGAAACCTAATAATTCACTGATTAGTATTCTTATGTGATGTACATATGGTATATGTACAAAAAGTCATGGATATGTGCTAGAATTATGTTCTTAAACTATACTTGGCAAGCAATGAATAAGCACAGTCTGCCTTACAAAAGGGAATGTATATTTGTTTGTCTTCCAAGCCTGTTTGTCAGGCAGAGGCAATGAAGATCCATTTAGCTATTAAGTAAACAAAGCTATCAAGCTAACAAATGGGGTAGAAGACAGCATGGCAGCTACATCCCAGCAGAAGAGAGAAACTTTATCTGAGTTATAAAGACCCATGATCTGAACCTCAAATGACAAGCAATTGAATCAACTGATTGTACACCATATTACTGTAGTTTAAAGGTATATCAAGTGAGGTCTTATGAAAGCTAATGGCACAGCAGAGGTGAATGTCATTGTAAAATGTATGTAGTACCATTGTGAATATTTATGAACATTCACAATTATTATACTTTAAAGTCTGTGACTATAAGATGTTTAAACCAGGCAGGTCTTTTGGAGATTATAAACTGACAGGAAGGGAAGAACAGCATGAAGTTATTTTGAGTCTGGGGACAAAACAGTGAATTTGGGAAGTTAATGTAAGTAGAGGAAAGAAGCCACCTTGGCATCCAGCACTAGACAGAAACAAGTGGCCAGAGCTCTAGCAAGCTGAGAAAGATAGGTCTTGCAATCAAAGGGGTTGAAACTTTTGGGAACTGAATATAGATACAACAAAGGAAACAAGCACTTCATACTTCTGTTGAAGGTCCTGACTGAGAGACAGTCAGCCATGATGGGCAAAGACTAATTGGTGAGAGAAACCATCTGAAACAAAGACTGTACCTTCCTAAAATAAGATTTAGACCTTTAGTTGTATTTTTCAGTTTTGTTTGTAACCATCTCTACCTATATTTTTTACTTGCCATCACTTAACCTATGTCCTTTTGTTAATAAACTTGTTTTATTTCTAATCTAAACCAACCCATGAATGGAAGTATTTGCTAACTCCAGTTAATGTAGCTAGCTCTTTAAATGAACTTCATTATTCCTGATAGGTCCAGGAAAGGACTGGACACTTCAGAACATGGTTTTGGTGAAATTCAAGACCGAGAGTGTGTTTGAGTCACTTGGCTAGTAGTAACCTAGGCAGGTGGAGACCAGCATGTGGCTGTGGAATAACAAGCTGTCTGGTAAAGTGGGATTTGCTGAACCAGCAAAGCTTAACATAGACACTCAATGCATGCTTGCATGCTGGCTGTGAGCATCCAGAGAGGAAGCTACAGCAGAAGAGCATTTTAAAGCACTCAGGATTACAGGACAAACAGTGATATAATGTCATACTGGTCTGAATTGCACCCCAAAATGTAGTAACCTCCCAGTTGTGTAAAAAAGTGATTCACCCCAAGACTCTGTATTCTCCAGACACTGGAGGTGGATGATAATTTCTAGCTCTCTTTCAATAACCCATATTTAGTGGTGTTCAGTATCTTATTATTGTGGCCATATGATGCAATTTAATTATAATAAATCAAGGTTCAGAGCATGTTTCATACCTTTTTTCTGTGACTAAATGAGTTCCATTGTGACTCTCTTTAAAAAACAATAGTCTGATGCTACCTGATATGCTCACTGAAGTCTAGAAATAGCAAATTTATTATTGATTAAAACTACACATAGAGGATGAAGGTGCTGAGGGAAGAGTACTACTACTACAATTTTAAGGAACTGACAATAGTTTTGAGATGCAGGACATAGTTAACCTGATTGTAGATGACCTGTTCCTGAAAAGTTCTGAGCACCTCACTATAGCAAAGGTTACTGTTCTAATTCAACAAGATACTAAATCCTGTTTGAGTAGTTCACTGACTAAATACCTTGTTGAATCAGGGTTTAATAAAGCACCAGAATTAATAGCTAAAGTTATTATTCAGCAAAACAATTAAGCGCATGCTTACCTTTAATCATGTGCTTAATCCCATAGGCAGATACTTGCTGAATCAGGACCTAAAAGCAGTACATTAGTCAGTAAAATGAATATGAACTCTACATTTCAGTATCAGCACTCCTATAGTTAATTCATCCCTTCTGTCAATTAGAGTGTTATAGTGATGATACTGAAGATTCGAGACACAAGGTGGGACCAACATGGCTACAACAACATTGCAAACCACAATGGAAGATATTGAAGACTATCCTGGGACTAACACAGGTATAATAAAACTACAAACAAAATACTGAAGATGTAAACTGTCCTTGTGATCATGTCCTTTCTCTACTTGGGTCTTTAGTTGTACTAAGAGCAACTTTGCCGGATGTCTTTGACCTGTCATTGACACCTTTGAGCAAGTCATCAAAATTGGTCACCTCATCCTTAGAAAAGACTTCTTGATGCTTTTCTAAGTTAGCCACCTGTGCAGGAATCAGCTCTTTGGCCACTGCTTGAACTGGAACTGGCAGTCTCCCACCATATCTTTTTCAAGGAAAGGTAACTTGTCCTCCCTTCTCCTTCCCTGTCACCTGCAGCTCATTCCATTCTCTTCAAACGTTATCTTCACCTGAGGAACCACTTCCTCGGGCTGGTGTACCTCTGCAGTTCTGGTTCAAGGATGCAGCTCCACAGCCTTCACACTTGAGTTTTGAAGACTTACTGGTACTCTTCCTTTGACCGCATTAATCAGTACATTGGCTGGCAGTAGCCCATTAGGTAGGATTGCCCCAGATGTAGGTTCTGCAAGAACTCCATATCCATTGGTATTTCCTGGTACCTGACAGCGTTCATAAAGGATCTTCCCTCTCCTGGCAGGAATAACTGTCTTCTGTCTTCCGCCCACTTTAACATTTCCAATCTATCCCATGGATCCCGGGAATGACTCTTCCTCCCTGCTCGAGCCAGTATTCTACTCAGCACTGTAGTCTTCTTAGAGTGCCTATGATGTTTCATCCTCCTGATTCCTTCTCCTGGCAACAGCAGCTTCTTAAGCTAACTAATGACTCCCGGGGACTCCTTATCCCATATAACTTCCTTCAGATGCTTTGTCTTTTAGGATGAAAATGAATTTTCTTGGCAGTGTCTGGCCCATATACTCTGTCTGCTTTGAGGCATCCCACCACTAGGATTGCCAGTCCATTAACTGCTGTTAGACAGATATACCGTGTGCTATGCATAGTCAGTTCCTTGTCCTTCAATATTTTTTGAAAATGCAACTCAGTAATGGTGGTGACTTCTGAGCCAGTATCTAACAAATATCTAGTCTTCACCCCTGCTGTACATACTTCAGCAGTTAGACAGTCTCAAAATGCTCACTTACAGAAGTCACTAGATCTGCTGGCACAGGGCTGGCTTTACCATGAGGCCAAGTGAGTTGACTGCCTCAGGTGCCAGACTATGGGGGTGCCCCATTAGGACCTAGAGTGTAGAAAATTATGTCTGCTGCTGCTGCCTATGTATTATCTCGGCTTTAGATGCACAGAGATGGTGGAGTGCTGTGCTGAAGGAAGGAGGGCACAAGAGAGATAACAGGAAG
The DNA here is from genome assembly GCF_007399415.2 of Gopherus evgoodei. Classification (NCBI taxonomy): domain Eukaryota; kingdom Metazoa; phylum Chordata; order Testudines; family Testudinidae; genus Gopherus; species Gopherus evgoodei. The sequence goes on along the minus strand of NC_044322.1, from coordinate 332,166,447 downwards.
GCAGGAGAAAAGGTGAGAGGAAATAAAAGAAATCAGCAGGAGCTACAGGAAGAAAGAGGAGGAGGAGCCTCTTATGTACCTCTCTAGCACCCCCAGGAGCTTGTACTGATTAACACCAGCTTCTCAGGGAGCTTTCTGTTTCCTGCTGCTTCCCTGAATCCACTTGAGGAGAACAGGCAGTCAACTGAAGTAGTAGGAGCCAGTTAGGCCCTTAAGATGCTGATATCTTCCTTCACTCAGGCCCTGCTACCAGCCTGCTTATTTGTCCCCTTCAACTTAGTGTTGAGAGCCACTATAGCTGGCACAGAACAGCAGTCATGAGTGAAAGAAGAAACGCCCCTCTGGGGCAGCATTCAGAAAAAGAAAGAAAGCAAAGGAAGATTTTCTATCTAAGCAGGAAGGAGCTCTCCTGAGATACATAGACACAAATGTTCTTGGTGAACCTTCCAGCCCCAGTGAGGATGTGAGTGGTGAGAGGGCAGGTGACCTGGCAGCTACTGCAGCATCCATATCTCCATCTCAAATGGATGTAGCCATGCACATTCCTGAAGAAAAGTGTAGATCAGAGAAGAATGTGGTGGCAGTGCAAGAAACAGCTGCTGCTGAGTTTAGTTCCTTAAGTCTAGATGATCCAGGACCATGACCCCACTTGAGCAGTAGCCTGGGGGACTTCCTTGTACTGCATGGGCCACAGCAAGTGAAAAACTTCATGTTCCCCAAAGACAATGAAAATAGAAGTTTCCATCAAACACATTACTGGCATGAAATCCCTAATGGTGACAAAGTGGAGAGGCCATGGCTTATGTACTCCAAAACCCAGAATGCTGCATATTGTTTTTGTTGTAAACTCGTCCAGTCTAATGGTCCAGTCACATTGGATTCTACAGGAACAAAGGCCTGGAAAAATCTGGCTATAAATCTGACATGCCATGAGAAGGCAGCAAATCACCAGAGAGCATTCTATAGGTGGAAAGAGCTTGAGATGAGACTAAGGTTAAAGGCCACCATAGATGATCAGCTTCAAGAGAAGATTGCATCAGAGTCTCTTTACTGGCAAAATGTTCTGAAAAGGCTCATTGCCATTGTGAGAATACCTGCTACCCAAAACCTAGCACTGTGTGGCATTTCAGATAAGCTGTATGTGCCAAACAATCAAAACTTCCTTAAAATTGTGGAGCTGATGGCTGAGTTTGATGCTGTACTCTAGCAGCATCTAAGAAGAGTTGCCACCCAAGAAATGTACACACACCACTACCTTGGAAAAACAATTCAAAATGAGATTATACAGTTACCGGCAATAAAAGTCAAACAGAAGATTGTAGCAGATTTGAAGTCAGCAAGATATTACTCTATTATTCTGGACTGCACACCTGACATCAGCCATACGGAACAAATGATTTAATGGTACATTTTGTAACAACAACAGAACCTAGAGAAAATGTCCCTGCAATGGTGACTGTCAGAGAATTTTCTCAAATTTATTGACATTGATGATACCACAGGAGCTGGTATGACAAATGTGTTTCTTAAAAAGCTGAAAGATATGGGAATTCAGATAGCTGACATGAGAGGTCTGGGCTACGATAATGGTGCCAACATGAGAGGAAACAACAGAGGAGTGCAGACACAGATCCGAGAGTTAAACCCTTGAGCTGTTTTAGTCCCCTGCAGTTCTCATTCATTGAATTTGGTGGTCGGTGATGCAGCATCAGCTTCTAGTGAGGCTGCTGAACTTTTTAATGTAATTCAAAGCATATATGTATTTTTCTCTGCATCAACTCATCGATGGCAAATTTTGAAGCAACATCTGGGAACATTCTCTCTGACACAGAAATCACTGAGTGTCACATGATGGGAAAGTCAAGTGGAGGTGATAAAGTCTATCAAACACCAAATTGGGAAGGTAGATGATGCCATAGTTGCTATTATGGAGGATAATGTTATGACAGGAACTGTTCATGGGAGAGCAGTGGCAGAGGGAAATGGAATCACCAGAAACATGCATAACTTCAAATTTCTGTGTGGCTCAGTGTTGTGGGATGACATACTGTTTGAAATAATGTTGTAAGCAAAAGACTCCAAGGTGTTCACCTTGATATAGCTGAAGCAAAGGAACAACTGGACAAAGCAAAATCGTACCTACAGTCTTACTGATCAGATGTGGGATTTCAAAATGTTCTGAAGAGTGCACAGAAGTTGGCAGAGGAAATTCACACTGAAACTATTTTCCCATCCATTCAAGAATACAAGAGTCACCAAAGAAGAAGACATTTTGATTAGGAGGCATGGGATAATCCCATAAGAGACTCCAAACAACAATTCAAAGTTGAATTCTTTAACCACGTGCTAGAATGTGCAATACAGTCAGTTGAAGAACGTTTCATGAAGCTCAAGGAACACAGCAGCACATTTGGGATGTTGTATGATATTCCAAAACTCCTCACTATACCTGAAGGAGACCTACACCGGTAATGCAGGGCACTAGAGACAGTGTTGACACATGATGACATGCATGATATTGATGCAAGTAATTTAGGTGACGAACTGAAAGCCCTTTCTAGGTACATTTCAGCAGGATCAGCTCCAAAGGCTATTCTGGAATACATGTACACAAATAAGATGACCACCCCCTTTCCAAATGCTTTTGTTGCTCTGCACATACTTCTAACACTTCCTGTAACAGCTACCAGTGGAGAACTCAGCTTCTCCAAGCTGAAGTTAATAAAAACACATCTATGCTCCACAATGACACAGGACAGACTGGTTGGCCTTGCAACCATCTCAACAGAGCATGAGCTGGCCTAGACTGTGGACCTTCAGCAGTTCAAATCTTTGCAACCAAGAAGGGACGGAAATCACCATTTTGATTATTCAAACAGATAAAAATGCCAGTGTTTACTATGCAAACAAGAAAAGTTACATTTGCTGTTTAGGTGTTTGAAAGTTAAGTGTTACTTAAAATTTTTGAACAAGGCATTTTAAGTTGTTAGTTCTCCTTTTTTGGGGTAGATTGCCGAGCAGTACCATGAGAGGAGTAGAATAGGAAGAAGGCACAACTGAGACCTTTAAATGTTTTGGCCCAAGCGAGGGGGCATGTAGCATCATTTGAGCTCCCCGCCTCAGGTGCCAAAATGTTGTGGGCTGGCCCTGGCTGGCACAGCTCACATTCCTTTCAACACTGTACTTCCCTACCTCACAGGGGTGTTGTGTAGAAAAATACATAACAGATTGAATGGAAAGCACTCACGTAATATGATAGTGGTCATATGGCCAAATAAGTACATGCCTTGTAGTATGTCATGGCAAGGACAAAATATATTTCAATCAGAGTTTAAGATAACTTATCTTATGATTGGTTTATAATTCAGCCTTAGTGATTAAATATATGTTGCCCCAGTTTTTCTATGCAGACAGCATTTGTACCAATTAGTTTTACCAGAATAGAATTCTTTGAGAGTACTCAGACATGACAGGAATACTGCTCTGTTTTTCTGTGGCTTAAATGTAGCATAAACACTTCTAAAATCAGATCAGATCAGTCTTCTGTGAGATACTATTGAATCTTCCATTCCATCAATATGTGCTTTAACAGCTTTAATTCCTTTTTATAGTCTACTGAAGTTGTAAACTCATGAATGAAAAGGGAACCACTGATAAATATTAAAATTTGAATAGGTCTTTGATAGAATTTCTTCTTCAGAAACAGATGATTTGTAGTGTATTTTATCTCAATTACGTGAACAGTCAATAGGGTTGAACTGAATTCATTATCCAGACAAAATCACAAAACTAACAACCATTGCAATCTTGTTTTATCACATTTTTCCACCTGACTGTCTCAGATAAGCTTCCTCTAGTTTCATCAGCTAAGCAATGCATTTACTCACTCTTGCTTTATTCAATCAGCATTCAGTAGACCCCCTGTTTTAAATGTTGTGGCAGGCATAGTGTCTGAACCCCAAAGTCAGAAGTCTTTTCAGCTGTCGGACTTTTTCCTCCTCTTCTGAATCTGATGTCTATAGGACTGCATCTAATTACAGAAGAACCAGAATATAATTATAAGATGTTTTCCTAGCATCTGCATCTTCCTCCTATTTTTTGGGGGGGAAGAGAGCATAGGAGGAAGATAAAGAGTAGCGAGAATATTTAAAATATCTTTCCTCATTTGCTCTCCAGCTTTCCACCAAGTTCAGAGTGAAACTAACTAATTAGAAAAAGAACTTTCAGAAATACCCTTAGTTAGTTCAAAAGAACACAAACTGGGATGTAAAGTGATATGCCCCCTCCCTTTTTTTAATTCAGAATAACCATTGTCAACTCTGTTTTATAAGTCAGAATTATCCATGTGATTCACATTGTCAAAAAGTTGTAAAGTACATGCTGTATAATATATGTGCTCTAATTTATAAAGATTCTCTGGATGGTAATAAGAGTTATCCCCCCTCCCTTACTTTATTACATTGTTGGTTTTTTTCAATACTTTCTTACATTTTGAACAGAGTCTGTGCACATTTTCTTTCTGAACATCCCATCAATTTATTGATGGCAACTGAAGTCTGAATTAATTGGATTTTTCATATTAAATGTACTTGTTTTTCATGTTAATGCTATTCCACAGGCAGGATCCCATTATACTGTTAAAACAACAACTATTCTCTGCTAAATTAGATGTAAAATTAGTCTCTTTTTGGTTCAGTAATACAGTAAAATGAAAATTAACACTCATTTTGCAATTATGTGAACTTATCCTTTCTATTTATTTTAATTTGTAAATCTGTACCATCCACAGGCATTTCTAGTGATTACCTGAATACAACAGTCAGTTAGAACAGACATTTGTTACAAAAAGGTATTTTACTTCATCTAATGCTCATGAAAGTATAATACGATGACACCCTTGAATCAAATTGGAGTATTACTTTCTGGTCTCATGGATTTCATATCTTTCCTCCTCTTCCATCATTCCTTCATCAGATAGGGATTGTTTTTTTAAAAAAACTTTGGTTATAACACACTTCATTTAACAAACAAAGGAAAAGACATAAAAAGCCTCAGATTGGCTTGGGGAATTCATCTTAATTCAAGGGTAGAACAATAATACATTTGCCCTGTATAAGAAACTAACATCTGTGGGGAAGCTTACATCTATTCCCAGATGGTCTTCAGTTTAGTTGCCAAGTAGACAGAAAGATAAGGCCAGAAGTAAGATCCACAGAAAATTAAGTCTGACTCAGCATTATTTGTAGATTTATGTGGTATGCTCCTGACCCCAAATCAATGCGACTCAGTTGAATGACTTCCATTGACTTCATTGGTCATTGGATTAGGCCCTGTGAAAATAATCAGAAACTATAGTATACAATGAAGACGAGAGCCAGGTTTTCAGAGATGTATGAGTCATTGCATATACACATCTCTTGGTATTTGAATGTTCTCACGTGCACGTGCCTAATAAGTCATGTCATGCACAAATACACTATACGTTCAATACCACCACAGGGCAGGTTATCTATGAAACGAATGTCATCTGTTTTTATACTTACACTTGAACATGTGCATGAAATTTTGCAGTGAAATTCAAAATGTTTGAAATTTGAGTATTTTCACATTCCTACTTTGTCCCAGTTTCATACAAAAATTTCCTTCAAAAATTGCCATCTTTTAAAGTGAAATCAACTCCTTTTCAAACAAAAATGTCATGGAAAAATGATAGGAGACAAATACATAGGAGATAAAAACAGAAAATTAATGTGTTTCCTATACAGCAGTCTAAAATTCTTAAGAAAAGAACAGTTTCTCTTTTTTTGCGGGGGTGGGGGAAGCAATTCATGCCATTAATATCACATCAGTAATTAATTCTGCTCAATACCAGTTCCCTGTTAGGCAGTCACAGCATAAATACTGGTGAACTTGCAGTCATGGGAGCAGATTGGATGTTATTACAGAGGTAGACAATAAACACATTGCAAAGAAAACAAGTATTATTTTGCCTTTAATTTAGACTACCAATTGCAAAGCAGACAGAGAACTTTTAAAGAATGAAATATAAGAAAATAGTAGAATAAAATTGCGGGAAGGGACCAGACGCAGACAGCTTCTGTGGTTCAGGAGAGCGCCCCGCCGTGAGGCGTGGCAACCTTTTTTATTCTATTCAGTACAGCATCATGCATAGCTTAGCAGGCCTTGTTTACTTGTTTCGCATTGGTGGGAGGACTCTCTCTTCCCCTTTTCTTCCCCTCACCCATTGCATGTGGGCAGAGCGTGCGGTATTTTCCTAATCTTGTGATAATATTAAGTCAGCATTCTGAGACAACCTATCAGCATTCTGTGGCAAAGGCAAAAGGGGGTTTTGCAGGGGGCGGTTTCTGGTGGTTTGTGCCGACCAGGACCAGATCCCTACATCTCCACCTTTTGTTTTTAAAAGGAAAAGGCAGGGCTTTTGTTTGGACCATGGGCACCCTTGGGTGCACAATGAAATTAAGGAGGGAATGCACTGAATGCCACAGCAGGTGAGCACGAGGAATAAGAGGCAGAGTCCTCCGTAGGTTATTAGCTGATGTAGCCAACCCCATCCTGGCAGCCAGCTAGCCAGCCAGTCCCACCAGGAGGAAAATGGGTCACTATCAATTTGAATTTGAGCAGTAAGATTCTTAATAATGGCTAATTGATTTTCAATAGCATGAGAATGATCAGAAATATTAAAACAACACATATTATTAACCTTTTTACAGCCATAATGATGCAAAAGCAAAAGATAATCAATAGCAGCTCTATTTTGTAAAATACCATGGCGTAACTGCATTTGTTCCTCATTAAGCAATGCCACTGCAATAGACGTGGCATTAAGAGCTTTAGCTGCTGAACAGGCTAACCGGTTAAGATTTTTGCTATTCATAATTGTTAAGCCAGGTATACCAACCAAAGAGGCAGCCAGGGCCACATATTCGGTTTTGGACAGGAGATCGACTTTGGAGTTGCAATCAGCTGACAGCTGAGTGTATGAACGCTTTGCTCGTGGTGTATGCTCAGACCGGGGGATAAGAATGAGGGACAGACGGCTGATGCAGCAATAGGTGCCATCAGTAAGATTAGCTGGGATGTAATTAAAGGTTCGGTCAGTACATGTCCAGAACCATCCAGGGGGTAATTTTATGTGCTTGTAAAGGTAGGAAATATTATATGGCCTGGAACAATTAAGGGGGGTGGCAGGGAGAGTGACACAGGTGTGTGCTGTGCAATTGGTCATACGTGCACAGCTGGCATTTAAATCAGCAACATAAGGGGTAAGCAACTGAACAGCCCCATCTGGAAGACGTTGGGACTGGGGTCCCCAATTATGATAAGCTGAAAAGCCCAAATTCTTAATTGTGGTGTTGCTTTCTAAGCTGGAGTAAAACCAAGTACTATTTTCTATCTCATTGGCATCATGGCAAACTGGAATAAGACATGTACCAAGTAATTGTCCTACTGCTGTTTGCTGGGAAAGGCAGAAATCAGTACGATTAATAGAAAGAGCCAAAACCCTCCCATAACTTGGTAGCTGGGGAAATAGGGGGGATGTGACTACCCCGATCCCAAGGGCAGACAAACAACAAATAGTATATGCTCAATAAACAGGGCAAGAATTAGCATTTAAACAAGCAATGAGGGCAAGTAAGTAAGAAATTCTCCCGGAGACTTCTCCTTATCTTGTGCTTTAGGCAGGTGGTCAGCCTGTTGGGGAGAGAGGACTTCATCTGCCCCCATGTCACTGGAGCATTGGGAGGAGACCCGCGGTATCGCTCTTGGAGACCAAGTCACTGTGTAGGTATCAACGGGTAAAAGCCGGATGGGATCCGCCTAAGGCTCCTGGTGCCACGCCATGCTGTGGGTTGCAAGGTGGGGTCCTCCTTCCAAGGGACTGTATGTTAACGAGCTGGGGCAACCCACACCGGTCCTTGTGGTGGTGGCTGACGCCGCGTATCCCCGCCCACCAGGTTATCAAAGGAACTGGGGCACTCCACGTAGTGCCGGGGAGCTGCCGATACGTCACTTTTGGGGCGGGGAGTTCCTCCTTGCACCTAAAATGTTTTTGTAAGCGGGAAACATAATGGGTACCATCAAAAACAAGATTTAAATGATTGATTGTATATAAGACGTGTGCCAACCACTCCTCCTTGTCTGGCAAGGTGGGCGGAATTCCCTCTTTTGTTTTTTGTTGGAGGAGAGCTGTTTTTAAGGTGCGGTTGGCACGCTCCACAATGGCCTGGCCCTGTGAATTGTAGGGGATGCCAAAGGTGTGCACAACGCCCCAACGAGAGCAAAATGCAGCAAATTGCTGAGAACAGTATGCAGGCCCATTATCTGTTTTGAGCTTGGCTGGGATGCCCATAACAGAAAAGCAACGAACAAAGTGATTGATAACGTGTCGAACACGTTCTCCTTTATGGGGTGTGGCCCAAAGGTAACCGGAGTAAGTGTCAACAGTGACATGAAGAAAATTCCAAGGGGAAAAAGGGGGAAAACGTGTAACATCCATTTGCCAAAGTTGATTGGCACCGAGGCCGCGGGGGTTAACGCCAGTGGGAGGGTAGGGAATGAAGGGAGGGAACACTGCGGGCATTGTTGGACAACAGCCTTAGCTTCGTCCAATGGGATAGAGAATTGGGTGCGCAAGCGCTTAGCATTTTGATGATGAAAGGCGTGGCTGGAGGTAGGGGAGTGAACCCAGGAAATGCGCACTTGTGCATCAGCATAAGCGTTGCCTTCAGATAACGTCCCGGGGAGGGGGAGGTGGCTACGGATGTGTGCAATGAAGAATGGATGGGTCCGGGCACATAACAATTGCTGGAGGGTAAGGAAAAGGGCAAGGAGTGACCGCTCCATAAGTGGAGTAACATAACTTCCAGCTATAGCAGTACCAACATTTGCAACATAAAGACTATCTGTAATAACATTAAGTGGAATATTGGGGAAGTGAGAAAAGGCTAAGCAGAGAGCAGCAAGTTCTGCTCGCTGGGGGCTGGTTTGGGGAGTAGTAAATTTTGAATGCCATTGTGTTCAGAACACCAGGAACCACACCGCGGGTGGGGCAGCCATCAGTAAAAACTGTAAGTGCATCAGCTATGGGGGTATGTTGGCAAAGGTTACAAAACTTAGTGGGAATGTGACGAATGGCATGTAAGCGGGGGTCCTTGCTAGTGTGATAGGAAAGAGAACCCACAAAACCTGCCAAGCCAGTTGTAGGGCATCAGAAAAAGCAAGGGCTGATTCGGTGCTGCGCAATGGGAGAGGAAGGACAATTTCCACAGGATCCAATGCAAAAAGGGCGCGGCAACGGTGTCGGCCTTTGGTAATAAGCTGGGCAATCAGAAGTTCCAAGGGGGACAAGGTATTAGGAGGAGAATGTGGGAGGTAAAGCCATTCAAGAATATGTAGCGGGGCAGCAGCAGGCTCCTGAGCCACAATGGCGCAGGGCTGCAGGGTGTCACAAAGACAGATTAACTTTGGTGGGCACATTCTCGCAGGCACGATCCACCCAGCGTTGGGCTAAAAGCTGATTATAATGGCAGTTAAGAAACAGCCAATTGTTCGGTAGAGAGGGTAATAAGATCTGAGGGTGTTTACCCTGACGTGGGGCCTAAAGCAGGAGGACGCAGTGTCTGAGTGGTATTTGATAGTAGGGGCAGGGAGCCAATTAATAGCTCCCAAAAGCTGTGTAAAACCACATAAGTAACGGGGTTGGGAGAGGTGAAGAGAAGGAAGGATGGTACGGAGTAGGGTGGCGTGAAGCTTATGGCCCAAATATTGAAAGGGTTCATGGATCTGAACCTTTTCAGGGGCAATTTGTAGCCCGTAACCCTGCAGAGAAGAGGTTAAATGACTAAGCCACTCCTTCGGGAGGACAGGGGCGGCAACCAAGATGTCATCCATATAATGGTAAACAATGAGAGAGGGGAACTTTTGCCGAAAGGGGGTTAGGGCAGTGTTTACATAATGTTGACACAAGGTGGGGCTATTAAGCATGCCTTGAGGGAGTACAGTCCACTGATAACGTTGAGTTGGGCAAGAATTATTAAGAACAGGAACTGTAAAAGCAAAATACTTTTTATCTTGGTTTTGGAGTGGGATGGAGAAAAAACAGTCCTTTAAATCAATTACAGCCAACTGAAAACCTTGGGGGATAAGATTGGGATTTGGGGAGCCGCATTGCAGGGGGCCCATGGGCTTTAGGATTTTATTAATGGCTCGCAAATTATGCAGTAGCCGCCATTTCCCTGATTTGTTTTTTATTACGAAAACAGGGGTATTATAGGGACTGGTGGTGGGTTCAAGGTGTCGGGCTGTACATTGTTCTTGAACTAAGGCATTGAGTGCGGCCAGTTTTTCGGCGGGGAGAGGCCACTGTTCCACCCAAACAGGGGAATGAGGTTTCCATGAGAGGGCTAAGGCGGTGGAAGCAGCTGCCATATGAAGGCAGAGAAAATTACCTTAATTAAATGGGTGGATAGAGAGAGAATTCACGATAATGTTGGTTCAACTGTTCCCAGTCGGGAGGTAGGGTACTTAAGGCTTGGCACCAGTCACGGTCCTCGCCGTACTCCTCCTCATAAAACGCCGCAGGCGGTTGGTCGGCCGGGAGGGCGACTATAAAGTACACTTCAAAGTGGCCCCCTATTTGTCGAATATACAGAAATGGGCGTAGGGCCGCAGAGCAGGAGGTTTGTGAGTAAGAGCGTCGGACAAACAACCGGTTGCGGTAAGAGGGGTCACATATTACTCTATAGGCATTTTGTGCAGTTGGATCGGAGTCATCGCAGTGTATGCCATTATTAAGGAGGGGGCTAACAAAAGCCGTGTAAACCTCGGTCTGAGGCCAGCTTTCGTTGTAAAAATGATTGTGATACGGGTGCATGAGTTTAAGGAAATACAAGCGTAGCTCCTAACTGAGAAAGGAGATCTCGGCCCCACAAGTTAAACCCAATGGGAAGGATACAGGGTTTAATCTGAGCCACTGTTAGTTGTGTGGCAGGGTCCACCACGGGTAGCCAGTTGCTGCTTCGTTTGGAGGCTTGGCTACCTCCAACACCCCACACCGAAGGGGCCACTTCGGAGGGCCAGGAAGGGTCCCACTCCTTATCTGCAATTACTGAGACGTCAGCCCCAGTGTCTAAGACCCCCGTCAAAACCTTACCATGGATCTGATAAGAACAGGTAGGCTTACGATTGTGTATGTGTTGGAGCACGGCGGCGACCTGAGGGTGGTAAGTTAAGTCAGGTGTTACCTTTTCGCCGGTGGTGGGTTGCAGGGGGTCAGCGCGTGTGGAGCCAAATCCCCCTGTACGTTCCTGTAGGGAAACTGCGGAACAATGGTAAGGAAGCAATAACAATTGGGACCAGGACTCCCCTTTCTTGAGGGACAGCGGAAGCTGCCCCCAATATTGGGCATAGATGGTGCCAGTATAATCAGCATCAATGACCCCTGGGACGGTCATAATGCCTATATAGTGAGCGGAGGAACGGGGGAGCACAAGCCCCACCGTCCCAGGAGGGAGGGGGCCCCGAAGTTGAGTGGGCATTAGGAGTACCTCCCCGGGGAGCTGAGAATTCATGTCTTGTGCGTTTTCCAGATCGATGCCCGCACTGCCAGAGGTGGCAGGGGGAGGGAAACCGCTCTCTCCCTCGGTTAAACCGGGGCCCGAGGGGAGCCCGACTGGGAGTTTCCCGAGGGGGTAGAGCGGCACTGATTAGCCCAATGGAAGCCTTTGTTACACTTGGGGCATTTTTTGTTCGGGCGGGTTCCACCCCCTCCTCCTGGTGGTTGTCCCCGCTCGCGGCTAGCCCCTCCCCCCGGCGCCCGGCACTCCCGGCGAAAATGGCCCGGCTTGTTACAATTAAAACAATTGCCCAGAGGTTTGTTGCCGGTGCGCAAGGCTCCGGCAAGCAATGCCATGGCGTGGGTCTGTGTCCCCACCTCGGCACAAGCCTGGATCATGTCCGCCAAAGAGTATTGCGCGCGGTGAATGACTGTTTGGAGAATGCGGCGACAATCGGCATTAGCTTGCTCTGCCGACAGCCGACGAATGAGCTCTTCTTGGGCTTCTGGGTTATCAATTTGTCGGGCAATGGCTTCTTTTAATCTATCTACAAACTGATGGAATGGCTCAGAAGACCCTTGCCTAATGCTGGTAAATGACGACAAGGGCTTGCCAGTCGCGGGGACGCGACGAAACGCTCGCATGACGCAGAGTGCGGTGCGTTGGAAGGATTCTTTTGGGAGCACTATTTGCGCCTCCACCTCCGCAAACTGTCCCGACCCATAAATTTGGTCAGGAATGTTCGCCGCGGAGGAGCAGGCCACTGCTGCAGCCCGGAACTCACTGTCCCACACACAATACTGGGCGGGAGATAAAATCATTCGGAACAGGTGTTTCCAGTCTGTCGGTATCATGGTATAAATGGTGCCTATTGCCTCAACGAGACCCTCCGCATAAGTGGACTTAATGCCGGATTGGCAGATCCCGTTATTCAGTTCGCAAATAACTTTGAATGGCAATGGGCTATGTGTAGCAACTGTCTCCCTGGCCTCGTTTAAGCTATAATTAACTGGATAAAGGGCTGGGAGTTCTCCCTCCCATTCCTCCAACAAGGGGGAAGCTCCTGTCGCCATCGCCTGCTGGAGAGCGGCTTGCACCGCGCTCTGAGCCGGCGAGGGCGAAGGGGAAGGAGAAGGGGGCGACGGCAATGGGGGATTAAAAAGGGTAGGACTGGGAGCCGTCGCCCTAAGGGGAGGACAAGGGGATGTAGGTTCCGTGACCTGGGATGAAGTTGGGGTAGGGGTGGGAGAGGCAAGTGGGGGCGCCTCCTTCCACAAGTGCCCGATTGCCTCTGCACAGCGTTGCCACAGCAAGATGTGTTGGATGGGCGCTCGCGGCTCTTTTCGAAGCCGTTCGCCTATCTTTTGCCAGTCAGAAACCTCGAGAGACCCTCTCTCGGGGTACCAAGGGCACTTAACCTCTATAACATGGAGTAAAGCCTCCACATGTTGCTGTGCTGCTGTTATGCGACCAGTTACCTTGAGTAACTTAACCAGCTCTTTCGCATGAGCCTTCTGTTGCACGGACAAGTCCCCCCCCATACTCACGAGGGAGTGCGCAAAGACGCACTGAGGTGCACCACGGCTCGACCGGCCGGTGGGTACGGAGGGCTGGAATCACGTCGGGGTCACCAGATGCGGGAAGGAACCAGACGCAGACAGCTTGTGTGTTCAGGAGAGCGCCCCGCCGTGAGGCGTGGCAACCTTTTTATTCTTTCAGTTACAGCATCATGCATAGCTTACAGCCTTGTTTACTTGTTTCGCATTGGTGGAGGACTCTCTCTTCCCCTTTTCCCCTCACCCATTGCATGTGGGCAGAGCGTGCGGTATTTTCCTAATCTTGTGATAATATGAAGTCAGCATTCTGAGACAAATCAGCATTCTGTGGCAAAGGCAAAAGGGGGTTTTGCAGGGGGCGGTTTCTGGTGGTTTGCCAGCCAGGACCGATCCCTACATCAAATAATTGAACAGAGGGAAATAGAAGATTAAATTAAAAAGACAGAGTTAAAGAAAAATATATCTGTGGATTTGGACTTTTTTGTATTATTAATTCAGTGAGGTATTAGCTAATATCACATCTAATGTGCATAATAAACTGCTTGGCAAAACATATAAATAATAATAGTTAGGCGAAATGAAAATGAGACTGAACAAAATACCTGTAGTAGATATAGAATAATTTAATGTGTTACTAAAAATCTCAGACCAAACTCACTAGTAAAACCAGTAATGAAATAACTTTCCTTAACAGTGCAATGTAAATCCAGAGTATCTGGTAATAGTAGGGACTGATGCACCTTTTATCTTAAATGATAAAAGTCATAATAAAAAAGAATAAACAAAGAAGGGTAGAAACTGACTTAAAAAAAGTTAAAAGCATCCACTCAGGAGTTTACAGAGCCTCCAGGAACTCTGCACTGTGGATCCCCCCTTTAAAGAGGAGTTCCAAGGCAGCTGTTGGCAGAGAAAGACCTGTTAGCACAAAACCACACCCTGGGAATACAGGGAGAGTTACAGAGGATAGCACTGAGGCACAGGGCTTCCATGTCAACAATGTGGCCTCCCACAGATTCAGACCTGTAGCATTTAGAGGTTAATTCTCTGGCTTTTTTCACATAGAGCAAACCTCTTCCCCAAACAGAATGAACTGTGGAGATCTCTACAAGATGAGTCACACCGAGTTTCCTTCCCCTCTAGGACCTCTCCTGTATATCTCTGCTTAGGAAGAGACAATCTGGCCCTGGAGTATTTTACATAGTCTCCTAAAGAACATCTGAGGTTTTGCTAGGTCCCACTGCTTACCATCACTGCCAGTACACTAGGAGCTGTCAGATATAGTAGGGAAAAGAATACACCACGACAAATAGATTAATAATAAAGATGTAGCAAAGAGAGGTTATTTGCATTCTCTCTAGTGGAAGTATGAGACAGGGCTGGAGTTTGCATTTGATGCCAGATTAATGCTTCAGATTCTGGAGCAAGTTCAGATCAGGGGCAGCTCTAGGTATTTTGCCTCCCCGAGCATGGCAGGCAGCCTGCCTTTGGTAGCTTGTCTGCGGAGGGTCCACTGGTCCCACAGCTTCAGCACGCCTGCAGGAGGTCCGCCGAAGCCGCGGCACCAGCTGCGGAGGGTCCGCTGGTCCTGCGGCTTCGGCGGACCTCCTGCAGGCATGTCTGCAGGAGGTCCACCGAAGCCGTGGGACCAGCGAACCCTCTGCAGGCAAGCCACCGAAGGCAGCCTGCCTGCCGCCCTCGCTGTGACCGGCAGAGCGCCCCCAGTGGCTTGCTGCGCCAAGCACGCGCTTAGCCTGCTGATGCTTGTAGCCGCCCCTGGTTCAGATGTGATTGTGTCAAATTCTCATGAACTGGTCTCAGGCATTGTGGAGTAGTGTCAGTGATCACATATGTTATGGCCTCTTTCATAACCAGAAGGATTTCCTCGTGGTTGGAGGTGTGCTTAGACCCCACACTTGAACAAAAAAGGTGAAAAAGAATTACTTTTAATCACTGAAAGAAGAGAGGGATGGGCTTCAAAGAGAATTTTGTAGTAGGCCATCCAGAATCTAAGGGTATGTCTACACTATGGGATTATTCTGATTTTACATAAACCGGTTTTGTAAAACAGATTGTATAAAGTCAAGTGCACGAGGCCACACTAAGCACATTAATTCGGTGGTGTGCATCCATGTACCGAGGCTAGCGTCGATTTCTGGAGCGTTGCACTGTGGGTAGCTATCCCGTAGCTATCCCATAGTTCCCGCAGTCTCCCCTACCCATTGGAATTCTGGGTTGAGATCCTAATGCAAAAACAGTGTCGCGGATGATTCTGGGTAAATGTCGTCACTCAATCCTTCCTCCATGAAAGCAACAGCAGACAATCATTTCACACCCTTTTTCCCTGGATTGCCCTGGCAGACGCCATAGCATGGCAACCATGGAGCCCGTTTTGCCTTTGTCACTGTCACCGTAGGTGTACTGGATGCTGCTGACAGATGCAGCACTGCAGTGCTACACAGCAGCATTCATTTGCCTTTGCAAGGTAGCAGATGGTTACCATCCCTATTGCAGCATCTGCCATGCCATTGTAAATTGGTGATGAGATGACGGTTATCAGTCATTCTGCACTATCTGCTGCTGTCACGGGTGTTCCTGGCTGGCCTTGCTGAGGTTGGCCAGAGGCGCATGGACAAAAATGGGAATGACTTCCCAGGTCATTCCCTTCTTTATGTTTTGTCTAAAAGTAGAGTCAGTCCTGCCTAGAATATGGGGCAAGTGTACTAGAGAACCAGAGAGTACAGCCGCTCCGTGTCACAGTCCCACAGATCCCACAGAAATGATGAGCTGCATATCATTCTAAGGGGTACCCCTGCAACAACTCCACCCATTGCTTCCCTCCTCTCCCAACCCTCCTGGGCTACCGTGGCAGTGTCCCCCCATTTGTGTGATGAAGTCATAAAGAATGAAGGAATAAGAAACACTGAATTTTTAGTGAGATAAAATGAGGGGGAGGCAGCCTCCTGCTGCTATGATAGTCCGGGCAGTACAGAATCTTTTCTTTAGACATGAAAGTGGGGGACTGATAGAGCTCAGCCTCCAGTTGCTATGATGAGGACGGTTACCAGCCGTTCTGTACCATCTGCCGGGAATGACCTGGAATCATTCCCATTTTTACCCAGGCGCCCCCAGCTGACCTCACCAAGGCCAGCCAGGAGCACTCACAGGCTGATGATTACAATGGCAGACAGTACAATACGACTGCTATCCACCAGGAAGGGGATGCTGGTGTTCAGCGCTGCAGCACCCCATCTACCAGCAGCATGCAGTAGACATAGCATGATATTGAAAAAAAGCGAGAAATGTTTTTTTTCCCCTTTTCTTTCATGGGAGGGGAGGGTGTAAATTGACGACATATACTCTGAACCACCTGGGACAATGTTTTTGACCCTTCGGGCATTGGGAGCTCAGCCAAGAATGCAAATGCTTTTCGGAGACTGTGGGGACTGTTGGATAGCTGGAGTCCTCAGTCCCCCCTCCCTCCCTCCATGGGCATCCATTTGATTCCTTGGCTTTCCATTACGCTTGTCACACAGCACTGTGCTGTGGCCTCTGTCTATCATAGCCTGGAGATTTTTTTCAAATGCTTTGTCATTTAGTCTTCTGTAACGTAACTCTGATAGAAAAGATTTGTCTCCCCATACAGCAATCAGATCCAGTATCTCCCGTACGGTCCATGCTGGAGCTTTTTTTTTTATTTGAGACTGCATCGCCACCCGTGCTGATCAGCGCTCCATGCTGGGCAAACAGGAAATGAAATTCAAAAGTTCACGGGGCTTTTCCTGTCTACCTGGCCAGTGCATCCAAGTTCAGATTGCTTTCCAGAGCGGTCACAATGGTGCACTGTGGGATACCGCCCGGAGGCCAATACCGTCGATTTGCAGCCACACTAACTCTAATCTGACATGGCAATACTGATTACAGCACTACTCCTTTCGTCGGGGAGGAGTACAGAAACCGGTTTAAATAGCCCTTTATATCGATATAAAGGCCTCGTTGTATGGACGGGTGCAGGGTTAAATTGGTTTAAAGCTGCTAAATTCAGTTTAAATGCGTAGTGTAGACCAGGCCTAATAGATCTGAAAAGTGCTTCCTCTTCTCTTGGTGTTAAGAAACTGATCAACTGGAACAGTGTACACCTACTCTAGGATCAAAGAATACAAAGTGAATAGTGAACTGATGTTAAGCTTTGTGATGCTGAATAACAAGCTGTGCTCACGATGAACAATTAAGCCTTCAACAATAGGGTGGAGTTCCTGCAAAATTAAGATAAAGAACACAATAGTCTTCTGTGCAGTTGTCAGAAAGAGCAGAGGGCAAAGACATGCCATAATATTTTTGTGGAAACGTTAAGGGAAAAATGTGAAGATCATCTTGTTTGTTGAAAGATCACATTGCAAAGCAATCGAGAATTCTAATCCAAATGTGTGACCAGGAGTAGTCATTTTATATTATTTGGAATATGAAATAATAAAAAGTATTCAAAAGTTCTTATTGCTAGAAGTAAAGACCATAACTTTAATATGTAGCAGATTTAGCTATTTCCAGCTATGGTCCTCTACACAGGATTCAAATCCCCTTCTCTGTCACACAGACATCCTATGTGTCTTTGAGCAAGTCATTTAACCTTCTGGATTAAATGTCTTTGTGGATCTAGGTACCTAACTGCCACTTTAGGCACCTAAACACAAAATGTAGATTCTCAAAACCACCTCTTAACCCTGTAGGTGCCTAAATTCCCTCAGATCTAAATTTCTGCTGATAAAAGTCCCCATGGCACCTACATTTCTGCTGCTGGACACATGATCTGATGCATCTGATGCACAGGCACCCAGCTGTGTCTAAGCTCAGGGATCAGGGGGTAGCCGTGTTAGTCTGTATCCATAAAAACAAGGAGTCCACTGGCACCTTAAAGACTAACAGATTTATTTGGGCATAAGCTTTTGTGGTGCCACCGGAATTTAGAATTTATACACAGAATTTAGTGCAAATTCTCTGCTGACAAAACTCCACTTGCAGGTGAAAAAGTATGTCTGCAGAGAATTTAGCACTAAATTCTGTATATATTTTTAAGATTTTGTGATTACTCTAAATTTAATATATTGCATCCTGTATCTTAAATATGTTTTGGTTTTTTATCCTGTTCTCTCCATACAAGATGATATATTAAGACAAATTTTTACTGAACACTTTATGTCATTTTCAACTCTGTCTTGAGGCTGCAAGACTTCTAGTAACTGCACAGTGCCTGATTACTATTGTTTTGCTTTTGTTGCTATCCTCGTATCTTTGATGCACACATTATAAAATAAAATAAAAACAGTTTTGCACATCTATATGGGAAGATAATTCTCTTCATTAGGCTAACTGATGTTGTAAGAAACTATCCACATCCTTTAAAGCTTTTTAAAACAGTTAGCACCTCTCGCCTGCTTACCAAGTGCCACTGTTTGTTCATTTAGTATTGATTGCCTCTCCATAACAAGGTAATATATTTGTTTCAAGCTATCACCACCCTTGATGGTGACACTAATGGGTGTTGGATCCAAAATCCAATACTCGGATTAAGATCTGAGCTCTCTTCAGTGTGAACACAGCTAACTCTTTTAGTCCTTAATTATTTTTAGGTTGTTTATAAGTACACCTCTACCCCATTATAATGCCACCCGATATAACACGAATTTGGATATAATGCGGTAAAGCAGTGCTCTGGGGGCAGGGGTTGCGTGCTCCGGCAGATCAAATCAAGTTCAATATAACGCGTTTTCACCTATAACACAGTAAGATTTTTTGGCTCCCAAGGACAGCGTTATATTGAGGTAGAGGTGTAGTTTCTTTCCCTCAAAGAATTCCATGGAGGATTGATGAGGGTTCATTGTCTATAGAATTATATAGCACTTAAGATCATAGGTGACGAATTTCAAAAGTGACTACTTCCAGTGCCTCTGTTTCTGAGTGCCCAGTCCGAGCTAGCTATAATGGGCCTAATTTTCAGAAAGTGCTGAGCAATCTGTGGTAGTTAAGTGCCTAAATACCTTTAAGGTTCTGGGCCCCAATCTTTCATAATCAGATCCCTCTAAGGTGCCCTCATTTGGATACTTGTCACTTTTGAAGATCTTGTCAAATATTTTCCAAACACAAGGGCTTCAAATCAAGTACCTAGATCATAGTTAGATCTTTAAATAAGTGATTTGGGGCTTTCGGAAGTGCCAAGCTCTTGCAAATGTCACTGAAATAAACTGGAGTAATAAACTGGCCATAGTATGTAAAAAAAAAGATAAAAATATATAATAGAAAATGTTTATCATGCAGATATTGCAAAGAGTAATCACAGCTGTGAAGGAAATAGTCCATCAACAGGAAAAGGGATCAGCAGGTTTGGTCTGAATATCATCCATTTCACTTAGAGGATATGGAAGTGATATTTCATAGCAATTTCACCTATCACTATTCTCACAGACATCTTTTCACAATAGGCACTCAGTTAATGTTAGAAATTGACTTGCATTATTGCATCGTTATGAATAATAATATTTATTATTTTCTAATTACTTTTTGTTCCATTACATATGAAAAAATATATAAGGACTTGTAAACATTAGTTCATTCTACATCTATCATTTTCTAACAGCAATAGCTCCTTTTGGCATTAGATTCTAGCACATAGTAATTTACACTGATGTCTGTTAGGCAATCTCGCATTAAATTTGGGACAATTAACTCTGGATTTCAATTATTAGAGCCCATAACAAGATGAACTATTTTATTAAAATATTAACATTTGAGTCAAACTACACTTATCACCAATTTGGACTCTGTTTAAAACAAGAAAAAAGCAGATGATGGGAAAATTGTGAAGTGGATAGGTAAAGTGCGTACACAATCTCAAACAGGGCATCCAGATAAAGCTACTGAAACACAAGATGAACAATCTAGGTGAAACAGTGCAGTGACATATTATGGTATGAATCCTGTACTACTAGCATCTTATGCCACATATCTTTGTTTATATCAATAACATAAAATAATAGTAAGTGACTGCTATGTGAAATATGCTTACTTAAATATAAGCTACAGAATAGAAAATGTGCAATAAAAGTACATCCTTTTGCTGAAACATCCATATTAATTTTAGCAACAGATAGTCTATTTTAATAAACTTGAATAAATGAAATGGCTTCTCCAAAAAAGTTCTTACATTCCTAACAGATAAATGAATCTTAGTTATCACCTGAATTTTTTCCTTGACTATTCTGCTATTTTCTTTTTATGAAGCCCTATCTTGATGAAAGTATTCAGCACAGTGTGACAGGTTATTCTTTTTTATCAAATTACAGTATCTTTAAGATAAGGAATACTATATTAAATGTATTCTCATAAACCTGCTACAAAGTCTCCAGTGAATTTACTGAGAGCATTTTTTTAAGTAAGGAAGATAACAACATTTTTATAAGTCATTCTATCATAAAGACTTTGACAGAGCATTTGGTATTGTATGTGATGACAAGTTCATATATAATGTGACAATGATAACTGTTAATGTGCCCACAATGAGAGGAAAAAATATACCATATATCTTTAGACAGGCCTTCTGAAAAATGTCCTTCTGCATTCTGGAAAGGATATATATCATAAACAGATAGTAGGGGTTAATAGAACAGAAGTACTTCATATCTCTTTTGCCCGTAAAGAGTTAACAAAATCAGTGAGCCTGGCTGTCACCTGACCAGAGGACCAATCAGGGGGCAGGATACTTTCAAATCTTGAGGGAGGGAAGTTTTTGTGTGTGCTGTTAGTTTTTCGTTGTTGTTCACTCTGGGGGCTCAGAGGGACCAGACGTGCAACCAGGTTTCTCTCCAATATCTCCGATACAGGCTCTTACAAGTTCAGAATAGTAAGTACTAGGTAGATAAAGCGAGTTAGGCTTATGTTTGTTTTCTTTATTTGCAAATGTATATTTGGCTGGAAGGAGTTCAAATGTGTATTTGGCTGAAAGGATTTTAATTTGTACTTGTATACTTAGGCTGGGAGGGTATTCCCAGTGTCTATAGCTGAAAGACCCTGTAACATATTCCATCTTAAATTTACAAAGATAATTTTTACTGTTTTTTCTTTCTTTAATTAAAAGCTTTTCTTGTTTAAGAACCTGATTTGTTTTTTTATTCTGGTGAGATCCCAGGGGACTGGGTCTGGATCCACCAGGGAATTGGTGGGAGAAAGAGGTTATTTTCTCTCTGTGTAGGATTCTTTTCTCTCTCAGGAGGAGTCTGGGAGGGGGAGAGAGAAGGAGGGGGGAAGGTGAATTTTCCTCTCTGTTTTAAGATTCAAGGAGTTTGAATCACAGTGATCTTCCAGGGTAACCTAGGGAGGGGAAGCCTGGGAGAGGCAACGGTGAGGGAAGGGGTTTACTTTCCTTGTCTTAAGATCCAGAGGGTCTGGGTCTTGGGGGTCCCTGGGCAAGGTTTTGTGGGGGGCGGACCAGAGTGTACCAGGCACTGGAATTCCTGATTGGTGGCAGTGCCACAAGTACTAAGCTGGTAATTGAGCTTAGAGGAATTCATGCTGGTACCCCATCTTTTGGACGCTAAGGTTCAGAGTGGGGAATTATACCATGACAACACAGAATCCTGCTAAATGTATTGCTTAAATTGTATTAGACTAGAAAACATCGAATGTATTTAGTAAAATACTTTTGGGAGTGAGGAGGAAGTGAAAAAAAGAGGGAGAAGGCTGCAGTGGGATTTAGAACACTTTCCTACAACACAGATGTTTAAACAATTCCAAGAGGGAAAATTCTGAGGTCCTTTTTCAAACAAAACTGTTGATCTCTGTAGGAATCTTCACTGAAAATGAATTGTGTAAAATCTGAATAAGGACTCAGGAGCTGGCCAAAAGAAGATATAGAACTACACTCTGTTCAGCATTTTGGGGCCCAGTTCAACACGATACTTAAGCACATGCTAACCAAGTGAGTTATTCCTAAGGTCAGACATGAACCAGGGTCTTGGGCAACTGGGTATATTTTCTATACATGGTCTCCATGTATGGAGACCCAGCTTGGGAGGTAGTCACTGGCATGCACCGTTTAAGCAATATCAATTGCAACATAATGACTTGTGCAAAAGAAAGAATTATTTCTTTTACCTATAAATTTTTATTTGCATAACAGAAGGTCTTCACTGTTGTGAGCATTACTCACACTCATGTATTCCCCACACTAGTAGCTGTTTCTGTTTGGATTTAGATTACTGATTTATTTTAGGATGATGGTTAACTGGAAGGACTAAAGGCTGCATCAGCCAAGGGAGGAAAGTTAGTCTTTATATTGCCTGATGGGGGAATTGTAGCTCTCATTGTTCAAAGCTCTATACTTGTCAACCAAAGACTTTAGAAGCCCTGTGTAGAGTGTACATTGAATCCTCCAAGAGAAGGTCTTGTTGGTGCTTTGCTTGCTGGAGATATCTTTGATCTGATCCATTGAGAATCAGAATATTGAAGACCTTTAAGCATTGTCTCCACAAGAGAAAAATATTTGTCTTTCTCGACTCATTGGTTCAGTGTTAATTGGATATAAAATGTAATTTAAAGTAAAAGTATGATGTGGTTCTCCAGTGATATTAGGACCTAAAATAAGAGAGAGTGTTTTAAGTGGAACCCTGATCCAGATCAAATAGCACCAGTCTCACTGAGAGGGATGGTAGGATTCTTGGCAAGGAGAGAGAAGTAAAAGACACATCTGTGCTTCTCCATTGTAAGCAACATTTAAAGCTCCAGCCTCAGTAATAAAAGTCCCACAGCCCAAACCCTGCGAGCCAGCCACAGGTTTTTCTTTGCTGTGTAGACATACTCTTAAGATTGTTCCAGGGCCAGCCCACAACAATTTGGCACCTGAGGCAGGGAGCTCAAATGACACCCCCATGCTCCCTCACTTGGGCTAAAACTTTGAAAGGTCTCAATTGTGCCTTCTTCCTGTTCTACTCCTCTCATGGTACTGCTGTGCTCCTTACTCCAGTAAAGGAGAACCAACAATTTAAAATGCCTTGTTCAAAAATTTTAAGTAACACTTAACTTTCAAACACATGAACAGCAAATGTAACTTTTCTTGACTGCATAGTAAACACTGGCATTTTTTTTATCTGTTTGAATAATCAAAGTGGTGCTATCCATGCCCTCTTGGTTGCAGAGATTTGAATTACTTCCTGAAGATCCACAGTCTGGGCCAGCTCATGCTCTAGTGAGATGGTTGCAAGGCTGACCAGTCTCTCCTGTGTCATTGTGGAGCGTAGCTGTGTTTTTATTAACTTCAGCATGAAGAAGCTGAGTTCTCCACTGGTAGCTGTTACAGGAAGTGTCAGAAGTATGCATAAGCCATGGCCTCTCCACTTTGTCACAATTGGGGATTTCACACCAGTAATGTGTTTGATGGAAACTTCTATTTTCATTGTCTTTGGGGAACATGAAGTTTTTCACTTGCTGTGGCCCATGCAGTACAAGGAAGTCCCTCAGTCTACTGCTCAAGTGGGGTCATGGTCCTGGATCATCTAGACTTAAGGAACTAAACTCAGCAGCAGCTGTTTCTTGAGCTGCCACCACACTGTTCTCTGATCTACACTTTTCTTCAGGAATGTGCATGGTTACATCCATTTGAGATGGAGATATGGATACTGCAGTAGCTGCCAGGTCACCTGCACTCTGACTAACTGGAAGATCAGGCATCTTCTCACCACTCACATCCTCACTGGGGCCGGAAGGTTCATCATGAACATTTGTGTCTATGTATCTCAGGAGAGCTCCTTCCTGCTTAGATAGAAAATCTTCCTTTGCTTGCTTTCTTTTTCTGAATGCTGCCCCAGAGGGGCGTTTCTTCTTTCACTCCATGACTGCTGTTCTGTGCCAGCTATAGTGGCTCTCAACACTCAATTGAAGGGGACAAATAAGCAGGCTGGTAGCAGGGCCTGAGTGAGGGAAGATATCAGCATTTTAAGGGCCTAACTGGCTCCTACTACTTCGTTTTGACTGCCTGTTCTCCTCAAGTGGGTTCAGGGAAGCAGCAGGAAACAGGAAGCTCCCTGATAAGCTGGCGTTAATCAGTCCAGATTCCTGGGGGTGCTAGAGAGGTACATAAGAGGCTCCTCCTCCTCTCTCTCCCTGTAACTCCTGCTGCTTTCTGTTATTCCATCTCACCTTTTCTCCTGCCTTCCTGCATGTGAGAGGAGTGGGCTACAGGGACAGCACTTCACCATCTCTGTGCATCTAAAGCCAAAATAATACATAGGTAGCAGCAGCAGACACAATTTTCTACACTGTGGGTCCTAGTGGCACCCCCATACAATCTGGCACCTGAGGCGGCCACCTCATGGTAAGGCCAGCCCTGGATTGTTCTTTTGTTTCTGGTGTCTAGAGAGGCTAGAATTCATTCTGCTTAATTTGTCTGTACTGTCAAACACGCCAGGCAAGGCAATACAGATTCAGTCATTATTTGTTATTTTATAATGATAATTTTTGCATAAGCCCACTTCACTGATATTCTGGTCATAGCTTCTCAGTAATACTTTGATGAGGTTACATTTCATTTCCTCTTCCAGTCATCTAAACTGAGAGCTATTTGTACTTGAGTTAGGCTCATCATTCTGCCCTTCTGCCCATCCATTATGTTTCAGGTTACTGCTCATGCACAACATTCATTTTTAAATATATCTTCTCTTTTTGATGTATTAGCAACTCCCCTGCATGTCTCTGAAAATCAAAAACCTCCTTATTCATGATTGATGCACATAACAAATATTCATAGAATAGACAAAGGAGCAGGGGGACGGGCACACAACAGAATAGTATATTTATACAACATAATTTGAGCACTTTAAATCAGATTCTAGCCCCTTCCTCGTGTAATCCTATGGATTTAAAAAGCATTGATTTCAGTGGAGTTTCAAAGGGGAGGGTAAAATTTGAATCTGGAAATTCAGTCATGCTGTTAAATTCAAGATGTGCCTTTTATGTGAGTGCTGAACAAGTCTGTTTCAAAACAAAACAAATTCCTTCAGGTTTATGAATCAAGGGCATGTGTAATTAAAACCAACAAGTCATGAGAAATAAATATTAGAGAGTCTGCATTTTGTGCAGTGCTAACAAAGTCTCTCTCTCTAACTGATTTCATGGAGGATCAGAGTCCTTCCACTTATGTCTATATTTTCAGTTTTCCCACTGTCTTTTCATCCTTATCCTGAAGGGAAGAAAGGAATTGAGTTGTGATCTCAGCCAAGGGATCTTACATGGTTTTGAAGCTCAGATGAGCAAACACTGCCATGTGGGTGTAGATTCACAGAACTAAATGTTAAAATGAACTGTGTTTAGTTATGGATTTATCAAAATTATAATAAAAAATTAATTTCATGATGATTAATTTCACTATCTAAAGGAGGCTAGACAGAACTGGATATCAACTCTTCACACCATCAACAGCCTCATTCAGATGAAAATCAAAGGGTTTCTGTTCAGACAAGAATCCAATATCCAGTCCTGAAGTATTTTGACTATTATGAAATGAGCCTGACCTCATGTTTTGCAGTGTAAAGAATAACTTTGGTGAACTATCTATGGAGCTACACTACTGTACAATGAGTCTAAAGGATATCAGAATCAGGGTCTCAGTCTTGATACTTGTTTGTGTCAGAGCTGAGTAAGAATGTGACAGAAGGTGAATATGTACGTTAGGTACTTTGATGTGTGGTGCTCACTGGCAGCATCACCTAGTGGTTAAGGAACTAAGTATCTGTCTCCAGTGTCTCTCACTGACCACTATCACACTCCATGGTGGTCTGCCTTCTTGTAGGTGTGGACTCAACTCTCTGGTCAGTTCACCAGTTAGCTCTAGCCCTTTCCAGAGTGTCAGTCCCAAGGGAGATATTGGTTCCCAAGCCTTCATTAACTGAAACTTCACCCCCATGGGGCTCAACAGGCAGGATCTTTCTCCCAGGGAAAGGCTTCTGAGGAACCCTTCTTTAGAAGCTCTTAAGGTAGGTCTTTCTCCGTGTCCTCAGGCTTTTTTTAAGCTCCACCTTCAGCTAAAGCATGCTGTACAGGTGAGGATGTGCAAGGTTACCTGGGCCCAGAGTTGCTCCTTAATCCTTCTGTTCCAGCGTGGGGTTTATACACCCCATCACAGGTACCATATATCAAGAAGAGAAAAACCCATACATGTCATTTTCTTTCATGTACAAACTGAGTCTGATTAAACTAACCAATAGAGTTCAATTACTTCCAGGCTGTAAGAGTGGTCAGGGATTGATTTGGGGTATTTTACAACCTCTTTGTTGAAATGTATGTGTATAATTAGGGATGGCAGATGCAAATCACAGTCAAACAAGTAAGATCTGGGCTTCAAATTCTCTCGTCTGGTATAACATATGCAACCTTGATAAGCTAATGGGTTAATAGGCATAATGGAGGGCAGAATTTCTTTTGAGTTCTATTTTAACTTCAAATCTAGCAGATATACGTCTCTTGGATTAAAACATGCATTTCCACTGGGCAGAATCCTTCTTGGCAATCAGTACTCCACAGCCATGCCAAAGATTTGGAATCCACAGAGTTTATTTGCAGACAGCCTTCCTTCTAATCTTCTACCTTCCACAAGGGCCTGGGACAATTGCAGTCTTTGTACTTAAGCAGCAAGGGGCTGGTTCTTCTATGTATCTAAAAAGGCACAAGTCACCTGAAGGGAGGAAGGCAGGAGGCAAGGCCATACCCTCAGCAATTTCTGCACTGACTTTCCTTCACAGAAATCATCCTCTAGAAATTATCAAGAATTGATTTCATAGCCCTAAGAGCTTAATTTTTATCTCTGATATAGCTAAGAGAGTGAAAACATGCTGATTAGACAGCTCCTTATTGGCTACTTCTCTGAAGAGGTTCAAGATTGTAAATTTTTTTTTTATGAAGTTAGTTTGATTGTGTGCTGAGGACATTACTACCTCATCTACTTTTTTCAGCTAGTACAATAGAACCCCCACTCCCCCTAAAACTGATGTATTGTGCTAAACCATTTTGGTCAAATTCCATCACTTTGTGGGTATCAGCAATCTAAACTGGAGAAGGTATGAGGGTAACGATATACACTTTGTGCAATATGACTGAATATTTGGTAGATCAACAGCAGCTAAGTGTGGAGACTACTATTCACTACTCAGTGCTTAACCTGTTCTAAGAGTCTGAAATACAGAGTGCAGAAAAGGCAAAATTGTCCTCAAAGGAAGGAGCTTTAGGATTCTCTCTTTAGGTTATGGCAATGTGATTCATAGTTTAAATTAAGAACTTCTACAACCCTGCAGACTGAAGTTACTTTCTTGGCCTCTGACTCTCAGAACTGATTTTACTTTCTTGGACTCTGTCTGTAAGACACATAGAGGGAAAAGGATACAGCAGAGATAAAAATACACAAAAGGCAAGTTAAAGACAGTTCTATGTGTAAAACTCTAGGAATTTTTTCTTAGATACCTTTCTATAATGTATGTAGAAATTACTGAACCATCAGTAACTTTTCAGAGAATACTCACATTATTATTTCCTGTTGATTGACCAATGTAGGCTGATGTGTTCTTTCATTATGTATTGTCTGTTTATTATTTGTCTAGCCACAATAAAATTACAATATTTAGGTGTCTTAATGGTAATCGCTGTATGCTTTGAAGTTTGAGCTGTAACATGAATAATTTTTTAGGTTCATACGTTAAGAGAGGATTATCTATCTTTCAATAGTTTGTTTTGCAGTAGACTGGGAAAGAGGAGAAGGGTGGAAAGCAAGGCTGTGCAAACCATAACGATTTCAGTTGTTTGACCCCTGCAGTTTGGTTGACAGGGTTTGGAATGAAGCATCATATGGAAGCTTACTTAGAGGTAAGCAAGGAAGTTTGCACAAGACTTGAGAAATGTGTAATTTCTCGCTCCCTTTGTTTATGTCACTTCTTTCCTCCTATTCTACCAAGCCTCCTTCCTCAACATCATTTTCACCTTGCCTTGTAGCATAAATCATATAACTCAACATTGTAGGCAATCAACATATAATAAAATATGTAAACGCACACACATTTGCAACATGCTTTCAAGATGCCTAAAATGGCACCTCTTTTATGAACTTTGTTAATCTAATTAAGCACTAATTATATTCAGTAAGATAATGTCAGTATTGCCAACCTAAGATATTCAAAAATTATGAGTCAGGTCTCAAAGTCATGAGATTTTTAAAAGTCTCACAATATTTAAACCAAATATTGGGTTCTTTTTATTTGCCTTTTTGTTTGGGAGCTTTTAGGAGGGACTTGGGACAGGATTTATAGTTTCTCTGTGAAATCTATAAACCTACAGCTAAAAAAAACATAATCTGAGATTCTAGCATACTCACAGGACTCCAGGAGCTTGGGCTTTTATTATAAAAAAGCATTGCAAGAGTTAGCAATGCTAATTTAGAGTGCATTATTGTCTTTTATTCTTCCTCTCCATCCCTTACCCCCCATATACTTTTCCCCACAATATTTTATTTTCTTTTATCTCCAGCTGTCATGATTTTCTATCCTTTTCTCCTGTGACTCTGTGTTTCATACTTCTCATTTGCTTTCTCGTAAAAAGTCTATTGCCCTGTTCTGTATATTTACTTTTGTGTTTAATTTGTATTCTCTCACCCTCTTAGTTTCTTTGTACAGGATTTTTTGTAAACTTTTCTTTGCTCCCTTTCCATTTCTGACAAACTTTCTCCCATATACAAAGGAGTACATCTTGGAGGCTCTATGGTCATCCCATCTCTTTTCCTCTGCAACAGGCCCCTCTCTCTTATTTGATGCCTTCTCCTTCTCCCCACAAGTTTCACATTTCCAAACCTGTTCTTCCGCTCAGAGGTAAAGTTGTCCAATCCTCACCCCCAGTGAATTAGGTCATTTGTGCCTCAGTCTCTGTCTCCTTTTAACACTTGAATGTGTCAAAGTACTTTACTATACAACATGGGCAGGCCCAAACGTCATAGCTCTGAAATAAGTGATATTTTGAAACATTTCTGTCACACAGACTGATACATTATAGCTGAGTGAGTAAATCACAAACAACAATTAAATCCAAAAGAATTAGTTCTTTTTTCTACACTGTCATTTCTTCAAGTTATTTTATTTCAAGAGTATTCAATGCTTTATTTGCAGTCTCCTTTTTAACTTTAATGGGTTGAAAACTAAGCCCTCAGTGCATGTATCAGCTATTCAACTTTAATGAAAAACAGAGAACAAAATAATTATCTTCCTTCTGAGAAAGAGCAGTGATGTCTTATGAAAGGTTAGAAATATATTATTGAGATCAATCATTGCTAAGGGTTTTCTAAGTCAAGTAGCTAACACAGTAGGTAACTCAAAGTGCTTGCATTATCAGTATTCACCTCCCCTGTGAAAAATGTGTTAAAATGCTTACTCACAGCCTGAAGTTTTGTAATGTTAATGTAAAGTAATGATATTGCTTCACTATTAACTCTAAATCTCTTTGATTTTGTGAGCTTAAGTTATATCCTTAACATTACTTTAATGGACTCTGAGTCTCTGAATCTCATATAACCCCTACATTTAAATCCAAATAGATTTTCATTACAACAGATATACTATTTGCCAAAACAGTAATTTCTAAATTGTTGGATTTTTACCAGTATAATTAATATATTTCACAAAATAACCATTAGCACAATATGGTACAATACAGTATGTGTCTATGCAAAACACAAAGGGAGAGGAGTTAAATTGATTGATGCTTTCAGCATTTCCACTGAGAAAACACTATTATCCAAGGGAAGAAGTGAAGATAGTTTGATTCACTAAGAAAGAGCACTTGCATGATGATAAACTTTTTTGCCTACATTTTGGATGATAGGAAAGCACACAAATCAGGAAGACACCAAGTAAACAACCTTTTTGGACGTAACAGTTGTGCATTACTATGCAGGGTAAAAATATCACTTAGATGAGTTCAGACAGGCTGTTGACATTAGCTGTCAGAAAATGATCTATCTTCCCTATAGAATAAAACACAGACTTTAATGAAGAATACAAAAACCCTGCTGTCCTGCTAAATTATACTCGCCAAAAGTGAAGTTTCTAACTTCTAAAAACCTTTGACTTGGAAGGATCCTGTCCTGAGGGATGTATTTTGCCTTTAGAAACACAGTCCTTAATGTATTCACACTCAAATGATCAAATATCTATCTAGGTTTTTCTATTGGCTCAAGGGGAGAATAGTATCCTGGTAATTCCATGCGGCATGGTATAAACATTCATCATTTTTGCCTTCCTGAGAATTGGGGCTAGATTTCCCATTGCCCTGCACCTTGTGTTGTCATTTATACTGGTGCAAAGTGAGTACACACTGGGTGTGACAGGTCACTAAGTCCTAATGGTTGCATGCACTTTGTTGGCATTGGTGAAAGTGACTACAAAAGTTGCAGGGCAATGGGAGATTTGACCCTTTAAAAAAAAAAGTTAGTTTTGGTTAAGAGGATCAAGCACGAGCAGCAGCAAAAAAAAACAACTCCCATTGACTGCAATGAGGCAAAGATTTCACACAAGTGTTCCTTCTTAAGTTGTACTTGCTAGATATAGCAAATGTAACATAAATTATAATTATTTTTTAAAAAGTAGAAGGAATGATCCAAACTATGGAACAGAATGGGGGTTTGTGGAAAGGTGTTACAGTTGTAATATGACATGAGAATGCTGAAGAACAATTCTGACTAAATTTTTTTTGAGTGTTTTATAGTTATATACCAGTAAAAAATATATGTTCATTTCCATAACACCTTCTACCTGCGGATCTTTAAAAAAATCCCTCTTTACAAACATGAATAAAACCTCATAAGAGTATGGAAGGTAGGCCATTAGGCTCATTTTACAGCTGGAGAAATGGAGGCACGTAATGATTGACTTTGATGAATGCAGAAGAGAAAAGTGATGTAGGTTGTAGTTCCTACTCCAAGTTTTCGGCCACAATCACTAGGCCATGCTTCTTTTATTTATTTGCAATTTTGAAGGTTGCAATGAAAGGAATAGTGTGTATCTTAATGAGCATTCTAACTGCATTTAGAAATACGCAGAAGTATAATGGCAGCAATTGAAAGGGAAAGTAGAAACTATACTATTTTTTTATTAAAATTCTCAAAGAATGTACAGTCAAAAAAACAACCAAACAAACAAAATTCTGCCAAATGGTGAAGTACCTAGTCATGTGTGTTTTCTGCAGCAGTTAGAAGTCATTGTGGCTTAAGTCTTCAAAAATTGACTAGTGCATCTGTGTAATTCTTAGACGTTATCTTAAAGTAGACGTTATCTTAAAGGGGCTTGCTTTTCAGAAAATGCTGAGCATCCACCTTCACAAGTGTCTCTGTAAAGTGTCTCAGGTTGGGCACCCAAACACTTAAGTACCCAGAATCATTACTCACTTTTTAAAACTTAAGCCTGTAAGCTCTTTGGGTGCTTTCAATTTCAGTTCATGTTTGCCTAGCGGCAAGAACAATATGGCCCTGATCTCTGATTAGAGACACAAAGAGCTATTATAAAACAAACAATAAATGTTCAGAGTTTTATCACTAATTTCAATAGAAAAGGATAGGGCTCTCTGTAAAAATGGAAAGATTTTCCTCACAATAGTAGAATAAACTAAAATTAGAAGAATTTTGAACAGAGTAGTATTAATCATAATTAGAGTTGCACTTTGGTAATTAGCAGCGTTAATAAATAGATAGCATTTACAATTCACCCTGCTCTAATAATAATATTTATATTCAGTAGTATCTGGCAAATAGAAAGCATTGCATTGTTTGGGAGGATTTTTGTAAATTGCCAGATACTAGTACCTCTCTTTCTAATAACTGTGTTATTTCAAATTCATATGGTTTCTATATCAGTTTAAGCTCCTATCAGAACATAGGTACTTTACATTTCATACCTGAAATATTAACCTGCTAGCAATTCGCTATCAACAGAAGTCTTTGTACTTTGTCACAACTAAATTATTAATATTGAAATAAAGAAAAAAAAAGCAGCATGAGGCTCAGAAAATTAGCATTTTATAAGGGCATTGAATTTTGAGGAATAAAACATTTTCTTAACGTTTGTTATTCATTCTGTTTCACATCATTTAGCTTATGTTTAAAATACAAAGTCTTCTTCCCACCTAATTAGAGGGGGAAAAAAATCTTTTACTTTTTCTCATTCTAGGCTTCTGCTAAGACAGATAACCTTTTCTGCGTGAGATAACATTAAAGTAACATTCTTCACACTTGTTACACTTGTATGCTGCTACAAATTGCTATAGTTGTACATCTACCTGGAATCCAGCTGAGAAATGATGCAACTGACTTGCTCTGCAGTGAAAGTCATAAAGTAATTAGTTTATGAAATCATATCATTGTGACATTACGGTTCAATAATAGGCAAATAAAACAACAGGTAACAAATGTTTGTACTGCCTTCAGTAGAGGCTGTGTTGTGTGCTAATGTTCTCTTCTTATAACTGAATATCTCCTTCTTTCAATCTATAGAACAAATCCTAAAGTCTTTACTTAGGCAAAACTCCTATTGTGGGATGTGCTTGAGTATGGGCATAGTAAGGACTTCAGAATTTCACCCTACTGGAATTCAGTAGCCATTGTTTTTCAAACATGCCATACAACTTTGCTTTACAACTGTTCATAAAGAAGAGAGCATATTCCTTTCAGAGCAGACTCCTACAATTCTGGTTTTCATGTCTTTTCTCAAACATAGCAAATATATTTTCTGTCAGATCTGCATGATAGGACCTAGTGCACTATTTAAAATCAAAAGTTTTCTGATGGAACATACAGTTTACTTGAAGCAGAAACTTTTTGTGAAAACGATTTTGATAAGGTGAAAATGGAATGTTGAACATTTTTGTAATGGAATGTTTAGATTTTTCATTTTGAAATAACTTGTCATTTAAAGATATATTATAAAAAGTAAATAAAAGAAAAGAAAAGAAAAGGCAAAAATCAAAACAAGACATTTTGACTGGCCCCAAATTTAATTCATAGGAAAAATCAAAACCCTGTTTTCATTCTCATTTCTGCATGAGCACTCTCCAAATTGGTGAGTGCTCTACTGAAAACCACTCACCAATTTGGAGTCTGAAGTACAACTACCTACCACTGGATAAGAAGGGTTTACAAAAAAATCAGGTATTGTCTGGCTATACCAAAGGAAGGACAGGAGACATTTGACATTTAATCAGGCTGTAACTTTATTATTAGATGTCTGGAACTACCCTGCAGATAAAAGTGTACAGTGCAGGTAAATCCACGTTTATTCCATAATTACCAGGGGCCTTTTACCAGCTCTTACCAGCCTCCCCTCTTCTTCCATCCAGGTCTCTCGAGCAAATCCATTGCTGGACCTTACCATCCAACCCCTCGTCATAGAAGGGTTAAAGTGGGCTAAAATAATGGGGGTTGGTTCCCTGTCATACCAATCTTAGAAGTTCCCAACTACCCCGCATTCACTCTTTTATAGAACACCTCTTTTTAAGTCCTTTTCCAAACCATTTATCTAGTCACTGTATACCAGGGATCGGCAACCTTTGGCATATGGCCCATTAAGGAACTCCACTGGCGGGCCAGGATGGTTTGTTTGTGGTTTGTTCGGGTGATCACAGCTCCCACTGGCCACAGTTCACCATTCCAGGCTAATGAGGGCTGCGGGAAGTGGCAGTCAGCACATCCCTTGCCACTTCCCACAGCTCCCATTGGCCTGGAACAGCGGACCGTGGCCAGTGGGAGCTGTGATTGGCCAAACCTGCAGACACTGCAGGTAAACATACCATCCTGGCCTGCTAGCAGATTTCCCTAATGCGCCACGTGCTAAAGGTTGCCGATCCCTGCTTGTAAGGGTCTGGTGCTGGGGCTCGTCCCTCTCAGGCGCGGCGGGGAGCTAAGGTGTCTCCCTACAGGCAGCAGTCCGTGCAGGGCCCAGACCCGTCAGCAGGGGCTGAGCAATCGAATAGCCTCTAAGCAATTCAGAGCCCTAGCCCTTCAGCAGGGGCTAAGCTGACACTGGGCCTATAAGCCCGGCCTTGGAGCGGGGTGGGACAACAAGCAGTTCAGGCTCAGGGCCCTTCAGCAAGGGCTGAACAAGTACAGAGTCTATAAGCAGTTCGGGCTCAGACCTTTCAGCAGGGCTGAGCAACACAGTACATAAGCCTGACCCTGGGGTGGGGCAGGGCAGTAAGCAGCTCACAGCTCAGGCCTTTCAGCAGGGCTGAGCGAATACAAAGTCTACAGCCCAGGCCCTTGGGTAGGGCGGGGCAACAAGCAGTTAGGCTCAGGCCTTTCAGCAGGGGATGAGTAACAGGTTAACAGTATATAAGCCCAGGCCCTTGGGCAGGGCAGGGCAGCACACAGTTCAAGCTCAGGCCTTTCAGCAGGGGCTGAACAACAAGTCAACAATATATAAGCCCAGGCCCTTGGGCAGGGCAGGGCAGCACACAGTTCAAGCTCAGGTAAGGGTCAGACCCTCAAGCAGGGGCTGAACAGCAAGTTAAACAGCACAAGAGGCCTCCTCAGGCCAGGGGGAGGGGGAGTCTGCCACCCTTGGAAGGGTGGCAGGGGGGACGTAGGCCCTCCCACTCCACTGCGTCCCAGCCCGTGGCCCTAGCAGCGGCAAGGGTTCGCTGCAGTCAGTGGGGAATCCTGGCCGCAACACACTGACATTGGTTCAGGGTCCCCTGGAGCCAGACTGGGGTCGGCTTCCCTCGGGCTACTTCCAATCTCCCCCTCTCTAAGTACCTGTCCTTCGCCGGTGTCATCTGGCAGGTCCCAGACCATGGGTTCCTCAGGATACCGGGTAGAGAAGCTCAAGCCTCTCCTTGGGATACCGGGCATAGGGAAGCTCAGGCAGCTCCTCCGGATATCGGGCATGGGGAAGCTCAGGCCATTGTTCTTCCGGGTACCGGGCACGAGGCAGGTCAGGCCAGCGCTCCTCCGGGTACCGAGCACGGGGCAGGCTGGGCCCCGTGGGAGCTCGGGCACCAGCGTCTGTCCTCTCTGGCAGTCTGAGGCCAACTGAGTGCTGGGGCCGGGCTTTTATACTTCCTGTCCCGCCTTTTGACTTCTGGGGGGACGGGGACAGGTGGCAGAGGCCCCGCCCATGGAGGCACTGCTCTGGCTCGTCCCTCTCAGGTGTGGCGGGGAGCCAGGGCGCCTCCCTACACTGCTGTATACCTTTCCTACGGAGTATCTGCACCGGACATCCCACCACAAGGAGGTGCCAGCCATTAGCTTGACTGGCTCCTCCCCAAACCTAATGAGGGTCACAGACATCTCCTAATGACATCTTTTATATGTCAAAAACATGACAGCACTTAAATCTGACAGAAGAACCCCATCCTCCCAAAACAACTCTGGTGCCCAATATAGTATGTCAGAATGTGAAATTACTGCCTCTCCTATGATCCTGAGGAATTTGGTCACCTCCTTGTTCAAATACCTCCTTGCCTTGTCCACCTGGGGGCTTGAGAGGGGTGGTCATGGCTCCCCACCAGAGCCTGTGCTTAAGCATACAATGGTAATTCCTGGAAAAATGTCAAGAATCAGCCTCAACTCCCTCCTTGCTCTGAGGATTAGTTCCACCCATTTAAGCATTCCCAAATCATTTTCCCCAAGGTACACAACAATTATATCTGGTGGCTGCTGACGGGCCTGCAGAGCATATAGCCAGGGTATCAGTCGGTCCCATAATATGCCCAACTTTGCATGCCAGCTGAGTACTACTTTACCACTAAAGCCCAGCTGTGAACCCTTGAGCAACTTGGACACATGCTTATGCACCATCTGCATGGCTGGTCATCCAACATCTGTAATGAGATTACAACAAATTAATGCTGATTTACCGCCTGAGGTCTTACATACGTTCGGTACTTGTCCGAATGCCAATGCCCAATTGCCTGAATAGCTGCTGCTCCCATACCTACCAGTGCTGCTGCCATTGCTGCCCTGATTCTGAATGAGTGGAAATCAAATTCATGGGCTGGCAGCCCCAACCTCATCAGCCCCCATCTCAACATGGTAACAAATTGACATATTGTGAGGGGACTCCAGTCACTAGGCATAAAAAAGGGGGCTTTCTCCCTTTCACTGTATCACCATGTAGGCCTTCAAAGCTTGAATGGGGCAGACCCCAGGCTCACCACCCTCCCAGAAAATAACAAATTCACCTCGGACAATTTGATCCATCTTTGACCTTCACAAGTGTAATATCACTGAACACTCATGCCATTGTATATCATGCAGTTCCAAAGCACTTCCTGTGGAGTTCCTAACAGAACTGGCTGCTGATCCTGAAATCACCAAAAAATGCTCTCAAGAATGCCTCCTGGAATAAGGCCACTCCTGTTCACTATGACATATGGCACCAAGGATCTGCACGAGATCCCTGAGCATGTAAACTGTGATGGGATGACAGGAATCCTTCCTGGGGCCACTGGTACGCGACCACCCTGCCAAAAACCTTTGAACTAAAAAAACACTGCAAGGATCCAGATAACCATTTAGCCTACTGACGAATGTAATGGCAGAAAGGTGATATGAGATTGTGGAAGATGCCAGTTGACAGGTTGCCTGTGACAGCATGTACCGCACCACTTATTCCTCTGTAATGAGTCATATTGTTGACCGGCCTTCCTGATCCTGAAATTGTATTAAATCATTAAAACTTCTTTCATAGCTCTACCACGTGTGTGGAGCAACTGATCTCCGGACCACACTGACAACCTTCCTATGCCAGGGTTTCATAGCACCAGCGTCATCTGCCTGGGTTCCCGACTGGCTCCTGCTGCCAGCTCCAGAAGTCTGTGGAGCTGAAAATGAGATAAGGTGTCTGCTATGCCATTATCAACCCTAGAGAAGTTATGAAGTAACATATATTCCCTGGAGCCTTCTCGGGGCCAGGCCTCGGGTAAAAACTGAAAAGTTATCCACAGGCAATTGGTTGAATGGCCCTGCTGCTCTATCCCCAATTCATTCCTGTGGAATTATTGTCTTAAAAACACCCTGGGGAATACTAAGAAGAGGTTAAAGAAACCCCTCCACCTCTGTTTAAGCAAAATCCCTGTCTTTTGGAGCTACCCCCTGAAGAATGGGTCATTGTTTGGTGATCAACTTTTCCTGGAGACTGGAGAGCAAAGGCTCAAGCTATGTAAAGAAATGGCTGAATGGCCCAACTGGGGTTTTGATTCTGAATCTGAGATAGTTATGAACTTGTAACTCTGGGGAAAAATTTGATTATGAGTTCTGAATGACTGACACCTATCAGAGCCCAAGGTTAGAGTTGTGGGTGACCAGGGGTAAGCTTTTTTATCATGCATGTAGATTCTTAAATTGTTTTTAAAATATTTTCTCTATAAGGTTTCACCTTAAGAATAAATGTACTAGCTTATCAAGAACTGAGTGATAACATATGACAGCAGGCAATACACTGATCATAGCCTCTGGACAGAGAGCAAAGCACAGATGCTCACCTTTTAGGCAGTCTGTCTTTGGGAATATCACAGTGTAGAGCAGGGCAGCCTTAAAGGCCTGCCCAGGCAGGAAGGATTGAGTTGCAGGTCCCAACCCAACAGAGGTAATGTCTGGGAGCCAAGAGCCCAGGGTGGGTGCCCTTGAGGCACCTCAGACGGGGAGTGCAGATGCAGCTGCTTTGAAACTGTGGCAGCTCTATTGACTCCAATGAAACAACGATAGCTTATCCCAGGTGAGAATCTACCCCATGATATTTTCAGTAAGAATAAAGGACCAAAAGCTTTGACTAGAATCAAACAGAGCAGGGACAAGCACTGATCAATTTTTCCTATACAGTTTTAACAATGTATGTCATCTCTGACTTGCAGTATCTTTGTTATTCTAGTTCTTTTTCTACACCAAGTCAAGTGAGACATTTATGCTAAGAGGTATGTATGGGGAATTTGTGATGTGGTAAGAAATCTACTTTGGATTTATTTCTAAATATCAATATTTGAACACTGTTTTCCCTAACAAGATACAAGCAATTCCCATTAAAATCAATGGTATATACTCATATTCTGATGCTTGGAGATAAGGGAGAAAATGTGTTCCCTAACTGTCAGTACAACTCCTAAATTATAAGTATTTCATATAAGATGAACAATTAATGTAGACTTTGATGTAAAAAATAAAGCTAGATGAGATAAAGCATTATATGCTGCAGTATAGTGAAATGAACAATGACAGGCAGGAGATTAGACTGGATGACCTAGTAAATTTTGTCTCTTGACATTCTATAACTCACTGTTCTTGTTTATATGCACTGGATATATGCACTATATTACTGCATATTACATATGATGTAAATTAGAGTTTTCTTGTGACAGCTTTAACTATTCTATCAAAGTATTTGTACATTATTGTTGGTCTGAGGTTCACATTTTTGTGCAACTTCTCATTTTCCAGGTGGTTCTTTCTTTAAAAAAAAATTTATTGAGCAGATACCATGCTCAGAGTCTTTCTAATTCAATATGATTGTCTCCAAGATTATTAATGCTGACTTTAATTTAGAAGCTCCTTTGTTAACTTAAGTCTGAAGGCATTAGCAATCAAAATCTCCTAGGAGTCCAGTTATTCAGGGAACTAGAAGTGTGTCTTATTCTGCTTTTAGAAAAAAGTTGGAGTCAGATAGAAGGTCACGAATTCTGTCGAGTGGGGGAGGAGCAGAGACTGTATTTTTGTTCTAAGTTTGTACCGTGTCCAGCACAATGGGGTCTTGGCCCATGATTGGAGGTCACAGATGCTAAAATAAAAATTGTAATAATAAATAATATCAGAACGGAGAATTAGTGCTAGTTGGGGTTGAGAGTTGCCTCTGGGAGAGTTGACCAATATTTTCCATATGTGAGGCACAGGAAAACAGTTTAAATTTGAGTGTTGGCAGCTAACCGAAGCACCCTCACACAAACCATTGCCTTTGCCAGTAGGATTGTCGGCTGTGATTTTCAAAAAGGCCTCATGGAGCTCGGTGCCTAACTCTCTTACATCTTTTAGAAAAACCCAGCCATAGCACATTCTGAAGGCCATATCTTAATACATTCAGTGCAAAGAAACTGAGATCATAGCTCCCTAACACCAGATTGCACATATTGCACATATTTCATTCTCACCCAGCTTTTCTGCAGTGAGCATAATGCTACTTTACCAGCAAATCTATCATATGAATTTTGTCTAGCTTCCTGCTGTTTTTGTCACAGCTGACTTTGGAGGTGGAATATCAGAACAATAGCTATGTGGTATGTTTCACTGTGGTTGATCTGTCCCTCTAGCTGCTCTGGTTAGGCTCTCACTATGGCCTATAGCAGGGATCAGCAACCTTTGGCATGCAGTCTGTGGGAATTGTGACAGGCCAAACCTGCGAATGTGGCAGGTAAACAAACTGGCCCTGGCCTGCCTGCCAAAGGTTGCTGATCCCTGAACTATAGTAATTTCTGAGCAGTCATAGTCTATAGTCCTGGTAGGAGATCAGAAGTAGTAGCAGCTTTGGGACTCTGTTAGATTTATATTCCACCTATCCTAGACAACTTTCCTTATGCAATGCTTAAATAATTTGCACCAGCATGTCTGCAGCCTTGTCATGAATGGCCAATGTATACTGAAAACTTAACCCTAGAGTAAGAAATGTGTATGTGAATTAGCACAAGGGATCCAGAGACTTTTACTCTGAATATTTCAGTAGTGAATTGGATGTTGGTTAGGATAATGTTGCATGGGAAGAATAATTAGCAACAGTTTTAGCTCTACGAGAAATAATAGGTTATTTATGTGTAAACTAGGTTTGACTAGAGTAACTTTGCCATTAAAGAAACATATAAGCATGACTAATAGCTTTTGTTGTTGGATACTGAATATCAGAAAGGTTTAAAAGCACCAGGTCTGCCGTAATATTTTCTTTATTTATTCCAGCAAAGCTACAACAGAGGAAGCCACATTAGATGTATAACTGCCCCATGGCTTAGTCACCTTCTAACAAGTTAGTAAAATATGCTATATTTTCTCTCTCTGCGGGAGCATAACTGAGCCATATTTTGACTCCCCATAAAATTTGACTCTTCCAATCAGTTCTGTTAAAGGAATGCTGTGGTGTACTGTGCACATTTTTAAAACAATATATGGCCTGCAACATATTTCCCCACTTAAAGTAAGGGTTTATAAGCAGAGCTGTGTGAATGATTAATTTTTCAGTTTGCTGATTGAATCAAAAACTCCAAACAAAATTCCATTTTGGATAGACCCAAAATGATTTTTAGTGTTCTCAGCCAAAACAAAAATGCACAGAAATGTTGTTTTGTGATTAACTAAATGTTCTGTTTGACCCAAAACAAAATATTCTGTTCCAGTTAGGGGCATTTCAACCACTTTTTTAAATAAAAAGCAAAGAATGTTTGGTAATGCCATTCACAAAATTTCTAGAGGCTGTGATGCCCCCTTAAAGCCCCATAATTACAGCTCTCACCTGGCTGTGGGATATTCAGGTTCAAGTCCTCTCTCTGCTTGATTCAGAGCAGGGACTTGAATCTTCCACACTGCAGGGTAATGCCTTGGCTATAGGGAATCTCTTCTTTAAAAACTGTTTTACTCTGTATAAAATAGTTTAATATTAATTGAAATAGTGTCTGGAACCTGAATACCAGGCTGTAGAGTCATTCTCACATCCTCTGGCCCACTGACTAATTATTTATGCAGCTTCAATGGGAAAGATTGAGAGATCCCCACACTTGAATACCCTATAGCCCAGTGGCTAGGGTTAGGAAAGATCCGTATTCAAATCTCTGCTCTGAATCTGGGGATGTGAATTCAATTCCCTCCCAGCCCAGATGAGTACTCTACCATGGCACTAAGAGGTATAATAATAAGGGAGAGGAACGGAAGATCCCAAACTCCTCCTCCTGTTCTGTGAATGGCATCTAAGTCCTCTTTAGACTCTTAACACCCACTCTGGTCAACTCAAAACTGCATTTCCCAGTAAATATACTATTTGAACAATTTTTTTTTGCCCAGCTTTTGTGAGCACAAGTGTCTCAGGTGCACCTGTTCTTTCCAAGTCGAATTCAACTTCTGTTCTTGTGTCTCCACTATTTTAGAATCTGTTAAGTGTATCATCCTCTTCATAAGGCTGCTGTGCCAACTAGGGCTTGCAGAGCTCAGGCTGCGGGGCTGTTTCATTGCTGTTTTGACTTCTGAGCTCAGGCTGGAGCTGGGCTCTAGGACAGTCTGAGGTGAGAAGGTTCCAGAGCATGGACTGCAGCCCGAGACCAGAAGTCTACATAGCAGTGAACAGCCCCACAGCCTGAGCCAGCTGTGAGTTTTTCTTTACTGTGCAGATATACCCTATAGGGAAAAGATCAAGCCCCATCTTTTTTTAGTTTCCTAAGGGAATCTCTAATTTTTATATGTTAAGTCTTATTAAACTTTTAACTCCTTGCAGGCAAGCTCTATAAAGGAGAAAATTATGATGTGGTCTCCCGCACCAGAAGCAAATGAAACATTCGAAATGTGTGGGTACATGACTGCTTGAGAGCTCAAAAGGCAGTTTGAAGAGCTGTAGCTATGAAGCTTTTTTATTTTGTTTAGGAAGCCAGGAAAGAAAAATGCCTACCAGTCTGGCAAAGAAACAATCCATAAACTCATCAAGTATAGCACAATGATCTGCTTCCCATTTCCTCCTTGCTTCCCGGTCTGGGCTTACCAGGCACAAGCACTTCTCCTCAAGGCTCCTTCCCCTCAGCCTACCTGTGCATTCTGTTTGTATCCTTGCTATAATGAGTCCCCAGTTAACCACTTGGCTGCCTATTGTAACGTAAGGTGTATATTGGTTATCTTTGTCATATCATTATTATTACTCTCTCCCCAAAAACAAAATACAAAACACCAAAAAACACTTCTCCTCTGCAATGATAACCAAATAAAGCACATTTTGGAGTTCTTAGGCCAACTTGTTTTAGAGGAATGGTGAGCCAAAGGCAACAAAAAACAACAACAACAAAAACCACATTTTCAGAGAATTGATAAAAGGAAAAAACCATCACTACACCTTATTTTTGAAACTTTTTTTCAAGTTTTTTCCAAATGTCCTAGGAAAAAAAAATCTTCCCTGGGGCAGTTGGGTCATATGAAGTTTCGAGAAGATTGGCTTCTTCTGGGGAGAGCAGGGAGTGAGTTGTGTTTCAAAAGGGGGGTTGTACTGGAAAGTTAATTGAAGCCTTAACTAGGGAGTGGCTTTAAGACTTTAATCTTTCTTTTTGGTTCGCTGTTCCAGCTGCCCTGTAGGGGCATGGAGGAGGGGAGCGGCCTGCTGGGAGTGGTGCCAGGTCTGTAGCAAGCCTGGCAGGGCAGCCTGTGTCCTTCCCTGCCTGCCGACTGCAGCAGCGCGGAGCCCTCCTGGCAGGCGGCCTGGCGAGCGCCCTGCTGAAGGAAGCCCTGGCAGCCCCCCTTCCCTCTCTCCCCCCCACTAGCCGGGGTGCGCACCCCGCTGCCCAGGACATGTCTGTAGGGCTGGGAGTCCCCCTGCACCCGCGCTCCATCTGCCCCACAGGTTTGGGGGGGGTTTCTTCCCTTGGCCGCTCTGGCCAGCCCGCAGGTTTTTTTTTCCCCCTTCGCCGTTCCTGCCGGCTCGCAGGTCTCTTTTTTTTTGCTTTGGGGGGTGGCCAAAAAGTCGGAGTCGGCCCTGATGCACATAGAATAGTCCAGATTTCTTCATTTGTACAAAAAGAAAAAAAACGCTGCTCAGAGAAACCTGATTTTGCACTATCTGCAATACTCATTTTTTCCTTCTCTCTTCTTCGGCGTTGTGTATTGCTTACAACCACATATAGAGCAAAAAACAAAATAGATCCTTGGGGGCTTTTTTCCGGCTCCTTTGAGTATTGTTGAAATTATGCAAACCACCTGGCATTCTTAGATAAATTCTTGTATTTAAAAGAGGAAAAACATTTAAATATAAATCTGACAGCTGAAAGATGGCTTAAATATAAAAAAACAAAACAGATGGTGGTCTCCTAGAAAAGAAATCCTAATAAAACCTCATTGGATGTTCAGACCTTATTGTTAGTTACGGTATCTGTTTCCTTCTATCTCTCACAGCCAATCCTGTAGGTCACCAGCATAAGACGCATTCACAAACCTAATAGATTGCATACATAACAAAGGCCTCAGTATTGTTAGGACCATATAGAAAATCCCAGTGTTCAGCAAATGTTGCAAAGACTTTGGCATGTGCTTAACTGTATGCACAATGAGACTATTCATATTCATAGAGTTAAGCATGTTCTTAAGTGTTTTCAAGTTTGGGGCCTACAATATGAAATTTAAATTAAGGCTGAGAGTGAAAAAGAAATAAAGAATAGAAAATCAAGGCAAACAATCCCTTTTGATGGGTCAGGACAGGCCAGAAGTCTTCAGATAAAGCAAGTGAGCCCTGCTTAAGGCATTCACAGCATAGGGGCTGACTCCATGGGTGCTCCAGGGCTGGAGCACTTGGAAAAAACACAGGTGCTTAGCAACCACCTGCAGCTTGCTCCCTCCCTCCCCCAGTGCCTCCTGTCTGCTGGCTGCCCCGCCGATCAACTCCTCTTTCCCCCTCTCCCCTGCCCAGTGCCTCCTGAGGCTATGGGAGGGAGGGGCAGGAACAGGGACAGGGTGCACTCAGGGGAGGGTGTGGGGCAGGGGCAGAAGGGAGGAGGAGGTGGGGCAGGGTGATGACTGGGCCTGGGGCTTAGTAGGGGTTGAGCAGCCACCAGGAAAATTGGAAGCTGGTGCCTGTGAGTCACAGCAAGTTAAAAAAGAAGAAGACGAAGAAGAAGAAGAAGAAGAAGAAGAAGAAGAATCAAATGTTCTCACAAAATAACCAGTTAATACTTTGGCACTGATCCTCTGAAGTAAATATGTCATTACTATATATTATGGAAAATTTCAACCAAAATGAAAAAAAAAAGTTCCTTCCAAACCCAAACTTTCTCACAAGATATTTTTCCTAATTTTTGAACAGGTCAATTAGCTTTATTTTAAAGGTCCCCCAAAGTCTCTAGTCTTTCAGTTAAATGGGTGTATCAATAAATCATATTTGATTTGTATATTGCTAACTTGCGATTAAGTATTAATACTGAAAAGAAGGCC
Source organism: Gopherus evgoodei (assembly GCF_007399415.2). Classification (NCBI taxonomy): domain Eukaryota; kingdom Metazoa; phylum Chordata; order Testudines; family Testudinidae; genus Gopherus; species Gopherus evgoodei. The sequence goes on along the minus strand of NC_044322.1, from coordinate 332,122,117 downwards.
TTTGTCCACCTATTCAAATATAAATATGAGTCTATGTCTAACGCGGGTTTCAAAGCTGCTTAGGGACAAATGATGTCCAAGGACAAATACTAAGAAGTAAACTAAAGCACTGAAACTGAAGCTGATAAAAATTCAATGGGAAAGAAAAGAAAAAGGAAGTATAGATGTTGAAAATGAACTCAATTTACTTTACCATCAGCTTGGGAGTAAACAGGAGTAAGAAGGAGTAGTCTTTACCTAAATGCACACAGTCATTTTCAACCTTAAACATTTGCTATTTCTAAAAAAATTAAATTAAAGGTATATTGATTTTTTGAGGAGGCAAAGGGAAAGGGAGGTCTATTTGCATCAGGTACATTCACATGCAGAGAAAGCAGGAACAGAGCATGCCCCCCTCCCCAACAATTGCAACATACTTTCTAATCTGTACTTGTATCATTTGAAGGGGAGCAAAGGATCAGGAGTAAGCTGGTTTTACACTTACTGCCAAAATATTTCTATCCCCATTAAACTTCTGTTCTCTTTTTAGTTGCATACTCCTGTGGCTTCAGAATGGAGAAAGTGTCTAAAATAACGTGCTCTTGGGTGCGTCAATTTTCAACCCAGAGCAAATTTTTACTGCCAAGATATAAACTCTTTAAAATGTGGTTTATAATATAAGTGCTGCTACAACCCTGAACATAGGCGAACAAACTGCATGACTATAATTATGCTCTGTGAGAAATATAATGTATTCTGAAGTCATAATTACATTTTTAGTTTCTTTTTAAAAAATTTATAAACAGCATGGGCTTCTCAGTAAAAGTCAGATCAGCTACCCATCTAGTACCACTGTACTTGCCAATCTGTAGGCTTCCCTTTTATTCCTCCCTCAATCACTTGGTAGTGTTGTATGTATATGGAAGCAAGATTAAGGGCCACATTTCCCAAAGTGGCCTCTGAGTTTTCCGTGCTGTTTCTCAGTGAGTTCAGTTTGGAGCTGTAAGTGCTCAGAATCTCTGACCTAGCTCTCTAAAATGAGGCAACCAAAAGCTGAATCTGTCAACATTCAAGACAACTTTTTAAAATTCAAATGATCTCAGATGCTAGGAGACTAACTCAGATTCTTAGGGTGGAAACTTAAGAAGTGCTGTGTTTGTGCCCAGTTCTTTCTTCTAACACTCCTTTATACTCTGCCCCTTTAATGTAGTGATAGATTAATAGATTTTAAGGCCAGAGGGAACCATTAAATCATCTAGTTTGACCTGTTTAACACAGGCCATAACACTTCATTTAGTTACTCTTGTAATGAGCCCCAAAACAGTGTTTGACCAAAGCTTATCTTCCAGTTGGGGTTCAAGCTAATCTTAAGCATAAGCAAAGGAAATAATATAACATATAAATGAGTTGGGTCTTTTGACCTTGACACAGAAACAATATTAATGCCCCTTGGCTTTAGCAGCTAGTCAATATTCAGGGCCTTGCTGTGTTGTTTCTGTCAGGAGTAGAAATTGATTATACAAGTGACGTATTTCTTTGCTGCAACCATGTTTATTTAAAAAAAATCTTTACAAAGTCCTATTTCCCTGAACACAGTAGAAACAAACAGTGGCAGACAGTTTCCTTGCTCACAGTTTCCCTCCCTTCCTTTCCAGCTACTCGTGGGAGGGGCGCAAAGGATCTAGTACCAGCAGGGTCAAGTACCCTCAGCAGCGAGCCCAGGTTGGGAGAGGAAGGGCAGGGCCAGATCCTCTCCTTCTCCCGCTACGCTGCCTGAGATGCTATCTGGTACAACACAGCAGCTGACTTTGACTAGGGGAGTACCTGGCTGTGGAAGAAGCAGGCTTCTCCCCTGCCAGGCTTAGCTTCTGAGAACAGCAGTCAAGCGAGCAGGAGCCCTCCGCCTCCCTTCTGGCATGCTCAGAATTGGCTCCTGTCCCCAGAAGCTGAGCCTGGGCAGAGAGTGGTGCTTCTAGGGACAGGATCCAACTCTAAGCATGTCGAGGAGGTAAGGGGGGCTCTGGCTCATTCAGCCGCTGTCCCGGAAGCCAAGCCCAAGTGGGAGACATCCCGCTGCCACTGCAGCCAGACACTCTCCGAGGAAGGTGCTGTGCTGCAATGGGCAGCATCCAGGAGTAGTTCTGGGGCTTGTCTTCCAGGAAGACCAGCCAAATATACCAGGGGGATCCAGCACAGTGGGAGGACAGAGTCCCCCTCCTCAGGTAATGTGGGATGGGGAGAGTGTGGGGTCTCCAGGCTGGGGGCGGGAAGGAGTCATGTGGGGAGGTCACTTGCAGCGGCAGCTCCAGGCACCAGAGCTCCAAGTGTGTGCCTGGGTGGCAAGCCGTGGGGGGTGCCCTGCTGGTCCCTGCGAGGGCGGAAGTCAGGCAGCCTTCAGCGGCTTGCGTACGGGAGGTCCGCTGGCCCCACAGATTCAGCGGCAATTTGGCGGCGGGTACGCTGAAGTCGCAGGACCAGCGGATCTCCCGCAGGCAAGCCGCCAAAGGCAGCCTGCCTGCCGTGCTTGGGGCAGCAAAAAAGCTAGAGCTGCCCCTGGTCACTTGTCCTCTCTTTGAGCTGGCACCCCCTTCGTGTCCCTCCCATGAATCACCTATTCTCTGCTCCCTTTCAGGACCATGCTCATTGTTGCTTCTCTGGCTTTCTGTTGGTTGTTTTCTGGTTATATTATCTTGGCTTCCTACCTGGTTTCTGTATCTGACCCACAGAAGTAGCTCCAACCCCTTTGCAATCAGACCCAAGGAAACCCTTCACACAACTAGTTTAGCTTCTACTCGGGCTTTGACATACTGGTTCATGCTTTTTAGGCTGACTAGACAGCAAGAGTGAAAAATCGGGATGAGGGTGGGGGTAATAGGAGCCTATATAAGAAGAAGACCCAAAAATCGAGACTGTCCCTATAAAATCAGGACATCTGGTCACTTTAATGCTTTTAGATGGTGGCTAGCATGCCTATCAATTTTAACAAGACCTGTGATCACCTGTAGATCAAAGACACACTTGATGGCAGCCATTAACACCTTGCAGAATAAGAATATGGAGAAACAACATGGGCACAATGGAGAACCAAATAAATATGTTTAGTCAATAGATCAAACATTCCAGGTAGCTACATATATGCTATTGCTATGACTGGTTTCCTGCTTCTAACAGAATATAATGAGGGCCACTAAAGGGTTCAAACAATTTCAAGGAATTTTACACTATTCCTGTAAGTTACAGAATAAGAGCAGGAGTAAGTGATCTTATTCTGAATAATGACTTATTTTTCAACAGCTGCATCTGTTTCATATACCTGAAGATGTTTAAATATCTAAAGAAAAGCATTGAACTATTTTGGTATTTAGTTTGATCCTAGCCAAAGGGAGAGATCATGGAAAGAAGAAAGAAACTGGAAAGAAGTTAAGAGGGCACTCCTCTTAAAAATCACATTGTAAACAAACATTTTTTACCTTGTGAATTTAAATGATCAAAAATTAAAAATGGCAAATATAGATGAAAACCTTTCCCATGTATGCAATTGGCCGTGCATGGATACTAAACAATTTCCCAGAATGATATTGTGAGCTGTTCATTACATTTGGAAGGTGGTGTGAAAAGGACTGAGATATAGCATTTTTTTAAAATGCATTCCATAATAATTCAAGGCAATTTTTAAATTACCCTAATGCAAAAGATACCAGCATCTTTCTCATGCATTCGAAAATCCCCAAGGAATATGGAATGAAGATTTAAAGCTTTCAAAGCTATTATGTATTAAAGTAAAATGGATGCAATGATGAATGTATCTGAATTTCTTCTTTCCATCTTTTCTGATCTATTCTTGTCTGATTTGATAACTCCAACATGGCCTCTGATTTTAACTTCTGACCTCAAGGGAATGTCCTTCTAAATGAGATGGACATTTCACTGGAAGAGGCCAAGCATGACTGATTGGAGTAAAGGGACAGGAAGACGAACCAATTAATGTTCTTAGTCCATATAGGTATCACTGTTATCTGTCAATCATATACATGTGGCACTAAAATGAGAATCTATGGTTCAAAATGAACAGAGCCCTATTCCTTCTGCTAAAGGAATAGCTCCTTTATTTCAGCCAGTTCAGAGAACTCATAGATGTGAGCAAATCTGAGTTAGTCCACCCAGTAAAAGGCCACAACACGAATTAAAGTGAAGAGGAGGAAAGTGTGCCTTCTGCTGAAAGCAGCAAGAGAGCACTTCTCTTGGCTTTTGGAAAGCTCAGTTGTCCCATAGATCCCACTCCTCCAGCCGAACAGAAATGCAGCATGAGGAGATGTTTCTGGGGTTTCCACCTGGACCACCACTAGGTGGAAAAGTAGCATCACATGATGGGACTTGAAGAGGTGTCCCAACTCAGCATCCCATATGTGTCTCTTGTAAAGATAGTTCCATCCCTCTGCCAAATTCTGCACTCTTCCAGTGGGAAAGACAAATAAATATATATGTTTTACACATGTAGCTCATAAAGCTAGCTAAGCCTTCTATTATATTCAGCAATAATGCAAGGAACATATTGGCCTGTATCCTGTAAGACATTAGCTTAAACAAGTTAACATAAGTATGGTCAAGCATAGTAGGCCTGTGACCCTTGGCACAGATAAATGACCTGACAGTTACCCTTTGATTTTGAGGAGCTAGGGATAACTTGCTCAATAGCAGGAGTTGGAATCTAACAAAATCAGGCAACTACAGCAACACTGAAGTGATACTGGGTTTGGATATTTTATGACAGAATAGTTGGCAGATGTCAAACCACAAACTTCCTTGAGCATTAGGCTAAATATAAACAGGGGACACTCTAGCTTTTTTGCTGCCCCAAGCATGGCAGGCAGGCTGCCTTCAGCAGCTTTACAAGGGTCACAGGCCTACTATAGGTAGCCTTCGGCAGCATGCCTGCAGGAGGTTCCTGGTCCTGCGGATTCGGCGGCATGCCTGCAGAGGTTCCTGGTCCTGCAGATTCGGTGGCATGCCTGCGGGAGGTCCACCGGTCCCACGGCTTTGGCTCACGCACCGACAAATTGTCGCCGAATCTGTGGGACCAGTGGACCTCCCGCAGGCATGCTGCCAAAGGCTACCTGACTGCTGCCCTCGCAGGGACTGGCAGGGCGCCCTCCATGGCTTGCTGCCCCAGGCACGCACTTGGAGCATATATAATAATGAGTTAAACAGCCTTAATATCTATTCATATGTTAACCTATAGGAAAAGTGCACCCCAATAATATTATATAATACTTAGATTTAGACATGGACGGCTGTGGATTAGAATGAATATTCATGGTAGAAGTCAGGCCCTATAATAGGGCAAACCACCACGTGGAGGTTTGACCCTTCAATTCTATTGTTATCTACCATCCATCTTGGGCATTGAGGAATCCCAGACTCATTCAGCATACCAGAAACAAGGCTGTTCCTTTGTATCTCACCACCAGGTCCTCAAAGGAAGGGTGTAAATGTCAAGTCTAAGAGCATATTAAAAAAATGATACCACAGGAATTCCCAAGACTGTATTATTCCTATTTGTTTGCGTTATTTGAAGCTTTTCAGACTTTATTATTGATTCTAATGAAAATCACTAAGGCTTTGCTTTGCCCTCAGTGTGACTGCTCTTGCCATACAACTTGAGGTTCCCTACATTATATTGAACTTGTTGCTTTTAGTTCTGTGTAGCCTGATTCTGAGACAAGAACCCCATTACCCTCAGCTCATTGATCAGGATGAGCTGGCAATCAATATAAGTATTATTAATCATTAAAAAGGATCAGGCAACACCAGACCCTCCCTTTTGTAATGTTGAAAAAGCAAAAGATGCCAGCATCTTTCTAATAAATTCTCAAATCCAGAGGGAATACAGAATGATTATTTAAAGCCATAACAAAATAAAATAAGTACACACATTGCACTAGGAATTGAATGTTTTCTTGGAGAAGAACACTCTCAATTTGCCCATTTTAGTTTGGTTGCACTGATTCTGATGAAATTGAAAGGATGGCATTCATAGAAATGGTGGTGGGAATCAACGCCACAAACCAGATAATTTTTAAAGGGGATTTGTCTTGCCAGGTAGATATTTCAGCGCTCTCATTTGAGTCTGCAGAGGAGTGCATGAGCTAGTTTTTTTCCTGAAATCAACTTAAATTAGACCATTTAAAACATTACATTTAGAAAGTAAATTGTCTCCAAGTTGGAATCGGCAAATGTCACCAATTATTGCCTGGTGGGTCAGAGTGACCTGACCACCAAGGGGGAGGTGAAGGCAGGAAGGGAAGGAAGCCAAAGAGAATGTAGTAGTACTAAAAAAGACATATATCAGAATTTAGTTTATCTAAACCAAAGTTGTCTGTTTCATTTCCCCATAAGTTCCCTTATCTCTCACACAATTCCAGATTTTCCTATGAAGTCAGGTCCCAGTTAGTGCCCAAAACTCAGTTCTTTTCCCCCTCTCCTTTTGCCCTTTTCTGGACCTATTTTCCCCCTTGGCACTCTGTCACCATCCCAGTCTTCTGGGGTGCTGCCTCTGCTCCTCCCCCTTTCTATTCTTTCTTTTTTCTCCTTATGGTGAAACAGGTTTGACTGAGTAGTCTGTAGCCACCAACAACTATAATTGCTCAGAACTTAGCAGTTTATATTGTCACACTTTCCCCTCTGTCTTTCAGAAAATGTAACAGCACCTTTTTAATAATGCCCTGTTTCCCTGATATATTTACTAAACAACATCATGTAATTTTTGTTACCTTAAGACATTTGAATTATTCAGATGTTCAAACTCCCTTTTCTTTATCAAAGCATTTACACACTCATAAAAGGTGATAAATTGTTTCTTTCACCTTACCGAGTGTGCATAGTCCATCTCTTGTGTCTCCTTATTCAAAAAAGATTTTTGTTTAAGACACAATGGCCAATAGTCTTCTAAACAAAAGCACCTTATTAGTCCTATCCAGGCCCTGAAGTATGTAGTCATCTTTAGCTAAAGCACAATTCAAAAAATTCAAATTACAGTTTTATTCATAAATTCTTTTTTTTTTGCCACTTTTTATTTAAATGTTTCTATACAAGGCTTTTGAATTCCTGTTTACTCAGAAGTATTTCAGTCTTTCCATTTCTAATAGCTGTTTTCAGCTTCTTTGTCCTCCATTTCATTCCAGGATTTCCAATACGCACTATGATCAAAACTAATACTACATGTATTCCCATCTGTACTATATTGTTAGAAATGTAATTTAATTGATTAGATCACTTCTACACACCGAGAAGCCCATTTTTTTAATTGCCATAAAGTCTGAGATTGAATCCAAAAAAATGAGAGCTGCTGCTGGGTTTACATCCCAGATCCAATTTAATGTTAACACTATTGCTACTAGTTCAGCATTCATGATAGCTACATAACTGGATGTTCTTTTAGATATACCAATTCCCATCTGTATACTAACCACTAAGAAGTCTAGACAACTCCAAAGCCACCAAAGCAACTGGTTTACCCAAAGCAGAATTGATGCCAATGAAATAATGTATTTTATAGGTTGGCCTTGGTTTCCTAAAACATATGCCATGAAGTGGGTAATGTACTAAGATTAACTAAAGTTAATCATTTCACAAATCTTTTACTAACCCTTCATGTATATCAAGACTGTTTTAACCATACTTAACAAAAACATGGCATCCTCATGTCACAGTTTTGACTTTGACAAGACAGAAGAAAGAAAGAATATAATGATGGTGGCAAAAGTTCTACAATAAGGGCCTTGATGTATGACTTCAGTAACTAGATGAATAATGGCACAACAATTCTTCTGTCATGAAGGCTTTGGGAAGGCTGTTCTTGGAATATTGTGTACACTTTTAGTCATCTAGATTTGAAAGATATATCTGGGTGTCAAAGCACAGAGGAAAACAATGAGGGCAACCCATGTTGTGGGACAGCTGTCATATGAAGAAAGGATCAAATTAAGTGTGTTTCATTTAGAAGAAACGAAACTGAAGATGGACATGATGAAAGATGAAAATATTTACTGAACAAGTTTTCTACATTTGTCTCATCCTGACCATTTTACATTCTGAGATAAATGTTGTCAACTTATTTTATTATTATACTTAAAAATTCTTGCATATGCATAGATATCACACAGACAGTCGTGCACTAGACATGATGATGAGATACATGGTCAAGAGTCCAGCCTATTGTATAGTAAACCTACACTCTTTTGTGGAAATCTTTGTCTCGCTGGGTCCCCACCTCTCCTTCTAAATGGAAAAGCCAAGCTTAAGATGGATTCTAGTATCAGGTGACATGGTCATATGTCCTGTGAGACCCCAACCTTCATTCTTCCAAGGCTGGCCTGCAAGAACCAAGGAAGGTTTGCAAGTAAACAGACCATTTACAACCAATTGTTTTAGTCAATGGGAGCCATCAAGATTCTAAACCATCAGTGGTCCACATTATGCATATTACACTAGGACCTCAGAGTTATACTTTATATTTCTAGCTTCAGATACAAGTATGATACATACATACAAATAGGATGAACACACTCAGTAGATTATAAGATTTGTAATTATACCTTACAAGAGACCTTTTGCATAAAGCATATCACAGTTACATTATATTCACACTCATAAGCATATTTCCATAAAACATTATGGAGCGTAGCATCACACCTCTGTTGCATAGGAATTCCCTGGTGGTATAAAGCTGGCATTCCCATGTCTATGCTCCCTGCTTTCACTGCTGGACGGAGCATGAGAAGATGAGGCTAGAGTGCACTGTGTTTAGTGTATGTAGGTCAGCTGACTTCTCAAGCCAGGTTACGTTAGAGCAGCCCTGTGGTCCCCAGTCAGCCTCAGGATCAGAGGAGACAGAAAGGTGGGTACACTGAGCACAGCTGAACACTCAGCCCAGTTTGCTTATATTTCAAAGTCTTTCTAAACCAGTATAAAGGCCTTAAATTTCCTCTCTGGGCAGGGCAAGTTCTTCCTTTTCCCCTCAGAACCCTTCCCTGTGTACTCCATTGGCTTCTTTATACCTCCCCACTTTCATGACCCCTGAGTTAGCCACTTTGCTGTCTACCTTAGTGTGGGTAATCGCAAGCAGCTTCCATTACATCTTTGTAATTACCACATCTTTTCTAAAAAAAACCCTCAACTCCTCAGCAAGACCAAATGGAAAAATATAACTAGAGAGTTTCTAGGTCAAGGCAAAAAGAGGTAGAAATATTTCCCAGAAAAACTTTAAAACCCTTTTTCTGATTTTTACCAAATTTCCCAAATTATTGGGTTGAGATGCACCATGCAAAATTTCAGGAAAAGCTGTTTCTTTTGGAAATAAAATGGAATAAGGGAGAATTCATTTTTGGTTGTTGACAATGAGGCTTATAATGGCTTCAACTCTACTTATGAGTGCATGGAGCAGCCACTGCCACACTATAATTTGCTATGCAAACTGCTGCATTGCTAGAGAAAGAGAGAGAGAGACAGAAATTACTAATGAAGAAAAAGCAAAATCTTGCCAACATTGCTACATCTAAAAGAAAGATGGCTTTCTCCTTAGTTTTCTTGCCATTTTCCTTCTGGTCTGGAATTTTTTATTTCAACATAAAACAATTTATCTACAGAAAATTAAACAAAGCCTTTGCCAATAGCTAATAAATTGCTATACCTTTTAATCAAATAATACTTATTTTAATTGCTAGATTTAAATATAAAGTATTAATTATGTTGCATGCACAGGTTGATCAGTTTATTCAAATTACCATTCTATATTTCAAATAGTAACAGAAATAAACTCATGATCATGAACTTAATTTCATATAAAGCAAATAAAAATGCTACAGTAAAGTTTGTTTACTATAATGAAGAATATTATATAATCATTGCTTTTGGCTTAATCAGCTTTTTAAATCTTGTATGTGTTGTATTCTCTCTTTTTCAAATAATTCTCCATGTTGTCAAATCTAATTATCTTTAAACTTATACTTTATTAAGATGACTTGTCCTTCATAGAGAAATTTCTAAAGTTCATCATAGTATTTATTTCTAATAAGATAAATGAATGAATTGCATTTACAACTTTTTAAATGGTGTATGTATAACCACAATATGTCTCATTTATCATTTTATTTGTATACAACATTGTGTGTGTGTGTATGAGACATTTTGTGACTCAGTTAGTAATTGTAAGATTTGCACCCTAAAAAAAAGTTAGAAATAGAATTCTACCGAGTGTTGAGCAATATAAGCATGTGTTACTGTGGATAGATAGAATAGCTTTGTAACCTAGGATATTTTAAATGTCTGTTATAAATAAGAACGTAAGAATGGCCATATTGGGTCAGACCAAAAGTCCATCTAGCCCAGTATCCTGTCTACTGACAGTTGCCAATGCCAGGTGCCCCAGAGGGAGTGAACCTAACAGGTAATGATCAAGTGATCTCTCTCCTATCATCCATCTCCACCCTCTGACAAACAGAGGCTAGGGACACCATTCCTTACCCATCCTGGCTAATAGCCATTAATGGACTTAACATTATTACATTATTATTATAACATTTATTACATAAATAATGTGATATGATCTTATTCCTTTAGGATACATATGTTAGAATCACATTTAAGTTTAGATTGCTTGTTTCAATCTTTAGTCACTTCCGTAAAATATCAATACATATTTTCTTAATTGTTATATGCAATGAAAGCATTTTTGTAAACAGAAAAACATATTTTGGTCAATTGTCAGTTGCAATAGTGTGTAAAACAGCCAAAGAACACAGTATTGAAAAAGAGCCCTATACTCAGTGGATTTATTAAAAATTGCAAAATTAATTTTCCATTAACATTCCCTATTTTGGCATCTTAAAGAGAGTGGGAACTGATTTCAGCGACAATCCTGTGGGAAAATTAGTTCATTTTGCTAAAGTATCTTAATAATTATAGTGACATCAAGGTTAATTGCTTAATCTGTATTGCCATAGTAGAGTCTTGCAGAAATCCCCACACAATCTGTTCTATAATTAGTGCCAAAATATCCATATATAGAACAAGCTGTAACCTAAATAAAAGTACAGCCCTGATATGATTAATAAATAAGATCCTTGGTCCTATATGGTAGTTTGCTTTATTTATTTATTTTTATGGGGAAAAAAAAAGATTTCTTAAAGAAATTGTAATCTATAAAGTGTAGTGTGCCATATCTTTTCAGGGGAACGTAGAAATACGAATAGAAAGCAACTTCCAAGCAATAATGTGATATAAAATCAGCACCACCAGATGTAACATCAGCTCCCATTTTCTTGTTTTAATACACTAGGATGGATGAGGTTTTAAGTAACATTTCCTGCTACTCTTTTTTGTACAGTGAAGTTGTGTTTGTTTGCAGTCAAATTACATAAAGTGCTGCTCTTCTAGGGTTCAGCTTGAATATATACACACAGCTCATCTCTAGACTTTAGCATGATCAGTAACCAGTTCCTTGATGTTTCATTAAAATGTCAATGACCTGATTAACCCACCATCAGTTGCAAATGTGTAGCTCCTATCAAAGTCAATGACAGCGGTGTGTACACTGTAGATAGAATAATTGAGCCCTGGCATTTACCTATGCTTTTCATGAACAAGTATCACTAGTTTGTATTGTAACAGGGTGGCTCGCCTCTTAGGGTATGTCTACACTGCAATTAGACACCTGTGGCGGGCCCATGCCAGCTGCCTCACGCTCATGGGGCTTGGGTTAAAGGGATGTTTAATTGCAGTTTGGATGTTCAGGCTTGGGCTGCAGCCTGAGTTCTGGGATCCTTCCACCTTGCATGGTCCTAGAGCCTGGGCTGTTGAGACTGTGCCAAACTATTATAAATTGCTATGACTGATATGAATAAATGTGGCAAGCATAAGCAGGCCCTCCACTTCCAGCATTTGAGGCCCTGGCCATGATAAAAATAAAAAATGATGACTTGTGAAAACAAAATAAGGCATCAAAAAAAGAGTGAGACATAATTTGAACAGTTTTTATTTCACAAATGCTTTTCTAGCCTTTTTCTGTGCAGATGCATTAATTATTGAGGGAAAATCTAGCTTTTGTGCAATGTCACAGTTGATATTAAGCATGGCGAGCCCATTCAAATGCTCTTGTCCCATGATTGAACGGTGATAGTTCTTTACCTGCTTCAACATGTCGAAGGTGCGTTCACCTGAAGCCACTGATGCAGGCAAAATGACAAAAATATGCAACATCCAGCCAACCATATTTGAAACGTTCGGCTGTAAATAAGTAGCATATCCACACTTGAAATGTTCTACTGCCGGGGTCTGAAACCTTTGTCACCACGCCCGTCAGGGTAAAGCTGCTGGTAGGCCCGGCCAGTTTGTTTATCTGGAGCTTCCGCAGAGATGGAGCCCCACAGCTCCTACTGGTTACAGTTCGCCGTTCCCAGCCAATGGAAGCTATGGGAAGCGGTGCAGGCCGAGTGCCAAAGGTTGCTGACCCCTGCTCTAATGTAAACAAGTAGCCTATTTACGCATGAAATGTTCTAAAGTAAATATGTAGCCTATCCACACTTGAAATATTCTGCTGTAAATAAGTAGCTTAACTACACTTGAAATCTTCTACTGTAACTACGTACACAAATGCTGAATGGTACACAAATGCTGAAAAGACTTAAAATGAAGGAATACTAATTAAGAACACAAAATGAAAAAGTCAGGTTATTATCCTTATCACTAAATCAAAACTCAAGCACGCCAGGTATAATATAACAGGCTGAGCTGAACACAAAGGGATGACTTATATATAGTAAACACAGACACTGATACAGACAGAGGGATAATGTCCAAAAATTTCCAACGTGTGCTCTCATGAAACTCACTGTACAAGATTGTCCTAACAAATTTTCACCTTGAATCTGGGCCTAGAGACTATGAAAGTCTATGATGATGGTCAAGCTACTAAGCTATGGCTCAACCAACCAATCACCTCTTTTAGGTACCATATGAAGATAATAATGAGGAATTCTCACACATAAATCATTCCTTAGTCAAGCAGACGTAAAACTATAAAGACTCTAAAATGTAACAATTCTGTACCTTTTAACATGCACTTGATCCAGCACCAGTCACTAGTAGTGGTATGTTTATATAATCAGCTGATCGGAGAGGACACGTTCATCACGATCTAATCTTGTGCTACCAGAACCGATATATTTTTATTAATATTTATGAACATTTTAAACTCTTTAATATGACAAAATCTATATCAATTAACAAAAAAAGGCCTGTTACCAAATCACATCTCTTATCTGCTTAAATTTGCAGATATAAGCTGAGAGAGTGTGTCACAATTTGGTGAGAGAGGGATGCGCATAAAAACAAGTTGTGAAACTCATCAATGCCAAAAAATTAACAAGTGTCTAAATTTGGGGCTTCCTTTGAGCTTGAGGCCCAGGCCAAATGGCCCTCATGCTCCACCTCTCCCTGATTGGCCCTGAGCACGATCTTTGTATAACTTGGTACGTCTGAATTTGCTAAAGGATTCTGGGAGCAGGTTCTCTTAGCATTAGCTAAATGATGTGGAAAATTACTGCGGGTGCTGAAATTGCACTGGAATGGTTAATAACAGCTCAGTCTGCATATTTGTTTCAACACTGAACTTTGGAATATCAGCCGGGGGACCAGCTCATAAAGTAAAGACATAAAATCATGAGATCAGTGGGCTTGGAACAGGCTGACCTTGGTCAAAATGACCACTCTGGATGGCTAAAAGCTTAAGTGAATAATTGATGAAAGGGTAAATGTTAATTAAGCTTTGGTCTGTGTCTGCTTTGCAGTCCCTTATAAAATATTAAAGAAAACCAGTAATAAATACCTTCAGGGCATATTTCTGGTAGATGTAACTCCTTTGAGAACAACAAGGTATAAATGTTAAGCAAAGTCAATTAGTTAAGTTACTTCCCCAATTAACATCTAAAGACTCTGTGAGACAAAGGGCTTGGGGCAACCTTGGCCCTGCTTCGAGGGACCTTTGCAGGATTCTAGAACCAGAAGGTTTCAGGGGATCTAGACTCTTCTTTGGGGGACAATGGGATCTGTGGAGCCAGTGCTTGGGGTGGAGGCAGTGTGAGGAGCCCCCTTGGCTGTACCTCTGCCTAGGAGCTGAGGGACATGTTGTCACTTCCAGGGACCCACACGGAGCCAGGTAAGGAGCCTTCCATCCCTGCCATCCTGCCCCCAGCACCAATGGGGGTCATGGGCTGCCTCCCACCAGAGCATCTGCACCACCCCCGGGCCAACCCCCACCCCAGAGTACCTGAATTTCCCCCACCCCCCCCTGCTTGAGCACCCAAGATTTAGGGGTATATATTACAAGTCATGGACAGGACAGTTGTGCATTTTTGTTTATTAATTGTGCACACACACACGCATGCACACATGCACACACACATGCACGCACACTACTTCATTCACTGGTGACATGTACCTATATTAGATACATAGTATCTACATCATCATATGTTAAACTGATGTATCCTTTGATACCCAGAAACAGATAGTGGACTGAAATTAACTATTTATTGGATTCCTTAGATGCACAGAAACAGCTCCTCACCTGGTGTAAACTGACAAAGCTCCATCCAAACCAATGGAGATACACTGATTGACACTCACTGAAGCTCTGGTTTGCATGTGAACTAGTTAATTGTGGCCAGCTATGTTGGGAGATGACTACTTATTTGTCCCCTGTGATAAACTCAGGACAGACTGCTGCAAGGGAGGGGTAGGAATCAGGCCCAGAGGGTTAAAAGGCCCTCCTCTTTATCAACTAGGACGCAACTACAGGTCAGTCAGGTTCAACTGAGAAAGAGTTACCAAGGTAGCAATTAGAATCAGCTGAGGGGGAGCTACCTGAGGTTAATTAGTATCAGCTGATTACAACTTAGGGCTGCCCGAGACCTTTTTTAAACCCTTCCCTAGGAGGAAGGAGGGGGGAAGAGCAGAGAGACAAGGAGCTATGCTGTCAGGAGTGTAAGAGCAACAAGATAGCAAGCCTCACCAAGAGGAGAGGCAGTACTCTCTCCCACAAGGGAGTAAAAATACTCTAAATAGAACTGGTGGAGATACGGGGAGCAGACTTCCCCTGTGTCCCAAGGGGGACCTGTCATAGTATCTTTCCCCAGTCTGAACCTTAGAGTCCAAAAGTTGGGGTACTAGCATGAATTCCTTTAAGATTAATTACCTGCTTAGATCTGATAAGCTGCCACCAATCAGGAATTCCAGTGCCTGATACACTTTGGTCCCCCCAAAACCTTCCCTGGGGACCCCAAGACCCAAATTCCTTGAGTCTTACAACACAGGAGAATAAACCATTTCCCTCCCCTTCTCCTCCCCTCCGGGTGTTCCCTCCCTGGGCTCCTGGAGAGATATACAGATTCAAGCTCTGTGAATCTAAAACAAAGGGATTCCACCCTTCTCCCTCCCTGTTAAGTACAGCCTCAATTCCCTTGAGCCTCAACAAGGGGGAAAAATCAGACAGGTCTTAAAAGCAAAACTTTTAATAAAAGAAAAAAAAGAATGAAGACAATCACTGTAAATTCAAGACAGAATATTACAGGGTCTGTCAGCTTCTAGAAACTGGAGAAAAAGCCTCCTCCAGCAGAAATACAATTTAAAATACTTCCAGCCAAACACTCATTAGACCTTTACCAGCCAGATACACATTTGCAAATAAAGAAAACCAATTAAAAAGACTAAACCACCTTTCTACTTGCCCTTACTATTTGAATAGAAAATTAGAGCCTGTAGTACGTCCAGTCTCTCTCAGATCCCAGAGAGAACAAAGCCAAACCCAAAAAACACAAACAAAGGCTTCCCTTCACCGAGATTTGAAAGTATCTTGTCTCCTGATTGGTCCCCTGGTCAGGTGTTTGGTTCCCTGTTTGTTAACCCTTTACAGGTAAAAGATACGTTAACCCTTAACTATCTGTTTATGACAGGACCGTATTACACAAGCCTGTCTCACCAGGACTAAAAGCAGAAGAGTCTGGGGAGACTGAGAAGGTGCCTTTTCACACATGGTGTCAGCAGTGGGATGTGAGTGATTCTTCATGGCAAGCCGTCTTGGGGCAGGGTAAAACACCCCCTAGAAAAAAACCAACCAACCAAACAAAATGGAGGATGTAGTGAAGGCATTGGTGCAGGCCACTGTGGCCCAACAAGAAGCTATGGTGGTACAGATAGCTACCCAGCATGAGGCAGTGCGAATACAGCAGGAGACAAATCGACTACTGATGAGCCAGGCAGCTCAGGATCGAGCCACCCTGCATGAGGTTGTGAACCAGCTAAAGGCCCTGACCACCCTAACGCATGGCGCCCATGGGACTCGGCCCCTGCGGGCAAGCCACTACTTACAGAAGATGATGATGGATGATGACTTGGAGGCATATCTCCTTGCGTTTTAGAGAATGGCCCAGCAGGAGGCCTGGCCCCAAGACCAGTGGGCCAGTATCCTGGCTCCCTTTCTGTGTGGGGAGGCACAGAAAGCATATTTTGATATGACAACAGAAGCAGCTTCAGATTACTCCCAGCTAAAGGTGGAGATCCTGGCGAGGTCTGGCGTGACGACAGCTATAAGGGCACAGTGGTTCCATGAGTGGAAATATCGAGTCAACAAAGCCCCAAGGTCCCAGCTGTTTGACCTGATCCATCTAGCCAGGAAGTGGCTGCGTCCCGAGACCCACCGGCCGGAGGAAGTCGTAGAAACCATAGTTGTGGACAGGTACATAAGTGGGCTACTGCCCGACATACGAGGATCGGTCAGTCAAAATGATCTCTCCTCCTATGATGAGGTAGTTGCCCTCGTAGAGAGACACCTAGCAGCGCAGAAACTTTCTCAGACCACCGGGGAAGGGAGGCGCCAGAATAGGAGGCAAGTCTATGTATCAAAGGCCTGAGTTGCCGTTGCTCCGGGCCGAACTATGGAGGGGAGGAAGGAGGCCGAAGAGTGGCCCAAGTACTCGGAAGGTCTTGGGGACTGGGAGAGAGAGACTCAGGGGGTAAGGCCCCACAGCCCAAAAAATAGGGGGCTGCCCCAAGCAGGGTACTGACATTATGCATGTGGAGAGATAGGGCATATAGTTGCCCAGTGCCCAAACCTAGAGGAGCCCATGCAATGCGACCTGGGAAATCTAGAAGAGCCATGTGACCTGATAAATCTAGTAGGGGTAGCGATGGTACCTCATAGATACACTAGGTCAGTTAAAATGAATGCTATAAAGACCACCGTGTTAGTAGACTCAGGAAGTGCAGTCATGCTGGTCTCGGGAAAGCTGGTCGGGTATGATCAACTATCCCGGGCCAAGCGCACAGGGATAGCCTGTGTCCATGGGGATGTCAATTACTACCCGATCATCCCAGTAAAAACAGAGGTCCTGGGAAACCCCACTAAGGTGACAGTGGAGGTGGTCCCGAAACTTCCCTACCCAGTCCTCATAGGTCGAGACTTCCCAGGGTTTGGCAGTCTACTTCCTGGAGGGGAGTCAGAAGAAGATAACTACCTAGAGAGCAATGGGATGGCCTCGATAGTTAGCAATCCCCCAGCCTTCCATGAATTTGCCCAGGATTTATTCTTGCCCCCTGGGAAGGCCAGGAAGACTCGGCGAGAAAGGAGGGCAGATAAGAGTAGGGGAACAAGAATCCTGACCCAGAACCAGAAGCCGATACTCGTAGGGGAAAGAGTTGGCCTGACTGACAAGGCAACTAGGCAAGAGGTCGGTGAGCCAACAGCCGGGCCCAGTTCCCCAGAAACCTCCCTCGAGGGGGAAGGGGAAATAGAACCCCCTGAGTTTGGGCAAATTGGACCTTCACTAGAGAATTTTGGACAGGATCAGGCCAATGATCCAATATATAATAATATTCGCAAAGAAGTAGTTGAGGTGAATGGGGTCCCTGTTGAAGGAAGAGTCAAGGGCCCAGGGCCATATTATATGATCTGGAAGGATCTGCTATACAGAGTAGCCCATATCCAAGAGCAAGTCGTAGAACAGCTCCTAGTGCCACAGAAACATCAAGGGAATGATGGAGCTAGCCCACAGCCATCTGTTTGGGGGACATCTAGGGGTAGATAAAACCCTGGATCGAATTCTGCAGAGGTTTTTTTGGCCTGGAATCTATGCAGCAGTCTGGCGATATTGTGCCTCCTGTCCAGAATGCCAATTACATGGGCCTCGATCATGCTTAAGGGCATCTTTGGTACCTCTGCCGATTATTGAAGTCCCCTTTGAGCGAATAGCTATGGACCTAGTAGGGCAGCTAGAAAAATCATCCCGAGGTCATCAGCACATACTAATGGTACTAGATTATGCCACCCGGCACCCCGAGGCCATTCCCCTATGGAATACTACGTCCAAGACCATAGCGAAAGAATTAATCCAAATTTTTGCTAGAGTGGGAATACCCAAAGAGATCTTGACGGATCAAGGAACCCCCTTTGGGTCTAAATTAATGAAGGATCTATGTGCAATGCTCCACATATGGACCCTAAGGACATCAGTCTATCATCCACAGACCGATGGCCTCATCGAGCATTTTAATAGAACTTTGAAGAACATGATATGAAAGGTGGTGAGCTGGGATGGGAAGAACTGGGACACCCTGCTACCATACTTAATGTTTGCGATAAGGGAGGAACCTCAGACTTCAACTGGGTTCTCCCCATTTGAACTGTTATATGGTTGCCACCCCCGAGACATACTGGACATTGCCAAAGAAAGTTGGGAAGAACAGCGAACCCAGGGAAAAACCTCATTGAGCATGTGTTGCAGATGAAAGACAGGATAGCCCAAGGCACCTCCATAGTGCAGGAACACATGGAGAGGGCACAAGGGGCCCGACAAACATACTACAATCACCAAGCGATGATCCGAAAATTCCAGGTGGGAGATCGGGTAATGGTTCTCGTCCCACAGCGGAAAGCAAGCTCCTGGCCAGATGGCAGGGGCCATATGAGATAATAGAAGCCATTGGAGAGGTCGATTACAAGGTCCAACAGCCTGGACGCCGGAAGCTGGAACAAATCTATCATATAAACCTGTTGAATCTTTGGCAAGACAGAACCTCATGTGGTCACTCTAGGGTCACCTCCTCCTGAGAGCAACCCGCCTGGCCAAGTGGGAATATCCCCAGAATTGACCCTTGATCAACGAACTGAGGTGATCAACATGATCAAACTCAGCCAGGACATGTTCTCAGAAAAGCCAGGCAGGACTACTGAGGTTCATCATCACATTCTCACAGAGCCTGGAGTGACAGTGAATGTCAAGCCATACTGGATCCCGGAGGCAAAAAGAGAAGAGATCAAGACAGAAGTCAGGAAAATGTTAAAGTTAGGAGTCATTGAAGAGTGTCATGGCCAATGGTCAAGACCCATGGTCCTAGTACCTAAATTGGATAGCAGTATGAGGTTTTGCAATGACTTCCGTAAACTGAATGAGGTGTCCCAATTTGATGCGTACCCTATACCCTGGGTAGGTGAGTTAATTGACCAACTGGGGAAAGCACAATTTTTGTCCACCCTTGACCTGACTAAAGGTTATTGGCAAATTCCCTTAGCCAAGGCTGACAAAGAGAAGACGGCCTTTTCAACATCAGAGGGACTGTATCAATACATTGTCCTCCCTTTTGGTTTACATGGGGCTCCTGCAACTTTCCAACGGCTCATGGACAAACTGTTGCGTCCACATGGCAAGTATGCAGCTGCCTATCTTGATGATGTCATTATACATAGTCCAGATTGGGAGACGCACTTGGGGAAGGTGGAAGCAGTCCTGGACACCTTGAGGAAGGCGGGGCTGACTGCAAATCCCTCCAAATGCGCAATTGGGCTAGCAGAAACCAACTACCTTGGGTACATAGTGGGGAGAGGTGTGGTGATGCCCCAACTCAACAAGTTAGAGGCAATACAGAATTGGCCCCGACCAGCCTGGAAGAAACAGGTCAGAGCATTTTGGGGGCTGGTTGGGTACTACAGGTGGTTCATCCCCCACTTCGCCACCAGGGCATGCCCGCTAACAGACCTAATGAAAGCCCGTGGCCCGGACATAGTAACATGGTCTA
The DNA here is from genome assembly GCF_007399415.2 of Gopherus evgoodei. Lineage (NCBI taxonomy): Eukaryota > Metazoa > Chordata > Testudines > Testudinidae > Gopherus > Gopherus evgoodei. Next base: position 332,102,014 of record NC_044322.1, on the reverse strand, counting down.
GCGTGGCTGAGGAGGCTTTTGCAGATCTGCAGACTTCCCTCTGCACCGATCCAGTGCTGGTAGCTCCAGACTGGGAGAAAGAGTTTCTTGCAAATGGATGCCTCTGAGGTTGGTTTGGGAGCGGTTCTTTCACAAATGGTTGGAGCAGAAGAACACCCAGTCCTGTTCCTCATTAGGAAACTCCTGCCCAGAGAACGTAAATATGCCATAGTAGAGAAGGAATGCCTGGCCATAAAGTGGGCCGTAGAAAGCCTTCGCTACTACCTACTCGGACAGAGGTTTACCCTTGTCACGGACCATGCTCCTCTGAAGTGGATGCACCAAAACAAAGAGAAAAATGCGAGAGTGACAAGATGGTTCCTGTCACTACTACCCTTCCACTTCAGAATACAACATAGGTCCAGAATCAAGGATGGCAATGCGGATGGCCTTTCAAGGGTACACTGTTTGGCGACCCAAGTAGCCCAACCCTGTAGTGTTGAGCAGGAGGGGGGATATGTGATAAACTCAGGACAGACAGCTTCAAGGGAGGGGTAGGAATCAGTCCCAGAGGGTTAAAAGGCCCTCCTCCTTATCAACTGGGAGGCAACTACGGGTCAATCAGATTCTACTGAGAAAGGGTTACCAAGGTAGCAATTAGAATCAGCTGAGGGGGAGCTACCTGAGGTTAATTAGTATCAGTTGATTACAACTTAGGGCTGCCTGAGACCTTTTTTAAACCCTTCCCTAGGAGGAAGGAGGGAGGGAGAGCAGAGAGAGAAGGAGCCCTGCTGTCAGGAGTGTAGGAGCAACAAGACAGCGAGCCTCACCAAGAGGAGAGGCAGTACTCTCTCCCACAAGGGAGTAAAAATACTCTAAATAGAACTGGTGGAGATATGGGGAGCAGACTTCCCCTGTGTCCCAATGGGGACTGCATTACCCAAGCCTGTCTTACCAGGCTAAAAGGAGCAGAGGCTGGGGAGACTGAGAAAGTGCCTTGCCACACCCCTTTGACATCTTTGGAGTTCAGACAAGCCTGAGGATCCATGTAGAAGCAGCATGGCTGCCTGAGGGCCATTTTTAGTTCTCTCTTCTGCCTCAGCACTTCGTGATTCTTCCCCACTAGAAGAATCAACCATGGAGTTCATTGAATCATAGAAATGTAGAGCTAGATGTTGACCTTGTGAAGTCATCAAGCTAGCCTCCTGCTCTGTGGCAGAACCAAGTAAACCTTGACCATCCCTGACAGGTGTTTGTCTAATTAAATTTAAAAGTTTCAACTGATGGGGAGTCCATACCCTCCCTTTGAAGCCTATTTCTTAATATCTAACCTAGCTGCAGATTAAGCCCATTACTTCTTGTCCTATATTCATTGGACATGGAGAACAATTCATCACCATCTTCTTTATAACAGTCCTTAACATATTGGAAGACTCTTTTCAGGTACCCCTTCAATCTTCTTTTCTAAACATGCCCAGATTTTTTAACCTTTCCTCATAGGTCTAAACCTTTTATCATTTTTGTTGCTCTCCTCTGGATTCTTTCCAGTTTGCCCACGTCTTTCCTAAATTGTGGTAACCAGAATTGGACAGAGTGCTCCAGCTGGGGCCTCCCACTCACGTAGAGCAGGACAGTTACCATCTGTGTTTTACATACCATACTCCTGTTAATACACCTCAGAATCTTATTAGCCTTTTTTGCAGCTGCAGCACATTGATGACTAATATTCAGTTTGTAGGCCACTATAACCCCTAGATCCTTTTCAGCAGTGCTACCATCTAGACCAGTGGTGGGCAACTTGTATCCCAAGGGCCACACACAGCCCATCGGGGTAATCCACTGGCGGGTGCCAAGAGAGTTTGTTTACATTGACCATCTGCAGACACAGCCCCCCACAGCACGGGCCACTACTAGGTCAGGTGGTCTTGTAACCTGATACTAAACATTATTTGGGTCTTCTTGTAACTTTCCACTAAAAGGGAATGGGGGGGGGTCAAGTTTGGGAGACAAAGGATTCTCACCTTATGTAAATGCTATCTAATGGTGGGAAGGAAGACAAACTAGACTCCTTCTCTCCATGGCCAATCTGCCCCAAAAGAAAGACTGCAAAAGATACCCGAAGGGAAAGCAAGGGGGAAGTCCAGACTGAGACAGGAGTCCAGTCTGAAAAGAAATATAACTGGAACTCTAAACCACAGAAACTTTGCAAACTGCCTAAAATAACCCTAATAATTTAGGGGTAAGAAATTACATTTTGTAACCTGTTTCTTAAGTATATTGAGTTTTTGCATATTTTGTTTTATTTGCTCAGTAATCTGCTTTGTTCTGTCTGTTATCTCCTATATTCACTTAAAATTCATCCTTTTTAGTTAAACTTATTTCTTGTTTATACTATAGCCCCCGTGTATAAAATTAATAATTGGGAGTAAGGGGAAGAGGCTGTGTATACCTTCCTCCACACTGAGGGAGGAGACGGATTTCATAATCTACCATTGGGGCTGCATTCCAAGGGAGGTTGACATCTGAGCGCTGGGGGCAAGTCCCTTAATCTGAGCCTTTCCAGAACTGATCTCAGTTCCTGTTTAGTTCTTCAATTGGGTGTGGCCCTGCCTATGTGTGTGCTGGAGAAGGCTTAATAGCTTGGCTCAGCAAGACAGATAAAAAGGGTGCCCAGGCTGGCATAACAGGCAGGCTCAGTGGTATCTCAGCACATCAGGTGACATCCTAAGGGGTGGGCAACCCGCCACACCCACATTTTCAAAAGTAAGTATCTAAATTACATAACTACATCTAGATAATTGGCCTTATTTTCTGAAGTGTTGAGAGCTGGGGGTGTAGGTCCTCACCACCTTTGAAAATCAGGCCCAAAACAACATGAAATGAAGCGGAGGTTTTGTTGACTTGAAAGGAAGAAGCAGGCATTAAGGATCAGAAAAAAAACATATCCAGAGCCTCATCTGAACATGCACATCTGCAAAAATATATGTAGATTGATGCTGCCAGGTACCTGTATGTATGTACTGAATTACCATAGTTAAGTAAATACCCTTAAGATATAAATTCCACTGATTTTATAGAGGGCAAACACCAATCCAAATTTGTCATTATGATAAGACCATATTATGGACTTGATCTGTTCACACAGCCCTCCAATGGAATTGGCACAGCTGAGGTACTTGAAAGCATGATACGAGATCTTATTTTTCAAAAGGGGAGAACCTGGTTAGTATCTACCAATAAATCTTACTTAAAATGTAACTATTAAATAAAGACGTATCTGCAACAAATAAAATATTTTAAATTCTATCATCCTTCCTCTTTTTAAAACGAATGTCCACCTAGATTAGCAACTTGTATCTGTCTGTCCCAGGCATTTTTAAATTGGCAATCCTCATTATCTAGGTACTATATAGATAGGTGTTGTATGTGTGTAAATTTTAGTCTGACGTGTTTTAACAGCACCAGCTTCTTAAAAAAAGAACAGTAACTGAGGCTACTGTGTACTGTAAAATCAAATGAGCGATCCTTTAATTTTCACACATTTTACTTACTTATTGCTTCCGATTCAGTGTTTAATAATTTCCAAGAAAACAAGAATCAACTCTCTCATATCCTACAGTAGTTCCCATTTAAATGATGGCTTCTCAGTTGAGCACCACTTTAATTTTAAATGCTCAAACTACATGGTCGGAATTTATACAATTTTATAAAACATTTACCACAGCAGCTGGGAGCTTGCTACTGAGAAACATTTGAGTCTTTTTTTACTCCAAGAAAGGCTGTTCTCCAAGTACCCTTTAAAAAGGCAGTTGCTAACCTGATCATTTATTTTGGCAGTCAAACTGTAATTAATAACCTGCAGTATTAAAAAAGAAGAAAACTCAAGGTTAGTACAGTAGTGACTTAACACTTGCAAAATAATTGCAGCTTTCTATTTGAGTCAAAACAATAAGAACTTGCAAAGAGCTTGTATAGCCTTAATAATGTCCTAGAAAGACACTGTGGATTTTAATGTAACATTTTGTAGATGAACAATATTTTGCAGTTTTCCTTTTCCCTCTCTCTGTCACCATGGAGACTGCTTAGAGAAGTTCTTCAAATCATATGACTTACATCATTCCAGTTGAGACTGAATAACCGCTAAAAGGAAAAAAATATACAGAAGACCCAAAAAATCCTTTCATTTGTTATTTTCCTATTGTATGATATTCCTTCTTCTGCTTCCAAAATTTGCTCTGGGACCAGCCCAGCTTGTTGTGTGTCCTCATGCCAACTTCTCCTGTTTTCATTCCTTAAAATATATATACACAGCAGGGGCCAGATTGCCACTTGGTGTAAGCAGGAACAACTCCATTGATTTCAAGCACTCTCTTACACCAAGTGAGAAATTGGCCCAGAGTTTAAGTTTTGATAGGAGACAATTATCCTGGTGTGAGTTCAGTTTGAATTGTTGGGAGTTGCATGACATAAGATGCGAATGAAGAGCTGAAACATAACAATATATGTTTGTGCTTTCATCTCTAAAAATGGAGGTTCGAGAAAATACTGCCTGTTAGCTCAATAATTTTCAATTGTTCTGACACTTCAGCCCAGATTCATGAAGAGTCTCAGGCATTGGTACGCTGAGCATTGCAGTGCCTAGCTTTTAGGTGCCTATATAATCACAGGAACAACAATGGGATCTATAAAGTCTGAGTTAGGCCCCTAGACTCCCTGCATACTAAAAGGGGAGAAATAGGTATCTTACACTACGACTTTAGGTCGCATTTAGCAGAGTTGTCTCAATTTAACCCTGAACTCAACCGCACAACAAAGCTCTTTTTTTGACTTAAAGGGCTCTTTAAATTGATTTCTTTACTCCACTCCAACAAGGGGATTAGCACTGAAATCGGCCTTGCCGGGTCAAATTTGGGATAGTTTGGACGCAATTTGATGGTATTGGCCTCCAGGAGCTATCCCAGAGTGCTCCATTGTGACCCCTCTGGACAGCACTCAACTCAGATATACTGGCCAGGTAGACAGGAAAAGGCCCGCAAACTTTTGAATTTCATTTCTTGTTTGGCCAGCGTGTTTGCAGAGCTCATGCAGAGCTCATCAACATGATGTGCACATTGCCAGGGCACATTGCCCGGCCCATACTTTGTGAGAAGTCTCTGACCATTCCCTCTCGTCACTGCTCTGCCATCACATCCTCACCTGGTTTTGTGTGAAACAATTGTCTGCTGTTGCTCTGACAGAGGGAGGGGAGATTGAAGACATGGCTTACAGGGAATTAAAATCAACAAAAGGGGTGGCTTTGAATCGAGGAGAAACACAAACGACTGTCACACAAAATGCTCCCTTCAAGGATTGAACTCAAGACCCTGGGTTTCACAGGCCATTGATTTCACAAAACACATTGGGTCAATTTCTTGTTTTGATCCATTTATCTTTTACATCTTAGGCTGGCAGCAGACGGTGCAGTATGACTGCTAGATATCGTCATCTCCTGGGTGCTCAACAGAAGATGCTGCATTACGATTGCTAGCCATCATCATCTCCTGACTGCTTGCCAGAAGATGAGAATGACCTGGCTGAGTCACTCCCATGTCTTCCCAGGTGCCCCAACTGATCTCACCGAGGTCGGCTAAAAGAACACCCAGAAATATGATGATAATGGCTACCAATCGTAATGCACTGTCTGCTGCCAAAAGGCAATGAGCTGCTGCTGTGTAGCAATGCAGTCCCACATCTGCCAGCACCCAAGAGATGTACGGTGATGGTGAGCTGAGCGGGCTCCATGGTTGCCGTGGTATGGCGTCTCCTGAGGTAGCCCTGGAAAAAAGGCGTGAAATGATTGTCTGCCGTTACTTTCACGGAGGGAGAGAGGAGGGTGGGAGGGAGAGGGGGGCCTGATGACATGTACCCAGAACCACCCGTGACACTGTTTTTGCCCCATCAGGCATTGGGATCTCAACCCAGAATCCCAATGGGCAGTGGATACTGCAGGAATTGTGGGATAGCTGCTCACAGCTACCCATAGCAACACTCTGGAAGTCAACGCTAGCCTCGGTACTGTGGAGGCAGTCTACTGACTTAATGCACTTAGAGCGTTTTGGGTGGGGACACACACAATTGACTGTATAAAAATGATTTCTAAAAAAACAACTTCTATAAATTCGACCTAATTTCACAGTGTTGACATACCCTTAGACTGCAATCCACAAAGCCAGCATGCTACGCCGCAAGCCGCCTAAATTAGCCAATAGGAGATGCCAACCAGAGGGAGTGTGCTATCTCCTGAGTGTGAGTTCTGTGAATTATAATGGTGCCTAAAAATATGATTTAGGTGTCTAAGTACCTTTATGGATTGCACCCTTTATGGATTGCACCCTTTGTGCTTATGTAAAACGGGTTTTTTTTCCAATTTCTCATTTTAAGTTGAACTTTTTTGTCATTTAATTCAGAACAGAAAGAAAATGTTTGCAATATACCCACTGATATTTGCTCTGGATAAGATGTCTGATGCTCAGTTTTAGAAGGTCACACATCCTTGGCTTAGCTTGCTTTGCTTAATCAATATGAAATACATGTCTCTGCATCAGAATAAACATCTGCCGCTGCCTCCTTTCCTTCCATATGAACTACTGTACTATTCCTGATTGCCTCTTGCAGCCTGGACAGGTCCTTTCCCACATTCATAATCACTGCAAAAACACTTGTGTGACCAGAGTGACTGTAATGACAAGAACACAATGGAGCAATGCTAATGCAGCTGTGTATGACTGACTGGACAACCTCAGCAAAAATTGATCTTTCTGTCACCTCTTTGAGTCTACTAATAGCATGTTGTTCTTTCAAAGAGACTTAGCCCTACTTGATAGACTTGGCCTCAGGTATTTCATTCAAGTCTCAGAGGAAGTGAGTAAGGCATGAGGTGATAGGAGAAGGTCAGCACTGACTGAACTGAAATTAATTAAATGACCAACAACCCTTCAAAATACTCATTATCATGCATCTATGTATGTTTGCTTCATTAAACCAATATTGATGAGGCACATATTCAGTGTTAAGGCACTACTTACCTTACCAGAAGTGTGTGACTCCCAACCCCTCAGTAAGATACTAAGTTAGCCTATTACTGCATACAGTCTTGTCTTTGTCATGTAGCTTGCACACATTTGCAAGTGAAAATGTTTTAACTCAAATTAAAATGCATCATTTGAAAATTTTCAGCCACCACTGACCTAAACATAAATTGATCCTATGAACTTAATTTGAAATTACTGCAAGATAATTACACAAATTATGTAATTGGTAAAGCACCACACATACCTACAGAACTATGTATATTTAAACAAAAAATTAGCAATAGAAAATATTGTGCAAAGCTGTATATAAGTATATACCAAAATGCTGGGCTTTTATCAATTATGTCCATGTTTGTTGAACAGTGTCCAAACATGTGGAGCCGATCTAGGCTGAGTCTATTTTATATTAAAGACATGCAATTTCAATGAGAAATCAGATGAAATTTGACAATTTCCACTAAGTTCTGCTTGAAATTTGGTTTTGTTCTTTAAAACTAAAACCAAACTCAAAAACAGGCCATGGACTGCCCTAAAGTACATTCCCAGCAGATGAGAACCTACACTATATTATTCCTGGGGGCATTCTGTGCCAAAAAAATAAAAATTCTGCATACAATATTTTAAAATTCTGCAAAATTCCACAACTTTTATTTGTCAAATAAATGTGGAGGCTCCAGCATGGCACAGGCTACTGGCTTCACAGAGGTGGGAGATCACTGCATCTTGCCCCCTCCTGGGCCACGGATTCAGCAGTGAGGCTGCACCGAACTCTGACACAGTGCAAGGACCAGGCCTGCCCCAGAAACACCCCAGAGCCGTGCCAGGTGCACCAGGTGTGGGCAGGCAGATTTAGCAAGGCAGGATCCAAGTGTGGAGGGGCTTAGTGTGGAGGGAATTCAGGTGTGGGTTGACAGGGTTCTGTATGGGGCAATCTGGGTGCGTGTGGCTCACTGGGAGATCCAGGCGTTGGAGGGATCTGGATGCACAGGGGCTTTTGGGGGGGTTCTGGGTGCAATGCTAATAAGACTCTGCAGAGGGGTCCAGGAGAAGGTGTTTGGAGGTCATCAGGGGGGGACTGAGTGTGGGGGGCTCAGTGGGATGAAGGACAGAGGATTGATTAATTTGGGATTCAAGTGCAGCTGGTTGGGGCTCAGTAGGATGGGGATCTGGGTGTGGGAGGTTTGTCAGGGTGGTCCAGGTACAGGGAGAGTGGGGCTTATTGAGGGGGTTCTGGGTGTGGGGCCGGGGTTGAGGCTTGGTGGTAGGGTCTGGGAATGAGGGCATCTGCATGCCCAGGGGTTGGATGGATGGGAAAGAATCTCCCTGTACAGTGATCATTCTCCCTGCCGTTAAGGAGTGATAGGTGCAGGAAGTGGCATGGAGTGGGGGAGTTTTCAGAACGTCCTACAGCTGGGGGAGAAATCTGGGGGTGGATCTGACCCAGCCGAATGCTCTTCAGGGGAAGAGGAAGTCCTGTCCTCCCCAGCCCAGCCGAGACTACCAGCTGAGACTGGAGTAGGGTAGGATCCACCAGCCATGTCTTCCCCAGTCCCACTCCTGTCCCACAGTGATTTACCTCCCTGCCAGCTGCCCTGGGCATCTTAGACATGCTGTTGGGGAGGGTTGCATGACTGCTTTTGTGACTTCCCTTTACTTCCCCATCAGAAAGTAATTTTTCTGCAGGGAAACAAAAATATGTGGGGGATATAAATTCTGCTCATACACAGTGGTGCAGAATTCTCCCAGGAGTAAATATATACATTGAAACTGAAGAAAATGTTGACATGATGACATTTAGTGAATTGGAAGCACAGTTCTCATGCTATTCTTCCTACAGTCCCTATATTCTATTTAAGGCCCATATCCTGGTTACTGCTAGCTTGACAGATGACAGAGCTAGTGGTTTGAGCTGTTATAGCTGACACGGAAAGCAGGACAGAAGCATTGTGGGATTGCACAGGAGCACTATTTTCTCTGAGGTTGCATCTTCAGCTATGCTTGCTGTCACTGCACTGCCATGGTGCAGACTGGGATGGAAGCTGTGCTTGCTCAGAGCAAGGGTAATCCTCTTGGGGTAAGCAGCCCTCTTGGAGTAAACAGCCATGCAGCACTGGTAGCAGTTGTGTATATAGGGGTTTGATATGTATCTGCGGAATACTGGTTTGCAAAAGTTTTGCAGTAGGTTGCTGAAGTGCTACATATGGCAAACCCTCCTGTACAAATATGAGACACTGGGAGATGACTGAGAGTGTTCAGGTTTTGGTGCTGTAGAACAATGTTAGAATCAACTGACAATTAAAACTACAAATAATGAGGCAATGGAAAGGATGAATTTTAAAAAAACACACCTGTTTGAGACCCTACGTAAAAGAACAGCATATTTTTGGTGACCACATGGCTGGCCAATGGCAGAGCAACTTGATTCCAGCACTCATACTACCAGGCCAGATCACTGCCAAACCGCAAAGAGGAAGAAAGGGAGCCAGTTATGTCAGAAACATTATCACATAAACTGGTATCCAAAGGAGAGTAGAAGTTTTACTACTCCATTGTGATTGTAAAAGATGGAAGGTAGTGGTCGACAGCCATCGGAGATGTCACTTGAAGAGAATGAAGCTGGTGTTTGCAAATCTAAAATTCTCTCATATTCTAAAAATTAGTTCTTTTTGAATGTGTTTATTCTGAGAAGGATAAAAGCAAATATTGCTGACTTTCCTTTTACTCTGCAATTTATTATAATAGAACACAAACCAGGATGTCCTTGTTTGGGAGAGATAAACCCATCCTATATATTCAGAAAGGATATGCCTGCATTTTTAGTGAACCAACAACTTCTAAAAGAACAACATGTTCAGTGTTCATTTACAAGGGCATCTACCAAAGTGACAGATTTAGCTGCCAAGAAATGTCACCTACAGTATGATGGAAAAGCAAGTATTGATTGTAAATATAAACACAATACTGGGATAGCATTAACAAGTTATACAGCTCACTCATTTTTGTTCTTTGAGTAGACTCACAACTACTGTGCTGTACAAACCTAAACATCACTTGCTGTGTCTTTTTTTTTTTTAAGAGTGGAGCCAGTACCACTAAGACTGTCTAAAGTTTACAGCAAGAAATTCACTAGACAAAAGGGAATCTATTGTTGTGCTGAATTCTTTGATCTTACATTGAGTCACTCCTTTTCTGCAAGATATTTTAAGCCAGACTCCTTGGGACTAAAGAACTAAAATCCTCTCTCATGATAATTTGTCTGTGATAGCTTCACCATAAAGATATATTCTCCAGTTCAATTCCCCCAGCCTACTTATAATTTCCAACCCTCCCGACAACTTGGTCCTGCACAATAATCTGGCTTCTCAGAAAATAAACTCAGGCCTGGTCTATACTACGCTTTTAAACTGAATTTATCAGCATTAAACCGATTTAACGCTGCACCCGTCCACACAACAAGACCCTTTATATCGATATAAATGGCTCTTTAAACCGGTTTCTGTCCTCCTCCCCGACGAGAGTAGCGCTGAAATCGATATTACCATATCGGATTAGGGTTAGTGTGGCCTCAAATCGACAGTATTAGCCTCCGGGCGGTATCCCACAGTGCACCATTGTGACCGCTCTGGAAAGCAATCTGAACTCGGACGCACTGGCCAGGTAGACAGAAAAAGCTCCGCGAACTTTTGAATTGCATTTCCTGTTTGCCCAGCTTGGAGCTCTGATCAGCACAGGAGGCGATGCAGTCCCTAATCCAAAAAGAGATCCAGCATGGACCATACGGGAGATACTGGATCTGATCGCTGTATGGGGAGACAAATCTGTTCTATCACAGCTCCGTTAAAGAAGACAAAATGCCAAAGCATTTGAAAAAATCTCCAGACAGAGGCCACAGCAGGGACTCAGCACAGTGCTGTGTGACAAGTGCAACGGAAAGCCAAAGAATAAAATGGACACTCATGGAGGGAGGGAGAGGGTACTGAGGACTCCAGCTATCCCACAGTCCCTGCAGTGTCTGTAAAGCATTTGCATTCTTGGCTGAGCTCCCAGTGCCTGAAGGGTCAAAAACATTGCCCAGGGTGGTTCAGGGTATAGCTCGTCAATTTACCCTCCTCCCCCTGCCCGTGAAAGAAAAGGGAAAAAAATCGTTTCTTGCCTTTTTTCAATGTCAGCCTATGTCTACTGCATGCTGCTGGTAGACGCGATGCTGTGGCACTGAACAGCAGCATCCTGTCCCCTCCTCTCCCCGGTGGCAGATGGTACAATATGACTGCTATCCATTGTCATCATCAGCCCGTGAGTGCTCCTGGCTGGCCTCAGGTGAGGTCAGCAGGGAGTGCCTGGATAAAACTGGAATGACTTCTGGTCATTCCTGGTAGATGGTACAGAACGGCTGGTAACCATCTTCATCATAGCAACTGGGGGCTGAGCTCCATCAACCCCCCCCCCTTTCATGTCTAAAGAAAAGATTCTGTACTGCCTGAACTATCATAGCAGCGGGATGCTGGGCTCCTCTCCCCTGAATCATTTAATGTCTTGCCTGGGCTATCATAGCAGCTGGAGGCTGTCTCCCCCTCATTTTATCTCACTAAAAATGCAGTGTTTCTTATTCCTGTATTCTTTATTATTTCATCACATAAATGGGGGGGGACACTGCAACGGTAGCCCAGGAGGGTTGGGGGATGAGAGAAGCAATGGGTGGGCTTGTTGCAGGGGAACTCCCTAGAATGGCATGTAGCTCATCATTTCTGCGGGATCTGACACGGAATGGCTGTGCTCTCTGGTACATTGGTTCTCTAGCACTGCCATATTCTAGGCAGAACTGACTCTATTTTTAGATACAACATAAAGGAGGGAATGACCCAGGGAGTCATTCCCATTTTTGTCTTTGTGCCCCAGGCCGACCTCAGCGAAGGTCAGCCAGGAGCACCCATGACAGCAGCAAACAGTACAGAACAACTGATAACCATCTCTGCTATCTTGCAAAGGCAAATGAATGCTGCTGTGTAGCACTGCAGTACTGCCTCTGTCAGCGGCATCCAGTACACATACGGTGACAGTGGCAAAAGGCAAAATGGGCTCCATGGTTGCCATGCTATGGCGTCTGCCAGGGCAATCCAGGGAAAAAGGGCATGAAATGATTGTCTGCCATTGCTTTCACAGAGGAAGGAATGAGTGACGACATTTACCCAGAATCACCCGCGACACTATTTTTGCACCATCATGCACTGGGATCTCAACCCACAGTTTCAATGGGTGGGGGAGACTGCGGGAACTATGGGATAGCTACGAGATAGCTACCCACAGTGCAACCCTCCAGAAATCGACGCTAGCCTCGGTACATGGACGCACACCACCGAATTAATGTGCTTAGTGTGGCCACATGCACTCAATCTGTTTTACAAAACCGGTTTATGTAAAATTGGAATAATCCCATAGTGTAGACATACCCTCATATAGTACCATGCAGGGCTCACCCTAAGCCTTTTGACGGCCATGGAGGAAACAGTTTTCTGTGCTCTCACCCTTGGAACTGCCAAGCATAATAAAATAATAATAAAAATAATAATAAAATTCAAAGTCAGCCAATCAGATCGGAGGAGCAAAACAGAACAGCTGAGCAGCACAGGAATATGGTGCCTCCTGGAAGCTGATGCCCAGGATGGCTTCCCTGCTTGCCCACCCCTAAAACAGGCTCTGTACCTTGGGGTTTCTGCATCTTTTAGTGAACAATTGAATATGCGGCCTTATTGGTGATACTGTCACCAACATTTTGCAGACCCCTTTCCCTCTTAGTTTGACTGGTCTCTTCAGTTGTCTTACATCAACTGGATAGTTTTGAAACCTTATAGCTGTTGCCCCAGCTTCTGTTGGGGAATCAGCAGCAGGAGGCCTATAGTAGAAAATTCAATGCTCCTTAGTATGAAAACAAAATAAAACATCTTTTTATGCTCTACTTTCTAATGGATGATTGTGATGGGGTGTGACTCACCACTGCGGCACCTCCTACTGGCTGTCATGGCAATTGGCTCTGTTAGCCTGGGCACCCTCCTCTGGTGGTGCCTCACTGCCATCACTTTCATTTCAAGACCCACACCATGCCCAGGACTGTGGCGTCCTCTTCAGTGACACTGCCTTCCAGCTGTCCCACACTCCATATTCTCTCCTTCTGGGGGACCTGCAGTCTCAGTCCAACCACTATCTCAGTGGCAATTACAGTCCTTTGTCCAGGGCCACTTCCCATATGGATCCAGCACTCTTTTCTACTCTTATCTCAGGGCCTCAGCCTGCAGGCCCTAGCAGCCCACAGCTCTTTCTAACACCTTTGGTCCCTGCTTGAAGCACTGGATTGTCCCAAAGGCTGGGGATCCTTCCTCCTGCCAGGTGCCTGGTCTTCTCCCTTCAAGCTCCAGTCACCAGCTGCCCTCTGCTCTGGCCTGCAGCCCTTCTTATATGAGCCTGCTGGGCTATGATTGGCTGCTCTTTACACCCCCTCTCTAATTGGCTGCCTTCTGCGCAGCCTTCCTAGGGCTCTATTAACCCCTTATGGGCCAGGGTGGGGCAGATGCCCCGTCACAGTGATGATAAGCTGCTTTCACTTACTCACTCTTTTTCTCATTCCCCCTTATATCCTTACTCTGCATGTTCTGCAATTCTTCCCAGTCTTCATCCCTTCTTTTCCCTCATCTCAACTGTGCCTTTAGGGATTTGGATGGAGGAAGAATGGATAAATGAAAACAACATCAGACAGGGATGGACGAGAAAAAAAACCAAACTGATGCCTACTTCACTGCTTCACTTGATACTCCAGCCCCATCTTTTCCACTGATTCCACTGTAAAAGATCTCTAAAAATCAGGCCTTATTTGAGGTTTCTTAGGTGAGACACCCAAAAATCACTAGGCAGTTCTCATTACATAAGCTTCTGTGTTTGAGATTTCCATCCCAGTTTTGTAGACCCAAAGGGTGCATGTAGTTTTGCGAAGTATTGGAGATAGTGAATTCTTTTTTTGACTGAATCACATATCCAAACCTTCTTACATATGTCTTTCAACAGTTATAATTAATGGGCACAGTAGTGGGGAATGTCTTTAATAAGAACCATTTCCCATGAATCACCATAAGGAGCTCTTTAGATACATCTCTAAGTTCCTATTCTAGGTAAAAGGAAATAAAGGTGTTACTTTAATTCAGGTACTGCTTTTGTAGTGGCTCCTGGGTAAACAATGGCTTTTTAATGGTGATCGCTGCATAGACATGGCATAATTAGTAAGAACTTGGGTCAGAGAAATAGCTTTTCCGTATTTTGTATTTATTTTGAGTGGCAAATTGTTGTATTTATCAGTACCTTAAAAACAATCAGTGAAGACTTATGCTTCTAACAAGGTTTGTGATAAAAGAAAATACTTTTTATATGGCTGTCATAAAGGGTGTCACTCTGTCAGCAAAGGTTTCTTTGCTACAAGGATATAGCTAGTTCAGAGATGGCAAGACACTAAATAAGGTTTACTTGCCAATTATTGATCTTCAAATGAAGTACTGGTAAATACATAACACTGGTGTATATTTAACTTCTCATCAATACTGTTTGGTATCATGAAAATAAAGTATTATTGATGTCTCAAAAGAGTCATAGCAAGAGCATGAGGAAAACTGCACTTTATTTATTTGCATTAGTGTCAGTTAGGACTGTGAAGCCAATGCAAAACAGAACTATTGCAAATTTGTTAGTAAAAGCTGGACCTTATTTTTTAAATAAATGGAGTAGTTTGCAACTAAGTGGATGGTTAACAAAATAATATATTCCAGTCACTTACAAGCTTAAACCTATATCAGCACATTCTATGTGTACATTCTCAACTGCTATGTTTCTAATGTTCTGAACGCTCATTGTAAGAAGAAAGTTTTAAATTGACTCTCAAAATAATTGACATTTTGACACAAACAATATAGAATCTATGAAGTAGATATATAGATCTCAAAATGGCAAAAAAGCCTTTATGTGCTTTTAATATATTATTGTGATTTTGCAAGCATAAGGTACAAGAAAAGTAATTAAAATTCAGTATCCACTGCTATCAGTTATACAATAGCAGTGGTTTACAGACTGCAATACCAGATGCTGTGACTGAAACTTAATCTTCTGGCCAATTATGGTTTGGTATAGTGAGATCATTGAGAGCCCAACAATTACATCAGATTGCATTTTATTAGTCAGTATAGTATGTTTCAGGTAGCATTATTGTCACTTCTGAAAAAGGCTGGCTGTAATAGCCAAGTCTATTACTAAAAATACCTTGGGCAAGTTGCTTGAGGCTAGATTTTCAAAAGTATTTAGATGCCTAATGATCTCTATAGACACCTACAGCAATTTCCAAAAGTGCCTAAAAACCTAATTCCACTTGAAATGAATGGGAATTGGGTGCTTAAAATCCAACTATCTGCCTCTTTAGGCACCTAAATACTTAAAAATCTGTCCCTTGGTCTTTCTGAGATTTTTTTTCAAAGATATTTAGGTGACTGAATAAGTAGCTTGATGTCTCATGGGAGTTTTAAAAGTGCCTAAGCAGATTAGGCACCTATATCCCATTGAAACCATGTATTGAATTCAATGAGAGTTAGGTGCTTAACCTGCTTAGGCACCTAATGGGATTTTCAAAAATGCATCTTCAACTGTATAAATACTCTGAACTCCATCTGTCTGTGCTTTAGTTCCCCATCTATAAAATAGAGATAATTGCATTTCCCTATCTCATGGGGCATTGTGAAGACAAATATATTAAACTGTGAGGCATCAGATACTACAGCAATGGGGATGATAGTAAGTACAATAGATAGCCAAGACATTTATTTTCAAAATGGGATACGTTCATCCTTTGACAATATTCTGTTCCATTAACTTTATTCCAGCTCTACCTAATACTTTGATAGGTAACGATGTACTACTGACAGTTATTTGCAGCACTGGTTTTTTTTCATTTCTCCAAAGACAGGGGGGAAAAATCACTGAGTAAGGTTAGTGTTCATGAAAGTGAGTCAGTGTTAGCACAGGCCATGCAAGTATCGTGTGAACCCTTCCACCAAGCTTTGCCGATGCACCTTAATATTGATCTACAGCAGCCTTCCTGTTCCTTTCATAGGTCTCAGCTGCAAATTATGCTGAGTTTTGCCAAATTGTAGTTGTTGTGGGTATGTATGGGTTGGAGGGAGAGTGTACTGTGGTCAGATCACAAATAGGATGTGACTACTACACTGTTGAAACTGGCATCCTGACTAGCTTAGAAACAAGCTTTTTTGTGTAGTTTCTATTAAACAGGAGCCTTAAAATTGCACCTGCCCTCCTGGGTGAATTCCTCTGAAACAATAATGTTCCTGTCAAATAGAATGGAAAAAAGACTAAACCCTTCCTACAAGCCAGGAGGAATAAAATGTGGAAGCAGGTCTGAATGTGCTCTCTCCTGACATCTAGTGACACACTGGGCGAAATTAATTAATGAGCAGGCCACGTTTGCATAAACACACCTATTCTCCCTAGGAGCACAACAGATCATATAATCGTAGCACTGGAAGAGACCTCAAGAGGTCATCTAGTCCTGTCCCCTGCACTCATAGCAAGACTAAGTATTATCTAGACCATCCCTGACAGGTGTTAAAAATCTCCAATGATGGAGATTCCACAACCTCCATAGGCAATTTATTCCAGGACTTAACCACCCCGACAGGAAGTTTTCCTAATGTCCAACCTAAACTGCCTTTGCTGCAATTTAAGCCAGTTGTTTCCTGTCCTATCCTCAGAGGTTAAGGAAAACATTTTTTATCCCTCCTCATTGTAACAACCTTTTATGTACTTAAAAACTGCTATCATGTCCCCGCTCAGTCTCCCAACTAAACAAACCCAATTTTTTCAACCTTCCCTCATAGGTCATGTTTTCTAGACCTTTAATCATTTTTGTTGCTCTTCTCTGGACTTACTCCAATTTTCCCACATCTTTCCTGAAATGTGGTGCCCAGAATTAGACACAATACTCCAGTTGAGGCCTAACCAGCATGTAGTAGAGCAGAAGAATTACTTCTTGTGCCTGGCTTAGAACACTCCTGCTAATATATAACAAAATGATGTTTGCTTTTTGGAACAGTTGACTCATACAGTTGACTCATAGTTATACTGTTGACTCATATTTAGCTTGCGATCCACTTTGACCCACAGATCCCTTTCTGCAGTGCTCCTTCCTAGGCAGTCATTGTCCATTTTGTATATGTGCGACTGATTGTTCCTTCCTAAGTGGAGTACTTTGCATTTGTCCTTACTGAATTTCATCCTATTTATGTCAGACTATTTCTCCAGTTTGTCCAGATCATTTTGAATTTTAGTCCTATCCTCCAAAGCACTTTCAATCCCTCCCAGCTTGGTATCCTCCACAAATTTTATAAGTATACTCTCTAAGCCATTATCTAAATCATTGATGAAGATATTGAACAGAACAGAACCTGAACTGATCCCTATGGGAACCCACTCGATATGCCCTTCCAGCTTGACTGTGAACCACTAATAATTACTGGATGGAGTAGATGAACCTGCTTTGCCAAAATGATCAATGTTGGCTGGTTCTGGGTTACAAATCACTCCAGTATTTGAATGCAGAGGTGAGGAAATTTTGTGATCTTTATTGTATGAGTAAAGGGCAGCAGAACGCCTGATTGAGGGGGGCACCCTAACCTGAGGCTCACGTACAGGTAGTAGGAATGCCAAACTCCAGTGAAGAGATTATTTCTATGTACTGGTGTGACTGGTGCTGAAAGAGTCCTAGATACTATTTCACCTGTCCCTTTCCAGTGTTTAATGCCAGAACTGATTAGACTCAGTTGAGAGTTCTTGTTTCTGGTTGATGACTCCTAAGGCTGACATCACTGCTTAACTAAGTCTTGGACTTGTGTGGGAACAGTGAACCCAGAGACTGCACTTGCAGTGAGGTTCCCCATTACTTGTTGAAATCACTGAGAGCTAGGTTAAGGGGTGGAACCTCAGAATGTGGTGTAGTGGGAACACCAAGCAGTGACAGCAAAGAGACTGGCCAGAGGTGGCCAACGGTAACCAGCAACAGCAGAGAGGGATGGCCAGTGACAGCAGATACTGACAGTAGAGAACCAGTGGCCAGCAGCGGTATAGAGACAGTGGCCAGTGACAGCAAAGTGCAGCAGCAGAGAGACAGCGGCAGCTGCGAACCAGTTACAGAGGCAGCAGAGGCATTGCTTGATGTCTGCTGAGTGGGAGCTGAACCCCTCTGAATGCACCCCTGAACTCTGGGTCTTTACTAACCAAGGGTGCCAACTATGAATGGTGTGCAGTGGAGGGAGAGGGGAGTGATATGTTGAAAGGACATTAATTTGTCAGACTTTCATATAGCAAGAAGGGAAACTAAGGCAAAAGAGACTGCCCAACACATTGTGGGGTTGGGTTTTTGGTCTCCTGCTTTTTGAATGTGGTTGTGGTATTTTCCCAAATGTAATGCTGGGTTCCCTTTCCCTTGTATTAAAAGTTCTTTTGTTATACACAGACTCAGTGCTTGCAAGTGGGGAAATATTGCCTCTTCGAGGTAGTCAGGGGTCTTGTTAATTTTCCCCAGATTACAGGGTGAGTTTTAAGCCTGTTCTGTTTTGTATCGTTAAGAGGAGCTCCTAGATATTGAACTCAGCCCTTGTTGCTGCCATCTCCCCCTGGCAGAAGAGTTACATAAGAGTTTTCTTGTGGAAAATTTCAATTCTGAATAAAGGGCATTTTTCACAGGAACATCATTCCAATTAAAAATTAAACCAACTCTAGTTTTGACTTTTTGTTTGGAAATAATGTTTTACTACAGGTTTTAGCTGGCTCTATTTAAAAAGGGGAGAGGGGCAAAAAGCACTCAAAAATGAAACAAAAGAGAAAAGATTCCATTTCAGGCTGACTTGAAACTATTTGGTTTATTCTGATTTTTCAGTTTGGACACTCAACCAAAAAAATCACTAATTTGCTCAGCTCTGCTCATGCCCAATATCAGATCTCAGAGCCAAAGGGAGAAAGTCATCTTAGAAACATGGTTCACAGAATTCAGGACAACCACATTTAATAGAAAAGCACTGCTGCAATTCTTTTAATGATGATATTGCTCATACCAAACACATCTTCAACAATCCATTAGATCTAGTTTACTTAAATGTGATATGGAATCAAACTTTTTCCACATTAGTAAATTCATAATTTATGATTTCTAAAACTGTTAATTTTAATCTATTCTATGCGAGAAATATACCAATCACTGACAAAAGGAAGCAAAACTCCTACTGACATCACTGTAAGGGTTGTTTCTTCTTATAGTAGCAATAGTATGTGAAACAACAGTAGTGAGTACAGATGGTCTAAGTCAGGGATTCTAAAACTGGAGGTCAGGACCCTTCAGGGGATCGTGAGGTTATTACATTGGGGGTTGTGAGCTGTCAGCCTCCACCCCGAATCCTGCTTTGTCTCCAGCATTTATAATGGTGTTAAATATATAAAAAAGTGTTTTTAATGTATAAGGAGGTCGCACTCTTAGAGGCTTGCTATGTGAAAGGGGTCACCAGTACAAAAGTCTGAGAACTAATGATTTAAGTTTTGGGAGGCAAAAATACGTTAAGGAAAAAAAAGAAACCCTTAGTTCCGGTTTGCTCCACAATGTTCAGAAAATAATTGTTTGTGATGTAACTAAGGGCTTGTCTTCACTACTGCACTAAATCAGTGCCACTGCCATCGATGAAGTGGTGGCGATTTAGTGAGTCTGGTGAAGACGCTCTAAGTTGATGGGGGAACACTCTCCTGTCAATGAGTGACGGAGGCTGTCTCCCATCAACATTGCACAGTGTAGACATTGATTTAAGTCAATGCCTAGAAGAAATTGTTTGGGTAGCTGATACCCAGTTAAGCACAAGCAAATCTTCCCTTTGCTGGATGCAGGGGGGTAACAAGTCACTGTCAGTTCTGGGCACTCCAAAGAGCATTGCAGCAGGCATAAGCGCCAACTCAAAGGGAAAAAAATAGTGGTTACTCACCACCCACTGGCAGCCCTGCTGATCAAGTCCTCTCCCTCCCAGCCAGCACCTCCCATCCCCCGCAATCAGCTGTTCAGCAGCATGCAGGAGGTACTTGGGGAGGACGAGGAGGAGTGAGGACAGGGCATGCTCAGGGAAGGAGGCAGAGTAGGGACAGGAAGAGGTGGGGTGGGGGGTGGAGCAAGGACAGGAAGAGGTTGGCTGAGGTGGGGCCTTGGGGGAAGGGATGGAGTGGGGATGGGGCCTGGAGTGGAGCAGGGGTCAAGCACCCCCCCAGCAAATGACAAAGTAGGTGCTTGTGCCAGGATGGATGTTGGGTATGGAACTGCAGATTGAGGCTAATGCTGGGCTGGGAGCTATCTAAGAACCCTGGAGTAGGTCTGGGACTGGCTGCTCTCCTTTATCTGCCTCAGCACTGCTCCAAAAATCCATGAAGTTGCCTCCACAGTTTTTAGCAGTACTGCTACCCCAACCCCAGCACTGAGAACTCTGCTGGATGAGGAAGTGACCATAGAAAGTTTACTAATATCTCATCTTGCAAATATTAAATATACCTACCAATCTGCCAGTGTTGGCAAGTTTGTAAGAATGACCATTTGACTACACATATGCGGCCCACAATACGTTACATAGGCCATGGGGGCAAGGTGGCAAGGCAGCAGCAGTCCAGACCCCAACCCTGGACCCCCACTGCAGGTGGCTGGCTGCCTGCCCTGAACCCTGGAGCTCGCGGGGCCAGCTGGCTGGCCTGGACCCTGGAGCTCGAGGGGCCAGCCAAGAGCCCCAGAGTTCACAGGACCAGCCAGGATCTCAGGAGCTCACGGGGCTGGCTGGGAGCTCTGATGCCAACTGCCCTGATGCTAGACCCCCACCACATGAGGCTGCTTGTGGGACCAAGTGGCTGCCCCGGACCCTGTGGGGCTAGCTGGCAGCTCTGAATCCCAAACCCTGCAAGGCGGGCTGGTTGCCCCAGATCCTGGAACTCACGGGGCCAGGCGGCTGCCCTGGACCCCAACCTTGGAGCTCGCAGGGCTGGCCGGCTGCCGCAGACCTTGGAGCTTGTAGGGCCAGGTGGCTGCCCCAGAGCCCATGGGGCTGGCCAGAAGCCCCTGATACTGGACTCCTGCCATGCGGGGTGGGCCTGTAGCCCTGACCTCTCCACACCAAGCAGCCAGGAGCCTGGCGGACCCCAACACGTGGGCCAGTCTTTAGCACGCAGCTGAACTGAGCCGCAGCTGTGTGCCAATTGGGCTGTATGCCGGCCATGGGCCAAGGGTTGAGAACTACTGTACTACACAGTTAATTTCAAAATACATGTTTTGCGAGTAACTTTTTAGTATTTCAGTGAAATAGGATGAAAATGATGAATCAGAAACTTTTTGTTTAGTATAAATATTTTCATTAGCAAACACCAAGCTTCTTTCCATGAACCAAAAATATGAATGAAAATGCAAGTTTTTTGAAGAATAAGTGATATTCTGTATACAAAAGATGAATGAACTTACTGGCTATTCCATCGATTGCTCTATTTGCCAGAAGTCAATTCTTCATACATAAAACAAAGATATATTCCAAGTTCATTAGATATTTACATCTCTCAGGAATTTTTTTTTAATAGGAAAAACAACAACTTCTTCTATATCTTCTAAAAAACTGAAGCAAGGAATTCAAATACATTAGTAATGATCCCCAAAAAAGAGAGCAATGTGAAATTTTCTAGAGACCTGACAGAATTGTATATTTCAAGAAGATTTTTTTTTACCCATGATGCACTATGTTTGACAGAAAGCTATATTGCACAGCATAATATGTCAGCCAAAAAGAAATGGATAATTTAAACTGAATTTAAAAAAAACCCCTTTCTGCTAACAAAGAAACTTGAATCAAACCTTTATCTTCTACTCTTTTATGTAGCCACTAGTGGGGTAGACACACAATGGTTTGGAGATTCATTTGTTGGCAGAATTTTAGCACTGACAAATGCCAATGGTTGAATTGTAAAGCATTGAAGCATTTTGTCATCTTTTTCAGTAGATCAGTTTAATTTATATTTTCTCTTGTGGGTCAGTATTAAATTAAATGTATTTAAATTAAGACAAAGCCCAGTTTTAATATGCTCTACAGAGCTGATACAAGTTATGATTTTATAAATTTACCGGCGAGAAGCTAGAAGTGACTAGCAATAGGATATATTCCCTCTAATCTCTAAGTCATTGTTTCAACTCTGGTTTTGGCTTGTAGCAATCAAAAGTTGTCACCATCTGATGGACTATTAAGTGGTGCACGGTACTGTGACATAAGTTGATTTCTAAAGTCACTTCTCAGTGGACAGGTATCCACAAAGAAAAACAGAAGTTTCAGCAGGGGTCACTGAATTTAGCCCAGGGGAAGAAAAAAACAAAAAAACAAAAACAAACTCCTCAAAGATAGCAGAGGTATTAAATCTAGATGTGTCAATAGGGGGTAGGCAGATAACTCTGCTTTTTAACTCACACTGAGGTAACAACAATATAAGCAGAACTTCAGAAATTGGAAAGGGGGGTAAAAAGGGCAGTTTAAAATGCAACTATTAAGAAACAAATTATAGAAAAGAATTTGGGAAAGATTAGAATGTTTTGAAGATTGGAGCAGGAAAGCATCTGGATGCACAGCCTTCTGCACCTGTGTTCATACAAAAAATGTTTAAGGGAGTTTTAATTTCTCTTTCTCTGTGTAAAATGGGACAGTCCACTGACCATCAGAGCCTAGCTTTAGGGGAAGATGCATTATGCTGAAGAAATGTGGTCTTCTTACACTATTTATTGAGACATGTATAAAGGAGTTTGAGTTATTTAGGAAAGGAAATTTGGCAAGATGAACATATTTCTGGCAGGTATTTTATATTATAATGGGATTAATTATATTTTATTTTACTTTTTTGGCATATATCCTATGGCTGAGGTTTCCAAGCTGCCTAGGGGATTTGTTGAAAGAACTCAGACACATGGATCTAACATATGTACACATACATTATGTAATTCTCCTGTTGAAGCTGCTCCACTTCAGATAAATTGATAGGAATTAGAACAGGAATACTGGACCCTGTGTCTCTCACCTGCTGAGTGCCCTAATCATCAGATTACAAAGTCATTCTCTCTCTCTCTTTCTTTCTCTCTCTCTCTCTCAAGTGAAATAGCTGTAAAAGGAGAGACTCAATGAGAATGAGCCCCACATCAGAATATTCCATAGCCCCATGCATAGGTCACTATCCTGAGAGGTGGGAGACCTCTGTTCATATACGTTCTTTCCATTACACAGAAGGGGAATTAAACCTTGATCTCCATTTTCCAGGCGAATGCTCTAATCAGTGGACTTAAAGTTATAAGGGGGGTGGATTGCCACTATCACATCACCTCTTCCACCATTTCTTGCAAGAAGGGCTTAGGTGCCTAAGCTGCCTGACTCTATGAGTGTGGTTCCCAGTCGCCACCTTGCAGCACAGAGCTAGCTGGTTAACTCCAGAGAGGATAGGAGTTTAGGACATACCCTTCTCATCAGCATCTCCCATTGAGTAGCTTAGGCAGCTCCCCATCTAGAGTGCTGGCTATTCTGGATCCCATTGTCAGGCACCTATCTCCCACCTTCCCCCCGACATCATTAATAGTATATGGAGCCTAGGCACTTAACTCAGGATTTGTGGATTCATGTGATATTCAAGGCACCTCAAAGTTAGGTGCTGCAATACCTAAGTCCCTTTATGGATCCAGGCCTTAAAAAACTAATTTTCTACTGGTACTCTAATTTTAGCTTGGAGTAAAACCTATAAAAGTCTCATTCACTTAAAGAAAAGCAGTGTGTGTGTGTGTGTCTTTGATGCTCTACCTTTCCAAATTTTTAAGAAAGCACATCAAGAAGTCAGCAAACACCACATGCCCCAGGTTAACATGTCATAGGTATTAATCTGCCTGAAATAAAAACTGGTTTTATTAAACTTTGGTTTTAGAACTTCAGGCAGCTCCATTACAATCAGAAGCTGGTGGACCCAGAGCTAGAATCTACACAGCTGAGAGGAAACGGTGAGATACTTCAGAAGTTCACTGGACAAAGGATATTTAAGGCACAGGCTTGTGTTTGGGTAAGTGCAAGGGAGTGAGCCAGAGCTCTTCCACTTCTCTGACTCTGCCCTTTTATGATGGTTATAATTGCTGGCCAAGGACAGAGGTCTGTCATTTGAAGGAAAACAAGAACTGCAATTATGGACTGTTTCTAGTATGTACATGGTGTGTTTATGTGCAGGGACCTTTTTGAACACTTCTTTTACACCTGCTGCAAATATGTATGCCATGATATGGTCCATGGTCGAGATAATGTATATATTTGGAAATGCACTAAAAATTATGCAGCTCACACATTTATTATTCAGGGCCTAGTCCTGCAAACATTTTTAAATGCTGACTCAATGGAACTATTCCCGGAAGCAAAGTTATTCACGCATGCAATTATTTACAGGAGCTTTTATTTTGTTCCGTAAAAAATGGATGAATTCATAATGCTGGAATGAAGACTGGTAAAACTCCTGACTTCAGCGGGAGCAGGAAGGGCAAAGTAGAGTGGATCCTCAGTCTGACAGCAAAAGCCATAATGAGATCCAATAGTTAGAAGCTGAAGCTAGACATTCAGACTAGAACTAAGGCGCAATTTTTTAACAGTGAGGATAATTAATCATTGGAACAACTTAACTAGTGTAAGCAGGGTCTGAATGAGCATTCCCCTGACAGCTGGGGAGGGAAAAAGGCTGCAGGACTCGACTGTATTTACATGAATGCACCCACTCTGCCTAGGTATCCAGCAGACAGACCTGTGTTACCAAAGTGATCAGCTTTGGCTGGTGTTGGGTTACAAATCACCTTAGTACTGAATGCAGAGGTAATGAAATGTTGTTATTCTTATTGTATGAAGAAAAGGCAGAGGAACTGTAGTTAGCCTGTCCTGATCAAGGGGATTACTCTCAATGGAAATAAATTCCCTAAGTTGGGGCTCAGACGCCAGATACCTCTGAAGGGAAGAGGGGGTGAGGACAGGTGTCCCTGCAGGGAGGAGTGGGTGCTACCTGAGAGTCCTAGGTGTGTTTTAACCTGCCCATCCCCACTGTTCAAAGATAGAGCTAATAAAGGCTCTATTAGGAGCCTATTTTTGTTAAGTGATCACTAGAGCTGAAATCACTTGTTGTGGGACAGCATTTCTGCCCAGCCTGCTTCAGCAATGAAGTTTCCCCACTAAGAACTGACAATCACTAAGGTTATGTCTTTACTACCAAAGTTAAAGCTCTCTCAGTGCTATAAAAAACCCTCTCACACGAGGAGGAACTGTCAGCACTGACACTTGCATTGCTAAGAGAGGGTGTGTGTTTTTTCACACCCCTGAGCAAGAAAGTTTCAGCGCTGTAAAGTGCCAGTGTAGACAAGGCCTGAGAGCTGAAAATCACTAACAGCTGGGTGGAACCTCAAGAGACTAATCCAAAGAATTCATCGACTATGGCATTTGGATTAGGTAATCAGAGACTGGATATAGATAAAGGGCTGTATGGTGGTGATTCACCATTAATATGAAAGGGATACCAGAATGCTGGAATTAAGAATATCACAATCCTGATGTGGCAGTGGCATAAATAGAATTTTATCTTATAGGATTTCAGGAAGGCGGTATCATTCCTAAATGTTGTAAGATTGTCCTAAACATGTTAAAAATGTGACAGGTAATATTAAAATTATTTAGAAATGAGACAATATTGAATAAAGGGCACGCTAATAGAGCGTGCTGATACATGGCCTGAACAGGAAGCTGAGATCTTGCAACTTCATGTTCACCAAGAATCGGTGGAGGGAGGTGTGGGTTGCACTGTCCTGTTACCAGTTACATATGAAAATGGGAAGGATGCTATGTATATAAATTGGCAACCTGAAAAAACTGAGAAGGGAAATAAATGTGTGTGTTGGGGAGTGGACACTATCAAGATTGAGCAATTATATATTGCTCTTTACTTATCACAAGTTTGAAACCAAGAGATGCAGCATTACATCTAGTAACAGTAGCTATGGGATGAGATAGCTTTGGAATGGCCCTCAGAGGAAGAAGGGAGGTGCTAGCAGGATACTAAGAGCAGCTGGTGCACTGTGTGGATGAGGGATATCCTTAATAAATCAGGGTGATATGCATGACTTACAGAAGTAATAGAACAAATTATAGTGTCAGGGATAAAAAAATGGAATACTGCATCCAGCTGTTGAAGCTCAGGATGGATTGCTCAAGGAAGATTTGCTAATAGTAGTAAATATGCATGGCATTGCTTTAGAATTGCTGAAAACATAGGGAAAGATTAATAAATGTATTATGAACATAAGAATGGCCATAGGGACAGTGGGACAGTCCAATGGTTCATCTAGACTAGTATCCTGTCTTCCAACAGTAGCTGAGGCCAGACACTTTAAGGGAAAAGAACAGAACAGAGCAATTATCAAATAATCCATCCCCTGTCGCCAGGTCCCAGTTTCTGGCTGTCAGAAGTTTAGGGGCATTCAGAGTATGAGGTTGCATCCTTGACCATCTTGGCTAAAAGTCATTGGTGGACCTATCCATCATGCTGAACAGCACTGGTTTCAGTACAAATCCTTGGAAAACCTCTATATTTACCTCTCTCCACTGTGAAAACTGAGCATTTGTTCCTACCCATTGTTTCCTATCTTATCAGGTTACTGATCCATGAAAAGAAATGTGCTCTTATCCCATGACTGCTTACTTTGTTTAAAAGCCTTTAGTGAGAGACCTTGTCGATGGATTCTGAAAGGTCAAAGACACTATGTGAACTGGATCATCCTTATCCAGATGTTTGTTGACCTTCTCAAGAATTCTAATAGATTGGTGAGGCATGATTTCCCTTTAAAAAAGTAGTGTTGACTCTTCTCTAACATATTGTGTTCATCTATGTGTCTGATAATTCTGTTCTTTACTATAGTTCCAACCAATTTGCCTGGTACTGAATTAAGATTTACTGGCTTGTAATTGTCAAAATTGCTTCTGGAGACTTTTTTAAAATTGGTATTTTATTAGTTATCCTCCTGTCATTTGGTAGAGAGGCTCATTTAAGTTATAGGGTACATACCACAGTTAGTAGCTCTGAAATTTCATATTTGAGTTCCTTCAGAGCTTTGGGGTGAATACCATTCAGTCCTGGTGACCTATTACTGTTTAATTTATCAATCTGTTCAAAAACCTACTCTATTGATATCTCAGTCTGGCATAATTCTCAGATTTGTCACCTAAAAAGTATGGCTCAGAGCTGGGAATCTCCCTCAGATCCTCTGCAGCAAAGATGGAGTCAAAGAATTCATTTAGGTTCTCTGCAATGACCTATGTTCCTTGAGTGATCCTTTAGCATCCCAACTGTCCAGTGTCCTCACTGATTGCTTGGCAGGCTTCCTGCTTGTGATGTATTTAAAAAAAATGTTTTTAATTTTTGTGACTTTTGCTATTTTCTCTTCACATTCTTTTTGGCCTGCCTAATTATATTTTTACACTTTGCTTGCCAGAGTTTATGTTCCTTTCTATTTTTCCCAGTAGGATTTGACTCTCAATTTTTAAAATATTTCTGTTTTGTCCCTAACTGCCTCTTTTACTCTGTTGTTTACCCATGGTGGCATTTTCTGTTTTTGTTTTTTTAACTTGGGGTACACATATCATTTGAGACTCTATTATGGTGGTTTTAAAAAAATTCCATGCTCCCTGAAGGCACTTCAGCCTGGTACTTGTTCCTTTGAATTTCCTTTAAATAGCCCCCTCATTTTTTTTGTAGTTCCTCTTTTTGAAGTTGAATGCTACTGTGGTGAGTTTCTTTGATATTTCCTTCCCTCCCCACCTTGACCACCACAAGGATGTTAAATGAAATTACAATTATGGTCTCATTATGAAGCAGTTCAGCTATATTCACCTCTTTGACCAGATTCTGTGCATCACTTAGGACTTAATCAAGAATTGCCTCTCCCATTGTGGGTTCCAGGACTAGCTATTCAAGAAGCTATCATTAATGGTGTCTAGACATTTTATCTCTGATCCCATCCTGAGATGACCTATTCCCAGTCAATATGGGATAGCTGAAATCCCCTATTATTACGGGTTTTTTTGTTTTGCAGTCCCTCTAATCTCCCGGAGCATTTCACAATCATTGTCATCGTGTTGGTCAAGTAGTAGGTAGTATAGTTCTACTGCTCACTCATTATTCAAGCATGGAATTTTTATCGATAGAGTCTATGATACTGTTTGATTCATGTAAGATTTACTGTATTTGACTATATGCTTTCTTTCACATATAGTGTCACTCCCCCACCAGTGCGACCTACTTTTTTATTCCTATATATTTTGTACCGTGTCTCACTGATTATCATCCTTCCACCAAGTTTCTATGATGCCTATTATATCAATATTCTCTTTTAATACCAGGCACTCAAGTTCACCAGTCTTAGTATTTAGACTTCTTGCATTTCTATACAAGTACTTATTAAAATGTGTCAATATTTAGCTGTCTGCTTCTCCACACCCGTAGGCTTTTCCCCAGCCCTCAATTTATGTCCTTTTTAATTTTACATGCTGAAAATCTGGTTCCATTTTGGTTTAGGTGGAGCCCATCCCTCCTGTATAGGCTCCTCCTTCCCCAAAACATTTCCCAATTCCTAATAAACCGAAATCCCTCCTCCAAATCCCTCATCGCATCCACACATTAAGACGCTTCAGTTCTGTCTGTCTAACTGGCCCTGTATAAGGAACTGGAAGCATTTCAGAGCGTGCTTCCATGGAGGTCCTGGACATTAATCTCTTACCTAGTGGCCTAAATTTGGCCTCCAGGATCTCTCGCAAGCACAGAGTCTGAATATAGAAAAGAAACTTTTAATGAAAGGAGGGAAGTCACCTGGAATTGATTAGGGAAAACATCAAAAGCAGGTTTCAACCTTGAGGAAAACACCCACTCCAGAGTATGCTGGGCAGTGTCTTTTGCCTCAGGTTCTTGAGTTCTACAACCAGAAGTTCTTTCAGCGTGCCCCTCTCTGCTCCCTCACCACACTGCACTCACATTGGTGGTTCTTTATCAGTGAAGACCCAGAGTTCAGCAGTAAATCTATATGAGTTCACCTGCCACCTTTTAGGCTGGGAGAAAGCACCTTACTTGCTCTGCCATCTGAGCACTTGCTCTGGCATTGCCACCCTGCCAGCCAGCTACTGGTGTACTCTACTGGTTGCCCTGCCAGCTGCTTGCTGCTCACCTGGCCATTCCTCCAGCCACCATTCCACGCTGCTGGCATCCCCACCAACCGCTGCGCTGCACATTGTCTTCTGTCGCCAGCTGTTTCTCTACTAGGGAATTCAGAGGATGTGTCCCTCAAGATAATATTCATGAACAAAACAGATCCCACAAATAATTAGCTACCTTTATATTATTTCAGCTGTTTTGTATTATACCATTTCAGAATCTGCTCCTTGCTTCAGTTAGGACTATATTAGGACTGGCTTTGTCCTCAATGTAGTAGGGCCGTTCCCAATCTGAATGGAGATGGTGGTTTCTGATTCTCAATCTTTTCACCATTACTTTGTCTCCTTTCCATTTTTATACTTTAACCCTTTGTTCAAATATCTGCTGGTCTGTGCACTAACTTTCTACTAAGTTAGTTATTATTTGATTTACCTTGATTACCCTATCAAGTAGATCCTGTTTCTCTTTCCCCATTTTAACTTCTTGCATTAGTTCAGAGGGCACTGAATATAATAGGCACACTGTCATTCTCATTTTTCTTCCTGTAATAGCCTTAAACTCCAGTACTTTTAGCTTCTGAGGCCCATATGGCCATCAGAAGCAAAATAATTATTTCATCCCAATCATTATCAGATTTCTTCACCAATTTCCTGAGCATTAGTTTTATTGTTCAATTTCTCCTTTCTACCTGCCAGAAGCCTGTGGATGATAATGGACATGAATCTTCTGTTGTATTCCATACAGCTGTAACATATTTTTCATCATTTTCCCAGTAAAGTGGGTTCCTTTATCTGAATGTAAGTATTCTGGAATTCCTTAACTACTAAAAATCTATTCCACCAGCATTTTGGTTCAAGGATGCCAGAACCGGGGGGACCATGGCCCCATTACTTTTAAAAGTGGAAGGCCTATCCTCTCTCAGTGGTGAAGGGGCAGAGTGGAGTAAGCAGTGGGTGGGGTCTTGGAGAAGAGGCAGAGTAGGGGTGGGAAAAAGCGAGGCAAGGGTGGGGCTTCGGGGTAAGAAACAGAATGGCCTTGGGCTTTGGGATGGAGTGGGGCAGAGCCTCAGGGAAGGGGCAGAGCATGGGCAGGGCCTTAGGGAAGGGGCAAAGTGGGGGAAGGGAAACAGTTTGGGCTCCAGTGTGCACCCCCCCCACACTTTTAGGGAGCTTCCAGCTATCTTGCCTTGCCTGAAGCCAGGTGTGTGTTTATTTATTCAATGGTATTGCTTAAATCATTAGCAAATGGACATTCCTTGTAGCAGTTTTGGGCAATGGTCCCACAAAGTCAATCTGCAACCTTTTTCCAAGGTCCCAGAATCCCTTGATGCACAAGTCCTAGACAATCCAGCTAAACATTGCAGTGGGGTATGAGGTGTATAAATACCAAGTTTATAAAGTCCAGTGATATATGCAAAATGTTTTACTGCCCCAATAATAACTAACATGTGGGCATCACAAGGGCTTTATTTTAACATGGATATGCAGGGACAAGTCATATGCTATAGGCCACCATTTTTCCTGCTATTTTTGAATTAAGACAGCTGCCAATACAGTGTCTGTAGCTGCTACCTCTAAACCAAAGGGAACAGAATAATTTGGCTGTGCTAATACTGAAGCAGAAGCTAAAGCTTCTTTTAACGTTTACATAGTGTACATGTGGTCTATGGTCCACTGTCAAGCTATTCTTTCTCTCAAGAGAACATAAAGATCCTGCTACAATAGAGGCATAATCAGGTATAAAATCATGGCAAAACCCTATCAGATCCAGAAGAGAATGCAATGCAGCCTCACTAGTAGGGAGAGGGTAAAACAACTCGTTGGGATCTGAAGTTCTACCCTGCCACACACACAAGTGTGAAACCTAAAAAGCCAACCAAATAGCTACATATCTGGTCCTTTCTAGGATTAACCTTTAAACCTCCCCACTTTAGGATTTCAAAGAACAATGACAATACTTTCAAATGGAGATCTCCAGTTTCAGTGAATAACATAAGGTCATCCACATTCTTCACCAAACATTCCAAAAGGGATAATCCCATAAAAGAATTGTTCATGCAAGCGAAGGATTGTGGAGTAGTAGTGGAATACCTGGGGCAAACATCTCCAGGTGTATTGCTACCCTCACAAGTGAATGTGAATTTGTTTTGATTATGGGGGTGCAAGACTGTAAAATAAGATTTCTGTGATTTTTTTTGCAGTTTCACCATAGTAGGGGTGCAATCACTGGGACAGATGGACAGATTCAGTGCTTGATAATCAGTAGTCAAATGCCATGACCCATTCGGTTTTCTGACTGGCCCGATAGGTTAATTATTAAGAGAAGAGCATGGTTGAAGAACTCTCTAGTCTCATAACAACTTAATTGTTTCATGTGTATATTGGATTGCTTCACAGGGATAGTGATATTTTGGTGGAGGAGGATCAGACCCTTCAATAACAATGAGTGCAACCATCTTTCCACAATCATGCTTGTGGGTTGCAAACACCATCTTATACTGTAATATCAACACCTCGGGGTTCTCTGAAGGTACCTTTGAAAGTAACAGAGTGCCTCCTGTTTTGCTGTATAAATAGACTGTCTATCAGGTATTACTACTGAAATATTGTCCACGCCAAAACGTCACAACTATTGATTAGCTACATCCACTACCATTCCCTCCTCCCTTAAAATATTGGGACCAATTATTGTTAGCTGAGTTGGGAGGGACATGACAGCCATGGGCGTCAAAGCACTCTAAAAAGTTAAAGCTCCCAATTTGTATGAAGGTTTAGACGAAAAAGCTTTTATGTTTTTCCATTAAATCCCTCTAAGTCTAAGGCATCATTACTTTTCAGGGGTGACGTTGCTGGATTTTCATAGTGTAAAAGAGAATCAGACGCCCAAGTACCTATTAATACTACACAATGAATATCTCCCATTCTGGCTTCCACCAGGGGATAGCCCCACTTATCATACTGCAGAGGAGCTACACAGCTAGGTTGGAGGGAGGGACATGATTCCTGATTCTGGCTAGTGGACTCAATAGGTGTGCCTGCCTGCTTTCCTTTTTTCTTTTCTTTAACTTTACTCTCTTCCAGTTATCTGAGGAGTTCATTGTATGTCTGCCACTGCTGCCGCACTTTCTCTCTGCCACAACCTTGTCCTCTATGTTGGAAATTATAAGGAGGTGGGTGACTATTTTGCTATCACCATATTCCTCCTTCAATTTTAAAAGTAACTTTCCCTAGTCCTGGAGTTTGAGATCGCAACATTTATAGGCTTCTTTTTATCATTCCCAAGGGCATTCCATGCTGCCTCAATCTTTTCTATGATTTCATCAAATTGTGAGCACTTATGATTATTAGCATTTGCACAATCATTTTAAGGGAGAGACACAGTTTACCAGCAATCTCTTAAAAGGTTTGTCATTCTGATTTGGATTGTACAGAATAAATGGCATATAACTATGAGGCATAAGATTTAGGATGCTCACCATCCTGTTGTTAGGCATTAGCCAGCATAGTATGCATATCGTATGCTTTCAGAGCTGCTTTCTAAAATGCATACTGGTATAATGGATAGAAGTTGTTATGGTCTTCTATGTCCTCAGATATCAGAAGGGTAGCCGTGTTAGTCTGGATCTGTAAAAGCAGCAAAGAATCCTGTGGCACCTTATAGACTAACAGACGTTTTGGAGCATGAGCTTTCATGGGTGGATACCTACTTCGTCAGATGCATGTAGTGGATTGTGGAGTAGTAGTGGAATACCTGGGGCAAACATCTCCAGGTGTATTGCTACCCTCACAGGTACACCTCCACAGGTATATATATGCAGGCAAGCTAGAGATAATGAGGTAGTTCAATCAGGGAGGATGAGGCCTGTTCTAGCAGTTGAGGTGTGAAAACCAAGGGAGGAGAAACTGGTTCTGTAATTGGCAAGCCATTCACAGTCTTTGTTTAATCCGGAGCTGATGGTGTCAAATTTGCAGATGAACTGAAGCTCAGCAGTTTCTCTTTGAAGTCTGGTCCTGAAGTTTTTTTGCTGCAGGATGGCCACCTTAAGGTCTGCTATAGTGTGGCCAGGGAGGTTAAAGTGTTCTCCTACAGGTTTTTGTATATTGCCATTCCTAATATCTGATTTGTGTCCGTTTATCCTTTTCCGTAGTGACTGTCCAGTTTGGCCGATGTACATAGCAGAGGGGCATTGCTGGCATATGATGGCGTATATTACATTGGTGGACGTGCAGGTGAATTAACCGGTGATGGTGTGGCTGATCTGGTTAGGTCTTGTGATGGTGTCGCTGGTATAGATATGTGGGCAGAGTTGGCATCGAGGTTTGTTGCATGGATTGGTTCCTGAGCTAGAGTTACTATGGTGCGGTGTGCAGTTGCTGGTGAGAATATGTTTCAGGTTAGCAGGTTGCCTGTGGGCGAGGACTGGCCTGCCACCCAAGGACTGTGAAAGTGTGGGATCATTGTCCAGGATGGGTTGTAGATCCCTGATGATGCGTTGGAGAGGTTTTAGCTGGGGACTGTATGTGATGGCCAGTGGAGTCCTGTTGGTTTCTTTCTTGGGTTTGTCTTGCAGTAGGAGGCTTCTGGGTACACGTCTGACTCTGTTGATCTGTTTCCTTATTTCCTCATGCGGGTATTGTGGTTTCGAGAATGCTTGGTGGAGATTTTGTAGGTGTTGGTCTCTGTCTGAGGGATTAGAGCAGATGCGGTTGTACCTCAGTGCTTGGCTGTAGACAATGGATCGTGTGATGTGCCCGGGATGGAAGCTGGAGGCATGAAGGTAGGCATAGCAGTCGCTAGGTTTTCGGTATAGGGTGGTGGTAATGTGACCATCACTTATTTGCACCATGGTGTCTAGGAAGTGGACCTTCCATGTAGATTGGTCCAGGCTGAGGTTGATGGTGGGGTGGAAGCTGTTGAAATCGTGGTGGAATTTTTCCAGAGACTCCTTCCCATGGGTCCAGATGATGAAGATGTCATCAATGTAGCATAGGTAGAGAAGGGGCGTGAGTGGACGAGAGCTGAGGAAGCGTTGTTCCAGGTTGGCCATAAAAATATTGGCATATTGTGGGGCCATGCGGGTGCCCATAGCTGTGCCACTGATCTGGAGATATATATCGTCATCAAATTTGAAATAGTTGTGTGTGAGGATAAAGGCACAGAGCTCAGCAGCCAGTTGTGCTGTAGCATCATCAGGGATACTGTTCCTGACAGCTTGTATTCCATCTGTGTGTGGGATGTTCTTGTAGAGAGCCTCTACATCCATGGTGGCTAGCATGGTGTTTTCTGGAAGGTCACCAATGCATTGTAGTTTCCTTAGGAAATCAGTGGTGTCACGGAGATAGCTGGGAGTACTGATGGCATGGGGTCTGAGTAGAGAGTCCACATATCCAGACAGTCCTTCAGCGAGAGTGCCAATGCCCGAGATGATGGGGTGTCCAGGATTTCCGGGTCTGTGGATCTTGGGTAGTAGATAGTACAACCCTGGTCGGGGCTCTAGGGGTATGCTGATTTCTTCTGGTGTTAGCGTAGGGAGTGTCCTGAGTAGATGTTGCAGTTTCTTAGTGTATTCCTCAGTGGGATCTGAGGGAAGTGGCCTGTAGAATTTGGTGTTGGAGAGTTGTCTGGCAGCCTCCTTTTGGTAGTCAGACCTGTTCATGATGACAACAGCACCTCCTTTATCAGCCTCTTTGATGATCATGTCAGGGTGGTTTCTCTAGCTTGCCTGCATATATATACCTGCCCCTGGAAATTTCCACTACATGCATCTGACGAAGTGTGTATTCACCCACGAAAGCTCATGCTCCAAAACGTCTGTTAGTCTATAAGGTGCCACAGGACTCTTTGCTGCTTTTACAGATCCAGACTAACACAGCTACCCCTCTGATACTTTCATAGGATAGGTTTTCCATTCCTCGGATCATCCTAATAGCCTGTCTCTGACCCTGTTCCACACACACACACAGGGAGAATGCTGAACAATGGAGTAAAGAGCTGCTGGGACAATCTGACAGCAGAATTTGCCCAACAATTTGAACTACTTTTACAATACTTTCTGGGTACCAAAACTACAGGAAAAAGATTTACCGTAATTAATATATTAAATCAGTTTTTACCTAGCAAGCAGAAGTTTATTTAAGGGAAAAAACAAAAGCAGATACACAACAGAATTAAACTCATGCTCAACCTGTTTTCACAAATATTTCAGAGAAATAGGAAACAACTGCAGTGTAAATCTTTGCACAGGAGAAACACAATGCCTACCCCTGGGAAAATCAATTCAACAGTAACCTATGAGAATCAGACTTCATTATTTTCTCTGTTATGTTATAAAGGAAAGATCACAGTTTATCAGAAGAAACTGGTTATTTTCTGCACCTGAAATTGGCAAAACATTAATGTGATGTGATGGGAAAATAGTGATAAACTATTTGATGAATTATAAGCGGTTTAGGACAAAATTGGATGGGAAATTAAATACCAAAAATCAGACTTTAAAGTGCTTCAAACCAAAGTATCTACATAACTATATGAGGAGGAAAACAGGGCAGCAATGATAAAAGCTGATTATTTGAATGATGTTGCACCCCATGTTTCAATATTTAAGCCCAATGCAATCTTGAAAGTGGCACAAGCAACAGACTAGAGATAGCATCAAACAAAACAATGCAATTTCTCCCATTCGCTGACCCCCATGAAGAGTAGGCATTTTTGCTTCTGCGGTTTCTGTCCGCAAATATAATTGAGTAGGGAGGCAAAATCTATTCACTTCCAAAACATAAATGAAAATACTAAAGGGGTGAGGGAAATTCATCTGTTGCAAAGTGATTCAGTTGATTAAAATAGAACAATCTGTTGCTGCCCACATAAAACAGAATATTTTCCCTTTGCCACTGAGACAATCAGCATTGCAGTTTATTTTCATTAGAAAATAAGCCAAAGGAAGCAACTTTTATGTGGAAAATGCACACATTTAACATGGATCATATTATTTATAGCCCATAGTACGATCATCTTACTCATGTGGATAGGGTTGAAATCAATATGATTAGATGTGTCTGGAAGGCAAGCAGGAGGAGGTACCACAGAAAAGACTGTTTCTTAAAGTCACACTGATTCCTATCCTGTTTCTGTAGAAGCTCAACTATGTGCTGCTATAACAAGCTTCAAAGCCATCCAACCTGCACTTTCACCAGCATTCATACAGGTAGGGACACACCCAGCTGCTGCAAGGTAGGTTGCAAGCTTCCAATCCAGCCCTCAGGCAAAACTATCTTTGTGTTCAAAGAGAACTACAGGACTGGTGCCATATCCAGTTATCGGTTTTAGAATCCAAGAATAGTTTTAATTTTCTTTAACAGAATTTTAGTTCTTCCTTAAAATAGAAATTAAATTAAAACAGCCTAATTGTGCTGCCATTTATACATTTTAATGAGGTATAACTTCATTATTTTATTATAACTATTATAATAATTGTTATAATAAATCCTTTTAATGACAGGCAAAATTTTCTTCCCCTTGTATCTCTGTCATCTCCTTTACTTTTTTGAAAAGCAAAGAAAGTAAGGTCATTTTTTAAAAATACTTTTGATTGTGCCATATTATTGTAGAAATAAACTGAATTGTATGTATAAACATTTCTGTGTTTTTATTCTAAATAGTGGGATAGACTCTGCCTGCATAACATTCTTGCTATGTTAATTCAATTGCTGTTGAATTTGCCCACTCCTTTTTTATTAGCATGATTTTTCAGTCAGTATTTTCCTTAGCTTCATGCATTCACTGCATATACCACTTCCTCTTGCTTCCCCTATATCTATAGTATCATTCAACTCTTGTTATTGTTTTATTTCTTTAGAGATTACACTTAACTCCTCCATTCAACCAAAGCCCACTGAAGGTAATGGACTACTGTTAGCTTTGAATCAGGCCCTATAGCCTATGCTATACTGAGTTTCTGCATATTTTCATCATTCTTTTTTCCCCAATCAACTTGATTTCGCCTGACTTTATGGTTAACTCTCTTATATTGCATGATTTTCTATCAGATCTGTAGAGTGCAGTTCACCTATAGTGTTCCATATTTTAACGAGAACTTAGAAACATTTAAGGGAATGCACCTTTTTTCCACTCCTACGAAGACTAATCTTTAAGAACTGAGAGGTGCACACAAAACTGAGACCAGATGAGCTGTCTGGAAGGTCTTCCTTTCCATTGATTTGCAAAATAAGGGCTTCAGTGCAGACTCTCGTGTCATCATTAATTACATGGATTTCTATCAAAAGCTAACAGGGATAGCCCCTTCATTCTGTGTGGTCAGATTCATATACAATAGGAATCTGGTCATCAATAATCTGAAAGTGTTTTCAATTAACACCTTCACAACTGAGTAAAAATATTACAAAATAATGAAAGGAGAGGGTTTATCGTACCTGCAAGGCACTAGTAATCCAAATTTGCATGCTTGTAGTTCAGAAGAAGATTCTTGATATTGACATCCCCTGCCAAGAAAGTTCAAGCCTTACATTGTGAGAAGATGACAGGACTGAATAAATGAAACATCAAGGGACCAGTACTACATGGCAAATAGGCACAGCTAAGAGGTCATTTGGAAAGAGATCCATCTGGATGCAGCTTGTATGAGGGCATAGAGACAAATCTATCATTGGTATACCAGCAGAGAAAAGACACAGGTCTGGACTGACTTCAAAGACTACCTGTTTTAGTAAACAGTGTAAAGAGAAGAAACTGAATGGGAAATTACTGCTATGTCTGAAATTGTTCCTTCTGTTCCCCTTTTCCCCTCCTGGCTCTCAAATAAATATTATTTATTTACTGCCATATGAAGCTGTAGAGACTGATTAGGTGACTCACTGAATCAAAGCTACAG
Source organism: Gopherus evgoodei (assembly GCF_007399415.2). Taxonomy (NCBI): domain Eukaryota; kingdom Metazoa; phylum Chordata; order Testudines; family Testudinidae; genus Gopherus; species Gopherus evgoodei. The sequence continues at coordinate 332,063,740 of NC_044322.1, read as the reverse complement.
CCCTGAACAACTCCTGTGAGAATCTACTCTTCAAATCAGTCATGGTTGATGTCTGCCCCAACAGCAAATGGGAACTGTAGTATCTCCATCCCCAGAAATTCTCATGGACAGCTAGCTGCTAGCTAGATAAGGACCATGTTGAAATTAGTGTAGGCCTATGCGGTTCCAAAGGGGAAATTAAAAGGATCCTGAGGTCTTCTGGATACTTTGTAGCATACATTTTTTAATTAATTTTATATATATAAATAAATGAGGTGTGCAAACTGTAGCATGTCTGAAGTTAATGACAATTTGAGATTATTGATTAATTGGAATTATTTAATCAAAGATTATCAATCAGAGATTAGTTCAGAACTATACAGAAAGAATAGAGATATTATCAACCTTGAGGTAAGGTAAAGAGCTGGTGCTGTGGCTCTTCTTCACTGTAACTGGTGGGATGCAGCAGTTTCATTCCCCAACTAAGTTCCAAAATTTCTGTCATTATACAGAGTTTTTAGACAAACAGATCCCTTTTTGCCAAAAATACCTTCCCAGAACCATATGTTCTAATGTAATTATTTTTTTACTATACATACATTCTTAATTTTCCTGTTTGATGTGTGAAGACACAATTGTTTACAGCTGAAAGGACCATTGCTCTTCAAGATAGAATCTTTCAGTGGATCCTTATTCCCCCATAATCATTCTTTCATGTTGATTCCCCAACAGGAAACATCTGCCATAACAATCATCCCTCATCAATCTCCCAGTTTTATATGTGTTCATGTATGTATAGGTACCATCCCCCTGGTTGCCCTAGGGCTAGAGCACCCAGGAAAAATATTAGTACTTAGCACCCACTGGTAATCAGCATTCTAGTTCTGTATTGCACACATTATTCTCTTTTGCAAGCAATTATCACATACTAGAGTTGGGCTCAGCAGTTATGTCAAGGAACAAAGCAAATTACCAAGATTTCTTATTCCATTTACATATCTTTAATTGTCAATTCTTTTGTTCTTAATACATTAATTGCACTTCTAATGATGCATTCATCTTTAAGGTGCTTTTAAGAGTTGTTGCTATGGTTTGAATAGATTGGTATCAATGGGACAAGTTTAACATACCAAAAGCAATTGCTTAAAGTTATTGTTTTCAATCTCTTAAACAAATGTGCTTGGACTTACAAAGGTGTTAAAATCTAAAGTATAGTTACTTAAGGTCTCATTAGAAAGTGTAGACTTTGAAAGATAATCTACAACAGTGGTGGGCAACCTGCGGACCATGGGCCGCATGTGGCCCATTAGGGTAATCCGCTGGCAGGCCACAAGACCGTTTGTTTACATTGACTCTCCGCAGACACGGCCGCTCGCAGCTCCCAGTGGCTGCAGTTCACTGTTCCTGGCCAATGGGAGCTGCAGGAAGTGGCAGGCCACAGCTATGTGCTGGCTGCCACTTTTCACAGCTCCCATTGGCTGGGATAGACAATGTAAACAAATAGTTTTGTGGGCCGCCAATGGGTTACTCTGATGGGCCACATGCAGCCCTTGGGCCGCAGTTGCCCACCATTGTTCTATAGGTTTTTATACTAAAGAAATAGAAGAGAAAAAACAATCTTTGAAATAAAATCTCATCCTTCTTCTTATCATCTTAACTGTGGGATGGGGGAGAGTCCTTTCCAAATGACTGGTCTGGGCATTGCTCACACCTAGGATTCTGCAACTTCTTGTTGAGTTCAGTCAACTCTGTAGTTGGACAGGTGACCTCAATTTTTATATATCTTAGTTTCAGGGCTTGTTGGAGAAAGCCATTTTCTGATTCCTATTGGACATGTGCCAAGTGAGTTTTCAGATTTCAGCTCTCTGTTTTTCTGCTTCTTCCATTGCTACCGACTAGCTGGTGGTGACGTAGAATAAGTTTCTTCAACCCTTTTCTTCTTGCACAGTTTTTTATGTTAGATTTATTTCAAGGATTATATTTCATTATTAGCCTCTACTATCAATTGAGATTCTCTCCTAGTAGCAATTTCTTTTAATATTCCAAAGTTATACTCTGCTTTATATCTTTCAACATTCCTTCTTCCTTGTGCCAGACAATTCCTATTATTTCTAGTGTGACAAATATTTACAATGAAAATCAACAAAATCCCTTACTTCTAAATTTGGAGGCCATACTCCAAACATTCTTCAATTGTACATAAGCATTCACACTATTTAGGACTCACAAAAGAGCAAGAGATATTTTCTATATATAGAAGGATGTAGATTTGACTCACAAGGAAAACATATATAGTTTATAATTTGGGGTGAAAAGATGTGGCTTGGATTTCTTGTGGTAACAGGTAATTTGCCTGTTTTGACCTTCAATCTTGCAGCTAGTCATTTCTAGTTTCCTTAATTTGCAGCTTCCCTACCTTGGATCCACTCACAATGTGCAGTGGGCCACTTTGCATAGAAAAGCAGGGTTTGACCCTTGCTTGGTAACTTGGAGTTCTTTTTAGCTAAGTTGAAAAAGAGAAAGAGGTTTTATCCATATGCAGATTAGGAGAGATTGTTGCCTGCATCTTTGGTGATTAACAATAATCTTGTTTAGCCATTTTAGTTTCTATTCTTGTGGCGAGGAACTCCTGACTTTGGCTGATTTGTGGGCCCTTAGACAAAATGTCTCATATGATGTGAACTATTTTCTTATTGTCTTTACTTCTTAGCAAGTTCCTATTTTGGGGGTCAACAGAGCTGAATAACTTTTCTAATTTTTGAAGGCCAGAAATGCTCAGTAGTTATTAATCATTCAAGGTGTATCTGGTCTATATAACCCTTACAGTGATTATCTCAAATGGATTGACCCTGGTACAGAATAATCAAATCATTGTCCACATGCAACCTCACTTTTTTGCCTCCAACCCACCCCAACAAGTCCCCTATACTATGAGTCAGAATGAATGCAGGAATAGAGAGGTTGGGAATATTCTGTATAGGTCTCTGTGCAGAGAAGGGTTCAAATATTTTACAGTTCCTTTCTGACATTTCATAATGCATGTAAAACTGGACCTGACCTAGTTTTTTAACTAGTCAAAAGGACAGCTTTGTAAGGGCAAACACTGCCGTTGCACAGCATATTTACATTCTATGTTTATCTTCAGATTTTGATTTAATTTGTAATTGGTTCTAAATATGACAGATTGGCAGCCCTGGAGTCTGTTGTCCTATGTTTATTTCAAGAAAATGTACAGCTCAAGCAGCTACAGTTAAAACTGTTCTATGCTACCCTAAAAATGAGCCTCATTTTCAGGCCTCAACTCAGCAAAATTCTTTGTGTAGGAATTTCCAAAAGTACCAGAGGGATTTAGGAGCACAAATCCCATTGGCTCTTGAACATCCCTCCTTTTTAGCACCGTAAGAATGTACTTCACTTTTAGCGTGTGAGTAATTCCACGGAAATTGGGTGCCAAAGAGCTTTCTGGATTGGGGTCCTGATATAGAAGGATCACCTACCAGGTGAGAGGATTGTTCATTATATCCGGTCCTACTAGCGAGAACTGCAAAGACATTTTTAATTAAGGCCAATTCTGGTGGCAATTTTGTGATGTGGACACTTGTCCATTGGATTCAGAAATATTTCTGCATAACTAATAAAATATCCTAAATTCAAATCTATTTCAACATCCATGGAATTTATTAACAACTATTAAGACATCCAAATGCATTTTCAACATATTGTATGAAATGTTTTCTTTCAGGAGGAAAAAAACACAAACAATGACAAAACACCAAACAAACCACCCCAATCACTTTAGCAGTATTTCCTTAAAAACTCATGCATGTATTTGTTAAATATAATACTCCATAGAACCCTGGCTGCAATCGTGACCATCTTGGGTATAACACTCTATTATTAATGGCATCTGCTATTCACCTACGGGATTTGTCTCTATTTGTGCTACCAGGCAGCTATTAACATGACAGGCCTGGAGGACAGCAAGTTAAACAGGTCATATAATCAACATCTGCAAAAATAGCTCATTTATCATGCCCATGACAAATCTGTCAAAAGCAAAGCTTTATTGGCAGAAAGATGGCACAATGTGAAAGGTTAATGGATTTAGAATGCTGCAGAAATCTTAACAAGTTAGCAGTTGCCACAATGGACTTATTTAATATTTGCCATAATTTGTTTTCTGTGCTTGTATGGAATAATTGAATAATCAATGTGCCATTTACTATAGCTGCATGACATCCTATGGCACAACCATGTTCAGTATGAATAACTGTTCTTGAAAAATGCAGAATGGAAAAAAGCACTGGAGTGGAACCAATGAATTGAAAAGCTCATTTAGGACCTGATCCTGCAAGGTACTGAACAAATCCTGTGAGACACTCAGCTCTCTCAACTCAGTCAATAGGAATTAAGGTACTCAGCATTTCAGAAGCAGTGCTCAGCACCTTGTAGGTGCCTTTTAAGGATTCTGAAGTCATGGCCAATAGACAATACTCCCCCTAAAAAAGAGGAAATGCTTCTATTACAATATTATTAAGGTTAGATTTCTGCACCCTTTCTGAATCGTCTTTTTGCAAAACTGAGTTTGAAAAGATGCTGGAAGAATGACTTAAGGTGTTTTGAACTAAACTCTTATCTGTCAAAGCTATTACTGTTTAATTTCACTGTCAATGTAGTTAGATATTCAAGATGCTACTGTGATTTGTTGCTACTTCACTGACTGTTTTATTGTCTTCATTTTTAATTAATGATGGAAATGAAAAGAAACTATTATACAGTATATTACAAAGGCAGGATATTAGACGCATCAATCATGCATATTTTCTTTCACTGGTATAACCAATTTTCTAATTTCCCAAAGTTTGATTTGCATAGAGGGGTTCAAATTTAATGAGAATAGTTGTGATGGGAAACTTCATCTCTGAAAGCTCATCTCATCAATAAATTAAGACTAAGAAACAGAGACACAGTGTGCATGAATTAAAGTATTATACTACATATATTGAAAACTAATGCACTACATAATACTCTCTTTATAAGATATCTGGGATTTTATGTACAGTTTAATTAGTAACTCTTGATAAAAAGAGAAACATGTTCATCAAGGAACGATCCATTTATTAGAGGATCATTGGAATGTATTGTGATTGTTTATATTCACGTTTACTGACGTGTCAGGGGAGGGTGTTGGATGCATGGGTGGACCCATATACAGAAAGAAGAGCTTCTGCACTTCCTATTTCTGGACAAGCCCCTAAATGGAAGTGTTATATATACCAGAGGATGTTCCTATGGTGCCTCCAGTTCAGTTACAAGCAACTCGCCTTGCCCTCAAAAAACAAAACAAAACAAAAAACTAGAAACCTGTTCTCTTAATTTTTTCAGCTCAGTGCTATGGATTTAACACTCAACCATAGGCAGATTACAGAAAAGGAAGATACTTTAGTATATCGTAAGTTATCTTGGACCTACACTATAAGCAAGATAGAACCTCAGACAGCGCAAACCCCCATCAGAATACAAAGATATTTACAAATGGAATCTCATGCACTGGAACCAAATGTACTCCCAACTAGCCATAGATATAACTGTGCAGGTGGCAAATATGATATCTAGAGCCAGATCAAAAAAATGGTAAACATGTTCACAGGAATTATTCAACATTTTATACTGTATTGATTTTTTTGGAAGGTGGATTGAAATTTTGAAAAATGTTGAAATTTTATCTTTGTTTTTGTTTTTTCCCTATTAGAAACAGTTTTTTGATTTTTTTTCATCAAAACTCAACATTAGGAAATTCCAATCCAGTGTCCAAGTTCTGACTAAAGTGCAGTGAATCTCTCTCTCTTCCAGTAAGGCATTTATTCTAAGGTGGATGTCTGCAATTACTGTAGAATTCGGACAAGAACAACAAAAGTAGAATGTTAACAAGAAACTATTGGACAAGAGTGAGACACTGACAATAGAGCAAACGGCACTTGCAGTGAAATGGAATGGGATTATTTTAAATATTTTTTCTTATTTTTTCTCCCCTTCAGTACTGAGCAGGACACTAGATGGTTCAACTGCTGTTCCATTTAATGGTCTCGTATGCTGCTCAGGTATTCAGTGTTTTTGTCTTCATTGTTAACTTTCTGCTAGAGAGAGATGTGACAGAGATTCAGAAAAGAAGAGGAAGATAAAGGAAATGCACGAGAAAGTATGTCAGAAAAGTTGTTGAGCTGGTCAACATTGTTACCAGTCGAAAGTTGGTGCTCTGAGATTCGCATCATTGCCATTATGGGAATTTCTCAGCAGAGAACACACAAGAGAGAAAGAGAGAAATCTCGCAAATGAGAGAGTCTGTAACGCTCATGACAAAGTGATCAAAATAATAATAAAAGTCTGTTTTCTTGACATGCTTGTGCTCTTCCCAGGTATATTTTCCAATAACTGCAAACTTAACTAACAAAACTTAGTGAAGAAAAAAGGAGAGCAAGAAAATAATAATAATAAAAAAACAGTGTATTAATAAAATGTATGGGTGGATACTATTTTTCTTGACAGGTTTGGATTCTAAGGGATCCTCTTTCCTGGTAAATAACGTCTCTCCTGCACAGACAATACAACTGAATTTAGCAAAGATTATTCAACTCAATTGTAAGTGAACTGAGTTATGAAAGTATGTATCCAATTATGAGACTGGGACCAAATAATCTTGTAAGTAGGTGTGACAGGCGTACCAACCTCACATTCAGCCAGTGGGGCCAGACCAATTACTGTGGGCCCAGGAGACCACACTGCCTTGCCTCTGCTATGCATGCTCCAGATGGAAGGGAGAGATAAAAGGAGGCACCCCAGCTGAGTCTGGGCTGGCTGAGGAGGCAGAAGGATGTGTGCTGCAGGCTGCTACAGAGGCATCTGCAAATCTCCAAGTGGTGGGAACTGTGGACCAAGACAATGACTGAGGAAACTGTTGGGGATCCTGAGCCACTGCCCACTGAGGAGGTGCCCTAGATGAGCCTCGTGGTAGGAAATGACCAGGGAGTGTATTAGAAGCTGATGCTTGAATCCTTAACAGGGAATTTCCTGGCTTCGTAGGAGCCTGGGTCAGATCCTAGTGGAGTAGAGTGGGCCCTTGTTCCCCTACCCATCACACTGGCCACTAGGGGTGGCTACCAGGGCTCCAGCTACAGACTAAGTGTTTGTTCTGTCCTGCCCAGAGGGTCAGAGCCCCCTAACTTCTATTGTTTGCCCTAGCCAGGAGCCTTAGGAGACTAAAGACTGAGCATTTGTTCTGTCCTGCACAGGGGCTGCAGACTATTTCTTGTCTTTACCCTGCCCAGAAAGTCAGAATCCCAGCTTCACTTGTTTGCTCTCGCTAGGAGGCTTGGGAGGCATAGATAGAGAGGCATAGATCTCCACCGGGGTCCTGAATCCCCCTTGTGCAACTGCTTGATCCAACAGTGAGTCACAACAATTGTGTGATGGGGTGTACCAACCTCACAGTGGGCCAATGGTGACAGCCCTCAATGGTGATGGGCCCTCCAGTGGCACTAGGGCATAAAATTCCAGGCTTTATCCCTAACCTATACCTGGGCTTAAGCCCACTTCTCTAGCGTTGTTAGAAGATTGTTATGACATATGCATATAGGGTTGTTTAAAGAAAAGCTATCGTTCATTTCAGCCATGCTTGTTGAGCTATGGCTCTGAAGGCAATGACTAAATGTCATCATGAGATTTAAAAAGAACTGCGAAAGCGAAGAGCTATTAAAAAAAATTGGAGTTCCTTGCAATGGTTAAATGCTTCAGAAGTAACATAAAAAGACCACACCCAAGTCAAATTACAATGAGAATTGATGGGCGTGGTAGGTAAAAAACTGCAACTATTGCCGGCAATACTCATGTTGCTGTCCTCTTGTATTGTACCACCCCCACTTTGTCTGAATTAGCTACCCGTATCTAGTCACTGTGAGCTCTTTAGGGCAGGGACTATCTTCCTATTACATATTTGTGCAGGACTAGTGCAACAGAGCCTTGATCACTGATTAATGCTACAAGTATATCCATAGGATATAATAAACTATAAATCTAGACCACTACGGGTTTTAAGCGTTACTGAAGTACAAATAAATATTACCTATAATAATGCAGAATCATAAATCCCAGGGCACAGTACTTTTATAATGCCATAAATGTTGTTATAATAAATTTAAGTTGCACATAGTAACTTCTTTCAACCAAACAAGTAATAGAGAGAGGAAGGTTCTCTACAGTATTGTTTTATAGCCTGTGTTCAGTAGACTAAGCCAGTCTTTTTCATACTCATGTCCTCACATCTCCCTAACATAGCTGGAACATGGTAGCATTTTGATTATCTTCCATTTTTACTGTTTTAAGCAAATTGGGTTTTTTGTAATCTTTCCTGATATCACTATGCAATCTGAAGCTGAGAGTGAGATTCCAAATACAGTGTGACAATCTTTCCAAATAAATATGCTGTAAACAAAAGAAATCGGTTCCCTAGCAATAGGATCCATATGAATTCTTTCTGGAGAGCTTCATCCTGCAGTCATTTCCTTCAGTGGAATGAACTGCCTGCAAAAAAATCAAATACTAATGTGAAGAGGAGATTGAACTGATTAGGAGAAACACAGCAGGGACTTCATGTCTTTGTGTTCACATCATTTGGGAGTGCCTACTTCTGAACCACAACACAGTTGAAATTTCTGAAACTCCTAGCAATCACCGAGATAGCTTAAGTTCTCATTGAGAATAGTTGCAATGGACTGTGTTTTATCAATGGGAAAACAAAACTGGACGTTTTGGAGAACTTTAAGCTATACGTTTTTCATAGATTTACAAACTGAACGGGCAGAAGGAACCATTGTGATCAGGGGTGGCTCTAGGCATTTTGCCGCCCCAAGTACGGCAAGCAGGCTGCCTTTGGCGGCCTGCCTGCGGGAGGTCCCCGGTCCCATGAATTCGGCGGCAGCCTGCGGGAGGTCCGCCGAAGCTGCGGGACCAGCGGACCCTCCACAGGCATGCCGCCGAAGGCAGCCTGCCTGCTGCTCTTGTGGCGACCGGCAAAGCCTCCCCCCAGCAGCTTGCCACCCCAAGTATGCACTTGGCGTGCTGGTGCCTGGATCCGCCCCTGACTGTGATCATCTAGTCTGCCCTCCTATATAACACAGCCCATAGAACTTCCCAAAAACAATTACCAGAACATATATTTTAGAAAAAAAAAACACCACAATCTCGATTTAAAAATGCTCAGTGTTGGAGAATCAACTATGACCTTTGGTAAATTGTTCCAATGGTTAATTACCCTCACAGTCAACAATTTACATTTTTTTTCCAGTCTGAATTTGTCTAGTTTCAACTGCCAGCCCTTGGATCACAAATCTGTTTCTTCCAGATTGAAAAGCCCATTATTAAATACGTGTTCCCTACATAGATACGTATTGAATGTATTCAAGTCACCCATTAACCATCTCTTTGTTAAACTAAACAGATTGAGCTCTTTGCGTACATCATTGTCGGGCATGTTTTCTAATCCTTTGATCATTCTCAAAGCTGTTCTCTGAACCCTCTCCAATTTACCAACATCCTTGAATTGTGGACACCAGAACTGGACACAGTATTCCAGCAATGGTTGCCCAAGTGAAAAATACAGAGGTAAAATAATCTCTTTACTCTTACTTGAGATTCGAGAGATAAGGTGATTGGGAATTCCCTTGTTTATGCATTCCATTATGACATTAGCTCTTTTGTCCACAGGATTACATTGGGAGTTTGCATTCAGCTGATTATCCAACCTTCAGTCCCCCCCCCCATCTTTTTTTGAGTCATCACTTTCCAGGATAAAATCCCCCATCCTGTAAGTATGCCTATGCTCTTTGTTGCTAGATGAATACATTTATACTGAGCTGTATTAAAATGCATATTGTTTGCTTGCACCCAGTTTACCACGCAATCCAGATCACTATGAATCAGTGACCTGTCCTCATCATTATTTACCACTCTCCCAATTTCTGTGTCATCTGCAAACCTTATCAGTGGTTCTTTTCCAAGGCATTGAAAAAAAATTAAATAGTGTAAGGCCAAGAACTGATCCCTGCAAAACCCCAATGGATGTATTCCCACTTGATGACAATTCCCTGTTTACATTTATATATTGAGACCTATCAATTAGCCATTTTTTAATCCATTTAAGTATGCCATGTTAAATTTATATTGTTCTAGCTTTTTAATCAAACTATCATGCAGTATCAAGTCAAATGCCTTACAGAAGTCTAAACATAGTATGTCAGCACTACTACCGTTTTCAGACAAACTGTTATTTCATCAAATAAAAAGATTGAGTTAGTTTGCTAGGATCTGTTTTCCATGTTGAATTTGCATTCGTTACATTACCCTCCTTTAATTCTTTATTAATTGAGATCTGTCTCAGTTGTTCCATTATCTTGCCTGGGATTGATGTTGGGCTGACAGGCATATAATTATTCAGGTCATACTGTTTACCCTTTTAAAAAAATAGCACAACATTATATTTCTTCCAATTTTCTGGAACTTTCCCAGTGCTACAAGATAGTCAAAATCGGTGTTAACACTGCAGCAAGCTCTTCAGCCGGCTCTTTTCAAACTCTTGGATGTAAGTTATCTGGTCCTGCTGATTTTAAAATGTCTAACTTTAGTAGCATTTGTTTAACATCTCCCAGAGATACTAATGGAATGGAAAGAATGTTATCATCACCTTATGATGAGACTGTATCATCAGTTTCCCCCCAAATACAGAAAAGAAGTATTTTTTGAAAACGTCTTCCATTTCTGTATTATTGGTGACAATTCTATCATTTCCATCTAGTAATGGACCAATACCACTGTCAGGATCCTTGAAAGATACAGTTCCCCAACCCACCCTGTACCCCATATTCACTGATCTTTGAACTCCTCTAACTGCTCAGTCATTCTCTAAATGTGTTATGAATATTCAGATATTAATTCAGGATATCTAGAATTGAAGTATATCATGTTTCAGTTTATGGTTTCCTGTACAAGGAGATGGTCAGCTATCGGTAACTCATGGCTAGGCTGAATTTGTTAGCATAAAATTATAAGTATATTCACAGGCTGTAATGAATTATAAATTCAGAACTTTGAAGAGAACTCCTTTTCTAGGAAATGATTAAGGCACAAGGAATACAGATGATGCAGCACCAGAAGCAGCTAGTTAGTCTACTTTATTTTTTCTTTAAGCTGCATCATCATTTTCTTCATTTGAACACATGCTGAGCTAGCAGCTAGATATAGCAGTTCAAAGTACTGATCCAAAATGTTTCTTATTTTGCCCTTGCTGCAGTGACATATTGGTACTTTCTTTAATACATTTCCTCTTACTTTCACTCTCTTGTCTTCCTCTTCAAACTTGTAGGCAGGTTAGAGATGCAGTTATAGAATTCGAGTAACTCTTAGCACACACTTCACTGAAGCTAATAGTTTAACTTTTAAATGAAGAGTGAACTATTACCAGTAGAGTAATTTTGATCCAAAAAGGAGGGGAGTGGGATGGGGAAGGGACAAAGGGTTGGCTGCATATACAAGTTTGGTCCTTTTAGCATCCCTTCTTCCTCACAAGAGACTACTAGCATTATTGCTCCCTACCATTTATGCCACACATTTACAGAAATACTGTGTGCGTGCGTGCGTGCGTGCGCAATTACTTTGTGTCCATCAAACACTGGCATAATACATGATAACACTTGTAATCAAAATAAAACTGAACCTTACACTGGCTCCCTTGCTTGGGTTCTTTTCTGCCCTTTCTTTTCACTGAGGTCTCCATCTTATCCCCTAGTCTTTGAGAGACCCTTCCAAAGGTATGCTCTAGCCCCTTCAAATCTATCCCCATAGGATCATAACACTCATAGGATATTTGTCCTTCCCATGTGCCCCTCATCACAACCATATACCCCAGGGGTTCCCTGTGTCCTCTACCCTATACCCCCTCCTCTATGTCAGGGGTTTCCTGTGTCGCTACCCCATTCTCCTCCACATCAAGGTCTCTGTGTGCCCCCTTCTCTGTCTCCTCCTAGACATCCCCCTTTAGGAGTCCCTTTTCTTGCCCCAGGATTGAAAGGGGAGGCATTTACTCTCCCCGCCTCCAGTGATGTAGGCTTTGCAGAGTGACCAAGTTAGAAGGAAAAGAACTCCTTCATTTCCCTCTTTCTTCTATCTTCCCCCACTGGCTGAGCATACAGCTGTGAAGAGGAGCTGTTTAGTAGCTCTCAGCAGGGGCCGAAGGAAGTGCTGGCTGCTTGTTGCTGCCAATAGCAGACAAAACTTCCAGAACTAAGTCTTGAGCACCCCTCACCTCTCTTACTTTTTCTCCAAAACAGCCTGAAAATTGGGCAGTGAAAGCATTAATGCCTGAAATTTATTGTGTGCAGAGACCACCCATTCCTTCCAATAGTGGCGGGGGTTGGGGGAGCAGAATGAGGGCAGCTGGCTTCAGCAGTGTTACTGAGCATGTTTAATCCAAGTGACCATGCTCACTACAAGCCAAACAGCAATTCTGGGGAAGGGGCATATAACCCCACACCCCCTGCACATGTCACCTCTGGATTGTGTGAGAAATGTTTCTCCATCTTTTCCCCAAATTACATGTTTGGTGGTACTAAAAGGACCATCACACTGTAAGAGTACTGAGTTGCCAGGGGTCGGCAACCTCTGGCACGCGGCTCCCCAGGGTAAGCACTCTGGTGGGCCGGGCCTGTTTGTTTACCTGCCACATTGGCAGGTTCGCCCGATCATGGCTCCCACTGGCTGTGGTTCGCAGTCCCAGGCCAATGGAGGTGGCGGGAAGTGGCAGGGAGAGGGATGTGTTGGTAAACAAACTGGCCTGGCCCGCCAGGGTGCTTTCCCTGGCGAGCCGTGTGCCAGAGGTTGCCGACCCCTGCTGTAAGCAATGGATGACTGGTTCTGATAATATCACACTTTCCGGGGATTAAACCAAGGAATCATGGTAGGGCAAAGCCATGCTTACTTGGTAGCATCCATTGAAAACCGTGAATACCGGAACTAGCCTCTTCCAGGGCATGAATCCAGTACACAAAGTATATGAGGAGCCTATCTTGGATTTATGCCTGAAATCACCATAAGTTCAGAATGGTTCAGTCTTGTCTTCTTAGAGCCCCCAACCTACTGGGCAGACTGAGCTGGAGGACAATCAGGTACATAGCCCCAACTTTTCCATACCCTGAGAACAGGTGGGAGAAGCAGGGCCTGCAATTATCTTTGACCTTCATGCAGGTTGTGCAGGAGGGTGTCTCATTCTACATGCAGTTGGGCAGGGGCTAAGCACAAATTATTGTAGGGTCCTAGTGTACAGGCTATTGTAAGTGCAAATCATCTTCATTAACCAATCACATTACCTAAATTGATTGCTAATAATAAATAATGTGTTTTTTTCCCTTGATAAGGAACAAATACTGAAAAGAAATCAAAGAAATCACTCCCCAGGCATTAAGTTTACTTATTCTAAATCTACTTCTCATTATGGGATTTTTTTAATAATTTCAGTGTCTCTCCAGGGCTCAAGGTGACTAAGAAATTTACGTGATAGATTGTTACACTAATTAATGGATCATTAAAAGAGTAAGATACACAAACTTTCGGGTCAAAATGATCAGTTCTTTGACCTTAGCAAGTTCCTCAAAATCTGGCCCTAATATTTCCTAGTTGTAGTGTGGACTATTGGCAGTGCATAACACGGAAGGTTTTAGCTATATATTAGAGAGAGGAAGATATACCTGTATCCTCCCCTCTTCTTTCCAAGCCCCGTGGTCCAGCAAGGGCATCCACTCTTGGCTCCAAGATCCTGAGCTGTCACCAGTCTTAACTGGAAAAGGGGGATAGAGACTGGGGAAATAATTTGGAGGAAGGCAGAGTTCCAAGTGGCTCTCCCCTAAGATTTGGAACACGCTTGGTGGTGGCAGTTTACTGTTAACCTAAGATGGTAAATAAGCTTAGGAGTTATCTCATGCAGGTCCCCACATCTGTACCCTAAAGTTCAAAGTGGGGTGACATCTTGACAAGCAATAAGGTACAATTATCTGGCAACTGTAGCTGAGGTACAGAAATGTTCCAGACTTTGCTTTAAAATCAAATATTTACAGTAGAAACCAGATGAACATATTTTGTTATTACAGTTTGGTATAGCACCAAGGCTATATATAGAAATTCCTATCACATTAATTTTGCTGCAGAATCAAGTAACTTTAGAACACTACTACAGCTTGGATTACTCTCATCTGACATAGCCTATTCCAGAACAAATCACAGTGTAGACAAGCAATATACCTACCATTCAGGGCAGCAATTTTTATACAGACCATTTTGTTATCGGGAGAGACACTAGATGATGATGTTACCCAGTCTTACAAGTTAAGTGTCAGCCATGTACAATCTGTGAAGAAATGCTGTATTATTAGTTTTGTGATGTGTTTTCTTTTGGGGGAAGGTGTTCTGAACAGCAAGAGAAGTTGCTCTCTGCTGAAATCTCTCTTACTAAAGTAACTTCTTGTGGGACTGGTGTTCGGGTTAAGATTTTTGAAAGTGGGATTTTCATGTGTGCTGTTTTGACCACCCCCATATAGTGAAACAAGTTCAGTTAATAAAATACCGAAACTCTGTGTCACTGGGATTTCTCCTTAAGTGGAAAATGGACCTGCAAGGCCCCAGAATCTGCTCTTGTCTGGCAAGGGGATAAGGGGTAAGAATATGAGTAAATGGCTGTGTAATAAGTGCTTTGCTTGTCACATTATTCTTCCCATGTTCATGTATAATAATGACATCACAAAGTAACAACCACCTAAATAATAGAGGAGCCTCACTTATATGGGAATTGACCTTGTTTTGACAAATGGAATGATTCTGGGAAACCTGAAGGATATCTTCCATCTAGCCAATTTTTCTTCTTCTCCCGTTTCTTGTTTGATTTTCCACTAAGCCAAGATTGACCTTTGTGACTAGTTCGGTCTTCCATTGACTGGACTGTGGGTGGGAGTCAGCATGGAAGGAGCAACAGCAGGCCCTTTGCTCATGGACACATACAAATCCTTCTTATTCTGGCAGAAAAGGGGGTGCTTCTGGGCTTACAGGACATTTTTGGCTGCTTTGATGTCAGCCTGAGTTGCTCCTCCTTGGCCCCATTGCAATTGTCTGCAAAGGGAGTTTTGTTCTTGTAATATAAGCAAAGTTTACTCTAAGTTTTGTGTGATAATTGGTTTTCTGTGAGGTCATTCAGGTGGAACTTTGCCACATGCTCAGGGTGATCATTATAGCATGGGTTGAGCAGGAAATTTTTGCACTTGTGGTGCATTTCCTAAGCTTCTATGAGTGTGTGTTTGGTGTTGTGGATGGGAGTCAGGGATGTCTTCTTCCACTGTATCCTGTTTATTTCTGTGAGGGCAGAAGGTTAAAAGAATGAGTGAGAAGCACATTGGTTGCAGATGTGTTGGTGACAGCCCCAGTTTAAAGTGTCATGCAGGCAACTGAACAAACTAAGATAAATCCTCTTTCATTGTGCACATGTGCCATCTGATGTTAATGTTACAAGTTATTCTGGCTGCCTGCCTCTTAATATTTTTGTACAGGTTTGGGAACAAGAACTATGTGGACAGGACAAAGGGGCCAGGGGAGTTCACAGGTACAGGACCCTCCACCATAATAAAATGTGCTGTTCCCAAACAATAATATTGCTTTGGAGTTGCAGCTTGGCAATCAAATCTTACTGATGTCTAGCCAAGTTCTGTAGACCCAAGAGGAATGCATAGTGTGAGTCAATCACAGTTTTGGATGCTTGTCCAAGCTGAACCCACGCTCAAAACTTTTGAGACGTGTCCATTGCTAATATCGCTCATTAACATGTAACTTTTTAAACAATTTAATCCCCAAAAGGGGAAGATCCAGGGGTCTAAGATTCTGGTCAGAAATACCTAGAGCAAGGATCGGCAACCTTTGGCATGTGGCCCATCAGGGAAATCCACTGGCGGGTAGGGATAATTTGTTTACCTGCAGCGTCTGAAGGTTCCGCTGATCACAGCTGCCACTGGCCACAGTTCACCACGCCAGGCCAATGGGGGCTGTGGGAAGTAGTGGCCAGCATATCCCTCGGTCCGTGCCACTTCCCGCAGCCCCTATTAGCCTGGCACAGCGAATAGCAACCAGTGGTAGCTGCGATCGGCCGAACCTGCGTATGCTGCAGGCAAAAAACCGCCCCAGCCCGCCAGCGGATTTCCCTGATGGGCCGTGTGCCAAAGGTTGCCGATCCATGACCTAGAGTACTAGTAACTATGTAGTATGTCATGAAATTTACTGCGTATTTACTATATTGGATGCAAAATATTCAGAGGAAATTTATAAAAGGAAGGGCAGAACCCAGCTGCTATTAAAGCAAATGACAGTATGATTTCAAGAGACACTCACTCACTCATGCCCGTCACCCCAATCGGGGTATGGGTTGCCAACCACAGATCTCCAGAGTCCTCTATCCTGGGCCATTCACTCTAGCTGGTTCCAGGTATAGCCCATTTTTTTGCTATCAGCCTGCAGATTGCGTCGCCAGGTGTTTCTTGGACGGCCTCTTTTCCGCTTGCCTTGGGCGTTCCACCGCAGTGCCTGTCTGGTGATGTTAGTTGGCTGCTTATGTAGTGTATGTCCTATCCAACCCCACCTTCTCCTTCTGATTTCTTCCTCTGCTGGGAGTTGACAGGTCCTCTCCAAGAGGTGGATGTTACTGATGGTGTCTGGCCAGTGGATCTGGAGAATCCTTCTGAGGCAGCTATTAATGAAGGTCTGGATCTTCCTGATGGTTGTTTTGGTTGTCCTCCAGGTTTCAGCTCCATACAGTAGGACTGATTTCACATTGGAGTTGAACAGTCGAATTTTTATTGCCAAAGACAGCTCTCTGGAGCTCCAGATGTTCTTGAGCTGTAAGAAGGCTGCTCTTGCCTTACCAATCCTTACTTTGATGTCTGCGTCTGTGCCACCCTGCTGGTCGATGATGCTACCTAGGTAGGTGAAGGACTGCACTTCTTCCAGGGGGCTTCCATTCAGTGTGACTGGGTCATTGCTGATGGAGTTAATCCTAAGGATCTTGGTCTTGTCCTTGTGAATGTTGAGGCCAACCTGTGATGACGTGGCTGCCACTACGTTGGTCTTCTCTTGCATCTGCTGTGTACTGTGCGAAAGGAGCACAAGGTCGTCAGCAAAGTCCAGGTCATCAAGCTGGGTCCACAACGTCCTCTGGATTCCGTTCCTACGCTCATAAGTGGATGTCTTTATAATCCAATCGATGACGAGGAGAAAGAGAAAAGGTGACAACAAGCATCCTTGCCTGACTCCAGTTTGCACCTGGAAGCTGTTAGTAAGCTGCCCTCCATGGATCACTCTACAGTGTATACCGTCATATGAGTTCTTGATCAGGTTGACCACCTTTGCTGGGATGCCGTAGTGCCGAAGGAGCTTCCAGAGGGTCTCTCAATCCACGCTATCGAACGCTTTCTCATAATCAACAAAGTTGATGTATAACGAGGAGTTCCACTCCATAGACTGCTTGACTATGATGCGAAGCGTTGCTATCTGGTCCGTGCATGATCTATTCTGCCGGAAACCTGCCTGTTCATCTCGTAGCTGTGGATCGACAGCATCCTTCATTCTCTCTAAGAGGACTCAGTTGAAGACCTTCCCTGGCACCGGCAGGAGTGTGATTCCTCTATAATTGGCACAGTTGCTAAGATCGCCTTTCTTGGGGATTTTGATGAGATATCCCTCTTTCCAGTCTACCGGAATCACTTCTTCTTCTCATATCTTCTCAAAGAGGGGGTACAGCATTTCCACTGAAGCATCCAGGTCTGCTTTCAGGGCCTCTGCTGGGATGTCATCAGGTCCAGCCACCTTCCTATTCTTCATCATGGTGATGGCTTTTCTGATCTCATCTCTGGTTGGTTTATCACAATTAATTGGGAGGTCCTCGTTGGCTAGGTTGATATCTGGTGGATTTGGTGGTGCTGGTCTGTTCAGGAGTTCCTCAAAGTGCTCCGCCCATCTGTTCATCTGTTGTTCTATTCCTGTTATAGACTTTCCCTGTTTGTCTTTAACGGGACGTTCTGGCTTGCTCAACTTTCCAGACAGTCGCTTAGTAGTATCATACAGCTGTTTCATATTACAGCTGTATGCTGCCTGCTCCGCTTCTGCTGCCAGTTCATCCACATACTCTCTCTTGTCCTTCCTTATATTCCTCTTCACTGCTCTATGGGCTTCAGCATACTCTTTTTGAGCTTTGGCCTTTGCTGCTCTAGTCCTGCTGTTATTGACTGCTGCCTTCTTCTTCTTTCTGTCTTCTATCTTGATCAAGGTCTCTGCTGTGATCCACTCTTTCTGCTGCTGTTTCTTAATTCCAAGCACTCCCTGGCATACTGACCTAAGTGTCTCTCTCACTTTCTGCCATCTGTTTAGTACACTTTCTTCCTCTTCCTCAGACCGATCCTGTAATACTGAAAACTTATTCTTCAGCATCAGTCCAAAATCTTCCTTGGTCTTATGGTCCTTCAGAAGGCTGACGTACTTCACTCTTCTGTCTGACGCGTCTATCCAGTTCTTTTTCAGCTTCAGCTTCAATCTGGCCACCACTAAGTGATGGTTGGACGCCGCGTCTGCTCCTCTTCTAACTCTAACGTCCTGCAAGGATCTTGTGAACTTCTTGCTAATGCAGACATGATCAATCTGATTTTCTGTCATGCCTGCTGGTGATACCCAGGTACTCTTGTGGATCCGCTTGTGAGGAAAGATGCTACCTCCTATGACCAGGTTGTTAAGTGCACACAGATCCACAAATCTCTCTCCATTCTCACGCAACTCTCCCAGAGCGTGGGTCCCCATGACTTGTTCGTATCCTGTGTTGTCAGGTCCAATTTTGGCATTAAAGTCTCCCATAAAGATGACGATGTTTTTGTCTGGGAGAATCTCTAATATTTTCTGGAGTCTGTTGTAAAAATAATCTTTGTCCTCCTCTTCGCTGTCATTAGTTGGAGCGTAGCACTGAACAACATTCATCTTAATCCTCTTCATTTTAGTTCTGAAGGATGCTGTGATGATCCTGGGACCATGTGCCTCCCAACCAATCAGTGCTCTCTGTGCCTGCTTGGAAAACATGAAGCCTACTCCCTGTGTGTGGGGTGCGTCACTCTCTTCATGTCCTGAATACAGCAACAGCTCTCCTGTCAACAGTCGTCTGATTTCAAGAGAAGCACCTGCAAAAATGGCTAACTTCAACAGGTGCAGGATCTAGTCCTACATTCCCATTTGTTCTGCATGGACTTTAAAGATCCTAAAGCACCTGTCAAAGGCAGGATTATGCCTTGGTGTACTTGGCCAACATTTCCCTTTCCTACAGTGTGCTGTGTACTGTGTGGGTTCTACGCTCCACTTCAGAGATAGGTGCATTTCTGTGATGTTTAAGGTTTGCAGATCTCCACAGGATTAATAAATAAAAATAACAAATATATACATGGAAATCACTCTTAAAAATAAAACTGCAGAAATTGGGGCAAATAAAAGAGATCAAACTCAAATCCTAGACATGTATTTTGTTTTTTTATCTTAAGATCAAATATGCTTGAAAAAGTAATCTTGCTTTTTTTTATAATTTGCCTACAAGTTCTGATATACTGTACAAGCCAATAATACATTGTCTCAGGTGCATCAATAGAGGATGTCATTTACAATGATTGCTAGACGTTCATTTCAATGCTGTCAAAGTCAATTATCTACAGTGAAGATGGTTGGTGCAACTGTCATTGACCAGAAGTAACAGAATTGAACAATATGGGAATCTGACACAATAATGCAAAGCCTTGAAGCCAGTTTGCACATTGCAAGACCTTCATGCTTAGCTGAAAGATATTGCTCTAAATAGTAACAAACCTAAAGTATGCCAACTATAGAGATCACACAGGAACTATATGCTCTTGCAATGCAGGTTAGATTTAGGCTAGTAATATTCAGATTAACCCCACACATATTACAGAAGCTAAAATTTTAATTTGCAGAGGTACCTGTGGGTCTTTAGCATTCAATGTTAGAAGGCTTCTGTATGCATTTAAAACAAGTGAAAATACTGGGCTAAATTCAGCACAGGAGAAACAACACTGAAATCAATGGAATAGCACCAGAATTTTGACTGACCCACTACGTATTAAAACAAGTAACATTACATAAAAATCCATGATTAATAAGTAACCTGAAAAAACAAAGCTGTACTGAGATGGAGAGTCTTAATTAGAACAATTCTAGGATGCTATATTAAAGATGGGACCAAACTAGAACTTCACATCCAAACTACCTCATGCCAGGGTCACAACCATTAAAGAGGATTATAGGTCCATGTATAGTTTGCATAGTATATAGAAAGAGACATGAGAACTATGTGTAAACATGGGCATATAAAATATGGCATTAAATCTAAAAGTATATGAAAACAGAACAAAAAATCTTTGTTTCAGTTAGTTGCTATGCTTTTTTAGGTGGAGTCAACTGGGGGAAAATGTCAGGAGCAAAGTGAAATGGATTGTAAAGAGTCAGTTTGCTTGGAGAGGGGATGGCAAAGATGGGGGAAAAAACCACCTAGGATCAGTGTCTGGGCTTGTCTATATGGCACAACAAAGCATTTCAGAGGGGTGTGATTTGTAAAGTGTGCAAACATGCTGTCCTCTAACTGCCCCTTGTAGACCCTGCTGCCACACTTGAAAAGGTACCTAGTTTGAGATTAATGTAGCCCTGTTTGGAATGGCACTACAACAGTGTAAACTAGATACCTTTTAGAGAGCTCTACAAATCACGACCCTTTGGTGTTCTTTGCTTGCACCATGTAGACAAACCCTCTGGGAAGCACATTGTTCCAGATTCTAGGAGTCAGTAAATACTTGAATTCAAGGAGTGAGTTATCTTCTTATTTGAAGAAGCAAAAAAGAGTGGACACAGACTTATCTTTCCTAGTTCATTGTTGTTTTCACACAGTCCTTGTTATTACTTTGAAGGATAGATACAGACACTAAAAAGCAAGAAAGTTTAAACATAAAGAGCATCACTTTCAGGACTCTTTCCTAGGCAGATGGGTTTCTCTGTGAATTTTTTTACATTTCCCACTATTGCTACCATTGGTGCAGATTCATCAGTAGCAGCAACTAGGGAAATTTTAAAGAAAAAAAATAGGCTAGTTTACAGAAGTCCTCAGCATCTTGATGCTTTTCTGAGGAAAAATGTATTTGAGATGTTAATCAAAATGACTAATCACTCTACCCTCAGCTACAGAGTAGAGGTCACTCAGCCTTGCTGGGAATAAACTCAATGGGACAAATTCATTCCAGTGCCCGTGCTCGGGCCAGCACAGGGATAAAGCTGAAGTAGCTTGTGCCTCTCCTATTCAGGGACAACTGAGGGCCTTTTTTTTTTGTTTGTTTTTCCCTGTGTCTATCATCAGGCCCCTCCACTGGATATATTTCTTCCAAAAGGTGTATAAAATAGGAATTTGTCTGATCCAAAACCCATGGAAATTATTAGGAGTCTTTCCATTGACTTCAGTGAGCATTAGATCAATGCCAATGAGAAGAAGAGAATAGTATTATGGTAATGACTATTGGCCTCAAATTATATCATGGCGCCATTGTGCTAGGCACTGTACAAACACATAATAAGAGATAGTATCTGTCCCCAAAGTGTCTAAAATAAAATAAAAACAACAGCAACTGCCAAATAGGGGGAAGGGAGGGAGGGAAAGAAAGGCACAGGGAGATGAAGCGACCTGCCCAAATTACACAGGAGCTCAATGTATGAAATGGGAATAGAACTCACATCAACCATTCCCATGACCTATCCATGATCCCATACTGTGTAAGTTATGGCTAAGATGCCTTGTGTCACAGTGAACAAATTCCAAAAATTAAAAAAACACACAAAGTGTTATGAATCCTAGACATCATACATCAGTATGTTTGCCTACTTGAAACCATATCACATTAAAAGAGTCTGATGCCAACAATCAAGAACCAGTGATATGCTTACAGATTTTAACTCCCCCTCACCCCTCAAAAAAAACAACAGCATGTAAATTACTTCCTCAGACCAAATCCTTAAAAATAAGGACAACGTATGCACATACTGATGAGAAGAAAAACAAGTTTTACAGTAAATTGCACACACACACAAAAAAGCCACACAAAAAGACAATGTCCAAGTGAGAAGTGAGATGATACAAAAATAAAAGAAGAAAAACGAGAGATTGCATCCAGAAAACAAAGATTTTCTGACGAAGAAATTTTCCTTCAGGTTCCTTGTCCATTGTAGTTTGTTTGATAGAATAAGAAAAACTGTATATAAGAAATATTGGATTGGAGTAATTTCCAAGCACCTTGAAATAATGTATGCCCTTTAGAACAAAGAGTAACTGATTAAGAAAAAGTGAGTATATACAACACATTAAAAGATAAAATAATATAAAAACAAAAATGGACATACATCGAGGCACATGTATAGTATGAATTAAATATTCAGCAGGTGTTTCCTGGTGGAATAAGTGGAATCCCATGGAGAAATGTGCTAGCCATTCAGCTGGTGTATAAAACTCCTTTTGACTTCAAAGGAAGCCTGTGTTGATTTCGACCAACTGAGGATCTAGACTGATGTTTTTACTTTTACTTTAATGAGCAGTTGACTTAACACAGAAGCAAATAGAAACCATGTGGTTTGTACATTGAGGAAGGTTAAGTTTTTGCTCTGCAAACTGGGAAGAAAATTCTCTATTTCCTTGGAGCTACCAAACTATCATCTACATGTAAGCTATTAGTTTTAATAAATTCTGAAATGTCTTGTGAAGAATTATATATATCAAACCAAGGTAATATCTTTTATTGGACCAACTATTGGTGGTGAGAGGGACAAGCCTTCGAGCTTACCCAGACCTCTTCTTCAGGTTTGAGACACTCTGGCCATGTCTACACTAGAGTTAAATTGGCTTAAGTTACATTGACAATCATAAACTGCTGTAATTACATTGCTTGCACATGTTCACGCAACACTCCTTGTGTTGTTAGAGTGCATCCAGAGTTGGTGCTCTAGCACTGACAGAGAGAGCATTGCACCATGAGTAGCTATCCCAATGTGCAGATCACCACCTTCTCACACTAGGTGTTCTGGAAATGGATTGGAGTGCATCATGGGGCTGGATCATGCCCAATGATACAGTTTTCTCTGTTCCATAATTCCAAGGGCTTCTGACTACATTTGTGCAGTCTTTCCACTGTCCCTGTACATTTTTCAGCCACCATCTCTACCTGAAAACATAAATCCTGCACTGCTCACCTACCTTGAGATGAGCATTATGAACTCAACTCGGCTGATCCTTCAGGGGGAGGGGATAGCTCAGTGGTTTGAGCATTGGTCTGCAAAACCCAAAGGTGTGAGTTCAATCCTTGAGGAGGCTACTTAGGGGTCTGGGGCAAAAATCAGTACTTGGTCCTGCTAGTGAAGGCAGGGGGCTGGACTCAATGACCTTTCAAGGTGCCTTCCAATTCTAGGAGATTGGTATATCTCCAATTATTAAATTCCATAAGCTGTGAATCTGAACAGGAATCCATGGTGCCTGCCCTGATATGTGCCATGGAAAGAAACAATTCAGGATTGATGCTGTCATTCTATAAAAGTGTCAATTTCTAGAAAGGGAAATAAGGACAACCCAGGGAATTACAGAGCAGTGAACTTAAGCTCTGTACCTGGAAATATAATGGAGCAAAAAAATAAAGCAATCAATTTGCAAACATATAAAAGATAATAAGGTGATAATTAACGGCCAGCATGGATTTGTCAAGAACAAATCATTTCAAACCTACCTGATAGATTTCTTTGACAGAGTAACAAGCCTTGTGGGTAGAGGAGAAGCAGTAGACATGGTATAACTTGACTTTAGTAAGGCTTTTGATACTGTCTCCCATGACCTTCTTATAAACAAACTAGGGAAATGCAACCTAGACAGAGCTACTATAAGGTGGGTGCAAAACTGGTTGGAAAACCATTCCCAGAGAGTAGTTATCAGTGGTTCACTGTCATGCTGGAAAGGCATAATGAGTAGGGTCCCGCAGTAATCAGTTCTGGGTCCAGTTCTGTTCAATATCTTTATCAATTACACTGGTCTACAATTTTTGAGAAGTCGTCTGCTTCAGAGATAAAATGTGATATTTATTATGTATGTGCTGAATTCAAATATGACAATTAAAACAACTGATTGGCTACTGTTTCTAAGATATTTAAGTTTTTACATTTTATGTCTATGTATATTGTGTAGATAGTAGAGTTTTAATCATAAATTGTAAACCTAGGTCTTTTCACGTGTTTATGGTTGCTTTACATGATAATATTTCACCTGTCCTGTTTATGTAACACTTTAAAAATCAGCAAAAGGGTTATATAAATAAAATTTATTATGAAACAAAAGGCAAAAAACTATTATGTACATAGTTTAGTCCTATTCAGTGTCTACTCAGCGCTTCTGGCTTGTCTCTTGTATTCATTAAATGTAGCATCTCTTGTCACTGTCCAGCAATAGTCTGCAAGCATTGATGGGCTCCATTTGCCCTGATAGCCTGCCAGGAGATTCCACTGCTGTAGTCTGGAGCCCAACAGCTCTGCCTTACTCTTGGGTAGTTCCAAATCCCTGACAAGGTCATTCAGTTCACCTTGTGTTATGAGGTGTGGTTCAGAGGAGGAGAATGGGAGAAAATGTGGGTCCTGTGACATTGATGGTTCAGGAGCAGAAGTTTCATCCTCTTCCTCTTCCTCGTCTGACTCAAGTGAGAATGATTCTGGTGCATCAGGAACTGGCAGTCCTTCTCTGTGGGGTACTGGGCGTATAACTGATGGAATGTTTGGATAATGCACTGTCCATTTTTTCTTCTTTGACACACCTTTCCCAACTAGAGGCACCATGCAGAAGTAACGATTGCTGGTATGATCTGTTGGCTCTCTCCAAATCATTGGCACTGCAAAAGCCATAGATTTTCTTTTCCTGTTCAACCACTGGCGAAGATTTGTTGCACAAGTGTTGCAGCATATGTGTGGGGCCCACCTCTTGTCCTGATCTCCAATTTTGCAGCCAAAATAAAGGTGATAGGCTTTCTTAACCATAGTGGTTATACTGTGCTTTTGTGATGCAAAAATCATGTCACCACAAACATAGCAGAAGTTATCTGCACTCTTCACACAAGTACGAGGCATCTCTGCTCACTTTGGCTAAACAGAAATGTGTCCCTTTGCAAAATCAAACACTGACAAATAAGAGAGCATGACACTGTATGATTTCTAGAGCTGCTATAGGGCAATTTGTTGAGCAGAGTGATGTAAGCTTCGTTATGATTGCATCGTCCATGACTTCTAGGAATAACATGATGCAATTCATATCATGTATGACGCAATACCAGCTTCAGATTGCATCATTCTTTGTTTTGCCTAAAAAGCAAGTACTGTCCAAACCCACTCATAGATTTATTCATAGATCCAGTCAAAGATGTATTTTAGTCATTTCTGGTTTAAATTGAGATCCCTTCCCTTTATAACTCACTTATCCTCCGCCATTCCCAAGTCAAGGGTCGTATATACTGACCCAATAGCATATCTTGAAAACTAGAGCCAATCAACAATTTTAAGCATCATTTTCATTCTCAGTGACCCAGAATTAGTAAAGTTGGACTACATTTATTTCAGAAGCATTTTGGCTGTAGAGCAGTGTTATTTAGATAATGGCATAGAGAGTACACTTATAAAATTTGCCGACAATACCAAGCTGGGAGGAATTGCAAGTGCTTTGGAGGATAGGATTAAAATTCAAAATGATCTGGATGAACTGGAGAAATTGTCTGAAATAAATAGGATGAAATTCAGATGGACAAATGCAAAGTACTCCACTTAGGAAGGAACAATCAGTTGCACACATACAAAATGGGAAATGACTGCCTAGGAAGGAGTACTGCAGAAAGGGATCTGGGGTACATAGTGAGCACAAGCTAAATATGAGTCACCAGTGTAACACAGTTGCAAAAAAAAGTGAACATCATTCTGGGATGTATTAGCAAGACATGAGAAGTAATTCTTTCACTCTCCTCCATGCCGATTAGGCCTTAGCTGGAGTATTGTGTCAAGTGCTGGGTGCCACATTTAAGGAAAGATGTCCAGAAAATAGAGAAAGTCCAGAGAAGAGCAGCAAAAATGATTAAAGGTCTAGAAAACATGACCTATGAGGGAATATTGAAAAAAATGGCTTTGTTTAATCTGGAGAAGAGAAGACCGAGAGGGAACATGATAACAGTTTTCAAGTACATAAAAGGTTGTTACAAGGGAGGTTGTGGAATCTCCATCATTGGAAATTTTTAAGAGCAGGTTAGATAAACACCTGTCAGGGATGGTCTTGATAATACTTAGTCCTGCCATGAGTGCAGGGGACTGGACAAGATGACCTCATGAGGTCCCTTCCAGTCCTATGATTCTATGAACATTATTATTCATGGAGCAGCTGTGCATAGTAGACTGTCACTATTAGGCTTGGGAAACAAGCACTAAATGCTGGGATCAGAGTGCAGTGCAAAAATGGGATGACAAGCAGAGGCTGCAGAACTTTTATATGTGCAAAACCACCTTCCTTGAACTGTATGCAGAGCTCACCCCCACCATGCAGTGCAAGGACACCAAAATGAGAGCTGCTTTAATGGTGGAAAAGTGTGTGGTGACCACTTTGTGGAAGCTGGCAACTTCATACTGCTACCTGTCAGTCATGAATCAGTTTGGAGTTGGGAAGTCCACCATGGGATTTGCTGTGATGCAAGTGTGCAGGGACATTAATCGCCTCCTGCTATGAAGGACTGTGATTCTGAGCAATGTGTGGAAAAGAGTGGATAACTTTGCAGCAATGGGACTCTCTAACTGCTGTGTGGTGATAGATGGCATTCTTAGCCCAGTTTTGATCCCAAACCATTTTGCAATGGAGTACATCAACAGAAAAGAGTACTTCTCTATGGTATTGCAGTCTCTGGTGGATCACCATAGTCGTTTCACTGACATCAATGTGGGATGGTCAAGGAAGGTGCATGACACATGCATCTTCAGGAACACTGGCTCCCAGGGTCAGAGGAGCTTGCTGGATTTTCTATAACATTTGTGAATCCAAGGGGGGAAAGTTTCCCCAAGGGTGGAGTGTTGAGGTGGATAACCTGGAGATTGATTTCGAGCAGCCAGACACCAGGCCTATATAGGGGCTGGGAGACTATTCAAATCAGGGAGGCATTGAAGCAGCATTTTGACAATGGGCCCCAATGATGTGTCTTTCTGTAATGCATTCAGCCAGGCATTGTCTAGTTGCCACCTTGAATGATCCCTGTAATGATTCCTGCCTGAGCATTAACTGTAGTCTGCAAATGTGCCATTGCTACTGTATATGAGTTTCTGCAGCAACCACCATATGTAGGTCAAAAATAAAGAATCATTGTCTTTGTAAAACTAAAATTTTATTAAACCACAATACACATATTAGCATTTCTTACAAGGGACATGACAATTTCTGAAGTGAGGATCTCACAACTGTGTGTAAGTCCAACTGTTGTTATGGAAAATACCCCTGGGGGTGGAAAGTCAGAGGTACAGGCTGGGAATGTGAGAGGAATGTGTGGAAGAAGTCTGGGGAGGACATGGAAGGCATTTCTGTATGGGCTGCAGAGGGAGTAAAACAGGCCTGTGTTGTGACTGCAGCAAAATCAGGGACCTGAGCATATATGATTGGTCCTCAGTGAGCTTTATCATCAGCTCCTGACCCTCTATTTCCACTCTTGTGCCTGTCTCCTCTCCTGACTATCCATTTCTAGGTTTTGCTTATTGTCTCTCTCCATGGTCTGTGCTTGCCATCAGCCTGATCTGATGATTGCAGCACTTTGCGAAACATGTCCTCCTTACTCCTTCTCATTCTCCTCCTTATCTGACGGAAGTGCTCTGCCAATGTGTAGGAGCTGGCCCTCAAGGGCAGATGTGCAAAACAAAAGAAACAATACATAGAGTCAATATTGTGTGTGTACTCACAGTCTTGAACCATAAAAGTTATATACACCTCTTCCTCACTTTCCCTTAGTAAGAGTGCAGCACTGCTAGAGCACTAAACATGGTGAGTTCAGCCCAGGAGGAGGTGGTGCAAGATGGGACAAAAAGTCTCTGTAGTTTCAAAAGGGCTTCAGTACAAATGCCTAGGGACACTGTTCTGAATATTAGCACCATTTTACAAGGTGGGGGTGATCGAAGCTGAAATCACACTAAACAGGGTAACCAAAGATTCAAGGGGTGCATCTCCTGCATGCATACGGCTTTAGACAAGGCTGCCCAGAGGGGGGAGCAAGTGGGGCAATTTGCCCCATGCCCCGGGCTCTGCAGGGGCCCCCACGAGAGTATAGTATTGCAACTTTTTCTTATGGAAGGGGCCCCCTGAAATTGCTTTGCCCCAGGCCCCCTGAATCCTCTGGGCGGCCCTGGCTTTAGACTGGGACTATATGTTGCTTGCCTGTGTGCTGCTTTGGTTCCTGCAGAAGTAATTGCCAACTGATGTGGCAAAGTGTCCTAATGAGGGAAAGAAACAAAGCAGCAGCTCTGCCAAGGAACCTTAAGCAGAGGACTGCAGAGTATCTGCAGGAATGTTTCCTAGAGATTTCTATGGAGGATTCCTGGGAGATCTCAGTGTGCATTAACAAATTTTTCCACAGGGCCTCCATTGCGTAGTGGCATAGGGGAATGAGAAGCATATGCAAATAGTACTTAGTGCTGTTAATTTCAATTCCTTCTCCCAATTATGCCATGCAACAAAATAAAGGACACCTCTAACTCATGTGCAGTATCAAAGCAAATGAGTACTTACCAGAGCTCCTGTCTCCTGCTTCTGGCACACCAGAGCTGGACGGATGGGACTGGCTAGACCCCTTCGGAGTCAAAAAGAGGTCCTGGCTCACCACACCACCAAAGGAGCCTGTTGTCTGTCCCACATTCTCCTCCAACTCAACTTTCTCCTCCACCACTTCATCCTTGGGGTTGACTCCCATGGCCAAAGTAGCCATAGGGTTATTAGCAGTGGAGGTGGGGTTGTTGCTAAATATGATGTGCAGCTTCTTTATGAAGTGGTATGTTTTTGGCAGCACACCATCACAACAGTTGTCCCCACTTACCTTCTGGTACGCCTTCCTCAGCTCCTTGATCTTAGCATGGCACTGCTGCATGTCCCTTTCGTGCCCCTTCTCATTCATGCCACGAGCAATCTGTCAAAGGCCATGGCTACACTTACAGTTCTGCAGCGCTGGTAGTTACAGCTGTGTTCGTACAGCTGTGTAGGGCCAGCGCTTCAGTGTGGCCACACTGACAGCTACCAGCGCTGCAGTGTGGCCACATTTGCAGCATTTGCAGCGCTGTTGGGAGTGGTGCATTGTGGGCAGCTATCCCAGCATTCAAGTGGCTGCAACGTGCTTTTCAAAAGAGGGGGGTGGGGTGGAATGTGACAGGGAGCGTGGGAGAGACAGAGAGATTGGATTTTTGGAGCTGACACTGTTCTCAGCTCCCTGCCTTGCAAGTTCTAAGGACTGGAAGACACACAGTGCCTACCTTCAATCATTTTAAAAGTCCTGACCCCTTCCCCTACCCCTCTCTCATTCACTAAATGCAAATTATGCACTCCTAAATAGCCGTCAGACCAGATAAGCATCTGCTCAACATGGACTTCCCCCTCCCCCTCTGCCGTGTGAGCGTGCTGTTTCTCTCTTCAAGCAAAGAGCTGTGAACATTCCAAAGTAATTCCCCTGCCTGCCTCCACTCGCTCAGCAAACAGGAGCTGTGTTTGTTTTTTAAATACGCAGTTTGGCTGAACTCCGAGCTCTCCCTTTCTTCCGGTTTGTTGTGGACAGGAATTCTGGGATACCCCGGAGGTCAATAAAAGTGCTGGTGGGGTCTACATTTGCTGACCAGCGCTGGATCACCAGCACTGAAATCGCTACACCCGAGGCTCGACCGGGTGTACAGCCAGCGCTGCAACCAGGGAGTTGCAGCGCTGGCCGTGCTTTGCAAGTGTGGCCACATCCTAAGTTGCAGCACTGTAACCCCCTCACCAGCGCTGCAACTCTCTAGTGTAGCCATGGCCAAAGGTGTCAAAGTTCCTACAGCTGGATCAGAGCTGCGACTGCATAGCCTCCTCTCCCTACAGACCTAACAGATCCAGAAGCTCCAGTGTACTCCAGACGGGCGTGTGTTTGCTGCATGGTCAGCTGGGAAGCCGGCATAGTCAGCAGAAAGCTGCAATGGTCATCTGGGAAGATGTGATGTGAACTGTCCATGCTGAGCAAACAGGATGTGGAATTTCAAAAATTCATGGGCTTTAAAGGTGGAGGGATACATGTCTGTGTACTTGGCTGTAGGGCAGAGAAGTAGAAACTGCTTATCAGAGCAGTCATGATGGACATTGTAGGACACCTCCTGGAGGCCACTTAGGATGACATAAGCAAGCACACTGTCTACACTGACAATGTAATACTCTAACTTTGTCACAAAAAGCTTTATGCCACTCTTTGTGGTGATTTTATTTTGTAGATGTAGCAGGAGAGTTACATTGGTGGGAGCAGCATTGCTGTGTGTACACCTCCACTGTTTTGTCAACAAAACCTGACTTTAGTTGACAAAACTGTATTGTGTAGATAAGGCCTAATTCATGAATGTCACTGCTAAATACAAGATGGAACAGATTGTTTAGCATAAATAGTTAACACATTTCAAGGGACCATTCAAGGTGAAGTGGCCCATTAACACCCCTCCAGGCATAAGGAGGAAGGGATGAGAGGGAAGGGCATTGTTAGCAGGTTATAGATTGTTGTAATAAGCCATAAATCCAGTATCTCTATTCAGTTCATGATTTTTAGTGCCTAGCAGTCATTAATTTAAGCTCACAGGCTTGTCTTTAGAAAGTGTTGTGCAGGTTTCCTTTGAGGATTGAGGACTGATAGGTCAGATATAGAGTGATTGCTTTGTCAACAGTGTACACCCCCAGGTGATGCACTGGTTATGTCTTTTATCATTTTCCTGTGTGAGTTCATTCGAGAATGTAGTGATTGTCTGGTATCAACCACATAGTTGTTAGTGTGGCAGTTAGTGCACTGGATGAAGTACACCACATGTTGTGACAGGCATGTGTAGGACCCATGGATCTTGAAAGGTGTGTTGTGGAGGGTATTGATCATTGTAGCAATGGAGCTATATCTGTAGGTTTTGTATCTGTTGTTTTGACAGGGTCTGGTGGTGCTTTGAGTTGGTGTGTCTTGGTCTGTGGGGCATTTACTTCTGATGATGAACTTGAAGAGGTTGGAGTGTTGTTTGAAGGACAGAAGATGGGGCTCAGGAAAGATTTCTTTCAGGATATGGTCCCCATCGAGTATGGGTTGTAATTATTTGATGACGCGCCATATGGGTTCCAGTGTGGAGTGGTAGGTAACAATTAGGGGTGTGCAGTCAGATAGGGGTTTATTTCTGTATTGAAGCAGGGTATTTGGGTGGCCTATTCCATGATGCAATCTACTTCTCTGGTGGAGTGTTCTTGTTTTTAGGAGGTTTTAATTGTGTTGGAGCATATTTTGTGGTATCTGAGTGCCTGGTTGTAGATAGATATTTTTGGTGTGTTTGGCTACTGGATCTATGTAGGTAGGTATGGTGATCTGTGGGAATCTACCCCACACTAACCTGACACAGACTAACTGTTCATGTGCACCCCGGTGAAAGGCATTAAGACTTTGCCAATGCACTTTGACCTACTCCCATTTCAAAGAGGGCAATTACAGTAAGAGCTGAACTGCCCCCTTGATGTTGAACACAGTTAAGAACAAATCAAAATATCACTGGTTTTAATTTCCATTTACAGGCTGTATATCTGTGTGCATTATTAGGTCAATAATTGAAGTTAAAATTATGCATGTATTTACATCTACAACCGGGGTTAGCAACCTCTGTCACGCGGCTTGCCAGGGTAAGCATCCTGGCCAGCCAGGCCAGTTTACCTTCTGCATCGGCAAGTTCAGCCGATCGTGGCTCCCACTGGCCACGGTTCGCCATCCCAGGCCAATGGGGGTGGCAGGAAGCCGTGGCCAGCACATCCCTCTCTCACGCCTCTTTTCACTGCCCCCATTGGCCTGGGATGGTGAACCACGGCCAGTGGGAGCTGCGGTCCTCCGAACCTGCCAAAACAGCAGGTAAACAAACTGGCCTGGCCCACCAGAGTGCTTACCCTGGTGAACCGTGTGCCAGAGGTTGCCGACTCCTGACCTATAACATGAACTACTGCAATATATTACACTGCAGTACTGAAATATGATTCCAGTTGTGAAATCTTGTTTGAAGGAATGATCTTCTGCATGATACTACTGTGTATTATTATTTTCACTGCTTTAAAACCACTGAAAATAAAACATTAACATTTGGTATTTTTATCAACCTGCCAAGACTGCAACAGCCACAGTGCATCCAGTCCCAGAACCGGAACTGGAAAAGCAACCAGCACCAGAACTGTTGCCAGCACTGATGCCAGCGCTTCCAAACCCATCTCCAACCCCAACGCCAGAGGGCACCTGTCATAGTATAATTCCCCAATCTGAACCTTAGAGTCCAAAAGATGGGGTACCAGCATGAATTCCTCTAAGCTTAATTACCAGCTTAGATCTGATAAGCTGCCACCACCCAAAAATATAGTGTTTTGGGGCACTCTGGTCCCCCCAAAAACCTTCCCTGGGGACCCCAAGACCCAAATTCCTTGAGTCTGACAACAAAGGGGAATAAACCATTTCCCTTCCCCCTCCTTTCTTTCTCCTAGATCTTTCCCACCCTGGGTACACTAGGAGATCACCGTGATTCAAACTCCTTGAATCACAACACAGAGAAATCAGGTTTTTCCTCTCCCTTCTCTCCCCTTCCCAGGCGTTCCCTCCCTGGGCTATTCTGGAGAGATAGAAAGATTCAAGCTCCGTGAATCTAAACAAAGGGATTCCATCTTTCCCCGCTCCCTTCTTTCTCCCTGTCTCCCACCAATTTCCTGGTAAGTACAGACTCAATTCCCTTGAGCCTCAACAAGGGGAAAAAAATCAAACAGATCTTAAAAAGCAAAACTTTTAATAAAAAGAAAGAAAGAAAGTAAAAGTTGTCTCTGTAATTTAGATGGTAAATATTACAGGGTCTTTCAGCTTATAGACACTAGAGAGAAGCCTCCCCCCAGCAAAAATACAATTTAAACTACTTCCAGCAAAATACACATTTGCAAATAAAGAAAACAATCAAAAAGACTAAACCGCCTTCTACCGTTACTTACTATTTGAATAGAAAATGAGAGAGAGCCTGTAGGTACATCTGGTTACCCTCTCAGAACCCAGAGAGAAGAAAGCAAAACCCAAAAAACACAAACAAAAGCTTCCCTCCACCGAGATTTGAAAGTATCTTGTCTTCTGATTGGTCCTCTGTTTGTTAACCCTTTACAGGTAGAAGAGACATTAACCCTTAACTGTCTGTTTATGACAGCACCAGCGGGCCTGAACTGGAAGAAGCAGCAGACAACCTTACCCAAGAGTCTCAGCCAGAGCCTGAAATATCTCATAGTGGAGAGTGGTTCACCATCAACGGAAACAACCCCATCACCTAACTGCTGCTAACCATGTCAGGGTTTTTCCCCCACTTTGACCTTTAGGGTACAAAATGTGGGGACCTGCATGAACACTTTTAAGCTTAATTACTAGCTTAAATCTGGTACGCTGCAACCAGCCAGAATTTAGTGTCTGGCACACCTTCTCTTCCCCCAAAACCTTCCCTGGGGAACCCAGACCCAAATCCCTTGGGTCTTAAAACAAGGAGAAATTAACCATCCTCCTCCTTTTCCCTCCAGACTTTCCCCTCTCTGGGTTGCCTTGAGAGGCTTCACACCAATCCAAACTACTTGGATCTTAAAACAAGGAGGAATTAACCATCCTTCTCCTTCCTCCCACCCCCCAATCCCTGGTGAGTTCAGACTCAACCCCTTGGATTTTAAAACAAGGAATAATCAATCAGGTTCTTAAAAAGAAAGCTTTTAATTAAAGAAAGAAAAAATAAAAATTATCTCTCTAAAATCAGGATGGAAAATGCTTTACAGGTTATTCAGATTATTGTAGACCAGGGGGACTCCCCCCCTAGCCTTAGTTTCGAAGTTACAGCAAACAGAGGTAAAAAATCCTTCCAGCAAAAAGACACATTCACATGTTGAGAAAACAAACATAAGACTAATCCACCTTGCCTGGCTATTACTTACTAGTTTGAAACATGAAAGACTGATTCAAAAAGATTGGGAAAGCCTGGGTGTACGTCTCGTCCCTCTCAGTCCCGAGAGCGAACAACCAACCAACCAAAAAGCACAAACAAAGACTTCCCTCCACCAAGATTTGAAAGTATCTTGTCCTGCTATTGGTCCTCTGGTCAGGTGTCAGCCAGGTTTGCTGAGCTTCTTAACCCTTTACAGGTAAAAGAAACATTAACCCTTAACTATCTGTTTATGACATCACCCCATGCAGAAGCCTCCCTAGTGGCCTCAACAGGCATTTCTAGTCCATTCTGTTCAAACCCCTGACTCCAAGCATGCTGAGAAGTGGTGTCTGGGGGTGCTGGTAGCCATTACGAGTGTAGTCCATATCGTAGTGCCCTCCAGAGGCTCAGTCCAGAGTTCCAGGACTGGCAAACCATAAGTAGGGGTCACATGCAGAATCAAAAAAAATTGGAAATGGACCAAAGGAGGTGCTGGAAGAAATGTACAGTCAAAGATAGTGAGTGGTAGTCCATGACTAAAATCCTCTTAAACATTTTAAATGTTTGATATTGATGAAAGGTGGTTGTGTGTTTTATGACCCTTTACTGCCACATAGCCCAGGCTTTGATTTCACCCTAAGAAAGCATACTAAAGAGCATATATGAAAAGAGCTAGAGATACGCATTTTGACTTGTACAGTAGTTAGAGAGCTTTCAGCTTACTCTCCTATTGGTCATGACTGAAGTAACTAAAAATAATTCTAATAATTCTCAGTGAAATACGTGTGATCTCATCTCTCCTCTTAATGTACTGCACTGTATAACAAACTGCAGGTTTTTATCCAAAGGAGCTCAGGATTGAATAAGCATGAGTACTAAAATATTTCCTCATCTCACAGGAGATATGCTGCTTGAGGACACATTTCCTTTCCGCATTGTACTTTGCCTGTAGTTAATTTAGCTGTAGTCTCTAGTGATTTGAGTCATTCACTTTTCATGAAAATTCATGTAAGGGTGGTGGGGGAAACAAGCCTTGGGATTTCTGTAACAATAGCATTCAGATTTAACTAATGCATATAAATACCATTCCTGTTGAAAAACTATGTTTTCCTTTTCTTATTGGTTGCTGTTCCCTGCATGTTGTTCGCTGAAAATTCAGTTCAAAATCTGTAAAGTTTATAATACAAATAATCCTATATATATAGCAGAATACATATAGCAGAATAAGATAACCTTTTATATGGTTTTGAACCACCTTTCCATAATTTAATTAAGAATTGCATTCCTGCTACAAAATTCTATTAAATGGTCTAAATAAAAGCTATGGAAATGGAGCTACTCTGATCTATTCCAAAAGAAGACTTTCCCTTCCATCTTTATATATTAAATACTATAGGTTTTTAAGGTTCTTTCAATAGAACCCCATAGATGTCTACTGATTTTTATTATTAATAATAACATTTAACATTTATGTTGAAGTACCACAGAGAATTGTCAATAAGATACTGGCCTCATTGTGATGGGCACAGTACAATCATATAATCCCTGCTCCAAAAAACTTTCAATTCTTCATCTTTATTATGATAGCTTGTCAGAAGGGTATTTTCCCCCTCCACCCTGGAAATTTTTGATGAAAACTTGAAATTTTTAAAATATTCAGTTTAAAACCAAAAATTTCAATTAAAAACTGCTGCTTCAGTGCCTCGTGGGAGTTGTACTTTGGGTGCCTAATACTCCCATTTTCTTCTATAGTCTGGGCTCCCTGGACTGTGCTGACCCAAAGAGGAAAAAATTGCTCTTTCGTTTGCCACCTGCATTACAAAATCTCCCATGATGCTTCATTGTCTCCCCTCTTGCTCATGGGAGAAGTAGTCTGGATGGAAAATTTGGCCCATAAAGGAGAATAGGGACCAACAGAGGGGGGAATGTTTTGTCAAAACTTAATTTTCCATTGAAAAATAGTTGTGGCAGAAAATTTTAAACCAGGCTTACTTGTTACATTCTATATGAATTTTCCATATGGATATATCTGTGTATAGATATATGTAGATATAGACATGGTCAAACTCACTGGTGTTGACACAGGGAGGAAAAGAGGACAGCTACTTTTGCCACCTATATCCCCAGCACAAGATAGATATTCCATCCCAGGAAGGAGTAGGCAGTTTTACTTCGAGAAGATAACTTTAATTTATTGCAGTGGCACCGAAGCAATGGTTGGGGGCTGTCCTAAATCAGTGTATGGTCCAGCGGGCTTGACCATATCCAGTACTGAGTCAGTAAAGCCACTTGACTCCTACACAAACACACCAGTAATTTTTCACCACTTAAGCCACTTTCCTATGATTCTGAGCCAAGATCCATGTCAGTGTGGATCCTTCACTGAATCTGGCCTGTAGTATTTACTTAATTTTTACAAAGTCCTGAGTTATGCTTCCAGATGAAAAGAAATGAGGCAGAGCAGTCACATGACTAGCTCAAATCCACAAAGCTCAACAGTACAACTATTAAAAAAAATGGGAAAACAATTCTGAATTTTTTCTGTCAAATTGCAGAGTTTGAAAGGAACCCATTTTCTGCTTTTGGTTTTCTTTTTATCATAATTTCTATCAAAGCTTATTAGATTTTACTTTTTTTCCCCAGAAATTTATTTTATAAAGGGAAGGATCTGAAAAAAATAAACTTGTTTTGATTTTCAAAAATGGGAAGCTATTTCTCTAGGCATTTCCCTACTTCTTTGTGTACGACCATATGAATCTGAAAGCCTGCCCAGCCTGTACCTTTTAAGCCAATAGCCACAGTAACTAGCGTGGGTTCACGCAGTAGTTGCCATTAAAAAACTGACCATTTACACACAGTCATCACAGTGGTATCAGACATACTACAGATTTTCTTTTGATAAAACAGGAAATAATAAAGTTAACTGGTGGATAATTATATGGTATTTATTATCAGATGCTGTGTTGTAAATCCATTGTATTCCAGCAGTCCCTTATTTGAACTGTGTAAATCATATCTGTGGAAATGGCATTGTAGAGATTGAGAAAATTACACTTGCACACAGGCATCTGTCTTAGGGAAGGTTTGCCAATATCAACAGAGTCTGGCATTTTGTAGCGGTTTGCTTGTGACCCATATTGTACTTTTCCTATTTATAGTTAATTTGCTCTTCAAGCATGTACACTGTAGGGGATGAAGGGATGATGGTTTTTCGATGCAGGCAGCTGGCCATGCAGCAGAGACACAGATGGATTTAAAAAAAAAATCTATTTTTAAACTGAATTAAATGCAAAAAAAGTCCTTATTTATCAAAAATTTCTGCATAGCCATGACCCCTAATTCCTTTGGGCTTCTGGAAAAGGGTAAAAGTTAATAGTCTGACACTCTCAGTTTCTAGACTCTTATGGTAGGAATACATTTCAGAGACTAGCTCTTACATTTAACTATGCTGTTATATTACAAGGAATAATTATAAGAAAAATTATTTGAGACATTTGGTCACTTCTTCCTATGTTTGTGGTACTCTTCAGTTAGACAGGTAGGTAGGTAGTGGTTTTTTGGGGGGTTGTTTTTCAGTTACCCATTTTAATTGTATAATAGGATTATAGCAATACTTCTGTTTTATTCATATTAAAATTCAGATCAGTTGTCCTGTGGGTAATAATTCTGAATTTTTTCAGGAAAAAAAAAAAGGAACAAGAACCAACAGATAGCTTTAAATTTCACTTAATAGTATGAGTAACTCTTGGGACTTGCTTTCAGTTTTCATATGTTAGTGAGGCTTTTTCTTGTTAAAACAAAACACCAAAAAGTAGCAGATCAGATCAAAGCAACTTAAAGTTTGATAAAGTAAGAACACTTTTCCTGCCCAGCTACATGATGTTTTGTGGGAAGAGAATAATATAATAAACACATTTCAGCTTGTGTCCCAGAAGAATGTCTGTGAATGTTTTCCTCACAGTTTCTTATTTATGTATTTTTTCACATCTCTATCTCAGATTTGAAAAAACAGGAGAAATAACATACGTACAAGTGAATGCATAATATAAGAATCCCACATTATGTTATAAGCAGACAGCCATATGCTGAGTGAAAAAAACGAATATGATTCTTCCTTCCTCCAGTTTAACAACAGTATGGCTTTTTGTTCCCTGAAATTTGCAGTTTGCTGCTTTAGTTAATCCACAGTTTTGGAAGTGTGCAAAGAATAAAGAGGGGAGAAAAGGAGAACAATGTCCATGGTCTTGATCCATGATGTCAACATGATTTCATGTTTAATATTATCTCTAAGAACATAAGAATGGCCATACTGGGTCAGGTCAGTGGTCTACCTAGCCCATTATCCTGTCTTCCAACAGTGGCCAATTCCAGGTGCTTCAGGGGGATGAACGGAGCAGGAAATTATCAAGTTATCCATCCTCTCTGGTCTATTCCCAGGTTCTGTGATCAGATGCTAGGGACACCAAGAGCTTGGGATTGCATCCCTTACTATTTTAGCTAATACCTCCATGAACATATCTAATTATTTTTTGAGCCCCATTATAGTTTTGGCCTTCACAACATCCCCTCACAAAGACTTCCGCAGGTTGACTGTGAGCAGTGTGAAAAAGCACTTCCTTTTGTTTGCTTTAAACCTGCTGCCATTGATTTGATTGGGTGACACCTAGTTCTTGTTTTATGTGAAGAAGTAAATAACATTTCCTTATCACTTTCTCCAAACCATTCATGACATTGTAGAGCTTTATCATATCCCCTCTTAGTCGTCTCTTTTCCAAGCTGAAAGAGCCCAGTCTTTTTAATCTCTCTTCATCTGGAAGTTGTTCTATACCCTTAATAATTTTTGTTGCCCTTCTCTGTATCTTTTCCAATTCTAATATATCTTTTTTGAGATGGGGTGACCAGAACTGCACACAGTATTCAAGGAGTAGGAGTACCATGGATTTACATAGTAGAATTATGGTATTTGCTGTTGTATAATATATCCCATTTATAATGGTTTCTAATCCTAATATTCCGTTAGCTTTTTTGACTGCCACTGCACATTGAGGAGATGTTTTCAGAGAACTATCTGCAATTACTCCAAGATCTTTCTCCTGAGTTATAAGGGCTAATTTAGATCCATCATTTGTATACATAGTTGGGATTTTGTTTTCCAATGTGCATTACTTTGCAATTATCAACATTGAATTTTATCTGCCATTTTGTTGCCCAGTCACTCAGTTTTATGAGATCCTTGTGTAACTCTTCACAATCTGCTTTGAACTTAACTATCTTGAGTTATTTGGTATCCTCTGTAATTTTGCCACCTCCCTATTTACCTCTTTTTCTAGATAATTTATGAATATGTTGAACAGCACTGGTCCCAGTATAGATCCTGGGAAACACTGCTATTTACCTATCTCCATTCTGAAAACTAACCATTTATTCGTACCCTTTGTTTTCTGTTTTTTAACCAGTTACTGATTCATGAGCAGAACTTCCCTTTTGTCTCATGACTGCTTACTTTGCTTAAAAGCCTTTGGTGAGGGATCTTGTCAAAGGCTTTCTGAATGTTCAAGTACATTATATCCCCTGGATCACCTTTCTACACAAGTTTGTTAACCCCCTCAAAGAATTCTAATAGGTTGGTGAGGCATGATTTCCTTTACAAAAGCCATGTTGACTTTTCCCCAACATATCACGTTCATCTATGTGCCTGATAATTCTGTTCTTTACTGTAGTGTCTACTAATTTGCTTGGTACTGAAGCTGGGCTTACTGGCCTGTAATTTCCAGGGTTGCCTCTGGAGCCTTTTAAAAAAAATTGATGTCATATTAGCTATCCAATCAACTGATACAGAAGCAAATTTAAATGATAGTTTACATAGCACTGTTAGATGTTTGGCCACTTCATATCTGAGTTCATTCTGAACTCTTGGGGTGATTACTTCTTGTTCTACCCCAGTGGAATACAGATTGATCACTGTCCTGTATTCGACAATCTTTTACATATTTGAAGACTACTAGCCTCCCCACCATCTTCTCTTTTCTAGACTAAATGTCCACTTTTTCAACCTTTCCTCATAGGTCATTTTTTCTAAACTTATTATTTGTATTGCTCTCTAATTTGTCCACATCTTTCTTAAAGCGTAGTGCCCAAAACTGACTCCAGCAGAGGCCTCACCAGTGCTAAGTAGAGTGGAACAAGACACTCTTGTGACTTACATACAACATTCCTGTTAATGCATCCCAGAATGACATTTGCCTTTCCCCAACAGAGTCATATTGCTGACTTGTATTCAATTTATGACCCTCTGTAACCCTCAGATCCTTTTCTGCAGTACTACTGCCTATCCAGTTATACATTGTACAGTTGTACATTTGATTTTCCTTCCTTCTGTGCTTGTTTTATTGAAAGATTGAAGAAAAGAGCTCAAAATAACCAATAATAATAAAATATGTTATTCAGACATTGTTATGGAGAATGTGCGATATAATCTGTGCTATGCACCTCAGCAGTGAACCATGTTTAACAAAATATGTATAACAAGACCAGCTATATAAAGCAATCAGAGAGATAAGAATGGGTTTGATCAAAATGAGAAGACAGCACTGTCATGACAAGAGAAGTATTTTCTTGAATAAGCCCTTGCAGCATTTGTTCAGTATCACAGGGAAAAATAGCACTCCTTTAAAAAAAAACAACTATATAATTTACTATGTAAATTTACAGGTTCTGCATAAACCTGTAGTATACTTATTGTGCCTCTAACACAAAATGTGTAAGAAGATAACAGATGATAAAGTAATAGACAATCTTTATAGCATGCATTGGTCAGAACAATATTTAAGGAGTTATAGGATACTTACTGTATCTCTGACACTTGCATACAGCTTAGGGAGATAAAAATGATAAAGTAAAAGACAACATTTATATAGATGGGATTATAGAAAACATTCTTCGTGAAGTTTTATGGAACTCCCTATAACCCTGATCATGGTATAGAGTCAAACTGTCTAAAAATGTGGAATTCATGGTCTAATTCTTTTTGAGATGATTCTTCTATCATCTCTGCTAGGGTTTTGTTTAGTGGCCTTTAAAATATATTCTTTTTCTTCTGAACCCTGAAACTGGAGACTTGATATAAAAAGGATATGCAGCTTCAAAATGTTCTAGAGTCCACCTTTTAAGGTGGTACTAAAGATTGCCAAATTGACTTATATACAGGATTTAAGAAGGGATAAAAGTAGCATTTATTGGTATTTTTATACCCAGGAGCTTTTTTGCTGATGCCAGTTATCTGAAATCCTATCATTTTGAAAACCATTGTCCTATGTTCCAACTTCTTGATGTAAACAAAATTATCTGCAACATTTAGCTTCAAAACACAGGCCCAGCTCTCCAATGGATTGATTAGATCTCTTTTTCACCTTGGTGGTGAGAATTGAAAA
This sequence comes from Gopherus evgoodei, assembly GCF_007399415.2. Classification (NCBI taxonomy): domain Eukaryota; kingdom Metazoa; phylum Chordata; order Testudines; family Testudinidae; genus Gopherus; species Gopherus evgoodei. The sequence goes on along the minus strand of NC_044322.1, from coordinate 332,021,933 downwards.
GTTGTTGCTGTGTCAATTATAAATCTACTGTTCCATCCACACCCATTTACAAGGTAATTGATTACAAAAGAATGGTTTGCATGCCAAGTCCATGCATATTGATCTATGGTTCCCAGGCCTACCCAAATTCTTTTGCTTATCTGCAAATCACACCTGTGACATGTAACGTCCTTTTTGGCTAATGACATATGTTATCTAACTGGTGACCTGCTTTACAAGTAGCTAATCACAAGATAATACAATATGATTAGGACTTTAGAAACATTACTTGAGCCAGATCATCAACCAGTATAAATTGATGTAACTCCATTTACTAACTAGACTGCAGTGAGCTTTTCTGCAAAGATTGAAATTCGGTTAAGCAAGCTATTTCAAGCTCTTTTTTAAGTATCTTGTAAACTGAGGCCTTGTCTACATTAAGAGTTACGTCAACTTAAATTACATTGATGATCACCAGCTGCTTTAATTACATTGTTTGTGCACGTCCACACAATGCTCTGTGTGTTGGCAGAGCACGTCCACATTCGAGGCTCTTACATCAACAGAGAGGGTTGCATCATGGTTAGTTATCTCACTGCGCATCTCACCACCCTGTGTCACTGGGAACTCTGGGAATGGATGGAAGTGTATCATGGGGGACATGCTCACCATCCCATGATGCAGTTCTTTTCCATTCCATTAGTCCATGGGCTTCTGACTTCGCTTCACACTGTTTTTCAACAGTCCTTGTAAATTGTGTGCTCTCCATCTCTGCCTGACAGCATAGATCATGAACTGGCCTGGCAGCCTTATGATGAGCATTATGAACCAACATGGCTGGTCTTGCAGTATTTCATGAGCTGTGAAACATAGAATCACAGAATCATAAGACTAGAGGGGCCGCGAGAGGTTATCTAGTCCATCCCCTGCACTCATGGCAGGATTAAGCATTATCTAGACCATCCCTGACAGGGAGATGAATTTGCTCCCCTTCTCTAATTACTCTGAAATAGCATAAGTTTGTTAACCTTCAGTGTGTACTCTAAGGCTCATCTCTTCTTGTATCATGATGGAAAATATCTGAGATATCTGAAGCTGAAGAGTAGAGTGGGAGTAACTGGGTGGAGAATCTCCTGGGAGAGGTTAAATGAAGTTTTTTGTTATAATTTTGCTGTCGGTAGGGTTGTAATTTCGGAAGGTAGACTAGAGTCTCCTATTTAAATTAGGATGATAGTGAAGTGCTATTTTTAATTTCAGACACCAATAAAAATAAAAGTAAAATATAAAAACCTTAAATAATACCTATAGAGGATGGTCTGCCCCTTTAAACACCTGCAGGTCATGGAGCAGTAGGCCTGGCCCAAGGAGAAGCCCAACTGGCAGGTGCTGGGAACCAGCTGATTCAGCTAAGCAGTAGCTAATGATTGGCTCTGATTCCATCTGGAAAATATAACTGAAGACCCAGCTCTGTAAGTGTGGGTGAGAGAAAAAAACATTTCCCTGAGCAGAAGCAGAAGACTGCAACAGGTCAGGAGGCCCTGTGGTCCCTCAGACTAAGAAAGGATCATAAACCTTGAGCTACTCAGGAGTGGAGGAGCCTGCAGTATCAGTCTAGGTCAGGACTGTCACTTTTGATACTTTTCCATATTGTTTGCATTTGTGTGGAAGAAGAATAGAAGAGCCTATCTTGAAGTTTAAAACAGAGTTGGGCATGAATGACTCTTTTGACAGCCAAGCTGGTAGACAGACCTGCCAGACTACATGTTTTGGAAAACAGCACACCTGCATTGCCCAAGAAAAACATGGCTCCAAAAGCCCTATTGAAATGGATGGGAGAAGAACAGCAGTTACAACATCAACAGCTGCAGCAGATTCTGACCCACCAGCAGCTCCAGCATCAGCAGTTATTCCAACAGCTCCAGCTACAACAACAGCTCAAGCAAAAGCAGCAGGAGGAACAGCAGCAGTTCATGCCTTGCATATTAACTCCAGAGAAACAGTGCTTACAGGTGGGTGTGGAACTCAGATCATCTATGGGAGAAGGTAGAGTCCTCACCAAAATGGGGCCAGAAGACAACCCTGAGGCATTCTTAGAGACTTTTGAGCAGGTGTCTGGTATGAAGCAGTTGCCCCAGGAGAGACAAGCTGCTCAGATCACACCTTATCTAACAGGACAGTCCCAGGCAGCATATCGTGCCATGGAAGGCAGGCAGCAAAGAACTATGGGACATGGAAAGATGCCGTACTAGACCACCTACAACTTAGTGAGAAGAGTTGTCATCTGCAATTCTGAAAGATTCCCAGCTAAGGGCTGTAGCATGATGATTCCAGGATTTTTATTCTCACTGACTGACACCAGAGACTTGTTCTCCAGTACAAATTGTGTAAATTGCGAAATTAGAACAGTTTTGCTTAATTCTTCCATTGGGCCCAAAGAAGTGGATCAGCTGCCACCAGGTGACTCACCTAGAGGAGGTGGTACACCTTGTAGAGAACTTTCTGGAGGCTGAACTAGAGCTTGAGCCTCCACAAAACCCAGGAAATCTAACATCCATGATCCAATATGGAAGAAAGTCCAGGTCCAAGAAACCCCTAGGGAAGGGCTGCATTGGGCCACAAGGTGTGCCCATGGTAACCCCAAGAGTGAAACTCAGGCCCAGCCCCAATGATGGGCCAGCTGTAATGACTGAGGGACTAACCACGTCCCAGCTGGAAAAAAAGGGAAGTCTCTAATTTGTTTTACCTTTGGCCAGGAAGGCTCTAGGTACAAAGACTGCCCCCTTTTGCAGTGTGGTAGCGCCTATACTTGTGCCTCTGAAATGAATGAAGAACTCCTTGGGCTCAAGGCTTATATATTCTTGGGTTACAGTAGGTGGAAATGAGGTGTTGAGCCTGGTTGACTCTGGCTCAGGGCAGACATTCATACAACAGTAATTAATAGCCCCTGAATCTCTAAAGGGGGCCAAATGGATATATAGGACGTATTCATGGGGATGTTCATCCCTGTTAAAGTTGGATTAATGTTGGGGATTAAGAGATCAAAATTTTAGTGGCAGCAGCCCAACACTTAGCATATCCAGTAGTATTGGGCCAGAAATGGGAACATGTAACCAGTCTTCTAAGAGCAGGGACTCAACCTGTGAACTCAAGGAGAGGTTAATCTGAAAGAAATTTTCCTCTTTTCTGACTCTGAGTGCTTTGGTCCCAAACAAAAAGCTGGGAACCATGTCCAGCCTGAAGGGAGACACTTGAGGCACAAAGGGTCCATGAAAAGATATTGGGGAAAGGCACTGGGGTGCAATGTAGTTTGGAGCTTTCTGATGGTACATCCACACGAACAGCTCCTCCTATGGACAACCCACTGGTCTGAAATGAGGGGCCCAACTTCATCCAAAATCTGAGCCCAATGGTTCGATGCCAGTGATGCTTGACCTCCCAGGATGCCCAGTACCCACTTTGAACTAGAAGTGGATCTCTTGGTGAGACTGGTCTGGGAAAAACACACCAGCACCCACCAAATCCAATTCCTGGTCCCCAAGTTGTATCAAACCAGGTGTTAAAACTGGTTTATGATGTGCCTGTCACTTAGGAGTGGAGAAAATCCAAGAGAGGACACTAGTCCAGTTCTTTTGTCCTGGGGCTTATCATGACATCAAAGATAATCATGCATCCTGTCCAGAATGCTAACTGGTGGTCCACCAGCCAGTCCACAGAACCTCCTTAGTCCTCTTCCATTGGTGAGCATCCCTTATGACAGAATTAAGGTAGATCTTTTGTGGCCTTGGAACCAAGTACAAGTGAGTGTTGGTTTATTTTGGTGGTTGTTTATTATGCCACCTGGTACTCCAAAACCCTAGTGCTGCACTTAGCAACACTGCAGACAATAGCTACTGAATTAATGAAAGTATTCACTAGAGGGGGATTCCAAGAGTTATCCTGACAGATCAGGCCACAACCTTCACATCCCACTTAATACAAGAGATTTGGGTTCTCTTGAAAATGTATTTGGTTTGAAGCTCTATCACTCACAAACCCGATGTCCTGGAAGAGCAGTTTAATCAGACATTAAAGAAGTTATTGCAAAATGCTGTAACAAGGGAATCCTGGAATTGAGACAGAATTCTATCCTATTGGAATGAGACAGAATTCTATCAAATCCAGGAGTTCCACAATCCTTAACAATCCTTAACCAGCTTTTTGCCCTTTCAATTGCTGTACAGCAGACAACCCTGGAGATACTGGATATTTTATAGGAGTCCTGGCAGGAATAAGGCACTACTAGCCAAAATGTGATCCAGTATGTCCTCAAGTTGAGAGAGAGAGAGAGAGAGAGAGAGAGAGAGAGAGAGAGAGACTGGATTTGATAGGGGCCTTTGTCAGGGAGAACTTGTGAGTGGCACTGCACTCCTAAGAATGACAGTATAATAGAAATACCTGCTTTCAGGTCTACCGGATGGGGGATAGTGTTCTCCTGCTGCTCTACAGAGACAAAACTGTTGGTAAAGTGGCAAGGGCCTTTTTAGATCCTCAGATGAGTCAGTGAGATATTCTATAAGGTTTGATTGGTGGGCAAGCAACAGGAGTCCTAGATGTATCATGTCAACCTCTTGAAGCCCTGAACTTGGACAGATGCTATTTGCACAACCTTATCCTATATCATGTCTTCATCAGCCAGCCACTCACTACTGGCCATGGCACACCACTGTCATATTTGGGGGGGCTCTGATGGGGAGATGGTGGTCTGCCTCCCTCCAAAATGGGTTTCTGAAGTTAGTGGCCACTTCCATCTTCCCCTGATTCTTCAGGACACATTGAGTGCTCACTTCTATCTATGCATCTGTCCAACCATCCAGGCATGTATACCAGATGGATCACATTGTATCTGAACAGCTTTTAATTTCTAAAAGTCATATAATTAGTGAACAGACCCTGACATAGTCTCCTGATTATCCAGGAACAAAAGGAGGACAACCTGTGATACCACATACCTTCCTAAGCCTGCCAGCCAGTTCTCTGACACAATGATGCCATGTAAGCCACAGCAACTTCACACTAAGAAAGAAAAATGCCATAATACCTAGTGTGTCATCCACTGCCAGCTCCTGCAAATAGTCCCTGCTGGATCTAGTTCATATCCTCTGTCAAGTCATCTTCATTCTCCACCAATGCAGCATATCCTTCAATGAGATAAGCAACAGAGTTTCCACTAGGAAAGTTCTCTCTAGTCTAACATACCTTACTGTTAGGATATTTTCCCTGCCAAAAAATCCAATTCCATGTATTGTTGGTACAGTAGTAACACCTCCTTGAACCACCTCATGTCATTCCTTTCCCCCTTGATGTTGCACTATTTAAAGACTTAAGGAGTGTTACAAAATACCTAATTAGTCATTGTTTGGCCAAGTTACATATATTTATAGTAGTTCATTTAATCTTTCTTCTTAAATCAGTCCTCCAATCCCTTAATAATTTAATTGCTCTTTGGTGGATTTCTATAAAAAATACTTCATTACAAGCAGTGGGAGAACACTTCAACCTCTATAACCACTCAGTGACAGACTTGAAGGTGGCAATTTTGCAACAAAAAAACTCCAGAAACAGACTCCAAAGAGAGACTGCTGAACTCAATTAATATGCAAATTAGATACAATTACATTAGGTTTAAACAGAGACTGGGAATGGCTGGGTCATTACACTAAATGAATCTATTTCCCTATGTTAAGTTCTCCTCACCACCTTCTATGGGTCATCTCAATTATCACTTCCAAAGTTTTTTTTCTCTTGCTGATGATAGTCATCTCAATTGATTAGACTCTCCCTGTTGTATGCCTACTTCACCTTTTCATGTTCTCTGTATGTATAAATATCTCCTGTCTTGTGTTCATTCTATGCATCCCGAAGAAGCGAGCTGTAGCTCACGAAAGCTTATGCTGAAATAAATTTGTTACTCCTCTAAGGTGCCACAAGTACTCCTGTTCTTTTATTGATATCTAGTTTGTTATCTGCTATAGTCACCAGGTCTTTTTGGCATCTCCATTTCAGAGAATGTTTATGTTATAGGGAATTCCTCACCCACTCCAGATGTTATTTGTATTTCTAAGGGCACTCTTTTTTCTATAGTAGTTCTAAATTTTTTAGGCCCCTTTGTATTTTTTTTTGCCTGTATTGTATTTACAATACCCCCTAATATAGCATCATAAGAACAGTACTCGCTACCTGGTGCAGCATAATATTTTACATCCTTAAAAAGCTTTGCAAACATCAATTAATTCATTATTAGAATAATTTATGAATGTGATTCATGTACTGTTCATTCCTTCTTCCAGCTCGTTAATAAAGATGTTAAATAAAATGGGTGCTAACACTGATTCCTGCAACACCCCAGTGTACATTTTATTCTGCAACTCAATTCACTGTTACTTATCACACTATGTTTATAGATCTTCAGCCAGCTTTCAGTCCATGTAAAAGTGCTCATATCTTAAACCAACATATATTAATATTTTCAACAATTAGTAGATGAGACATACCAAATGTTTTACAGGAGTCCAGATATATTGCTCCTGCTTCATCCAATAATCTTGCAAATCTGTGAAAAAAAGTTATCAGTTTTGTTTTGCATCTTTTGTTCTTTATAAGTTTATGGGGTGAAATCTGGGCCTCACTGAAGTCAACTGTAAAACTCCCATTGACTTCCACAGGGCCAGAATTTCATCTATGATATGTATTACTCTTATTTCAAATACCATTCATGTTCGTGAAGATCCTGTCCTTTTTCAGTAATCTTTATCACATTATTTTACAAGGATTGAAGTTGGTTTATTAGAAGGTATGAGGCTTGCACTTTTTTAAAGAACAGCAAGGCATTTGCATTGTGTTCTATTTATATCTATTCTATTTTATTTCTAATCTACTTCTATAAGATTTCAGTCTTATGCAAAATTCTATCTCCTTCTGTGTCAATTACTTTCCAATAACCATTGCCTGTGGTTCAGTGAGTTAATATATTCAAAAGTTTTCAACGAGTTTCTTATCTGTTCTTTATTCACCACTACTGTTTATTAATATTTTCATTATTTCTTTAGTTTTTCTTCATTTTTCTTAAGGCAGATTTTTTGAACTACCATTCAGTGTTCAGTCATTTTAGAATAGTTGTTTGTTTCATTTTCCTCCTTATTCCCTTCACTCTACTCAAGAAACAGAACAGCCACCTTTATTTCTTTATCACACTATAGCCTCCAGCCTCTTCCATATGGGCACATTCATATATCTTGAACTCCCTCCTTCAGCCTTTCGCCCTTCAAGGGAAACTTTGCATTTGATTTTAATGGCCATTGGAATCAGCCTCAAGCTATTTTTTTCTAAAAATTGAACAAACAGAAGGCGTGTTCATTTCTCAGCTCAGTTGCACTGTATATTGCTACTTTCCAATGTTGTAAACTGATCAAGACAGGGACTTTCTCTTCAGGCCTCTCTATATAGCGCCTATATTTTATACCATTTTAAAGTAAGTGTTTTTAGCACTGATGAAAGACCTAAAGACACAAGTGTTCCATTAAGACCCAGAATCAGTACAAAACAGGTAGCAGCTATGTAGGATAAGTCACAGAATAACTCCACTAATACAATTCAACTTCCACCTGGGGTAAACATCTCAGGGGCTGCGTGGGAGGAGACAGAATAGATCAGTTTTGCTTCATATCTTCTCCCTAGCCTGTCTTCCAAGCTGCCATAAAAGTGTTAAATTAGTATAATTTCAGGTCGGAGTTTCTTGGGATACAAACACTTGCCTGGCAGCAACTGTGAGAGCAATTATTCCTTATAGACCACCAAACAACAATCAGATGGTATTGATTTTTGGTTATTATTGGACTGAGTTGGATTAAGTCTGGCAAAATAAAGATGAAAGGCTCTGTATCTAATATTACTTGATTTTACACAATATACACACGCATACAAAGGAAAACAAAGAAAATCTGAACATAATTATCTCTACTAGCGAACATTTTTCTAGCTCAGTCCTACCTACAGGATAATTATGTAGAGTGCAAGCAACAGGGAAAAAGGTTAGAAAGCCATTCTGGCCTAGACCAAATTTGGTTGGTCTCCTAGAATACATCAGTGCTCACAAATCAGCAAATAAATTCTTGGTAATTCTAAGTGCACAACCCATGTATATTTTATTCCATCTTGGAGCATGAATAAAATATCCATAGGTAACTGCATCAGCACATTTCACAGGTCTTTTTTTTAATAACATACTGTCATAATGGATACAGGTGAGTACATTTGCATGTATACTGTGGTCCTTCTACTCTCTTCACCTTCCACATTATTTCTCATGGGAACATTTACAAGTGATGGCCTCACGATCTTACATACTCTTTTGTTTGCTAGCCTTAGGACATATATTAACACAGCTCGTATGATGACACCTTTCTTCTGCCTTAGACATGTTCTTCTCTGCAGGGAGCTATATTTTGTCTTGCTTAGCAAAGGGGAATTTTGTCTTGTTTAGCAAAGGGGAATTTTAAAAATGGAATTTTATTTTTAGGCCAGATATGAAAAGAGACTAGTATCCAAGGCAGTAGGCCTGTTTCTTCTTTCTTTTACACCAGTTTATCTCTACTGACTTCAAAAGAGTTAATCCTGATTTCTATCAGTATAAATGATGTGATAATTATTTCCAACATTACTAAATATTCTAAATGTTACCTTATTTTAGGTTGAAATTTATTTTATCTGTTATGAGAATGAGGACAGGGAATGAAATCTAGGAAAAAATATCCCAATAAAGCCCTTTATTTATTTTCTTAGAGATTCCATTAACAAATTTTAACAGTCCCTGGGATTCATGAGTTGGAAGGTTCAGATTTTACATAGGATACAGCTACATTCAGATACATCACATGAAATACTGGCATATATCTTCATTAGAAAATCAAATGAATCTTGCCAATTAGCTAACGAAGCCCACAGATTCTGAGTTCATTCAAAACATTTAAAACATAGCGATGATATATGAATAGGACTGACGGTGAAATATCCCAGACTCTGTAATGACATGATATCCTCTACAGTTTACCTGTATAAACAAAAGTAACAAAATTATCCTTAATTATCCTTAATCTATTAAAGTTAATTAATAATAGTTACATAATTACAATATATCCATAATTATCCATGTAGTTAGAAATAATTATTAGCATCATCTAATATATTTTGAATATTACAATTCAGTGTTGTCCTTATTATACAAAGGTAAACACAGTATATAAAATGTATCTATGTTCTTATACTTCACATGTCACAGAAACATAATAATAAGAATAGTAATTAATAACAATAAAAGTATTTCACAAAATCTGTAATTATTCCTCTCTTTTCTCCAATCTAAAGGGACTGGACTTTGTTTTTATGTTTTGTGTTTGTGGTGTTGTGGAAAAAGCTAAGTCAAAAAGCAGGTTCTAATGTATCTCTAAGTAGTATTTTTACTTTAATTACTATGCATATCTATTACATATTTGAGGAAACAAGTAAAACTAGAATAGCCTTATATATGGAAGAAGGGGTTTTGAAATTTTATATTAAAAGTGGATTTTGCTCCTGCTACAAACATATGACCTTGATGTTTCATGTGTGCGTAAGTATGAATTACAATAACTCAAAAAGAGGATGGAGTTTAATAATATTTCAGCATCAACCTGTCCTGAATTGTTTTAATTTTTCTCAATGGTAAATCTTAAATAGGAGACTCTTTTATATTGTGATCTTGAATATTAAAGAGAATAAGGGAATACAACCAGATTTTAAAATGAAAATATGTCATATTTAAGTATCTGCCAAAATTTGTGGGTGACAGAATATAATTTGGGTCAGTCAAGTCTATAGAATGATACTTCAGAATGACCAGACAAAGCCAAGTGATGTGGCAGCATAAGCCAAATCAACGTCAGTGTAGACAAGCACAAGATAATTACACAGAAAAGAACAATTGAACTATATATACATATTGCTGTTCTAAACTCTGACCACTCAAGAAAAAGATCTAGGCAGCATTGTGAGTTGCTAAATGAAAACATATGCTCAGTGCACAGCAGCAGAAAAAAACAAAACAAACACTACAATATATCACCCTGTATTAGAAATGGATATACAATGCTACTGATAAGAGGGGTAGCCATGTTAGTCTGAATCTGTAAAAAGTGACAAAGAGTCCTGTGGCACCTTATAGACTAACAGACATATTGGAGAATAAGCTTTTGTGGGTGGCATAAACTTATGCTCCAATATGTCTGTTAGTCTATAAGGTGCCACACTACTCTTTAATGCTACTGATAAAATTTTAATACCATTATAAATTGAAATGTCCTCACTTTGAAAACTGTGTTCAATTTTGGTCACCCCATCTCATAATAGATACAGCAGGAATAGGAAAGTACTATAGATGGATAATGGAAATTATTAGCAGAATGGAATGACTTCAGCATTCAGTTTTTAGAGTAAAATAAGTAAAATAATATTGATATAAAATAATAATGAATGGTACATAATAGGGTTTCTCAGGCATTCCTATTTACCCTCTCCCATAATACACAAATAAGGAGAGATCCACTGACAATAAGAAAATGTACTGTTAAATTAAAAGAGGTAAATGCTACTTTCAACAACATGCAATTAGCTGTGGAACCCATTGCCACAAGAAAATACTGATGAAAAAGAGTTTAGGAGGATACAAACAAGGATTGGATATTTGCATGGGTGATAGCAATATCAATCAAATAAAATGTGTAGGGGATATGAGCTAACATATTTGTGTCATAAGGAAACCAACTTCTTGCAGTTGAGAATATCCCCCAAAGCATATTCATAGATTCATAGACTCTAGGACTGGAAGGGACCTCGAGAGGTCATCGAGTCCAGTCCCCTGCCCTCATGGCAGGACCAAATACTGTCTAGACCATCCCTGATACACATTTATCTAACCTACTCTTAAATATCTCCAGAGATGGAGATTCCACAACCTCCCTAGGCAATTTATTCCAGTGTTTAACTACCCTGACAGTTAGGAACTTTTTCCTAATGTCCAACCTAAATCTCTCTTGCTGCAGTTTAAGCCCATTGCTTCTTGTTCTATCCTTAGAGGCTACGGTGAACAAGTTTTCTCCCTCCTCCTGATGACACCCTTTTAGATACCTGAAAACTGCTATCATGTCCCCTCTCAGTCTTCTCTTTTCCAAACTAAATAAACCCAATTCTTTCAGCCGTCCTTCATAGGTCATGTTCTCAAGAACTTTAATCATTCTTGTTGCTCTTCTCTGGACCCTCTCCAATTTCTCCACATCTTTCTTGAAATGCGGTGCCCAGAACTGGACACAATACTCCAGTTGAGCCCTAACTAGCGCAGAGTAGAGCAGAAGAAGGACTTCTCGTGTCTTGTTTACAACACACCTGTTAATGCATCCCAGAATCACGTTTGCTTTTTTTGCAACAGTATCACACTGTTGACTCATATTAGCTGTGGTCCACTATGACCCCTAGATCTCTTTCTACCATACTCCTTCCCAGACAGTCTCTTCCCATTCTGTATGTGTGTATATTGTTATGTAATTACCATTAGGAGGGTTTGACAAGATATCAGACAAATTTGACCAGATGTCTGATGAAGTATGATAATTCCTATGTTCCTAAAACTAAGATCACTTCCAAACACAAACTAGAGAGACCCACTTACCTGTGACGCATTCTCAAAGAAGGTAGTAGACAATGTAAATGACAATAATTGGAGATTGTAAATTATATAATATAAAGCATTTTAACTAAATGAAAAAGGATGGTTTAAACAGATAACGAAGAACATCAAGAGTTACTCTCTGAAGAAAGAAAAAAGCAGACAATCTCTTAGAATTTGTCATGGAGCAATACAGTGGTAGTGCTGTGGTTTTATAATTCCATTAAACTATTTATTTAACCTAAAGCTCTTAAAAAAGTGATAGCTTACAGAATCAGGCAAACTGAAAAAGAAACAACTGTATTAGGGAAACTGCCAAACCTCACTGTTTTCACATCAGAATTGTGAAACTTTATGGGCAATTCTATGGGAATTGTCATGATGGCAGCTGGCAGCAAGGGTGGCTTCCTAGCAGTATCAATGCATGCCAGCTAAAGTTTTCAAATCTGTGCAAGTTTTGGTTTTCTGAAGCTGAAAACAACAGTCATGGAAACCTTCACTGTCTTTGGCTCACTAGTGGAATGCAGACACTGGGAAGAATCCTGTGCAGAGATATACCCAATATAGTTATATATATATATAGTTATAGGACTTAAACAGGACTGATTGCACATAGCATAAGTCCACACACAGGTTAGCCCAATGTATTGTTTCCACCAGAGGGGAAAAGAGCTTTTTCATGTTTATGTTGTTGGCAGGCATCTTACAGAGACTACAGTGGCTCAAGAATTGTATTATATGTAAACTGTGCTTAGAGCTAAGTTAAGCGCAGCATCTAAATTTAAATAAACCATACAAATATCTGAATAAAGATTCTGATGGCAGAACACAGGCTGCAGATGCTGGTGGCAAAACATCAGCCTAAAATGGGAGTGCAGTTATACCAGATCACAAAGTGAGCAGGCCAGCTGGGTAGGGGCTAGGAAAATATGACAGTTCAGGGGCAACTTCTGCAGGTTGGGCTCTTTTGAAGCACTGGCTGATATTTAAAGCTGCCTTCCCATTTCAGACTGAGTCCTCACATTGAGAGATGATGCCCTAGCTGGTTTCCTCCTTCCCTGAATCCACAGGAAGGGATCACGTCCACTAACTACAAAAGAAAAACAGTTTCCCTGGTTGAAAATCATATGCATTCACATCAAAGTCCAAATTATACCACTTGGGGAATAATTCTCAATTGAGTAACCATGCCCTTTACAAAGACAGCATTACATTGTGCATGCATGCTGGACTGTTCGTATTCCCTTAACATCTACACAGACCTACCATTGCAAAATATTCCACAAAGGATTATGAAAAAAAAATCTAATATGTGGTAGAGATATAGTTACATGTTTCAGAGGTCACATGCACAGAAACAGTAGACTACACCTCTAACCCTTGAACCTTGACCTAGAATCCTTTCTTCCCTCCCATCCCCACCATAGCTCCTGTTGTCTGTGGAGCAGCCTCTTAACAGATTCTGAGAGCAGTCAAAATTGAGGTAGAAAACTTTTACGCCATGCTCACATGCTGCTGTGCGCTTTCTAACATGTGTTCAGTAAGCAGCTACAATTTATCCCCAAGATGTTAACATTCTATGGAGGGTACCTTCATTGGGAATACATTTTTACCCAAGCTTGTGTTCTCCATTAGAAAGTATATCCAGGCACACACATGGGTAAAGGATTAATACTTTTGAGATGAGTTCTATCAACCAGCCTTCTTTAACATTCTCACATCAAAAATGGGGTTCTCAGATCACAACTATAACCCCAGGGTGGCTTTAAAGAGACACACCATTACAAATGAATCCTTACCTGATGGCCTGACACAACCAACAATATCCTCAGACTTCCAAACTGTTATAGATCAACAAGATCATAGTTTCTAATTCCATACAAGATACTCTATTTAGAGAAACAATAAGCATATTCTGGAAGACAACTTCACCACACGTATATGAATCTAATCTACAGTGACAAGTTAAGATGCTGTCTGGGAATGAATGATCTGAGAGTTGAGTTCCCTGACTTCCATTCTCAGCTCATTTAGATTTTTTCAATAGTCTGTTTTACTATCCAGCTGTCATACAGCCAGTAGTATTAAACCAGCTCTTGAGCTGTGATAGCTCTCCTCCATGGCCACAAATGGGTGATGAATGGGTGGCTTTTGGTGGGACTATGGATAATTGTGTATTAAAAAAAGATAATGATAATTACCTAAATATTTGGGAACTCCTGCTTCCCCTTTGATTGTCAGAGAAGGAACTCCTGCTCTCTATCACTATGGTGTGGCGGGTAGGTATTTCTCTCTCCAATCAATCCAAGCTGCTTTGTGGGTGCCTTTCCCAAAAGCCTTCAATCATGGTATGTTTCCACAATATTCAGGATATCCTTCCAGGATTCCTTGCTGATCACTGGAATGATGCTATCTGTTAGAGATCAGTTAATGCAGGTTGTGGTCCCTTTACACTTCTAAAAAAGACTCACATTCCATCAGCCACCCCAACCTCATGTTAGAATATTGGGGGTCTTCCTGACTACAGTACAAGGAATCCTCCAAACTCATTCCTATGAGCTTAACCCCATTACAAAGGAGCCCAAGTAACACATCTGTGTTGCTGATGATAGATCTCTAGAGGTGAGGATGGCAATGGTCAGGCCTTATTAGTCCATCTTAAAACAAGTACAAATTCTACAGAAATGTGTTTGTATGAAGGCCTTCTCAAGTGGAAAAGATGCTTCACCACCCGCATTGAGTACACCATGCAAAACAGCCACTTCAAACCCAAAGTTGTAATTAGGTTCCCCTTTAAAGCCTGCTTTGAATGCCTCTAAATTTGCCAGACTTTTACCAGTTTGCATGATATTTCTCATATGTCCTTTGGCCATATATGAGAATGTTATTTCTAGCAAGAAGTTAGAGATCAAATGAACAAGCTTTTAGGAGAATTTATGAGATTTTACAACAATTTAAAAGAGTGGAGGCAGTATGACGTAGTATATAGGGCGCTGGACCGGGACTCAGGAAAACCGAGTTGTATTTCTGGCTCTTCCACAGGCCTGAAGTTTGACCTGGATAAGTCAGTTTCTTTCCGTGTGCCTCAGTTTCTGCAACTGAGAAACAGGGATATTTATATCAACCTACCTTGTAGATCCATTGATCAAAAGTGCTATTTAAGAGCTAATTATTGTCACTTATTATTGAACTATTTCGCAAGAGTGAAATTCTTGCCCTGTTGAGCTCAATGGAAGTTTCAGCGCAGTCAGGATTTTACCCCTTAAGTTTGTCTACTGAGTTTGTCACCAAGTATATAAGTTTCTACAATGTGAGCTGCTCTTTTTTTATTTTATTTTTTTTTTTTTGCCACTTCAGGCCTCAAAGACCATTTGACCTACAAACTCCACAGCTGCTTCATTCTGTTGTTTTTTGTTTGTTTGTTTTTTTAATGAATACTGGTGCTGGATATTCACAGCTAGTCTGTTAAAATATCTTGACATGTATATTTTGGCTCCTTTAGGTGGAAATAGCAGAATGGGGGGAGGGGGAAGAAAACTTCTTCAGGATAACAAAGACACTGGAAGATTGGCTCCAAACTGTACCAAATACTATCAGGCAGCTCATTTAAAACATCTAATTTGATGGCTGTCGGACATCACTCATACAGATTCCTCTTGCTCTCAAGTAAGTCAATGGGAATTTTGCCACTGCTTTAACAGAAACAAGATCTAGCTACACTCACAAGTCTGCTTTACTCAGTTTCTTGGTTCTTTGTTATGACAATTTTTAAGCTTTCTCTTTTTTCATTTTAATTGACTTCATCAAGACACAAGGTTATGGTCAAATCCAATTTTACCTCTTCTAGTAACAGCTAACAGATTAAATTTTGAATCACTCAATTTGGCAATAACTCAGCAAACTGATTCAGAGGGTGTTATGTAGGCAGTTAATTCTGACTATGATTTCAAGAAACTGCATCCACTGGTATTCTTTCCACTAATTCCCACCACCAACAAAGGCTTTTTTTTTTCAGAGCACAAGAACGAGTTTTGTCTTTTAAATTTAACTCCTCACTAGGTAAGTAATGTTACTATATGAAAAGTGTTTAAGCATTTTGACAATGGCTGGCTTCTTCTTCCCTTTAGGATAGGTGTTTTAGATCTTTTTCAGATGCATTACCTTGTGTTCCATATACTTTTCACATTATATTTTCAAATGAATACAGTGTTAAGACATCTATCACACCCTGAAACTATTTTATTACTAATGGAGAAAATTCAGTCAAGATACTTATCTTTAGAATACAAATGTGTTTTGATAGATAATAGCTGTTGAAGTATCTTATGAATGAATTTATTTTTGATTTGCTTTAAGGCAGCATGCTATTTTTCAATATATCTAACACATATATAAATGACTTAACAATGACTTTAAAATTGCATGTGCTTTTTTAGTGCAATTCTATATCAGTTGTAAACTGAAGGCTTGAAAACAGGGAGGGGGAACAACAACAAAAAACATGATTTTATCTGTGCCTGTATTAAATTATCATAGTGTTGCTACTTTCCACAATGTCTGAATCAAACTCCTATGTCACTCAAGCACAAAGATTTCTGAGGGTGTGCAAAGTATGTAGGCTTCCTTTTCATCATCCAATAACTAGAACATGTACTGAAGTCATTCTGAAATACAGAGGGACAACACTTACAGTTATTGCTATCCCCTATGCTAGTTTGGACTGACTATTGTCAATCATTTGAAGGTGAGAACTGTGATGTATGGCTTTTGGGTTGCACTGGAGTTTTGCTTGGGTAAGAAAGACGGGACAGGACTAGACCATGAATAAACGACCATATGTATGTGTGTATGTGTGTAGTGGTTTGAGCAGCATCCCAGGCTTGGCACCATTTCTTTGAGCCTTTGAAAGGTATTAGAAATCATAAAACACCTAATTAAAGCTAACATTTAATCTTTCAGATTAGAGCTAGTTCACACAATTTCCCCCTGTACTTTGTATATTCCTTTGTGATTCCATCATCATTACTGTGATCAGGTTTTGTGTTTGACATATGTTATGACAAGCTAATGTACAGTATAAATGGGCAAAAACATGTTGCACATTAACCTTAATGGCACTGGGTCTAATATTCTGATTGATGACATTAGGCAGATGCAGAGCCAAGTTAACATCAGTGCAAAGACAACAGGAAAACATTTTATTTTAATGGTGTTTTAATTGATGTTTAATGATGTAATGGAATTGTGCACGGTGTCCAATGGAAATATAATGCTTCCTCTCAACAAGGCTATTCAAGTGTGCTATCACAGGGTGTCAAGGTTCCTTCCCCACACTGAACTTTAGGGCACAGATGTGGGGACCTGCATGGACACTTCTAAGCTTAATTACCAGCTTAGATCTGGTATTGCTCCCACCACTCACAGGCACTACTTTTCTTCCCTGGGTAGTCTTGAGAGACTTCACCAATTTCCTGGTGAACACAGATCCAACCCCCTTGGATCTTAAAACAAGGATAAATTAGCCATCCGCCCTCCTTTCTCCCACCAATTCCTGGTGGATCCAGATCCAACCCCCTTGGATCTAAAAACAAGGAAAAAATCAATCAGGTATTAAGAAAAAGGCTTTTAACTAAAGAAAAAAAAGGTAAAAGAAAACCCTCTGGGAGAGATTAGCATACCAGCTACTCTCACAGACAACAGATTCAAAACACAGAGGATGTTCCCCTGGGCAAAAATCTTAATACACACAAGAATATCCAAATTTGATAATTCCCTTAATGGTACGAAGACAAGTTACAAAGAAAATAAACATAAACCTATTTATCCCTTTCTAAAACTTACTACTCTGATAAGAGGCTGGTTCCTTGATCTTTTTCACTCTGGCTGAAACTGAAACTCTAAACAAAGGAAAACTTCCCTCCCTTTTGAAACATCTTGTTCCCCCCATTGGTTCCACTGGTCAGATGTCAGCTAGGCTAGGTGAACTTCTTAACCCTTTAGAGGTAAAAGAGGCATTAACCTTCAACTATCTGTTTATGACACAGAGTATATGTGAAATTGCATTTTCAGCTTCCTGCTGCTGCTATTGGTAGGAAAGTGCTACTGTGCAGGAGGAGCACAGGTGCCAGGGAAATAGTGAGCATTTTTCTTTTTTGCTGGAGTTATGAAAGGCTGAACTAAACTTGAATTCATTCCAAACCAGCCCAGATTTCAGCATTCAAGTACCTGAATCAGATAAGATCTGGAATGCCTCCTAATCAATCCACACAGCATGCTGCTTGGAAAGACAGCATAAAATTGAAGGTACATCTATGTAAGTCAAATATTAGAGAACTGAACTTGTTTACATTTTGGCAAGGCAACCAAAGGAGTACCAAGATCAGCTCTCTATGTAAAAAATAGGTTGCAAATGTCTGGGAAAAGAGGGTAAGAAATGGTAGTTTAGGTTTTGGGGAAAAAGAGATATTTGTAAGAGGCAATTAAATACTATTTTGGAGACTAATTCTTTGTATTTTACTTTATGCATCAAAAAACTTCCATTAGCTTCAATGGCATAACACAGAGGTTCTCAAACTTCATTGCACCGTGACCCCCTTCTGACAATAAAAATTACTTCGTGACCTCAGGAGGTGGAACTGAAGCCTGAGCCCGCTCAAGCCCCATTGCCCTGAGGGAGAGGCAAAGCCTGAGTCCTACCACTTCGGGCTGTTGGACCAAAGCTGAAGCTTAAGGGCTTCAGCTCCAGGCAGGGGGCCTGCAACCTGGGGGCTGCCTCCCAGGGCTAAAGACCTTGAGCTTTGGCTTCTGCCCTGCGTAATGGGGTTCATGCTTTAGCCCTGGGCCCCAGCAAGTCTAAGCCAGCTCTGGCAACCTCATTCAGAAGAGATTGTGACACACTTTGGGGCTCCAACCTACAGTTTGAGAACCTCTGGGATAACATATTTACTTCTAGCTCATTGCTAAAATATTGAAGTGTTGGGTGTAATGTCAATCCCTGCAGAACACCAATAGAAATATCTGTAAATTAGCCTTTTCTTAATCCATTTATTGGGAGGTTTATTGATGTTACATAGTGCTAGCTTTTTAATCAGAATGTAATGAGGTACTAGCACATTTTTCCATTGATGTAGTCCTAAACCAACTGCATTAGGGTTATGGGTTTTGTTGTGGATTACTGGCTGTTAATAGTAATGATTAAAAATATACTAATTAGAAAATGCAACATGATAGGAAGAAATTGTTTTCTCTTTTTCATTTTAGATTGTTTCATGTCTTTTCTGCACCCTAGTTCATAAATTATTACTAATCACTTATTTTTAAAGACCAAAATGTTGGCATGAATATTATAGTGGTTCTTCATCACTTTTGGTTCACAGAGGGAGGATTGGAGCTGATGTTATTTTGACATTCTTCATCACTTCTATACCCAAAATGGAAAAAATATTCAAACAAGAAAGCAAGCAAGCAACCAAAATGTGGTATACAGGTATACTATTCCTTTCTGTTATAGAATCTCAAAACAGTAAGTTAGTTCCTAAATAAATGCCAGTTACTGCACTAATTTCACAGAAAAACAAATCGTTATAATACTGCTTATAATGACTGTGCTTTTTTGTAAGTCAACGAATCTCCTATTAATTAACCAGTGATTAAATTCAGCTTGTGAAAATTAATCACAGCCTGGAAAGTCATTTGTCCTTGTGTGCTTCATTAGGACAGTGTTTGCCCTTCAGGCAAGAAAGCAGCAAGTAAATGCCAAAAGAATGAGCCGATTAAACTAGAGCTACAGTGAGCTGCTGTTTGCTAGACATTCAAACTCTTGCAAACACTTCCCCTGTCTAGCTTATGAGCTTTCTGCAGTCATTCTGTTGGGTTTCAGATAAAAAGTAAATGAAAAGTTCTGGTGGATTGACTGTGAATTTTCAACTTCATTGACATCTTTGGAGCTGTTCAAATCATAAAGGGCAGGTAGAGCCAAAGAAGATCACATATTCAGGATGATAAAACTGGTCAATATGGCAAAATATCCAAACTAATGTGTCAGAGACCATTCCGTGTAATTGGATCAAATTCCACATACTTAATAGCTTTTTTTGGTACTAAAATCTTAAAGGATAAAAATTCATTTCCTTTATGAAAAAAAAATAGTTTAGACAAAGAAAAAGACATTTGGGGCCAGATTCATGCCTGTTTTCTTCAGTGGAGTTACATCTGGGATGAATTCTACCCAATGCAGTTGTTTTTTACTTACAGTTATTTGGGTGTGGAATATGAGAGCTGAACTGCTCGGAGATCATTTGTTTCTGCTTGCTAGATAGTGCAAGAGCAGAAAGAATTTAAAAAAGCACAAGGGTGTAATGAAAAGTAACATCAATCAATGCTGTATATTAATTAAACAGCCCTCTGTAGTGGTGATGATAATATTTCTTAATTTCTTATGTAATACAAATGCTGCATGACATAGAATAAAGAAAAGAACACTTCACTTGATTAATTAGAAGAAGGAATTCTCCTTTAATTAAGAAGTTAAATCCTCCAATCCTTTTTTGGCAGGAGGAACCTGCAAAAGGGATAAAGATACAGACGCTGGTGAAATAACCTTTACCCCATTTTATTTATAAAAAACACGGTGAGCTACTAGAAAGCCAGCTAGTTAGGCTGGACAGAATAGCCACAGTGTACTGGAGTAGAACCAGAACAGCCCTGTCACGTACAACTGATTTGCTGTGTAATGATTTATAAAGGCAACTTACAGGGAATCTAGAACCAAACCTCTGGGACTGTTCCTAATAAATGCAGGTAACGTACGAGGCAGTGAACAATGTCCCATCCAAGCACTAAGCAAGATCCCTACAGAGTTTCTGAAAAAACAAAAATATAAAGACATCAACCCAGGAATATTAGAACAGTGAAGGGATCAGATTTTTGAGTTTTTCTAGAGGTCCAAAAATCAGTCCGATTTGTACAAATTGTACAACCCTGCTGAATCTTGTATTGTCTGTCACATTTCACCCAAAGTTTTCAGAGTTCCTGCACACAGAGAGGTAATCAACTTGCCCGTGTATTCTCAGTGATCCAGTGGCTGGAGTGTAGGAAAGAATTCAAGTCTCCACCCTCTCAGCCCACGTCCAAACTAACCCGCGGCATCGGCAGGTTAAAATTGATTGCTCGGGGATCGATATATCGTGTCTAGTCTGGACGCGATGTATCGATCCCCGAGCGCGCTTACATCGATTCTGGAACTCCATCAACCCGAACAGAGTTCCGGAATCGACACGGAGAGCCGCGGACATCGATGCCGCGCCATCCAGACGGGTGAGTACCTCGATTTTAGAAATTCGACTTCAGCTATGTTATTCCCGTAGCTGAAGTTGCGTATCTAAAATCGATTTTAATACCTAGTCTGGACGTGGCCTCAGTCCCATGCACTAAAGGTTTCAAGAGTTTGTATAGCTGGCTCATCAAGCATCTTTCCAAAGTGACTAATCACTCGACCATGCTGTCTCAACTTCAAATTCTATTATGGACTTTCAAACTCCAGTATAAATGGTTCCTTCAGCTAATTATTTCCTCTTATGCATATATTAAGACTAATACCAAGATGTTATGGTATAACCCCCACTCTGAACGTTAGCGTCCAAAAGATGGTGTACCAGCATGAATTCCCCTAAGCTTAATTGCCAGCTTAGATCTTGTAGTGCTGACACCAACCAGGACTTGCAGTGCCTGGTACACTCTGGTCCCCCTAAAACCTTCTCAGAAGACCCCAAGACCCAGACTCCCTGGATCTTACACAAGGAAAGTAAACCCTTTTCCCGACCATTGCCTCTCCCAGGCTTTCCCTCCCTGGGTTACCCTGGAAGATCACTGTGATTCAAACTCCTTGAATCTAAAACAGAGAGGAATGCACCTTTTCCCCTCCTCTTTTCCCCTCCCCAAGAGGTAATACAGATTCAAGCTCCATGAATCTAAAACAGAGGAATTCCACCTTTCCCCCTCCCTTCTCTCTCCCTGTCTCCCACCAATTCCCTGGTGATTACAGACTCAATTCCCTTGAGCCTCAACAAGGGGAAAAATTAATCAGGTCTTAAAAAAGACAAGTTTTTAATAAAAGAAAGAAAAAAGTAAAAGTTGTCTCTGTAATTAAGATAGTAAAGGTTACAGGGTCTTTCAGCTTATAGAAACTAGAGAGAAGCCTTCCCCCCAGCACAAATACAAATTAAAATCCTTCCAGCAAAATACACATTTGCAAATAAAGAAAACAATCAAAAAGACTAAACCACCTTCCTACCGCTACTTACTATTTGAACAGAAAATTAGAGAGCCTGTAGGTACGTCTGGTTACTCTCAGAACCCAGAGAGGACAACAGACAAACAAACAACACAAAACAAAGACTTCCCTCCACCGAGATTTGAAAGTATCTTGTCTTCTGATTGGTCTTCTGGTCAGGTGATCCAGGTTTACTGCTTGTAACCCTTTACAGGTAAAAGAGACATTAACCCTTAACTATCTGTTTATGGCACAAGACCACAGCAAAATGTCCTAAATACAATGCTGAAATAAATTAGGTTGAGTATAAAGGCTATGTTTACATTACAGACCTTACAGCAACACAGCTGTACTGCTGCAGCTGCGCCTTTGTAAGGTCTCCTGTGTAGCTGCTTTATGCTAATGGAAGAACTCTCTCCTGTTGGCATAATTAAACTACTCTCAATGAACAGCAGTAGCTTTGTCATCAGGAGAGCATCTCCTGCTGACATAGCACTATCCACACTGGCACTTTTGTCCGATAAACTTCGTCGGTCAAGGAAGTGTTTTTTCACACCCCGGAGCAACAACATTTTTGCTAATAAAAGTGCTAGAGTGGACATAGCTCTGATGGTGAGAGTAGGAGATGAGGTGTCAGGTAGCCTAGGCTGTATTCCCAATTCAGTCACTGACTTGCTATATGATCTTACGCAATCACTTCAGTGTGCCTCAGTTTCCCTCTGTAAAATGGAGATAACTACTCCAATCGCAGGGGGCCAGGACCAAATGACCTAATAGGTCTGTTCTACTTATAGTGCTTTCTGAGATTCCATTTTATGTTATCCTCAATTACAGAGGTTTGGGGTTACAGACCTTCAATTAATTAATGATGTAGTATCTCTAAGTGTGACCCTTATTCCTGGATTTTGCACAGTTTGGGAACCGGTTTAATATCAAATAGCTGTCCTCAGTTTCTAAAATAATGACAGAATGTATTACAATGCAATGGACTTCATAAATGCCTCCCACACTGAAACTGGAGTGAAATGATTGCATACTCACATACAAAAAATGGGATAATAAATCTAGAGACATGGAGGGAAAAAAATCATAGCACCCCAGATATCTTGCTCCATGTTTTAGTGTTTTGAAGCTTAATCCTTCTGGGTGGTGAACACTCCTGAAAAAGCATAAGTGACTCCTTAGACTATTTATTTCATTCAAAACTCTTGTCATAATCAATGGGAACTGAGGTTATTCAGCACCTTGCTAGCAACTGTGGATTGTGCCTTTCATACTGACAAAAACAAATAAAACAAACAAAACGCAACAGTAAACTATATCTTCTGTTAATGGACTGTCCTTGGCTGAATAATAGAAACTTCCCCACTCTACAGTACCTTTTTTGAGTACACCTCATAGGAGACAACAAAGCAAATCAATGATTAAACTATGTTTTAATTACCTCTTTTAGTGGTTATTAATTAGTCATGGATGCCTTATGAGGAATTGATTGTGTAAAGATTTTTTTCTTTTCAGTTTTAGTGCTTGTTTCAACTCTTATAACTTCTGGGCCTTTCTTTTGATTGCTTAGATAGTGTGTCATAAAATTCTGGTCAAAGGCCCCAATCCTGCAGTGAGGTGTGGCTCCCTGTGCCAGCAGAACCCCAATCAAATCCAGAGGACTCTGCCTGGGTGCAGGACTGCCAGTGCAATCGGGATTCTGTCACTATTTCTAAGCCTTACTGCAGTGCCCTACTAATGACAAATCCGTGGAAAAAGCAATTTAAAAACAATTAGGATAGCCTTGTGTGTTTCACTGAATTTCATGAAAAGTTTGCTGCCATTGCCTCTCTCCTGGTTTGAAAAATAAAATAATCGTGGAGAACAGAAAGGAAGACTTATACAATCCAGAAGAGATCCCATAACCCTCCCCCCTACCCACTCTTCCCATGTCCTTTCTGATTGATGGATTCAATCTCTGGTGGGTGAGAGGGGTCTTGCACTGTCCTCATAGCTCTGTGTCCCATCTGTCACCTTTTACAAGTGCACTACAAACCTAATAGTTTTCTGCACCTATGGGAATGCTCCAGCTTCAATAAAATGCCTTTTATTTAATAATATATCATGGAGTATGGATAATTTAATCATGGAGATATCCCAAAGGCACAGAGAGAGCTTTATGCAGGGCAGTTGTAAAGAGACATATTCAAGTGGATAGATGGCTGGGGGAGATAGCCAAGAGCCTCATAGTCCACCAGGGGATGGATAAACCAATCAGGTAGGGCTTCTGGGTAGAAAAAAGGTCCTCTGAGGGAGCAAAGGACTTCTGAATGCTAGAGGTTTTAATCTTCATTTCCTCTGTTCATGACCTTGGGTATTTTTTTTTCTTCCTTAAGGAGCGAGGGTGTGCTCTGTGATTGTGAAAAACAGTTTTCAGCTACTCATGCTGCTTCACACCACCATGAACAAAGCAGACAAAAAATACCCATTGCCAAACTGCTGATGGTCAAATAGATACCACAAGACATATGACATACTACAGCACAGGCCTTATCACCTATCTTCATTGTAAACAGAACACTGTTTACAATCACTGATTTCCCTACACCCCCCCGCCCCAGTTTTGTGAACTAGTTACATGCCAAACCTGGTGGCTGAACTTTGCAACTTTGTCCTCACCCAGAACTATTTCACATTTGGGGACAATATATACCTTCAAGTCAGTGGCACTGCCATGGGTACCCACATGGCCCCATAGTATTCCAACATTTTTATGGCTGACTTAGAACAACGCTTCCTTAGCTGTAATCCCCTAACACCTCTACTCTACTTGTGCTACATTGATGACATCTGCATCATCTGGACCCATGGAAAAGAAGCCCTTGAGGAATTCCACCATGATTTCAACAATTTCCATCCCACCATCAACCTCAGCCTATACCAATCTACACAAGTGGTCCATTTCCTTGACAGTACTGTGTTAATAAACGATGGTCACATAAACACCACCCTATACCAGAAACCTACTGACCGCTATACTTACCCACATGCCTCCAACTTCCATCCAGGACACACCACACAATCCATTGTCTGCAGCCAAACTCTAAGATACAAGCACATTTGTTCCAATCCCTCAGACAGAGACAAACACCTCTATCAATATCTCTATTGAGCATTCTTAAAACTACAATACCCACCTACTGAACTGAAAAAAACAGATTGATAGAGCTAGAAGAGTACCCAGTAGTCACCTACTACAAGACAGGCCCAACATAGAAAATAACAGAATGTCACTAGCTCTTACCTTCAGCCCCAAACTAAAACCTCTCCAGCGCATCATCAAAGATCTACAACCTATCCTGAAAGATGATTCCTCACTCTCCCAGATCTTGGGAGACAGGCCTGTCCTCACTTACAGACAGCCCCTCAGCCTGAAGCAAATACTCACCAGCAACCACACACCACAGAACAAAAACACTAACCCAGGAACCTATCCTTGCAACAAAGCCCGATGTCAACTCTGTCCACATATCTATTCACCATCATAGGACCTAATCACATCAGCCACACCATCAGGGGCTCCTTCACTTGTACATCTACCAATGTGATATATGCCAATATGTGCCAGCAATGCCCTATTGCCATGTAGATTGGCCAAACCCTACAGTCTCTACGCAACAGAATAAATGGACACAAATCTGACATCAGGAATCAAAACACTCAAAAACCAGTAGGAGAGCTTCAACCTCTCTGGTCATTCAGTGACAGATTTCAAGGTGACAATTTTGCAACAGAAAAGCTTCAAAACAGACTCCAGCTAGAAACTGCTGAACTTGAATGCAAACTAGATACAATTAACTTAGGTGTAAATAGAGACTGGGAATGGCTGAGTCATTACACATATTGAATCTATTTCCCCATATTAAGTATTCTCATACCTTCTTGTCAAACTGTCTTAAGTGGACTATCTTGATTATCACTACAAAAGTTTTTTTTTCTCCAGCTGACAATAGCGCATCTTAATTAATTAGCCTCTTAGAGTTGATTGGGCAACTCCCACCTTTTCATGTTCTCTGTATGTATATATATCTCCTCACTATAAGTTCCATTCGATGACCTCTCGAGGTCCCTTCCAGTCCTAGAGTCTAGAGTCTATGAGTCTATGCATCTGATGAAGTGGGCCCATGAAAGCTTATGCTCAAATACATTTGTTAGTCTCTAAGGTGCCACAAATACTCCTGTTCTTTTTGCGGATACAGACTAACACGGCTGCTACTCTGAAACATGCCAATTTAGTGACTGTTTGGAAATTGGAATTGAAATTGAAACGTTAATACACACTTTAAAAGCATATACAGTGTATGATAAAATACGCGTATCTGAAAGTATAATAGATTTGAAAAGTATGAATATAGACTAGCTTCCTTATACAGCCACTGTTTTTTATGACAATATCAGTGCATTCATTCTGGTGATGTTGGCCAACCTAATAATTTCAAATGATGATTTGTAAGCAAAGTCTAAATGAGTTTTCCCTGACAGCTAATGATGAGCTGACTGCTGGGGGGAAAGGCTTCAGGACCAGATTGTATTTACATTCACACCTAATCTACCTAGGCATCCAGCAAACAGAGCTGTGTTGCCCAAGTAATAGATTTTGACTGGGGTTGGGTTACAAGTCACTTGAATGTGGGGGCGTTGGGGGGAATGAAATGTTGTTGTTCTTATTGTATGAGTAAAGGGCAGTAGAAGGGCAGTAGAACTGTACTTAGACTGTGCTGATTGAGGGCATCAAGAGAGAGGACCTGTCCCTCTCCACTGTTTAAAGACAGAGCTGATTAGGCTCCATAGATAGTCTTTCATTCTAAGTGACCACTGCAGTTGAAATCACTAATAATCAGGTCTAAGTGCTGCTGTGGGGACAGTGTTTCTGGGGAAGAGACAGCCCAGCCTGCACTAGCAGTGAGGTTCCCCCACTGAGAGCTCAGCTGAAATCAGTGAGAGCTGGGTGGAACCTCGGGAGACCAACTGGCAGAGATCACAGTGGCAAGTGGCAGCAGAAGGTGACTGCTCAGGGCCATTGGCAACAGAGTGGTCGAGTGAACGATGGCACAACAAACAGCCGTGGCCAGAGCGAACAGTGAGCAGTTGGAGGAATGAACAAGGTGCCTTCTTACCCCCAGCTGGGAGGTGTACTCACATGAAAGCACCTCTGAACTCTGAGTCTCCACTGACTAAGGACAACACTGGTGAGTGGAGTGCGGTGGAGGGATAAGTGAGGGGCACGTTAAATAAACACTTCTTTGTTGTACTATATTTTAGTGACTTTGCTCCAGAATGCTAGATTTGTGTTTGGGAATGGAAATGTATATAAATGTTTTCTAGTAGGCCAAGATTTTTAAAATGCATTATTTGCCAAGGTTGTTTTCTCACATCTTTGCTATCTTGAGAGGTCATTATGTTGGGGAACTTCTGTACTAAACATTTTTATTATTATAATTAATTTTTACATAAGAACGGTCATACTGGGTCAGATCAATGATCCATATAGCCCAGTATCCTGTCTTCCAACCGTGGTCAAGGCCAGGTGCTTCAGAGGAAATGAACAGAACAAGTAATCAAGTGATCCATCCCCTGTTGCCCATTCCCAGCTTCTGGCAAACAGGCTAGGAACACTTAGAGCATGGTATTGCATCCCTCCCCATCCTGGCTAATATAGTCACTGATGGACCTATTCTTCAGGAATTTATCTAGTTCTTTTTTTAATCCTGTTATAGGTTTGTCCTTCACAACATCCCCTGGCGAAGAGTTCCACGGGTTGACTTTATGTTTATGTGAAGAAGTACTTCCTTTTGTTGTTGTTTTTAAAACCTGCTGCCTATTAATTTCATTGGGTGACTGCTAGTTCTTGTGTTATGTAAAGGATTAAATAACATTTCCTTATTCACTTTCTTCACACCAGTCAAGACTTTATAGACCTCTATTATATCCCCCCTTTGTCGTCTCTTTTCTAAGCTGAAAATTCCCAGTCATTTTAATTTCTCCTCCTGTTTCATACCCCTAATCATTTTAGTTGCCTATGTCTGTACCTTTTCAATTTCCAATATATATATTTTTTAGGATGGGGTGACCAGATCTGCACACAGTATTCCAGGTGTACATGTACCATGGATTTATAAAGAGGCAATATGATATTTTCTGTCTTATTTTCTATCCCCTTCTTAAAAAAGCAAAGGTTTCAGAGTAGCTGCCGTGTTAGTCTGTATCTGCAAAAAGAACAGGAGTACTTGTAGCACCTTAGAGACTAACAAATTCATTTGAGCATAAGCTTTCATGGGCTACATCTGATGAAGTGGGCTGGTGCCCACAAAAGCTTATGCTATCAAATAAATTTTTTAGTTTCTAAGGTGCCACAAGTACTCCTGTTCTTTTTAAAAAAGCAAACAGAATGTTGGGAATCATTGACTGCTGCTGCACATTGAGTGGATGTTTTCAGAGAACTATCCACAATTACTCCAAGATCTTTCTTGAGTGTTAACAGCTAATTCAGACTCCTTCATTTTGTATGTATAGTTGAGATTGTTTTCCAGTGTGCATAACTTTGCATTTATCAACACTGAATTTCATCTGCCATTTTTGTTGCCCAGTCATCCAGTTTTGTGAGATCCCTTTGTACCTCTTTGCAGTCTGCCTGGGATTTAACTATCTTGAATAGTTTTGTATAATCTGCAAATTTTGCCACCTAACTGTTTACCTCATTTGTCCAGATCATTTATGAATATGTTGAACAGTAATGGTCCCAGTACCTACCTCTCAGGCATACCACTATTTATCTCTCTCCATTCTGAAAACTGATAATTTATTTCTACTCTTTGTTTCCCATCTTTTAACCAGTTACTGATCGATGAGAGGACTTCCCTCTTATCCCATGATGGCTTACTTTTCAAAAGTCAATTTAAATTAAATACATTTTTAAAAAAAATATATATATATTTTTAGAAATCTAGGCCTGTTATGTGTTTTTGTGTAACTTGCATTATCCTTATGTTAAATTTGCATTATTCTAACAAAATATTTACTTTATTCATATCTCTTTTATACATCTAATCGGTCCTGATACCTGCCTCGTAAATTCGAACACCTCCCCTAATTTCAATTCCTGTGGAAAACACTGTTTACAATAGTAACAAATGAGGTACCAAATTGTTTACTAAATTAGCTAAATCAATCCAACTAAGACACCTGGGCCTCACTGTAGACAGCTCAATGAAAAACTCTGCTCAATATGCAAATGAAGTGAAGAAAACAAAGTGATGTTAGAATACTTAAGGAATGGGATGGTGAATAATAGAGAAAATATTATAATACCTTTATGTAAATATATAATTCACCCAGATCTGGAATACTTTGTGCATCTCAAAACTGGAGGTGGTTCAGAGAAAAGTAATGAGACTTATCAAAGACCTGGAAAAGCTCTCATGGGAAGAGAGATTGAAAAGAATTCAGTTGTTTTCCTTAGAAAGGAGATGAATAAAAAGGACATGAAAAAGTGTATAGAATAATGAATTATCTAGAGAAGATAGAGTGAGAGCTTCTGTTCTCCCTGTCTCATAATACAGGAAAAAGGAGACATTCAATTAAATTAAGAAGTGGGAAATTCAAAACCGATGGCAGGAAAATACTTTTTCACACAACGCCTGATTCAGCTGTGGAACTCATTGCCACAAGAAGTCTTAGAGGCAAATGACTTGACAAGATTAAAAAAAGGGTTGATAGCTATATAAATATAACAAATACCCAGTTACCATAATTAATGAGAATAGAATGTTTGGAAGGGATATTAAGCTTTGTGTTTAGGTCTTAAACTAATCTCTAATTACTAGATTTCAAGATAAGGCCTATGTGGGAGACAGATTATCCCACATATGCCAGCTATTCAGGGTTCATACACCTTTCTCTGTAGGATGTAGTTCTGGCCACTTTCAGAGAAAGGATCCAGGTCTAGATGGACCATTGATGCCATCCAGCATGGCAGTTTCTGTGTTCCTTTGTTATGTTGTCAGATTATGGTTTGGTTTATTGAGAAAGATCCCAGTGTGTCTCTCAGATTATGTCTACAGTAGGGGTGTGGGTCCCACTTTGTGTAGATATACTCATGCTAGCTCTCATCTGCGCTAGCAAGCTAAAAAGTAATGTAGCCGCAGTTGCATGGGCAGCAGCAATGTGCTAGCTGCCCCAAGTTCAAGACTGCCTGAACCCCATGGTTAAGTTCTCGGCGCTGCTCGCTGTGCCATGCTCCCATGGTTATGTTACTATTTTTAGCTCTAGTGCAGCTACATCACGCGAGCTGGGAATCATACCTCCAGTTTATAGAATAGATTTAGTCACAATACAAGTCTGTTCAGGACTAATTTTTAGGCCTGACCCAGACTGGAGCCCTCCTGACCTGATGCTGAGAAGGTCAAGTCATTTTCTGATCCAACTGACCCTCATCCTTCCCCCTGAACCTGAGTCCATGCCACTCTCCTCCTCCTGCCCACGGGGTCAGTGTGGTGGCAGCTGCGTGAGCCAGTGTCTCTGTGCACTGTTCATGCCATCTGCGGCCCCCTGCTGCACAGTGGGGCTGCAGCGTGATAGGTGCTGCCACCCCTCAGCACACTCACACTGCGGTACACACAGTACAGTGAAGTCTGGCTGTTTTCCTACCTAACTTGAACCTACACTTGTAGTCAGGCCCTGTGGGGTTGCTGTGCTCTAAGCCACAGACTGATTTACATGCTTCATTTCCAACTGATTAGTGAAGTGCAGTTACTGGTAAGGAGAAACATTCCAACTCTAAGTGTGCAACAACACTAGATTAAAAGCTTAAGAAAGGAGGTTAATAACTTACCCAATTACTACAGTGAAAGTGGAAATGAAGGTAGGCAAAATGCAATTAACCAAACTGTAATTTGGCTAGGAAACTGCCAGGCTAGAAAACTGCTAGACTTATTCTTAGGAATGGGAGAAAGCAACATGCTGTTGCCCTACTGGATCAGACAAAGGCCCATCTAGTCCAGTATCCTGTGTTTGACAGTGGCCAGTACCATTTGCTTCAGAGAAAAGTGCAAAGAACCCTGTAGTAGGTAGTTATGGGATAACCAGTATCCAGAGAAGTTTCTTCCTGACTCCCAGTAATTACAGGTTGATTTATGCCATGAAATATGAAGATTTATATCCCTTCAAAACTCTCATTTTTTGGGGGAGGGGTCTAAATGAATATTCTTTCTATCCACTTTCAGAGTCCTGCTAAGTTTTTGGCTTCAAATATACACTGTGGCAATGAGTTCCACAGTTTAATTTTACATTGTGTGGAAAGGTCTTTCCTCTTATTCATTTCAAACTTGTCACCGTCAGTTTCACCGAGTGCTCTATTGTTCTCTTATTGCATGATATGAGATGTTTTGTGACCACTAGTAGATAGGGCCTTGGTTTTATATGTCACCCGATAAATGAAACTTCCTAGGGTAACATGCTGTAGCCCAGTGTATAGTTTTATACGCTGAAAATAGATGAGAGTAGCTAACATTTTGAAGGAGTTGCCTGTCATACTTCCTCAGTCATAATGCTCCTAAGTATGTGCTTTTTTAAAAAAAGTCATTAACAACAATATCTGTATATATTCTTTATTCATAATTTCCCCCCCATCACCTGCCATTATAGACTCATAGACTCATAGGTCAGAAGGGACCAATATGATCATCTAGTCTGACCTCCTGCACAAGGCAGGCCACAGAACCCTACCCATCCACTTTTATACAACCCCTAATCCAGGACTGAGTTATTGAAATCCTCAAAACTGGTTTGAAGACCTCAAACTGCAGAGAATCCACCAGCAAGCGACCCATACCCCACGCTGCAGAGGAAGGCGAAAAACCTCCAGGGCCCCTGCCAATCCGCCCTGGAGGAAAATTCCTTCCCGACCCCAAATATGGCGATCAGCTAAACCCTGAGCATGTGGGCAAGACTCACCAGCCAGCACCCAAGAAGGAATTCTCTGCAGTAACTCAGTTCCCATCCCATCCAACATCTCCCCGCAGACAATTGAGCAGACCCATTTGGTGATAATCCAAGATCAATTGCCCAAATTAAACTATCCTATCATAACATCCCCTCCATATATTTATCAAGCTTAGTCTTGAAGCCAGATAAGTCTTTTGCCCCCACTACTTCCCTCGGAAGGCTGTTCCAAAACTTCACTCCCCTAATGGTTAGAAACCTTCGTCTAATTTCAAGTCTAAACTTCCTAATATCCAGTTTGTACCCATTCGTCCTCGTGCCTACATTAGAACTAAACTTAAATAATTCCTTTCCCTCCCTAACGTTAACGCCCCTGATATATTTATATAGAACAAGCATATCCCCCCGCAGCCTTCTTTTGGCCAGGCTAAACAAGCCAAGCTCTTTGAGTCTCCTTTCATAAGGCAGGTTTTCCATTCCTCGGATCATCCTAGTAGCCCGTCTCTGGACCTGTTCCAGTTTGAATTCATCCTTCTTGAACATGGGACACCAGAACTGCACACAATATTCCAGATGGGGTCTCACCAGCGCCTTATATAACGGTACTAACACCTCCTTATCCCTGCTGGAAATACCTCACCTAATGCATCCTAAAATCGCATTTGCTTTTTTAACAGCCGTATCACATTGGCGGCTCATAGTCATCCTGCTATCGACCAATACTCCAAGGTCCTTCTCCTCCTCCGTCGCTTCCAACTGATGCGTCCTCAACGTATATCTAAAATTTTTATTATTAATCCCTAAGTGCATGACTTTGCACTTTTCACTATTGTATTTCATCCTATTACTCTTACTCCAGTTTACAAGGTGGTCCAGATCTTCCTGAATAGTATCCCTGTCCTTCTCCGTGTTAGCAATACCCCCCAACTTTGTGTCATCCGCAAACTTTATTAGCACATTCCTGCTCTTTGTGCCAAGGTCAGTAATAAAAAGGTTAAATAAGATCGGTCCCAAAACCGAACCTTGAGGGACTCCACTAGTAACCTCCTTCCAGCCTGACAGTTCACCCTTCAATACGACCCGCTGGAGTCTCCCCTTTAACCAGTTCCTTATCCACCTTACAACTTTCATATTCATCCCCATCTTTTCCAATTTAACTAACAGCTCCCCATGCGGAACCGTGTCAAATGCCTTACTGAAATCGAGGTAAATTAGATCTACCGCATTTCCTTTATCTAAGTAATCCGTCACCTTCTCAAAGAAGGAGATCAGATTGGTTTGGCATGATCTACCTTTAGTAAATCCATGTTGCAATTCGTCCCAATTACCATTGACCTCTATGCCCTTGACTAATTTCTCCCTTAAAATTTTTTCCAAGACCTTACATACTACAGACGTCAAGCTAACAGGCCTATAATTACCCGGATCACTTTTATTCCCTTTCTTAAAAATAGGGACTACGTTAGCAATCCTCCAGTTGTACGGCACAACCCCCGAGTTTATCGACTGCTTAAAAATTATCGCTAACGGGTTCGCAATTTCACGCGCCAGTTCCTTTAATATCCTCGGATGGAGATTGTCCGGGCCCTCCGATTTTGTCCCATCAAGCTGTTCAAGTTTGGCCTCTACCTCAGTTGCGGTAATATCCACCTCCATATCCACATTCCCACTTATCATCCCTCCATCATCGCTAAACTCCTCACTAGTCTTATTAAAAACTGAGGCAAAGTACTTATTTAGATATTGGGCCATGCCTAGGTTGTCCTTTACCTCCATTCCATCCTCAGTGTATAGCGGCCCCACTTCTTCTTTCTTTGTTTTCTTCTTGTTTATGTGGCTGTAGAACCTTTTACTATTGGTTCTGATTCCCTTTGCAAGGTCCAGTTCAATGCAGCTTTTAGCCTTCCTCACTTTATCCCTACATGTTCTGACCTCACCAAGGTAGCTTCCCTTGCTAATCCCGCCTTTCTTCCATTCCCTGTAAACTTTCTGCTTTCTCCTAATCCCCTCTCTGAGTTGCTTGCTCATCCAGCTTGGCCTACAACTCCTGCCCATGGTTTTTTTCCCCTTTCTTGGGATGCAGGCTTCCAACAATTTCCGCAGCTGCGACTCAAAGTAATTCCATGCCTCCTCCGCATTTAAATCCGCAAGTTCCTCCATCCAATCCACTTCCATAACTAATTTCCTTAACTCTTTAAAATTAGCCCTCGAGAAATCGAAAACCCTAATCCGAGATCAACATTTGTTTATCCTTCCATCTAGTTTGAACTGAATCAGCTCATGATCACTCGAACCAAGGTTATCCCCTACCACCATTTCTTCTACGAGGTCCTCACTGCTCACGAAAACCAAATCTAAAATGGCATCCCCTCTCGTAGTACTTCAACTACTTGATGAAGAATGCATTACATTCATGCATTGTCCAACTGTAGCAGGGTGGACTTCTGCTCCGGGAGAGAAGGGGTTAAAACAGCCCTGGCAAGGGGCCGTAGCTGGAGCCAGAAGCCTGGGCTGATGGCGGGAGTGGCTGCAGCTGGGGGCCATGCCCCAAAGTGAGCCACAAGGCTATATAAGAAGGCCAGGGGAGCCAGAAGCAGAAAGAGTCTCTCTCTGACTGGAGAGGGAGACAGGCCTGGCTGCTCGGGGACTCACCCAGGGGACCTAAAGGAAGGCAGGGCTGGGGGAAAAGCCTTAGGAGCTGGGAAGCCCTAGGCCAGCAACTCCCTAGCCTGCAGGGCCTAATTCTAGGCCTCCAAGGCACTGGGCTTGCAGAAGGGCAGCTGGAGGGTGGGTAAAGGCAGCCAGGCCAAAACCCCTTTGCCTATGATGAGTGGCTGATACTGCAGTCTGCCCCAGGGTGTGGGGGTTAGACAATGACTGGGCAGTAGCCAATACTGAGGCAAAGTGGGGATAGTGAGGTGGGGGGTTCCCCTGGGAGGGAGGAGACCCAGTTAAAGGGGCACTGGGGTCCAGGGAGGGACGCGGGGCCAGCAGAGGACAGGTGGAACACCGGCCTGCAGAGGGTGCTCTGTAGCTGGAATCGAGTTAATTCCCCGAAGCAACCAGCAGGAGGTGCCGCGGGGGGTGAGTCCACACATTCACACCAACATAATAGAACCAAATTAAAATACAAAATTTAAATTATCCTCCTAAAATTGAAACAAATCAAAACCAACCAAACAAGGAATCCAATATGAAAACAAGTCAGGAAGGAAAGGTAATAATTATGAGACCCAATAACAACATCACCATTAAAAATAAAATGGATTTTGGTCTTTTTAAGAGGCCAGATTCTACATACGTGTACATGCCATATTTCCAAGGATGTTGGCCTATCTAAATTATGTAGGAGTTTGTGGTGTGCAAAAAGATGCAGGAACTAGCCTTAAAAAGTGGGAGAGAGAGGGATTTTAGTGGGAACCACATTCTATATCAAAAGGTACACCATGGCCAAGACACAGTTGACTGTGATCGCTGATATCCATAAGAACAAGGCTCAAAGCATCCATGCCAGAAAGTACTATTTCCTTCCACTAAAAGTATTATAAACCTTTGCTATGAAAATTAGTGAAACTTTATTTTTGTGTATAACAATATTTCTTATAGAAAAAGCCAAACACCTAGATTCCTCCATACAAAAGATTCTGTGCTATTTCCTTTGAAACCACCATCATCATCCGCATTCTGTGAGCAAAGAACACTGCAATGGGAAAAGGTAAATTCTTTCACATTTCACTGATATAACAAAAGGAAAAAAAAAAGCCACTTTATAGCAGCATAATGACCTGTTTATGTATCCTCACTGGTTAGGTAATGACTAGAAAGAGTACTTACTGCCCATGGCTTTTCCTAAGTCCCTTAACTCAGGCAGGCAGCCATTACCTGAACAGTAAAGACGTCTCCAAATGGCTCATTAATTCTTAAATAAAAACAGAGAAATCAGGTTATTAACTAAAAGATCTAATGTCTGGTCTAGTCTAGCAGCACTGAGATAAAATTCTGACCAAACAAATGAGCTGAACAACTCAGTTATCACAAGGAAGCATTTTATAGCCACTTTGCATAGGTGTAAATAACTACATAAGGTAAAAGATAGTGGAAGCCTGGTTATTCCCACCATATCTGGGAGCAGTTCTTCAGCAGATGACAGTCCTAATTTCCTTCAGATACAACCCCCAAATAGTGTGTTGTCTGCTGATTGACAGGTACAATAGGAGCAGTTCTATTTTTGATGACAAAACTAATTGGCGATGGATACAAGAGGCCAGGGGAGGCTAAGCCTCCCTAAACAGGATGCAGTGCACCTCCCTCCGGATGTGTGCTGGCCAGCCACCTTTCGAGTCCTTCCACCAAAAGAGTGCCTGGGCAGTAGCCCTGCCTGTGCTCCACCCCGAGGACCCACTCCTATGTCCTGCTCTTACCTGGCCCCACCCAAGCTGCTTCTCTTCCTGACCCTGCTCTGCCTCTTCCCCTGAGGTCCTGCCCTCACTCCACTCTCTCCCCTGAGGTTCTCCCTATTCACAAAAGAGCAACAGGTACAGAGGTTTCAGGGAGGGGGTGAAGGGGCCCAAGTAGCAGGGGTGGGCCTCAGGGAGAGAGCGGAGAGGGACAGGTAGGGATAACCTTGGGGGAGGGAACCAAGTGGGAATCGGGCCTGGGGTGGAGTGGGGCTGGAATATGGGCAGGGCTTCAGGAGGAGCAGGTCGAGTGAGGGCAGGTCTTGGGGCAGAGCAGGGGGCAGGGCCACTGTCTGAGTGATGGTGCCCCCCTCCATTTCTAGGGAACTTCTGGTGCTCACTCTCAGTCTCCCCACATGCAGGAGTCATGCACCACACACGACAAAACTGTGTTTTAACAATGATCAAGCAAGTAATGTGAGCAAGTAAAAATGTTCTATGATCACAGGGCTTACCCCAGCAGAACTGGCCTCACATCTGCCCCCAATGATCCATAGATCCTTCCAACTGTGCACAGATCTCAGGGATTTGCTAAAACCACAGAACAATGTGTACATTTGCACCAGATCCACAGCCCTTCTTGGCTGCAGTGTTTTTTCAGCCTGGTGGCTGCTAGGTTTGCCAGTTTTGGTTGGATGTATTCCTGGAGACTTCATTACATGACATAATATTTAATAAAATTTAATTTTTAATTCCTAGAGACTCTGGGCCATTCCTGGAGGGCTGGCAACCATAGTGGCTGCCCCAGGTGCTCTCCACAAAGGCAGGTTCCAAAGTGCAGAACTGGGGGAGGGGGACAAGACTGCAACTATATTAAATTTACAATTGTAAGGTATTGTGGTGGTGTGTGCTCCCCTCACTGGCCCTGCCAGGTGGACCCAATTAGCTAACTAGGCTTCAAACAGGGGTGCTTTAGGCTGGGAAAGGCTGCAGAAATGCAGGCAGCAGTCACTCCCTGGGAAGAGGGAAAAGGGTTTTGGAGAAGGTACATCCAGAGAGAGAAGGGGAAAAGTGATCCAGCTCTGTTCATCCCAAGATAGGCTCCACTTAAGAAGTAGAGAAAATAAGAAAACAGTTCACATCATGTGAGACACTTTGTCTAAGGACCCACAGATCAGCCGAAGTCCCAATTTCCTCTCCACAAGATTAGAAGCTAAAATGACTAAATGAGACTATTGTTAATCACCTAAGCAAGAATCTCTCATAATTTGAACATAGATATAACCTCTTTCTCCCTTTCAACCTAGCTAACAAGAACTCCCCATTACCAAGCAAAGACCACACCCTGTTTTCCTATGCAAAGTGATCCATTGTGAATGTATCAAGAG
The DNA here is from genome assembly GCF_007399415.2 of Gopherus evgoodei. Classification (NCBI taxonomy): domain Eukaryota; kingdom Metazoa; phylum Chordata; order Testudines; family Testudinidae; genus Gopherus; species Gopherus evgoodei. The sequence continues at coordinate 331,984,187 of NC_044322.1, read as the reverse complement.
ATGAGTGGGGCAGATGAAAGTTAAGCAAACTAGAAATGACTGAGTGTAGGACTGAAGATCACACTGGGAAAATTGTTACCTCAAGAAATCCAAATCACATGTTTTTACTCCAAATTAAAAGCTATGCATTGTGCTCCTTGTAACTCAAATATACAACAAATAATCTATCTTTCACCCCAAATTGGATTCTGCACATTTGTTTGCCTTGTGAGTTGGATTTATAGCTTTCTATATGTGGAATACATCTTTTGTTCTATTGTAACTCATAAATAATGTGAAATGCTTCCATACAGAAAAGAATATACAGAATATGCCCTTCAAAGTTAGAAGATCATTGGGAATTTTATTGGTTTTCATTATAAATAACTGTTGCATTCTGGAAATAACAGGAATTGGCTGGCACATGGAAGAAGGAATGTTGAAAGATATAAACCATGGTATAACTTTGGAATATTAGGAGAAATTGTTTAAAAGGGTATGAGAAGGGGTCCCAATTAATAGTATGGGCTGATAATGAAGTACAGTGCTTGAAATGAATCGAATTTAAAAACTCTCCAATAAGAAAAGGATAAAGACATTTGTTATACACCAGTGACATTTACTGGATGCTGATGGAAACAACAGAGAAACTAAAGAAGCTGAAAACTGAGCACTCGCTTGTCAATGTCCAATACAAAGCAGAAGATGGCCCCTCATTCGAGCCCTGAAGCAAGGGAATATAAAACTGAGGTCACCATGTGTTAAAGTGTGTTGACTGGAACCAACAAGAAGCTGCAGAATCCTAAGTGTGACAGATGCCCAGACCAGCCATGTGGAATGGACCAGAAGAGCCAATTTTTTAATATGTCAGAGGGGTGCTTGACACCTGCTTTGCCCCAGGCCCCACTCCTACTCCACCCCTTCACTCAAGGATCCACCTCCATCTTACCTCTTCCCACCCCTTTCCCATCCCCTCCTCCTAGCATGTCATGCCCTCGCTCCTCCCCGTCCCCCAGCACCTCCTAAACGCCACTAAATAGCTGATCCACGGTGGGTGGGAGGCGCTAGGAGGGAGAACGAGGAGCTGATCGTGGGGCTGCCAGCAGGCAAGAGGCACTGGGGGTAGGGAGGAGGAGCTTCTCGTGGGGGCTGCCAGTGCTCCAATTTTTTCCCATGGGTTCTCCAGCCCTAGCGCACCCAAAGAATTGGCGTCTATGAAAGGAACTCTCCCCCATCCCAGTGTCAATAGGATAAGAGAAAGTGGTCAGATTTCATTTCAAAGACTGTATTTCCCTTTATTGTATTTAATATAAAAAAGTGAAAGTTATCTTGCTGAGTCTACACTTTCTAATGAGACTCAAGTAACTATATTTTAGATTCTATCTCCTTTATAAATCCAAACAAATTGGGCTAAGAGAAATTGAAAACCATGACTTTAAGCAATTGCTTTTAATATTCAAAACTTTATACTTTTTGGATCAATTCATCCAACCTGTACTAACCATACTTTTCAAAGTGCCTTAAAGACAAGTGAATCCTTGGAAGCGTGATAAATGTGCAAGGAATTGAGAATTTATGATAAGTTAATGCAATAAGAAATCTTGGTAATATGCACTGTTACTTGATAAAACTGCTGAGCCTCAACTCCAGTCTGTGATAATGGCTTGCAAGACCATACTGTGTGTGCACTACACTCCTAGAATATTAGTGTCTACACTTGAATGGTGAACTGTTGATTGTATATTAATGTGGTTCTAGGTGAGCTGATAAATTGTTGGTTCACTAAGAATAATTAGATGTCCTGATTTAAAAACTACTGTTCAAGTTAAAAGTTGACCTGAAAAGAACCCAACATTAAAATTTGTAATCTAATGCTCACTGGATTCAACAGAAAGGGGATATTCTATTAACACTTATCCAATTGAAAAATCCAATTTGTTAGATTTCAGCTTTAAAATCTAATTGGCACCAAGAAAAAAATCATGAAAATTGACCCCTTTCCCTCTTACATACTACCCAGAGGAAGACATGCATAGTCTGAACTCAACTGTTTCCTTCACATATTCTCTGCTTCTTCCTCCGTCTGCTTATACAGAGCTTCAGAAGTTGATCACTAGGCTGAGGTGGCCCAGTGCTGTAAAGATGGCACGGTAAAGGTTCGCTCTGAATAAAGACACAGGGAGAACAACTTTTTCTTAAGTATTTAAATTCTCTCTGATTGTTTTCTGACTCCCTGTTTCGTTGCTTTTCCTTGAGCAATTTCAAGGATTTCAAGGATTTCATTTTCATATATAAAATTGGCAGCAGTGAAAAAAAGTTCTAAATTAATTAAAATTCAAAGGTCAATGTGATTTTTTTGTCCTTAATCAGTCTGTGAATTCTGTTTAATCATTTTTACTTGATTAATCTCTTTTGCCCTGAAACAGCAAGCAATATTCACTCTCCATCTTCAGCTACAGGTAAAGAGGAGAAATATTTTTTTTGAAAGAAGAGTTTGGTGACAAAAATTCACCACCAAAACTAGAGCTGCTTATTTCCTGCAAAAAAAAATTGTCAAATAAATGATTTTTAAAAATGAGATTTTTCCAAGTAATATTTATTTAAAAGTATTTGACCAACCGTATCCCAAATATTGCTATTGGAAGGATGGGAGATAAGTCTCCCTTCATTTCAATGACAGCAAGAAGAATTTTTTTATTTACTTTAAAGAGAATCTGAACCTATTTACAGAGTGGCTGCAAAGTGAGCTATGACCCACAAACCTTCTCTTGCCATCTTACATCCCTACACATGCAGACCAAGGGTATGTCTACACTACAAAATTACTCCAATTTTACCGAAGTCAATTTTTGGGAACAGATTGTATAAAGTCAAGTGCAGTCATCCACACTAAGCACATTAATTCAGCTGTGTGAGTCCACAGAACCGTGGCAAGTGTCAACTTTCGGAGCGGTGCACTGTGGTAGCTATCCCACAGTTCCTGCTGCCCATTGGAATTCTGGGTTGATCTCTCAATGCCTGATGGGATCAAAAATTTGTCGCAGGTGATTATGGGTAAAAGTCATCAGTCAAGCCCCCCTCCGTGAAAGCAACAGCAGACAATCATTTTGCGTCCTTTTCCCTAGATTGCCCGAGCAGATGCTATAGCACAGCAAGCATGGAGCCCGTTCAGCTCACCGCATTAGTTATGAGCATTGTAAACACCACATGCAGTATCGTGCAGTTTATGCAGAACTGGAAGCTGAAAAATCAGGCGAGGAGGCGACGGCAGCACAGTGAAGAGGACATGGACACAGACTTCTCTGAAAGCGCAGGCCCATGCAAAGTGGACATAATGGTGTTAATGGGGCAAGTTCATGCTGTGGAACGCCGATTCTGGGCCCAGGAAACAAGCACAGACTAGTGGGACCGCATAGTGTTGCAGGTCTGGGATGATTCTCAGTGATTCCAAAACTTTCATATGCGTAAGGGCCCTTTCGTGAAACTTTGTGACTTGCTTTCCACTGCCCTGAAGCCCAAGAATACCAAGATGAGAGCAGCCCTCACAGTTCACAAGCGAGTGGCGATAGCCCTGTGGAAGCTTGCACGCCAGTCAGCTACCGGTCAGTCAAGAATCAATTTGGAGTGGGCAAATCTACTGAGGGGGTTGCTGTTATGCAAGTAGCCAACGCAATCACTGAGCTGCTGCTATCAAAGGTAGTGACTCTGTGAAATGTGCAGGTCATAGTAGATGGCTTTGCTGCAATGGGTTTCCCTAACTGTAGTGGGGCAATAGATGGAATGCATATACCTATCTTGGGACTGGACCACCAAGGCAGCCAGTACATAAACCGCAAGGGATACTTTTCAATGGTGCTGCAAGCACTGGTAGATCACAAGGGATGTTTCACCAATATCAATGTGGGATGGCCAGGAAAGGTTCATGACGCTCATGTATTCAGGAACTCTGGTCTGTTTAAACAGCTGCAGGAAGGGATTTACTTCCCAGACCAGACAATAACTGTTGGGGATGTTGAAATGCCTATAGTTATCCTTGGGGACCCAGGCTACCCCTTAATGCCCTGGCTCATGAAGTCATACACAGGCACCCTGGACAGTGGTCAGGAGCTGTTCAACTATAGGCTGAGCAAGTGCAGAATGGTGATAGAATGTGCGTTTGGATGTTTGAAGGGTTGCTGGTGCAGTTTACTGACTCGCTCAGACCTCAGCGAAACCAGTATCCCCATTGTTATTGCTGCTTGCTGTGCGCTCCACAATCTCTGAGAGAGTAAGGGGGAGATGTTTATGACGGGAGGTTAAAGCCAATCGCCTGCTGGCCGAATACGAACAGCCAGACACCAGGGTGATTAGAAGAGCACATCAGGAAGCAATGCACATCAGAGAAGCTTTGAAAACCAGTTTCATGACTGGCCAGGGTACCGTGTGACAGTTCTATTTGTTTCTCCTTGATGACATCCCACCCCCTTGTAAAATTCCCTGTAAGCAAACCGCCCTCCCCCCTTCGATCACAGTTTGGAATTAAAGTCACTATCATTTAAAAACCATGTATTCTTTATTAATTGATTGTAAAAAAAATAGGGAGATAACTCACAAGGTAGTCTGGGTGGGGTGGGAGAGGAGGGGAGGAGGAAGGAAGAGGCCACTTCAATACTTGTTGAATGACAGCCTTCTGTCCACTGGGGTGGAGTGGTTGGGTGACTAGAGCCTACCCTCCCCCGGCGTTCTTGGGCGTCTGGGTGAGGAGGCGGCTATGGAACGTGGGGTGGAGGGAGGGTGGTTACACAGGGGCTGCAGCAGCAGTCTCTCCAGCTGAGGTTCCTGAACCTCCACCAGATGCCAGATCATATCCATTTGTTCTCACAGTAGCCCAGCGTTGCTTCATGCATCCTCTGATCCTCCTGCTGCCACCTCTCCTCACGTTCACTGGCTGCTTTCCTGTCCTGTGCTATTGTGTCCCTACACCCTTTCTGCTGAGCTTTTTCAGTGCAGATGGCCTGAATGAGCTCAGAGAACATTTCATCGTACCTGCGGTTTTTTCGCCGCCTTATCTGAGATAGCCTTTGGGAGGGAGGAGGGAGGCTTGGAACATTTGCAGCTGCAAGAGGAAAAAAGGGAGAGAAGTATTTAAAAAGAAACATTTTACAAAACAATGGGTATACTCTTTCATAGTGAACAACACTATTCACATTACATAGCACATGTGATTTCAATACAAACTACCTCGCCATCCTTTTCTCTGGGATGACTGCTTTAACCTTCCCCACACTGCACCAGGTGGCTAGTATCAGGGAAGATCCCTGCTAGCCAAACACAAACAGCTCAGTGCCAATGCCCTCCCCCCACATCACTTGGCTAACTGCAAGAAGGATTTCTTTTTAGCCACAGGCAAACAGCCCAGTAGGATCAGCCACCTATGAATGCCCCCTTAATTAAATTCACGTATTTCAACCAGGTTACCATGAATGATATCACTCTCCTGAGGATAACAGAGAGATAAAGAACGGATGTTGCTTGAATGCCAGCAAACACTAGAACCATACGCTGCCAGGCTTTGTCATGCAATTATACCAGAGTACTTGCTACTAGCATGGCATGGTCAAGTGTCTTACCATGGAGGACGGAATAAGGCTGATCTCCCCAGAAACCTTCTGCAAAGGCTTTTAGAGTACCTCCAGGAGAGCTTTATGGAGGATTTCCTCTCCATCCCCAGACATGTTAACAGACTTTTCCACTAGCTCTACTGGCCACGAATGCATCCCAAGTCCTCAGGGCAAATTAATCATTAAAAAACACTTGCTTTTAAACCGGTCCCTTCTCCAGCTTCATGGTCCGGGATACCACCTCGGGAAGACTGGGAGGGTATTTCAGTCAGGCTGAGAAAAAGATCGTGGCTGTTGGGGAGAACAGTGTGCTGTGTCATCTCCTCAACCTCGTAGTCCTCATCTTCCCCATCCACAAAATCCTCAGGTATGGTGACTGAGAGTACTCCATGATCAAAATCCATGGACAGGGCTGGGGTAGTGGTGGCAGCCCCCCCTAGAATTGTCTGCAGCTCTGTCCCAGAGCATCTGTTTGATTCTTTGGCTTTCTGGTATGCTTGTCTCAGCTTCTTAAGTTTCACACGGCACTGCGTTGAGTCCTTGTTGTGGCCTTTGTCCATCATGGCCTTGGAGATTTTTTCAAATATTTTGGCATTCCGTCTTTTGAAACGGAGTTCTGATAGCACGATTCTTCTCCCCAAATAGCGATCAGATCCAGTACCTCCCGTATGGTCCATGCTGGAGCTCTTTTTCGATTCTGGGACTGCATGGTCACCTGTGCTGATCAGCTCTCCATGCAGGGCAAACAGGAAATGAAATTCAAAAGTTTGTGGGGCTTTTCTTGTCTACCTGGTCAGTGCATCTGAGTTCAGATTGCTGTCCAGAGCTGTCACAATGGTGCATTGTGGGATAGCTCCTGCAGTCCAGTACCGTCGAATTGCGTCCACACTAAGCCTAATTTGAACCGGCAATGTCGATTTCAGTGCTACTCCCCTCATCAGGGAGGAGTACAGAAATCGATTTTAAGAGCCCTTTATGTCGACAAAAATGGCTTCATTGTGTGGATGGGTGCAGGGTTAATTCGATTTAATGCTGCTAAATTTGACCTAAACTCATAGTGTAGACCAGGACCAAGAGCAAAATAAGGACCATGGGCCCTTAGAGAGGGATTACTAGAATAGGGCTATGAAGTAAATAGGTTCAGATTCCCACTCTGGATCTCATTTTCAAACAAGCAGCCTTCTGCCTTTGGATACAAATGCAAAGTTAGGAACATATTGTCTCTGGCTTTTGCATAAGTGCATTGAGTGAATTTGGAGAAGGAGGAAGCAAGGAACAGAGGGACAAAAACACAGAGTCTACCCTTGGGAGCAAATCACTTCAAAAGTAAAAAGGAGGAAGTGTGACTATAATCTCCCTCCACGCCAATATGGTGACTAGATGTTCTGGAAAACCAGGGATGCCCCAGCTTTCCAGCTGAGTTTAATTATCTAGTCAAATCCCCAGGGGACAGAGGCAGTCTCCTTGAGGAGGAGCAATGTGACGGTGCAACTGGTGAAGGCAGGACTTAGGGATCAGGAAGATGATTTTAGGGTGGCTCTTGAGAAGTGGTCTTGAGTGAGAGGAGGGAATGAGTTGTCCCCCAAAGGATTCCCTCTGCGATTTCTAGAAGCAGTTCATGAGCCCTTAAAAGCACCAGGGCAGCAATCTTGGGGTAGGACCTCATGCTAAGTAACAGAAGGTGCTCCATTCTCTGCTGCTTGGATCTTTGTCCATCTGGCTGAGCAGCCATCTATATCCACAGCATCTGTCTCAGACCTTTGTTGACTGGATGCTTCCAGTGAATGGCTAGGGCCTAGGGAATGGAGGCACCAAGAAGGAATCAGTTGAGGATTAAGGGATGATCATTGCAGTGGAAAGGAACAGAACGACTGAGCCTGAGGAAGTATATAAACTATAGTGGTAGTTATGAGGAAGATTGGGAAGGCAGAGGAAGGAAGGGAGTTCTGGGACTGAAGCCAAATGAGTAAGGAGAATTAGGGCAGCGAGGAGGAAACCAGTTATAGGATCAGGGGAGTTTGTGTAGAGTGGATTGGAGTGGGGAAAGGGGTGCGGTGGAGACAGAGAGCAGGTGCAGAGAGGACCTGGGCAACTGGAGACAGAGAGAAGGACTGAATCCTTTTATAGAATTATATACCAAGAACTAAAAATAAAGAATGTTAAAGTTGCAAAGTTGGGCACTCAAAAGCAGTGTATAAGTATTTATATGGAAACAAACATTTAATAATGGTCTTTTCAGTTTAGCAGACAAAGGTATAACAAGCTCCAATGGCTGGAGGTTAAAGCTAAACAGATCCAGACTTGAAATAAGATGCACATTTTAGTGAGGGTAATTAACCATTTGAACTACTTACCAAGGTGTATTGGAAAACCATGACTGGAATTTTTAAAATCCAGAGTGGATATTTTCTCTGAAATATATATGCCCTAGTTCAAACAGGAATTAATCCAGGGAAGTCCTATGGCCTGTGCTATATAGAGGGTCAGACTAGATGATCACAATAAACCCTTCTGACCTTGGAATCTATGTCAGAAAAAAAAATGCCAGCATTTAGGTTGCCTGTGCAACTTTAATTTGCCACCCTTATGCATATGCACTACGACACCAGCTTTAATTACATGATCACATACTATTTTTTCACAGGACCCAGCCTCATTCAGTGCACAGGATGGGCCTGTCATGGGACTGAATCATGTTTTTGTAGTGAAGGAAGGTGTTGTCTTTAGGAGAAACTGGAAGCTGTGTAATGAATGAGGCAGAGGATTGCAGAAACAGAAAGCCCCTCAGATGCTCATTCCAATCCCTATCTGCCTCTCAGGATCCTTGCTCCAGTCTCCCCCACCTCAATCTCCTCCAAGGTTCAGCTCCTGACCTCTCTGTATTAGAGTCAGGCAGTTAACTCCTTGTTCTCCTCACCACTTGGGCACCAGCAGGGATAACACTGAAAGTCTAGGAGAGAGACTCTCCCTGTTCTCTGTTCCTGGTGCCAAAGCATCTCCTAGCAGCTATGAGGATCAATTGCAAAGAAAGTCTTCCTCAGCCCCTACTGCCCTGGGGGGGGGAAAATGCTCTGCACATGCTCAATCTGGTCATAGTAGGAGCTGGGGTTGGAGGCTGAAGCATGCTCAGTGAAGATGGAATTCAGTAAATTTAGCTGCAAAACTCCAACAAATCTCTACTAAGCATGTGGCAACAGAGATTTTCAGAGACTCATAATCTGGCAACATTTGGCCACATATTCATGGGAATAATGAATGACACATCTGTAACACCAGGAAATCCCCTTGCAAAATTTCTTACCCCTACTCCAAAGCATGGAGGTGCTAGAGCTTGTTGACGAAATTGTCAATTTTTAACATAGGTAAAATAAATTATTTTACTTTAACCTTTTCCTGAGAAAATGGGTAAACACAGGACATTGGCTTTTATACAAAAAAAAGGAAGGAAAATTCAATATATATTTTAAGTATGAATGTCGTGTTCAGCCATATCTTATCTGTCACACAATATCATATATCGTTTTCAGGAAGGTCCTATAGATTTGCCAATATACCTCTGTATAAGAGGTAGGTGGAAAGACAAAATAAGTTATATTTAGTATCATGAATTTGTGTATGCCCCTCACAGTTCAGCCTACTACTGTTTCGTATGTTGTGCTATAACAATCTGATAATGCTTACATATTCGGTTGCCACTAATTTATAGGAGCAATCAGGCATGTAAATATGTTTTGATCTTGGTTAAATCAGAGTAACTCACTTGAAGTAATGAGCCTTCCCCATTCTGTTACTTCCCTTTTATGGTTATCATAAAGGCTGGTCACAATTACAGTCCCTGTGCTCAGAAGAACTGCTCCATCCTTGCATCTTCAGTAGGATAGCCAGCTTTCTAATCACATAAAACCAAAACACCCCTGGCCTGATGCCCAGCCCCTCCCTCACCCTTTCTTCAAGGCCCTGCCCCTGCTCGCTTCATCCCCCCTCCCTCTGTCGCTCGCTCTCTCCCACCCTCACTTTCACCAGGCTGGGAAAGGGGGTTGGGATGCTGAAGGGAGTGAGAGCTCTGGCTAGGGGTGCAGGCTGCAGGTGGAGCCAGAAATGAGGGGTTCAGTGTCACCTAGGAATAAAACATAAGAGTTTCCTAACGTCCAAGCTTGTGCTCACACCTTTAGATCCACTCTGTCTCCCACCACACTGCAACAGTCAGGCAATACATTTCAGTTTGTTGCCCCAGTAATACCAGTATAAGGAGATGAAACATGTATAGCTTATTTCTATATAGGCATTGCCACAAAACCAGCCATTTACTTTCATCCTTTTCTATAATTGTTTTTTTCATATTATATAAGTAACTTGAGAGTGTATAACCTGCCACAACAAAAAGCATAGCATCCCTCAATAAAATAAATACCCCTTTATTTTAGGAACAAACACAGGCATGCCCTGATAGCTACATGAGGCCTCACAGCTGGGGTAAAAGCCCTATAACAACTCAACTAGTTTCACTTCATAGTGTTACTTATTTCTTCTGCCCCCAGGGGGGAGGGATTTATAATATTTCAATGGGGGAAGGGGCAATGGAGGTTAGGGCTCAGCTCTATTATAATTATTTAGAGATAATAAGATAGCCCAAAACTTACTTACCAAAAAACATTCTGTCCATTTAAAATTTTGCAGTATTTTTTTGTGCAGGGCTGAAGGAGCAAAACAAAATCCAAAACAAACATAATTATTATTAATAATAAGACATGAGGCAAACTCAGCTACAAAGAACACCATAGAAAGAAAACACAACATTATTTTGGTTTGTTTGTCAGTTTTGTTCCTTACTAGTTATAAGATGGAATTTTGCAATTTTGGTAGTTTTTAAGGTGTAGAGAAAATGTGAACAGGAAATTCTAGAGAAATCACAGAAGTGACAGTTACTTTGATTTCTCACTAGTTCAATAACTGAAACAAAAGTGATATACTTCTAAATAATTTGATCCTCACCCACCCCTTCTGAAAAGACACTAAAGAAAATACCCCCATATGACAACATACTTAGTATCACAAGTTCAACTGAAATCCTGTCTTTATGTTCTCTGCACAAACCAGATAAAGTACACAAGAAACAAAGGAAGGAAGACAGAAAAGGAAGCAAACTACTGAATTCCAACTAACTCATATACAATTTAGACAGGTAACTGTTTATTTGTTTGTTCTTCTCATTATGACGATTCTAGAGGAAACATGAGACTAAGGACATTTTCCAAAAAGAAACAGAAATAATTGAAAACAATTATCGGAATCTCTTTTTTATTATACAAGTTCAGATGAAACTCTTTTACGGTAAATGTTTGTTTACTGAAAATGGTTACCTAGTCTCCAGACATCAATGTTAAAAACGTATTTTAAAAAATTAAAGATCTATGTGCAGATAAACAGAGTCATATACAGATGGGCCTACAAAGCAGGCTTCAAAAAAACAGAAACACCAATATTATGAAAAATTATATTTTTTCCTGATCACCTTTGCCCTTATCTCTAATAAGAGTAGTGGATCAGCCAACATGTAAAGACAACATAGGTACAGTCCTATCTCTTGACAAAGTCAGCACTGCAATCAATGTCAAAGAATAGCAGGGCTCCTGGATCTGATGGCATTACTGCAAAAATATTCAGTTATGGAGAGGAGATCCTGCTGAGGCGACTGCATGGACTGTCTCTCAATATGTGGAGTACTAAAGACGTACTACAAGACTTCAGAGATACCACCATTGTCACCACATAAAGGGAAAATGTGAAATGCCTGGCTGTGGCAACTATCATGGAATCTCATTACTCTTCATCACTGGAAACATTCAGGCTAGAGTACTCTTTGATTGTCTGCTATGCAACATTGTTAATTTCATGCAATGCAAGTCGCAGCGAGGTTTAAGGCCAACAGGAGGAATGGCAGACATGATATTTATACTCATCAGATGCAGGAGAAATGTATAGAACAGCAACAGGACCTTTACACTGTCTTCTTCGATATGGCTAAAGTATTTGACACTCTTAGTACATGTGGACTCTGGCAACTATTACATATATTTGTTTGTCCAGAAAAATCCACCAGAATTCTGAGGCTATTCCTGATAGAATGTTTGGAGGAGTCTGTGTAGACAGTGTTCTGCTTGACCTGGTATTAAATAGGTCTGCATAATTGGTCCACTCTTGTTTAACCTTTTCTATGCAACAATGCTTATGATGCTACAAGAATGCTGTATCAGTATATGTTTCCGATCATCTGGAAAATGATTTAATCTGAACAGGCTGTGATCTTCTACAATACCCTGAGGCTATTGTTCATGATCTTCTGTATGCTGATGACTGTGCTCTAGAGGCATATGCTCAAGAAGAGATACAGCTCATTACAGACAGATTTGCAGAGTCTGCAAAAGAGTATAGGCTGACAATCTGAAAAAGAAAGAAGTCATTCATCAACCTGCTGCAGGTAAGCCCAACACAAAACCAAAAGTCACCATCAGCAACACACAGCTGAATGCTGTTATAGACTTCTGTTATCTTGGCAGCACATTGTCAAATGATGCTCCTATAGACAAGGAGCGGACAAGTCACATTAACAAAGCCAGTTCATCATTTGGCAGACTATCAGGCAGATTCTGGCAGTAACATGGTATTAAGCTTCAAACAGAGCTAAAAGTCTATAAAACAGTTGTGTTGTTCAATTTGTTGTATGGATGTGAGACTTGAACCTGCTACAGGCATCACAAACTTCTAAATAAGTTCTGTTTATGACATCTGCATTCCATACCCTGCATCAAATGGCAGGATAAAGTTACCATTAATAAGATCCTGGAATGCAGACTCTCCATAGGGATTGAAGCTGTGCTTAATGCATCAGTTATGCTGGGTGTGACAGTGTACCCCATAAGGCTTTATGGGTGTGTGTGTGCTTATAAGTGTATGAATGATATAACTGGAATAGAGTTTTGATACATATGCCACGTACCATATTTATGTAAAGGTTATGATCTACTGGTTATGTTCATCCAAGTTGTATGCAGGCACCATTTGTGTGTTCAAAGTTATGAACATTGGCTGTATAATTGCTTGATTTCTAAGTAGCCTTACTTAGAACATTTGATCACTTCTTAGGAAAGGAATGTGCTCAATCAAGAAGCATTTAACAGACAATAGAGCTTGGAAGACTCCAATCCACATAAGAAGTCTACCTGAGGACATTCAAGGTAGCATGTGGGTAATGACTGCTGCCTGCAAGTCCTGAGTCATGCATGGGCATGTGACTTGCCCATGTGATTCCAAATCTCCATTTTGTGACTGGATTCTACACAGGGTGAGGAGGGGGTCTCCACCCACAAGAGAGAGTCTATTTAAACCCCTGGGAGACACCTCCATTTTGTCTTCAGCTGGCTAAAGAAGGAGCCTCTCCAACCCTCCAGAATTCTGGAAGGAAACTGGAACAAAGGACATTAATTACAGGGGGTGTGAGTGATTGCTGGACCCAGGCTAAAAGGAGATTAGCCTGTAAAAGGGAGCATTCTGGAACTGGTGAAGATCTTATCTGTATTTAGTCTGATTAGACATAGATTTGTGCATTTTATTTTGTTTGATAACTTACTTTGTTCTGTTTGTTACTACTTGGAACCACTTAAATCCTACTTTCTGTGTTTAATAAAATCACTTTTTACTTATTAGTTAACTCAGAGTATGTATTAATACCTGGGGGAGCAAACAACTGTGCATCTCTCTCTATCAGTGTTATAGAGGGTGAACAATTTATGAGTTTACCCTGCATAAGCTTTATACAGGGTAAAATGGATTTATTTGGGTTTAAACCCCATTAGGAGTTGGGCGTCTGGGTGCTAAAGACCAGCACACTTCTGTGAGCTGTTTTCAGATAAACCTGCAGCTTTGAGGCAGGTAATTCAGATTCTGGCTCTTTATTGAAGTAGACAAGGTTGTCTGGTTAGGCAAGACAGGGTGCTGAAGTCCTGACCTGGCAGGAAAAACAGGGATAGACGTAGCCTTGGCACATCGATTGGCAGCTCCCAAGGGGGTTTCTGTGATCCAACCTGTCACACTGGGCTGGTCTCGAGTTGAACATGGATTGTGCCAGAATGTCAAAGCAGTTGCTGCATGGTGAACTGAAAGTGGGTAACTGCAAACAAGGCAGCCAGAAGAAATGCTTCAAGGACACATTGAAGCATAACTTGAAGCAATGCAACATTGACATTGACAGCTGGGAGTCAGCAGCAATAGATAGATCATGCTGGCGGGCAGCAGTCAACAATTGGACTACTCAGTTCGAGATTAATTACCACATGGCTCTTGAATCACAGTGGGTGAATCATAAACAATAGATTTAGCAGGCACAAACTAGAATCCCTTCCGCAATATTGAACAGTGAATTCAGTCTGAAAAGTACTGCCACTTGGATATCTGCTTTTTTAGCCACAAAGATACATTTCAAGATATAATACTCTCATTAGTGTCATCTTCGGTCATGAAGGACAACAACAAGAACAACATTTTCTTACCTATGGAGGGTACTATGATACCTGTATGACAGAGGCAACAATGTTTGCTGAAAAGGGTAGGTAGAAAGGATATGTTCTACCTGTGGTACCTCATGATCCCTCCAAAATGTATCATACATATGTTGAAAAAGGCAATAGGATGAGATTGATACATGTAGAACCCACATGGAAGATTTTTGGAGCAGAGAAACATCACATTTCTAGATTCCATCTGAGAGGAATGATCAAAACTATTCACTCTTGCTAGGTCTTGTTGTGGGTTGAAGTACCTTATGGTCTATTGTGTAGAAGGCTTTGCATTGATTCAACAGCATGAGCAATGAAGTTTGTTCTTTATCCATAAATAAAATAAATTAATGGAGACATCCTATCTCCTAGAATTGGAAGGGACCTTGAAAGGTCCCCTGCCTTCACTAGCAAGACTAAGTACTAATTTTTCCCCAGATCCCTCAAAGAGCAAACTCACAACCCCTGGTTTAGCAGGCCAATGCTCAAATCACTGAGCTATCCCTCCCCCCTATAATAGCCATAGAAGGTTGTCCATTTGTACCACCAAAGCTGTCTCCATACTATGGCTCTATCCAGTGGCTGAAGCACTACCCCAAACACAGTACCTATCGCTGTAACTGTCCAGCATAATCAACAAATATGGGAAGATACTCAAGAAATAACAGGCCTCTTGATATCTGCTGCTGAACTGTTCTACTTCTTCAGTTTGTTTTTATTAAGCACTGACAACAACTAGTAGGGCAAAGTTAATTATTTCCATACACCTCAGCTTAACAGAGCTAAACTAAAAGTCTTCTCATGCTCCAGAAAATTGTCCTGATTTGTATAGGTGTTGGCAAATTAATATTTCCTTCCTCTTCAATAGTACTTTCAGCACATTAGAGCTGCTTAAATGGGTTACCTTGTGCTATGCACCAAATGTAGATCTTGCTTAAACGTCAAGACTTGGACACAAATACAACTAGTACATATGCTTTTTATTTATTTATTAAGCACCTGACTATAAAAAGCCAGGTCTGTGACTGTCCTGGGATTCCTCTGAGCAGATGCTTGACCTTTTGTCAGGAGACATCCATATGGTTAACTGTCATAAATCAGTGGACTGAATCCTTTCCAGTTAGTAGCTGTGACATTTTTTCCCCCTTTAAAAATAATTCTATGCAGTTGGTCAAGCTAATTAAAAATATTAACTTGGCAGACAAGTAAGTATTAGGAAGAGATTAACCCTTAGATGTATCCAAACCAATGTTGTCACATTTGTGTGGTAGCATCATAACAGCTGTGTTACACACACATAATGTAACTATGGTACAACAGGGACCTCATCAGACAAAAAGTCTGGATACTCTCTAAATTTAGGTACTGAATGTGTAGAACTGATAAATGAAATTGTTTTTAATTGTTCACTTTATAATGTAACTTCTGTTCACCATTCACTACACTTGCCTACACTGTAACTTCTGTTTCATATTGTAATTCAAACCCCATTTTAAAACACACTCCATTTTGTAAAAGCTTCCTCCAACCTTCATTTTTGCAAACCTTGCTGTAATCTTATTAGTTTAGATGTGTGAATGAGGTATGTCTGGATGATGGAATCAACCTCCAGCCCCAGCCTGTCCTGATGAGATAAAGTTCAAATACCAATGGCTGAAGACCTAGACAACAGCCCTAAACAAAGTAAGAAGCATCCACCCTAAAAAGAAAAGGACAACAGAACAACAGAAGGAAGATCAAAGCCAGGTTCAAGGCTGAAAGTCACGCCTGCAATTGATGGGTAATCAATCTAAACCCAGAGGCAGCGTGACACAGCAAGACCTATAGACTTTGAATCCAAACTAAAAGCCTATAAAAAAGAAGGGTGAGATGGGTAACATTCTGCTGCCAACATGGAAGGACATCAGTGCCTGCCCAACAGAGATCCAGCTTGTCCTTGTGCCTGGCTTTCCTGGCCAGTTAGCCGCCACAAGCTACGAACCCAAGCTACAAAATCAAGTTATGAACTTAAGCTATCTTCAGGACTGGTAACTATGCAGCAGCTGCAGAACATCTGATGGATGTGTGTGTGTGTGTGTGTGTATAGGTATTAGGTATAATGTTTGTGTATCAGGACTGGTAACTATGCAGCAGCTGCAGAACATCTGATGGATGTGTGTGTGTGTGTGAATGTGTGTGTGTGTATAGGTATTAGGTATAATGTGTGTGTATAAGAATTAAGATATTAGTTGTTAGTCATGAATCAAATTGTTATCATAATAAATGTGGCATCTTTGTCTTGTCCCCTTTAATAAGATCCTGCTGGTTTTTACTGGTATAATATAATTGGTATAACAAATGAATAACAGATCTAATATCTGTATTTGTTTGATTTTATATTTATGACAAACTAAAAAACAGCTGTGATCTTTCTTATGTCATGATAAAAACCTAGCATCAATTGTAGTGGTAAACAGAAATTATGGAATAAAAACTAAACAAACTCCATATTAAAAAATATAAGCCCATTAATTATGTGAGGATCAAGAGGCCTCTCTCATGAAATCTTCACTCCTGGGTGTAAACTTTATGGCACCATGGGATTTCTCATCTGCTTAAGGTTAAGCATAGGATTAAGTGCTTTTCTGGATGAATAGTCCCATTGATTTCAATTGACCTAGAAGAATAAGTAAATTTAATCCAATGTATAAGGGTTTTTGCAGTATTACAGTAGAAGTATACTATAGCTCTGCTCTGATAAACTGAATATGTTTTATATTACAACTGATAAAAATGTTTACAAGCATTATAGTACTACTGTATATTCAAAATAGATATTTCAATATAGTACACTAGAAGCGATGAATAAACTGGAAGAATCCTAGATTCAAAGAATGAGTTCCAAAGGATCAAAGTCCATGAACTAGTGCAATGCAAAACTTATTTTCCGAGGGTCTTGGGAACACCTGAAGCCTTTGGAAAAATAAGAGCTAGTCTGACAGATTTTGTTAAGCCATTATTCAAATTTCCCATCTGGCCTGTATTCTCATTTCCCAGTGCTCCTAGAAGGCAGCCTCTCTCCATCTCCATGAGGACTGCACACTAATCAACAACAATGAAAAGAGTGCAGTATCCGGTTTAAAAAGGAAAACAGTTGGTATTGTGATCCAAATATCTCACTTGAATGTACAGTAGTATATGACAGCCCAGCAAAAAGCCTGAAAGTTGAAGTCAGAGGAGGGTTTATTAAGAGTGGTGGGCTTGGCTTTTACATAGATCAGAGATTGGAAACCTTTGGCACACGGCCCATCAGGGAAATCCACTGGTGGGCCGGGACAGTTTGTTTACCTGCAGCGTCTTCAGATTCAAACTATCACAGCTCCCGCTGGCTGCAGTTCACCATTCCAGGCCAAAGAGGGCTGTGGGAAGTAGCATGGGCCGAGGGATGTGCTGGCTACCACTTCCTGAAGCCACCGTTGGCCTGGAACGGAACTGTGGCCAGTGGGAGCTGTGATCAGCCGAACCTGCAGACGCTTGCATGGTAAACAAACTGTCCCGGCCCATCAGCTGATTTCCCTGATGGGCCACGTGCCAAAGGTTGCCGACCCCTGGTCTACATGGTGCATTAGTCCACACTAGAGGGTGTTAATTGCAGTGCCCACTAGTGTGTCATGCACTAGCTCACCTAAATGGACCCTGCTGGCATGCACTAAAAGATCCCTAGTGTCATTAATGTAGTACTATTTGGAACAGGACTACATTAATGCACACTAGAAAACTTTTAGTGTACATCAGCAGGGTCCACACAGGCCTCTTAGGGCACAACATGCTAGTGCACACTAGAATATATACCCCACCTAGTGCAGAATAATGTACCATGCAGATAAGCCCTCAGACTGCCTTGATATAACTCTAGTTTGAGCTTCAGATTCCAAGATCATATTTTATGCAAAACATCTGGAACACATCTGGAACACAGATTACAAAAGAAAAAAGTGAACTGACCTGCTTTCAGAAGCATACAAACACCCTGTAACCAGGTCTCTTCCTCAGCCCCCCTTGCTGCAGCTCCCTGCTGTCTCAACGAAGCACTCTGAGCCTCCTGGATGCAGCACCCATGGCTTTTTATTCACACACAGTTCCCACCACCAATGATTCTATTTACAGGTCTTGGTCTTGGTCTCGGTCTCGGTCTCCTTCTCCTTTACAGGGAGTCTACCCCAGCATGGAGACTGCCATGCCTCTGGCTGTTCTCTTCCCCCATTCCTCTGGCTGCCAGCTAGCCTTTATGGCTCTTGAGCCTGATTGGGGCTGGCTGAGCCCCTGCTTGGTTTCATACAAGGCTCCACCTACTATTCTAAAGATAAAAAAATCCTTAACACTAGGAACTTAATCAAAAAATAATGCTATTCTAAGGGAAATATGGATTTTTACGATATCTTGTGTGCAAACAAGGAGTTTAGTTTTGGACAGATTGCCATGAGGAGTAAAACCCCAAATCCAATATTTACGCCAAAAAGATGAAGTCCTGCCCACTTAAAGTCAATGGGAATTTTGCTATTGACTTCATTAGTGCTGGGATTTCACCCAAATCTAGAGCACTTGAGTAGACATGTTGTTAGATCAGCACACTGTGTATCACCTTGGGCAAAGGATTTTAAAACCATGGACGGTGTTTCAGTGCAGGCACTGCATTGGACAGCCATAAGCAAAAGCTAACAGAATGAGCTGCAATAAGTTAAAGGAGCCCCCAGAAGGTCTTTTTGACCCCTAGATCAGACCAGAATAAGGAGAGCATAAAGGTCATTTCAAGTCACCTTTTCCCACCCTTCGTCCCAATTCAGTGCTGTGCCTTGTAGAATTTCAGCCCCACTTTATTATTTTTGAAGTAATTCAAACAAAAAAAAGAGGTCATTAAAATCAAAATGAAAATTGAGAGTTTTCCATTTGAAAACTTTAATCGCGTTTTAGATCTCCAGCCAATATAAATTGGCAGGATCCTCCACTGCCTTGTAACTCGTGTAGTTGTTTTCACCCATACAAAGTGGCTGTAAACACACCATGGTATGAAGTAGCAATTAGCCAAACTCTGGTATATCAGCGTAAACCTAGAATAACACTCCACTGACTTCACAATTTAACTCACTGACTGGAAAAGTATTTAATTTCTTGGTCTGAGGGCAATGTGAATGAAGTTTCTTTAAAAACAGACATCCTCCAGAAAACTTGAGCTCACATTTATAACCAATAAAGACTTATTTATTAATTACTCCATTAGCTTTTAGTCTTTAATTAGACCTTTCTGATTAAACTTAAGTAATTGAATCTGAGACAAGTCAGTTCATAATGTTTGTTTTTCTGTGCTAGCAAGGCTGCAAATTACTCACGGTAAATATGAAGGAATGAATTAGTAAGTGGGACTAGAACAATAGATGATAATAGAAGAATTGTATCTACATACATCAACACTGGCTCTAAATTCAGGGCTGTTTGCTTCTGAGTTACAATAACGTAAAACAAAAAGTTATGTCTGCTTTTTTAGTGTTTGCGCGGTATGCCTGGTGGATGATTTGTTTTTATGTCCATGCACTTATTCAGGTAACTTCTCATTAACATTGATTTTTAAAAAACAAACAAACAAACAAAAAAACCAAAAAACAAACAAACAAAAAAAACATAAAACCTACTGCTTTTGATAGAGTTTTGAGTAAAGCCATGTCCTTTATATACTGGGTCAAAAGACATTCTCAAACTCAGGAAAAGCTAGAATTGTTCTGGGATGCACATACTGTACAACAGGCAACCCGGATATTTTACAAGAGTAGGTTGCAGCAGTTTCTTGGATTACCTAGGATGAGATCTTTAGCTCTGGTTCAAGTGAAATAGCACTTTCAATCCAATAAAATAGGGGTTTTTGCAGCTGTATGAATGCAGTTACTCCAGCTTCATCCCACAATAAGGTACCTTGGATTTTGCAATCCACACCATGTACAACAGTCCCACACCACTCTCTAGTCCATGCATCAGGTATCCCATGAGACAATTTGGCCAGTAGTAAATTCCATATTGGTACATAATGCCCAGCATCCACTTCTGTGAGATAATAAGAGTGTAGTTTTCTAGCTACCAGGTGCTTCTGTTTCTGAAAATGTCTGGTCCAGTAACGATCTTCAAGCTAGCTGTTAGCTGATATGAAGGAGATGCTAGAATTGCAATGAAGTGATCCAACTGAAATTCTCTTACAGTCTGCAATTAGCAGGTCTACAGGATGGTGTTGTGGAGGTTCACTGAATTAGGCAATAAGCACAGTGATAAGTAGCTGCAGAATGAAAAAAGGGGCTAGTGGTCTGGTACAATACTATTCAGGACACTATCTGTGTTCCCAGGGCTGCCCACATCACCTGGTTTTTTCTACGTAGACCTGTATCTGTCCTAACAATTTACCAGAAATCTGATGTAGATGAACAGATTGAGGACCAGAAGGAGAGTGTGCTGGTGTACAGGAATAGCAAACTACCTAGAAGAGTGATGAAGGAGTCAAGCACAGATAGAGAAGGATCTTTCTAACAAGGTACTATGCAGTGTTTGATTTTATTGGCTTGTCTGAGGGCCGTGGTAGCTTTGTGAAAAGTTTGTGAGTTGGTATTATTGAGAACTGCATTTGCTGTTGTATAGATGGAAATGGCCAACGGTCAGGTCATATGTCTCTTCAATATATGGTCCAGTAGTACTTGGCAAATAATGTAATATATTTTTCCATAAATTTGCACATAATTATTTTCATTATTAGACCACCTCTTGCTAATGTAAATAGACGTAAGATGGAGAACCTCTGTAGAAATTGTTTTTGTTAACGTTCACATACTTTGCTAGTTGCAACTCCAATTGTGCTTTAGCCTTCCTGATTACAAACCTGCATGCTCGAGAAATATTTATACTCCTCCCTAGTCATCAGTCCAAGTTTCCGCTTCTTGTAAGCTCCCTTTTTGTGTTTAAGCTCACTGAAGATTTCTCTATTAAGCCACACTGGTTGCCTGCCATATTTGCTATTCTTTCTCCACATTGGGATGGTTTGTTCCTGTGCCCTCAATAAAGCTTCTTTAAAATACAGCCAGTTCTCCCGGACTCCTTTCCCCTGCATCCTTGAGGGAGTCAAAGTCTGCTTTTCTGAAGTCCAGGGTCCGTATTCTGCAGCTCTTCTTCCTTCCTTTTGTCAGGATCCTGACCTTGACCATCGCCTGGTCATTGCAACCCAGGTTACCACCCACTTCTACTTCCCCTACCAATTCTTCCCTGTTTGTGAGCAGCAGGTCAACAGGAGCACGGACCCTAGTTGGTTCCTCCAGCACTTGCACCAGGAATTTGTTCCCAACGCTCTCCAAAAACTTCCTGGATTGTTTGCTGTATTCCTTTCCCAGCAGATGTCAGAGTGATTGAAGTCCCCCATGAAAATCAGGGCCTGTGATTGGGAAACTTCTGTTAGTTGTCCAAAGAAAGCCTCATCTACCTCGTTCTCTTGGTCTGGTGGTCTATAGCAGATGCCCACACCATGACATTACCCTTGTTACTCTCGCCTCTAAACTTAACCCAAAGACTCTCAACAGGCTTGTATCCAGTTTCATCCCTCACTACATACACATCAGAGTCCTCATTGAAAAAGATACATAGAAAACCAATCAAAAGTTGGGAAACTAACTCTCAATCCTGCAATAGGGTCCATGCAATGGTAATGAGGCTTCATATGGACACCAGGGTTCTCCTATGTATATCCAACTTCTCCTATGTATATCCAACTTCATGGTTAATACTTAGGGCTTATTTGTGTCCTACTGCTTTGGGAGCGCCAGAAATTCAAGGACTGTAATTGTGCCCAGCCTCTTTACAGGGACATTAGGAAAAAGATGAAACCTTGAGCATCTCCCCACATTGCATATCTATATACAGGTGGGCAAAAATTAACCCTTCATTATTTTTTCATTTACCAAAGTTTTGGCACAGCTGGAATACACTGCAATTCATAGACTTGTCATATGAGGCATAATGGTTAAAACTTAATTTAGTCATCCTGAACATAGAGAATCACTCCCAATATCATTTCTTCACTCAACAGGTCATGTACCACAAATAGTAGTTCTGTTTTATGCTCATCTCTGGGACATAAGTTAGTGAGTGTCAGAGCATGTTCCATACACTGACAGGCCTGTTCACTACACTTCTAGGGCCTAATGCTGCACCAAATTCCCTAGCAGAATTTGCTTGGGTGCCCAAGGACCCAGTTACCTGTTGGTACCACTTAGCCTCTCCACAGGTAAGACCCTTGCCATACCGCCTATGTCCCAGCACTTAGCCTTCTTTTCACCTAAATGGGGCTAGATTTTGGCCAGGGATGATGGTAGTAGAATTACCTAATTACATTTCAGCTTGGAAAAGAAACAACTAAGGAGAGATATGATAGAGGTCTATAAAATCTTGGTGTGGAGAAAGTGAAAAAGAAGTGTTATTTACATGGGTCACCAAATGAAATTAATAGGAAGCAGGTTTAAAACAAACAAAAGGAAGTATTTCTTCATACAATACACAATCAACCTATGCAAGTCTTTTCCAGAGGATGTTGTGAAGGCCAAGATTATAACAGAGGCTGAGTTGTAAACAGTAGAAAGCAAAGATTGTAATTTCTTCCATGGCATCAAGCTACCTGTGCACTTCATTCAGAAAGTTACCTGTGCACTGCCACTTGCACATTGGCCTTTTTAGCCATAACTGTACTTCCAAGATATAATACCATCATCAGCATCATCTTCGGTCATGAAAAACAACATCTTGTATTTGACTAAACCACAGAATATTTCCTTGAGATCTCCTCATTCCCACCCTAAAAACTGCTGTGAGAGTTATTTTTTATGGGATACAGTGCTTTACAGCCTTTACAAAGCTTATTTTTATATCTTCTCTTCTACTTGATTTACAATGGCTTGCATGCTTCATGCCTTTGCCTGTTTAAGTTCATTAGGGTCACCTTGCTAAGCTCTATAAGTCTTAATTTAAAATGTGAAAACTTGAGAGAATACAGGGGTCAGTTAGTCAATAAGCTATCTGAGGCATCATATAGTTACCTGTATTGCTGTTTTGTTCTAATAGACTTTTCTTCCCAAGCCTACAATTTAAGATGAAGAGTGAATGAGTTTTCAATACACTTTCCTAATGACATCTGGTTAGGTGATACTAAATTATTCTGCTGAGTAAGCCTTTAAATTAAATTGTGGTTTACAAGGCTAACACTTTGTGAAAGAGTAGACTACTCACTAAAGTGACTGACTAGAAAATAAAGCTACTTCAATTAAAGTAAAAAAGAAAGAATGTTAAGGATTTTTGCAAGAAAACACTAGCTGAATATAGAGCATTTAAGTAAGTTTGACATTTGTAGCAATCAGATTTCTGTTATGTACATGCCTCTTAAATTGCCAAAGCTAAAAATCTGGGGACAAATTATGAGATCAAAAATCAATATGAGAGAAATAAAGAAGTATTAGTTCAGGAAGCTCCAATTCAAATGGGAACAATTTATTTATAATTACTTTTATATAAATCTGATTCATGAATCTGTTTCAAGGTTGTGCACAACTGGTTGAAAAACTACTCAATATAGCTATCAGTGGCTTGCTATGAAACTGGGCGTACATATCAGGGGTCTGTCTATGTCAGTAATGTTTAATATTTTCATTAATGACTTGACTGATGGAAAAGAGAATACACTTATCAAACTCATTGATTACACAGCTAGGAAGGGTTGCAAGTTCTTGGAGGACAAGATTAGAATTCAAAAAGATCTGAATAAATTGGAGAATTGGTCTGAAATCAGTAATATGAAATTAAATAAAGACAAGTGCATAGTACTACAGTTAGGAAGGAAAAATGGGGAACAGCTGGCTAGGCAGCACTGGTGCAGAAAAGGATCTGGGGATTATAGTATATTACAAATTGAATATGAGACAAAAGTGAGAAATTGTTGCAGAAAAAGACAAATATCATTTGGGGATGTATTAAAAGGAGTGTCATATGTAAGACACAGGAGGTATTGTTCCACTCTACTTGGCATTGGTAAGGCCTCGGAGTACTGTGTCCAGCTCTGAGCATCACACTCTAAAAAGAGGAGAGCAACGGAAATCAGAGGTTTAGAAAACAATCTATGAGGAAAGACTGAAAGAGCTACTCAAGTTTAGTCTAAAGCAGAGAAGATTAAGGGGCGGGAACACAACTGTCTTCAAATGTAAAAACAGTTGTCATAAAGAGGATAATTATCAATTGTTCTCCATGTCCACTGAGGGTAAGACAAAAAGAAATCAGCTTAATCTGCAGCAAGGGAGATTTAATAAGACATTTTTTCTAACTACAGTAGAAGCTCAGATTTACAAACATCTCAGGAATGCCGATTGATCTTGACTGAAATATTTGTAACTTTGAACAAAACATTATGGTTCTTGTTTCAAAAGATTAGAGAGGCTATTAAAATAAAAAAAACTCAATAATAATGAGGGATTTCAACTATCCCTATATTGACTAGGTATATATCACCTCAGGACAGGATGCAGAGACAAAAAGGGCTTGTCTACATCAGAAAGTTGCAGCGCTGGTGAGGGAGTTACAGCGCTGCAACTTAGGAGGTGTACACATCTGCAGGGCACCACCAGCGCTGCAACTCCCTGTTTGCAGCGCTGGCCGTACTCCCGTTTTGTCTCGGGTGTAGAGGATCCAGCGCTGGTGATCCAGCGCTGGTAATCAAGTATAGACACTTACCAGCGCTTTTCTTGACCTCCGTGGAATAAGCAGGTATCCCAGCATACCTGAGGAAGCCTCTGGTAATCAAGCTGGTCTCCTTCCCCGGCTTGCTCTCGCGTTCCCCGAACCCCGGGCAAGCAGGTCTCCTTCCCTGAGGTTTGCTGGGTGGTTCCGGGAACGCGAGAGCAAACCGTGGCGAAGCTGGTCTCCTTCCCCGGTTTGCTCTCTCGTTCCCCGAACCCCCGAGCAAGCAGGTCTCCTTCCCTGCGGTTTGCAGGGTGGTTCGGGGAACGCGAGAGCAAACCGCGGCGAAGCTGGTCTCCTTTCCCGGTTTGCTCTCTCGTTCCCCGAACCCCCGAGCAAGCAGGTCTCCTTCCCTGCGGTTTGCAGGGTGGTTCGGGGAACGCGAGAGCAAACCACGGCGAAGCTGGTCTCCTTTCCCGGTTTGCTCTCTCGTTCCCCGAACCCCCGAGCAAGCAGGTCTCCTTCCCTGCGGTTTGCACGGTGGTTCGGGGAACGCGAGAGCAAACCCCGGCGAAGCTGGTCTCCTTTCCCGGTTTGCTCTTGCGTTCCCCGAACCCCCGAGCAAGCAGGTCTCCTTCCCTGCGGTTTGCAGGTCTCCTTCCCCGGTGGTTCGGGGAACGCGAGAGCAAACCGCGGCGAAGCTGGTCTCCTTTCCCGGTTTGCCGGCGTCAAAAATGATTAGGGGTTTGCCATATGAGGAGAGATAAATAATATTGGGACTTTTCAGCTTGGAAAAAACACGACTAAGGGAGGATATGATAGAGGTCTATAAAATCATGAGTGGTGTGGAGAAAGTAAATAAGGAAGTGTTATTTACTCCTTCTCATAACACAAGAAGTAGAGGTCACCACAGGAAATTAATACGCAGCAGGTTTAAAACAAACAAAAGGAAGTATTTTTTTCACACAATGCACAGTCAACCTATAGAACTCTTTGCTAGAGGATGTTTTGAAGGCCAAGACTATAACAGTGCTCAAAAAAGACCTAGATAAATTCACGGAGGATATGTCCATCAATGGCTATTAGCCAGGATGGGCAGGAATGGTATCCCTAGCCTCTGTTTGCCAGAAGCTGGGAATAGGCGATTGGATTAATCACTTGATGATTACCTCTTCTGTTCATTCCCTCTGGGGTACCTGGCACTGGCCACTGTTGGAAGACTGGGCTAGATGGATAGTCTTTGATCTGACCCGTTATGGATGTTCTTATGTTCATATATTCTTAAGTTTACACCTGAATTTTGACTTAATACAGCTTCGAAACTTTACTATGCAGAAGAAAAATGCTGCTTTTAACCATCTTAACTTAAAGGAAACAAGCTCAGAAACAGTGTCCTTACCATATAAGTTATTTTTTAAATTTTCCCCTTTCTTTTAGTAGTTTACATTTAGCATAGTACTGTATTGTATTTGCTTTTTTACTTCTTTTTTTGTCTCTGCTACTGCCTGATTGTATACTTCCACTTCCAAATGAGGGCTATGGTTGACCAGTCAGTTTGTGACTGGTTTTCATAACACTGAGGTTCTATAAGAATAATAAGGCACTAAAGCAGGATACCTAGGCATGTTATGGAATCCCATCATTCTGTTAGTTTTTTTGATTGTCGCTGAATACTGAGCAGATTTTTTTTCAGAAAATTACCCACAAGAGCTCCAAAATCTCCTTCTAGAATGGTAATAGCTAATTTAGACCCCATCATTTTTGTATGTATACTTGGGATTTTTTTTCTTCCAATAGGCGTTACTTTGCATTTATCAGCATTGAAGTTCATCAGCCATTTTGTTGCCCAGCCACCTTATTTTGTGAGATCTCTTTGTAATTCTTTGCAGTCTGCTTTGGACTTAACTATCTTGAGTAATTTAATATTATCTGCAAGCTTTGCCACATCCCTGTTTACCCCCTTTTCCAGATAATTTACAAATATGTTGAACAGCATTGATCTCAGTGCAGCACTCTGCCAGCAAAGGGTGCTACACGGCAGCCACGCCCTCTGACAGGAGTCTTGTTTGTATAAAAATAGCCATAAATAATTAGTCCAGTTATTTAAAAAAATTGACTGTCTCCTTTGAAATCAAATATTCTGACCAGAGCAACAACCACATAGATAAATATTTTCATAATGCTTTTGGTCAGAAAAGGGCAGCATCATAAGCCTTTTCATGTTGCAATATTTTCTTTTTATTCTGAGATGCCCTCAAATGTGTGAGGTGCTCATGTCATGTAGTACTTTATTCTGTCACTAGCCCCAGTGAAGTCATGGGTATCAGAATTTGGCCTTGTATTAACATAATTAAGATATACACGAGAGAGTGTTCAGAGGGAAAGGAAGACAAATTTCACAATGATAGGATTGTGGATATGCTTGCATTTTGGTGGGGTTTTAAATATACATTTATTATTTTATGTAAATAGCACAAGTCTTGGAAAATCATTTAGGCCAACATTCCAAATTTGGATAGCTAAGAATAGACACCTAAATAAACATATCTAGCTTTAGGCATCCAAGTTTCAAAATGTTTGTCTAAATCTCCAACACATACCTCACAGGAATATTGTGAGAATTATGTAGAGTTGAGCAAATAGAGGAGAATGTTTTTCCAAAATATTGTTTGAATTCAAAAGTGAATTTCTGTTTGCCCATGTTTGCAACCTGCTAATGTTATTTTTCTGTGAGTTTCTGCTTTACCAGGAGGAATCTTCACAGAATGTTGTTTGTTTTTTTTAGCTTTAACACTGGAATAATTACTGAAAATGAAATCTGATTTTATGCTAATTTGCCAATTATTTTTAAATGATCCAGGCATGAGAAAAAAGTTGTACCTTGCAACGTATGTAATTAACCAGTGCCCTTTGAATTTCAAAATTATTTAAATAGCAAATATTTACAACAAACTGTTGCCAAGCTGTTCACAGAGGGGAGATAAGTTTTCTAAATAAATTTGCAAATCATTTTCAATCACGAATTTAATAATTTTCTCTTGAACAAATCGTGAACAGAAAACAGCAGCAATTCAATTAATTAAATGTTTGCTGTAAATAATTTCATCAACACTTTCCTCAGTGCTGTATAAACATGCGATACATTTTAAATACTGAGGATGCCCATTTCTATTTTCAAATATAAAGTAGATAGCCTGGCCATTTGCAAACTGTTTTTTTTTCTTCAAACTACTAAAAGCCACAATTCCACATTAGTCTCTTCAGTGCCGCTGCATCTGTGAACAGGGTCCTGCTGTGAAAACAGTAATTGTAACATGAATATTAATTAAATGACATTGCTGCTCCCGATATGGTTGCATTCTGTTCATCCCACTGGATCTTTTCCATTAGAGCTATGAGTATTTGAAATAACGTGATATGGGGGAAGTCAATTTACATCTACAGTGTATAGGATGAACACTGCAATAGAAGTTCTCAGAGCTGTCCAGGTGTTTGTTGCTTTCTAGGCCTTGTTGGTGTTCCAACAAAAGGTGTTAATGACTAACTGCCTAAAAACATTTTTGCACAAAAACATTAAATGCAGTCTGTCTTAATATCAGTCTAACTTTAAGGAACGTGGAAAAAATTGAAATCTTTAGAAATGAACTATAAGATTTTCACTGCAATTACTATTTTTATGTAGAAAATTATGTTTCTCTGTCCACACATACACAGAGCTTAAATTACCAAAATATTCATAGATGGCCACCTGATATTAGGCACCTAAATCTTATTGAAGCACCTACAAAAATTGTCAGACTTTCAGAAGTATTGGGCACCTTCAGCTCTCACTAAGGTGAATGGAAGCTCTTGAAGGTAGCCCCTCCAAAAATCAGAGCACTTCTTCAGTGGTCTAAATATGCAGTTGTATCTTACTGTAAAACTCAATCTGAAAATTTTGTCTTTTATTATTAAATCATTTTGCATGATCTTGTGCTGTTCTCAAAGGGAATAAAACAAGTCCTGTCACTTCTCTACACAAGAGGTTATGGTATCAGCAACTTTTATGCTAAATTTGAAATCACAGCAACTTGAAATAGCAGTGAGTACAGTCAAACAAAAGCCTCTGTAAGTTCCTGAAAAAGGATAATGCAAACAAGAAGTAGCCGATGTTGCTTCATGACTTTAATGGGACTTAACCTACGTACTTTCTGAATTTGCATCTCTAAAAGGCAAGTCACAATATATTTTTCTGGGGTGTAAAAAAACAAACAGAAAATGAATCAAGACATTATAGCTACACCTCTTATGATTGATAGATTAGCTTGGGAGGTATGTTACAACTCTGTGATAGTGCTACTAATATTCAAGGTTATTTCACACACAGTCTGATACAGAGTTATATAATGCTTTGGCACACAAGTCCCACTTAACTTTCATTGCTTCCTGCAACCCACTCAACAATCAGAAATATATATATATTTAGCAGCAGAGTTGTGGGAAAGCAGATTCTGTCAGTTAAGGCTATCAATTGAGCTGCTGGAAATACCACCACAGCTTCAGACCAAACTGGAGGGATAGGCTCCTTGGACAGACAAAGGGTCTAGACCAGGGCAGCTCACTAGTGACACCCAGAGGTATGTCTACACTGAATCTGGAAGCAAGCCTCCCAGCCTGGGTCCAAAGAATTGTTTTATCAGGGAATCATGATAGCATGCTAAAAATAGCTGTGTAGACATTGTGGCTCAGGCTGGAGCTTAGGCTCTGAATCCTGGAGCATGGGGGAGTTGCGACATCTACAGAGCTATTTTTAGCATTGTAGTGTGAGCCCACTAACACAAATCTGTGGAGCTGAGCTGGGAGGTTGGCTCCCAGATGCAATGTAGACATTCTCTTAAAGAACGGGGTGGTTCTAGGGCTTTTGTGGTTGTGCGCCCATGAAATCATGATCGTAAGGGGTTACAAACAGTGGAGAGCTAACCCACAGCTTCAGTGTTTATCAATACTTATACTGTATAGTAACCATATTTTTAATACAGACTGCAACTGATGCATGTATTTTTTCCATAAAATTAAAATTCTTTTTATATTAAAAAAGACTATTGAAGTGCTATGCTGTTATTCAGCCACATATGGAAACTACAGTTCTGATCATTAATAAGACTCGGAGAACATAAAATCAAGAATGCGTTGGTATGCCTTATTGCATAAATAGCCTTAAGAGAATGACAGCAAATCCAAAAACACTTCATATTAGCTAACACTGATTTGCTTCTCTCCCAATGTGGTATACAAAGTAAATATGGGGTACAATGTGGTATGCATATTGTAGTGAACTATATGCATGCCACCAAGACCAGTGATTAAATGTCTAAAATAAATTAAGTGACTTAAAAAATATACGACTTCATCTTAGTGAATGTAAAGTGCAAGAAATGTAAGCAGTTACCCTCAGCTGATTCACAAAGGCTGCTTGATCTCAGGAAAAAAGAACTGCAATTTTGATCTGTGGTATATTTCTGATGTACAAGTCAAACAACAGTAGAAAACAAATCATTTGTGATTTACCACACAAGATAGAGGAAATACTGTACTCTAGCAGATATATCCACATTCAAGGGCACAATTAATGATTTTCCTACAAGGTTTTCCAAAACAATTATGAATCTTTATAAAATGGATGAAAAACAGGAAAAAATGGGGGCAAACTTCATCATCATACACAAACTTAATACAGATGATTAGACAAGGAGAAAACAATCAAAGCATGGAGGATAGAAAGTAGTAGTATAATTATAAACTACCAAGCTGTTATGGAGAATAATTTAATTTGGGCTCAAAGAGTCAACAGAACTGGTGTACAGCCTTCATAAATTCATATATTCCAAGGCCAGAAGAGATAATTGTGATTATCTAGTCTGACGTCCTCTATATATCAGGCCATAGAATTTCCCCAAAATAATTTCCAAAGCATATATTTTAGAAAAAAAAATAAATCCCAACTTTAAAATTGCCAGTAATGGACAATCCACAATGATCCTTGATAAATTGTTCCAATGGTTAATTACCCTCACTATTTAAAATGTACACATTATCTCCAGTTTGAATTTGTCTAGCTTCAACTTCCAGCCATTGGAGCATGTTATATCTCTTTTGGCTAGATTGAAGAGTGCATTATTAAATATTTGTTCCCTATGTAGGTACCTATAGACTGTAATCAAGTCACCCATTAGTCTTCTCTTTGTTAAGCTAAATAGATTGAGTTCATTGAGTCTTTCACTATGACAGGTTTTCTAATTCTTTAATCATTCTTATGGCTCTTCTCTGAACCCTCTACAATTAACATCCATCTTGAATTCTGAGCATCAGAACCAAACCCAGAATTTCAGCAGTGGTCGCATCAGTGCCAAACACAGAGGTAAAATGACCTCTCTGCTCATACTCGAGATTCCCCTTTTTATGCATCCAAGGATCATATTAGTCCTTTCTGTCCCTGCCTGCAGGTATATGGGATCTTGCGGAGCAATTACCACATAGGTGGGGTGCCAATTAATTTCTTTATTAAAGGAAAAAGGAAGTGGTGGAATTTAACAATGAAATGCGATGGGATGGGGTGTATAAGGTGTTTACAATAGACAGTTATAAGGGGGGGTTCTTATTGAACAGTGTAGGGAGTTTTAACAGTGAGGAACAGTAAGTGGGGTTCAGCACAATGGGATACAGTACAGTCAATAAGCAAACAACTTTATATAGGAACAACTCTAGATACAGTGTGGAATGCAAAATAAAATGGTAGCTTCTATATAAAAATGGTATACAAAGTATATTAGAAAAATGGAGGCAACTAATGAGGTGTTATAACCACAAGTAAAATGTGAGTCACAGTGCAATAATACAATATGGGTGATAAGTAAAATTATGCAATGTAGAAAATTACTGACTTAATTTGTGAGGCTGTGATAGCAAGAGTGTACCTAAAAGCTGGGTCAAGAAGCGGGAGGGGAGAGGAGGGAGTGATTAGTGGTAACTAATGAGAGGAGAGTGCAGCTGCAAGCAGCGAGAGACTCTGAAGCCCTGCGGGGTGAAGCCCAGAGCAGCAGTCTTCAGGAGCCTGCGGGCTGGAGGTACGGGACACACGAGCAGCTGGAGCGCACTTAAGGGGAGTCTGGGAGCAGCAAGAGTGGAGGACGCTGAACGTGTAAGCGATGGGAAGACACGTGGAGAATGGGGGAGACGGCTGAGGGAAGAAGCAGGTTGCAACAGTGGAGAGCACTTCAGGGAAGTTGAAGACAAACGGAGCAGTGTGATGGTGATCTTCGGTAGGGGAGGGGCAGCGGAGGAGCGGGGGCACGAACACAGGGGATACAGGGAGAGGCAGCAGAGAGGTGTAAAGAAGGGCTAGAGGGACACCCAAACAAAAAAAAGGTGAAAGAAGCGGCAAAGGGTTTGGGAAGTTACACGGGGGGAGGGGAGCAGCAAGGGATTACCACAGGGAGACACAGAGAAGTACACAGAGGGGGAGATTGGAGTGGGGGAAAAACAGACACAGGAAAGTTCAGGGAGAGATTGGGACAGTGGGAAGACGAATTCAAGCAGTAAAAACCTTATCTATCCTCTAACTTAATTAAACTTATATAAATTACAAGCAGCTTATACAAAGTAATAAAACAGGTACAGAATACAACAGGCAATGGTTTTTTTGAATCTATCTTAATCAATGACTAGGCAAAACAACAAATATCACAATTCTAAGCAAACTATAACAAGCAACTATACAGAGCAACAAAGCAGCAAACTATAACAAGGCAGGTGAAACTTACAAGCTCTACAATCTTAGCAAACTATGACTTTTTAAACTAAAAAGCAAAACCTACGGTGCACCTTATGTTATGGGGAAGTCACAGAGGGCAGAGTGGTATGTGCCCAGGATCCAGCTCCCAAGGCAGCCCCCAAGGAAGCCAAGGGATGGTGGCTGCAGCAGTGGATACAGCTGAAAGCAGGGAGCAGAGCTTAGCAGCTGGCACAAGCTTATTTTTAGCAGCAAAGCGCAGCGGAGTTTAAGAGAGGTTTTAAGACACAGACCAAGGTTTAGCTTGAGTCTGTGTGCTGGGGAAACAGAGCCAGCAGCTAAAGTAATAAAATAAAAGTAGGGAAAGTGTTACAGAGGGATTCTTACCAGTCCCCAAGGCAGCAGTAAAGGCTGAAGCAGCAGCAACATCAGAAGCAGCAAGGAGGGTTCCGTATGGTCTTGATAATCAGGAGATCTCTCAGGCAGCAATTCGTTCTGGGAGGGAGGGTTAAGAACCGGGGGTACGCTCAAAAATAAAACGAGAGCGGAGAAAGGACCCACCAAAACCCCTGGCTGATCAGCCCAGGCAGCAATGCAGGAACATTTCTGATGTTTGTTTCAAAAATGTCTGTTTTTAAAGGCAAACTTAGGCAGTTTCCCACCAGCGATCCTGATAGGCTCCCTCTGTCACACGGGAGGAGGCACAGGGAAAAACTGCAGGTGAGCACAGAAACATGTCTGGGCAGAGTCCTGTGCAATAGGTGACTCAAAAGCACATGAGGCCTATGACTCATGCCCAGGATCTTAAAAACACAATAGGTCTTGCAGCTCTGGACATTGCCTCTTCTTTAATTCTTGATTAATCAAGTCCCATATAAACTGCTCCATTATCTTGTCCTGATCGAGTTCAGACTGATGGACCCATAATTAGTCAGGTCATCCCGGTTACCCTTTTAAAATATTGTCACTATATTAGCTTTCTTCCAGCCTTCTGGAACTTCCCCAGTTTTCCAATATGTATTGAAAATCAACATTAGCAGTCCATGGAATCCTCAATCAGCTCTTTTAAAACTCAGATGCAAGTTATCTGGACTCGCTGATTTAAATATGTCTAACTTTAGTAGCTGCTGTTCAATATCCTCCTGAGATACTAGGGGGATGGATGGAGTTTTATCATATGATATGAGTATATCTTATGTTTTTCTCCCAAATACAGAATGGAAATTGTCATAGTATAATTCCCAATTCTGAACCTTAGCATCCAAAATATGGGTACTAGCATGAATTCCCCTAAGCTTAATTACCAGCTTAGATCCTGTATTGCTGCCACCAATCAGGACTTAGAGTAGAGTGCCTGATAAACTCTGGTCTCCCCCAAAACCTTCCCTGGGGACCCCCAAGACCCAAATTCCTTGAGTCTCACAACAAAGGGGAATAAACCATTTCCCTTCCCCCTCCTCCCCTCCAGGTGTTCCCTCCCTGGGCTCCTGGAGAGATATACAGATTCAAGTTCCGTGAATCTAAACAAAGGGATTCCCCCTTCTCCTTTCTTCCTCCCAGATCTTTCCTGCCCTGGGTACACTAGGAGATCACCGTGATTCAAACTCCTTGAATCACAACACAGAGAAATCAGGTGGGTTCCCCCCCCCTTCTCTCCCCCTCCCTTCTCCTTCCTGGTTAAGTACAGACTCAATTCCCTTGAGCCTCAACAAGGGGAAAAATCAGACAGGTCTTAAAAGCAAAACTTTTAATAAAAGAAAAAAAGAATAAAGAAAATCACTGTAAATTTAAGATGGAATATTACAGGGTCTGTCATCTTCTAGAAATTGGAGAAACAGCCTCCTCCAGCAGAAATACAATTTAAAATACTTCCAGCCAAATACACATTTGCAAATAAAGAAAAACAAATAAAAAGACTATACCGCCTTTCTACCTTTGTACTTACAAAATTGGAATAGAAGATTAGAGAGTCTGTAGGTAGGTGTGGTCATTCTCAGAGCCCAGAGAGAACAAAGCCAAACCCAAAAAACACAAACAAAGGCTTCCCTCTACTGAGATTTGAAAGTATCTTGTCTCCTGATTGGTCCCCTGGTCAGGTGTTTGGTTCTCTGTTTGTTAACCCTTTACAGGTAAAAGAGACATTAACCCTTAACTATCTGTTTATGACAGAAATACATATTGAATCTTTCTGCCTTCTTACAGATAATTCTACCATATCCATATAATAATGGACCAATACCATTGTTAGGATTCTTTTTGTTCCTAATATACTTAATAAAAAAAGTGCTCCTTCTTATTGTTCTTAACTCTGCTGGCCCTATATTTCCTCTTTTGTCTCTTCATTTTCCTTACAATTTTCTACAACTCCTAGCTTCTCATGTATATTCATTACTGTCAATTTCCCCTTTCTTCCATTTGGCATATTATTTTAACATTATTATTATTTTAAAGCTGTCTTCACTTCCCTTGTAAACCAGCTCAGGTTTTTTTTGTTTGTTTGTTTTCAGCTAATATGGACTTCCTCCTCAATTGTGGCTTTTGGAGCGTCTATTAAAGTGTCTTAAACAATTCCCAATTATCACACATTTGTCTCATTAAATTCTGCCTCACAGCTGATTTGGCTCACAATTGTTTTCATTTTTGTGAAACTGTCCCTATTAAAGCACCAAGGTGTGTGTGTGTGTGTGTGTGTGTGTGTGTGTGTGTGTGTGTGTTAGTTAGTATTACTAGCTTTGACTTTATTCTGTTTGGACATTATAAGTCTGATCTGGTCACTTTATTCTGTTTGGACATTGTAAGTCTGATCTGGTCATGGTCATATGGTACCTAAGCAACAATTAATTTTTGGTTCTGCAATCCATTCCTTTTTATCTGCCAAGACCAGGTCTAATATACAATTCATATGTGTTGGTTGTAACACCTTTTGAATTAGGAAATTGTCAGCTATAATATTAATAAATTCAAAGGATGTTTAGTACTGGCAACATAAGGCCTTGACAGAAAACAAATATAATTAAGAGCTTTCTCCTCTTGCAAATGGAAGACACTGATCTAGTAGATCTCTCTTGTAGTGAGGTAACCAAAATATGTGTCATAATAGCCCCTCTCTTGGACTTTAAAACTTCTGGAAGAGGCAACTCTGTAGTGTTGCTTTAGTGGCATGGTCAGGGATGGAAGGGATCATCCACCCCCTGCAGCATTGTTCCCAGTCACTTCCTTTGGGATATTTAAGCATATATTTAAGTGTTTGCTTGAATCATCAGTAATTTCTACTCAGGACCTTCACAGTTGCACAGCGGTCACTCAGCCAGTAGAAATGGATCCTGTGGTGAAAGATGGGGAGTAACAGAGCAGAGTAACAGAGCAGAGCAGAGCAGAGAATGATGTGGTTGTCTCGGGATCTGCAGCACCACTGAGATCTAAAGCGTTGGGACTCCAAAACTGCTGGCCTTTCCCACTTCTTCAATTTTCTCCCATTCAAAGGGATGATCATTTGGTAAATCTCTACAGATTACCTGGTGACATTTTCTGTCCTTATTCCCCCCACCCCTCCTCCTTTTCCAGAGTTTCTCCATAGGAGGGAGTAATCTCTCTTCAGGTTATTAAGGTGAAAATGAGAGAAATAAGATGTACTGAGTTTTACTGATATTCAATAGGAAGCTCAATAGAAAATCCTCAGTGTAAACTATTGCCCTAGTTAATCATGTCTCTGCTCTGCTCCTATTGAAATTATGTCTCAGACTCATTTTTGAAAAATGAGATAAAGCATCAGAAGAATTCTGGAATTTGCATTCTAGTGCAATAAACCAAAGAAAGAGTAACCCAGTTTAGAGGGATTACGTTGCATATATTCATAAGTATTTCAATGATGTTTGTTGACCAATGGGTATTATGATAATACTTTGCACTTCCATAGTGCCTTCCATCTGAGGCTCCCAAAGCACTTTACACACATTAATGAAGTTTCCTCTACCATTACTTCAACTCTCAAAATCATCTTCAGTTAGTTTGGCACATCTGTCACATATGCATTCCCATTCATCTGGCAAATAAGTACTGTGAAACACATTACAGCAAAATCAGAAATGCTTTTACAGATACCATAGGTATACTTGCAAATAGGTAGCTTTAAACAGTTTTCTTTCATGGTATCATCTGTACCTGATCAAAACAAATATTCTCCCCATAAATTCGTGATCGGTTAGAATAGATTTTTCTGTTCTAGTGTTATTTGAATTATTCTCTTAATTTTGTGTAGTGCCCCAGATGAACAATACAGTAAAAATAGTTAGAAATCTACCCAATAAGGTCCCTATCCAGAAAAGCACTAGGGCTCATACTTAACTTTAAAGGTAATGAGTCTAGTCATGTGCTTAAGTTTATGCACATACATATTTAATTGTTGTGCTGGATCAGGCCCTAAGTCAAGAATACCTTCACATCAAATAAAACATTTAGAATTTAAAATAAATCAAAACTAACCAACCAAAAACAATTCACCACTGTGTATCAACAAATATCAGTATTATTTGGTGTAATAATTCATGCCTAACCAATGAATTAGAGTGATGCTGAAAAGTCAGTTCTGGACATACTGCTAACAATGCAATGGGCAGGTGATTCTATGGGATTCAAGATAATATAACCATATCCAAATAAGGATAGCCACAGATTAGGTAGCCACAGATTTCAGTTGCATTGCCTGGAAAGGCTTTGGTTGCTAAAACTCATCAAATGGATTAGATACTTAATAAATCCCTATTACTGGTTTCATAATGCATTTGATTTCATTAAATTCTCTTTTATATTTTTACCTTATTTAGAAACTATTGCTTCAAATTATATCTCTTGCTTGAATCAATCTCCTCCTTTCCTGTTTTGTGCCATAGATTTTATGCCTCTTTTAAAACAAATATTCTGCAGTCAGCTACTAAAACACACTGATATTGAGGTGTTTGTATTGGTTTTGCCAATGGAAAGAGTGAATACTGTACTTGACTGACTTATATTTAGGAAATCCAGAATTTATTACAAATGAAAAGCCCAATAACAGAACAAATGTGTGTCCATGTAGCATAATACCAATTAAAATATAAAATATAATCTTCACCTGCTGAAAAATATTCTAGTACTCTGCATACATAATTAAATATTCATTCGGTCAAACAAACAGAAAATTACTCTATAGCCCAGCGATTAGAGTATTCACCTTGGAAATGGGAAAACCAAGCTCTGGTCCCCTGCTCCAGTAAATATTTAATTTTTTATATACAGTAGAACAGCTTCAACAGGGAAGACTGCAAAAGACCAATCCCAGAATGCCGCATGATCCAAGGGTTAGGTGAGATACCCAAGTTCAAGTTCTTGCTCCACATGGAAGAGAAGCGTGAATTGAGCCTTGATCTCCCACAAGCTGGTTCAATACTCTAAAGCAGTGTTTCTCAAACTGGGGTTGCTGGTTACCTGGAGGTTTCTGAGGATTCTCCAGGGGGTCTACAAGCCCCGCTGATCAACTCCTCCCCCTCTCTCTGTCT
Source organism: Gopherus evgoodei (assembly GCF_007399415.2). Lineage (NCBI taxonomy): Eukaryota > Metazoa > Chordata > Testudines > Testudinidae > Gopherus > Gopherus evgoodei. Next base: position 331,946,035 of record NC_044322.1, on the reverse strand, counting down.
CCTGGAGGCTACTGAAATCAAACTGGAAGATTTTAGGTGCTAAAAGTCCAGTGGCGCAGCAGGGCTAAGGCAGGCTCCCTGCCTGCCTTGACTCCAGGCTGCTCCTGAAGCAACCGGCATGTCCCTGCAACACATCCCTTCAGCCCCCAGGAACTGTGGCCAATGAGAGCTGTGAGGGCCATGCCTGCAGGCAGGGACAGTGCGCGGAGACTCCCTGACTCTCCCGCCTAGGAGTCGCTGCCAGAGGGATGTTCTGGACACTTTCAGGAGCTGCCCAAGGTAAGTGCCACCCATGCCCTTCACCCCCACCCCCTTCCACATCCTAACCCCCTCTCCAGCCCAGAACCTGCACCCCATACTCAAACTCTTTCCCAGAGACCGCACCCCAAGCACCCTTCTGCACCAAAACTCCTTCCCAGAGCTCGCACCCTGTATCCCTTCCTTCACCATAACTCCCTTCTAGACCTTGCACCCTGTACCTCCTCCAGCACCCCAACCGCTGCCCCAACCAGGTGAAAATGAGTGAAGGTAGGGGAGAGTAAGCGATGGAGTAAGGGACAATGGAGTGAGGGGGGGCAGGAAGAGGTGGGATGGGGTTGGGATGTTGGGGGAAGGGGTGGAGTGGGAGTGGGTCCTAGGGCTGAGTGGGCAGGCTTGGGGATCCCTGAAAATGTTTAAATCAAAATGGGGGTCCTCAGGTTGCTAAAGTTTGAGAACCACTTCTCTAAAGAGGGGGTCAGATCTACCTCCATCACAGTTCTCTGCGAGAAAGGGCTTAGGCACCTAACTCCAGGAGAGGGTTCACAGATGTGAATCCCAAGAAGAAGGAGGTACCTTCATCCTGACTGGAGTTAGGCACCTATCTCCTTTTCAAGTGTGGGGCTTAGAACCCAGCCCCTCCTCAGGATTTCCTATTGGCTAGCAAAGAAAGTTCCCTGCTGAGTGTGCTAGCTTTTTTGAATCCTATTCTTAGGTGTCTAACTTACCCAATGCATTGTATGGGGAATCTGGGCACCTATTTCAGATCTGTGGATTCCACTATGCAGTAAGGTGCTTAAACAGTAGGCATTGCAACACTGAGACTAAGTCCCCTTTGTGGAACTAGCCCTTAGTCTTTCTTCAGTTGTGGAGTCATAGATTTCAGTTGGAGTTTCCAGAGGTCCATGTAAAACTCTAGCACAAAATAACCTTAATCAGAAGCAAAAAATATGTTATGTTAAATATAGTGCAAAGTACAGGCAAGAGACTTTACTCCAATGCTCATTAGATTACAGGATTTAAAAGGAAAAGAAATAACCTTAAATCAAAATCTATGAATAAATAATGTGCTCTATTTAATTAAGAGGCCTGAATTTTCATTATTATGTCTGAGTACCTGTTTTACTGTCGAGCTCATTCCTCTCATCACCATAGAATTCAAGTGCCTCCATGTGTTTTAAGGCAGAAAGGACATGACTCTGTCAATTTAAGGATTTCTGAAATTTGCACATCATCTAAAGGGAAATAACCTTATGTGTGGTTTTGCACAAGTTCCATAAATGGACATTTCAACAAAGTATTTTAATGCTGCATCACACCTTCAGTGTTAGCTAAACTTTAGAGAAACACAGTACACATTAGAGTGTTGTTGGGCTGAAGCTGTATAGTAATGAAACTTTTTGCAGTTTTGTGTTGGGTGACTTCATGCCCCTCAAGTTTAGTCTATTTCTTGCAAGGGAATATGTCCTGAACCTCTCAACCACTGCCAGGATAAAAGCCCATTCTAAATCTCAATAAAGATGTTACCAGCTGTTCCTTTAAACCCTGGAAGTTTCAATCTTCTCACAAATGAAATAATGCCATTCAAAACTCTGCATATGTAACAAAGTAATTAATCAACTGTAGGCGAACCTGGAAACCACACAAACTAGAAAGTGACATAGCTTACAGCATCACCCATCAAAACAACATGGACACTTGGGCTTTATCTATTTTCCACTGAAGTGAATGGGTGTCTTTCCATCAACCTCAGTGGGAACTTCATCAAAACCTGGAAGAAAAAGAGTGAGCTCAACTGACAGATGAACATCTCTTTCTGGCTTTTCTGCCCCTACAAGTGATTATTCCATTCTCCAGAAACCACCACTGGGTACAGATGAAAGGGTGAAAGTTCATTCTCAGAATATTGCTGCAACTCGAAGACCACAGCACATTGTGTTAAATTAATATCCACTGAAAAATCCATGAGCTTTCCAATCCCTAACTTAAAATCATTCCTTTCAGTTGAATCTTGTTTTCGCACACTAAAAGGTTTCATCAGAAGATGAACCAGTTTTAAACAGTGTGTGTGCTTTAGAATGGCTAAATAATTGCACTGTGAAAAATTATTACAGCATTTTTGATACTCCACCTAATTATCACTTTGGACTATTTTCATAAAAAAATGATTCTCATATTTTATTAATATAACTACTCTAATTACATTCATACATTAGCAATTACAATTTTATTCATCAGATTGAAAAGTTTGAGAGAAAAGCTGAAGATGGAAGCTGTTTCATGGGACTGTTGTAGCAGCAGCTTAAATAAAAATTGTAAAGAAAAACTACAAAAATTACTGCTATTTAATTGCTATATTTATTTCGCAAGATACTTTTAACATAAAATATGTATTGTTTCCTGTCTTTATGGGAGTATACCTTACAAACCCATGGCTGCATTACTAGTGCATTTGGTGTGGCTTTTTCTAGGGCAGACATTTTTACATTTTAATGTTTCTTCCCACTCCTTAATGAAATAAAATGAAAGGATCATGGAGGCTAATAAACTGCTATAACATCAGAAATTGAAAATGAAACAGTCGTAGCCAACACTAAAGAGACAGGAAGACAGTATGTGACAATTTAACATCTCTAGCTTCTTCCATACATAAAGAGAAAATAAAGAAGAGAAACTTATCTACAGCCCTGATTTAGCAAAGTAGTTAAGCACATGTTGATTTTTAAGTACACAAATAGTCTCATTTATTTCAGTGGGACTATGCATGAGCCAGATTCCAGAAAATGTCTTTATTCAGAACAGAACTTAAGCACATGTTTAACTTTTATGGGAATTAGGGATGTGCGTAAGTGCTTTCCTAAACTGGTCCCTATGTGCTTAAAGTTAAGTACATATTAAAAATCTTTGCTGAATTGCAATGTCAATACTGATTTTTTTTCCCCTCATGAAATACTCCCTTGGATTGCAGTGGATGTGTTTTGCATTGTAAGCAAACGAATATTTAATCTTGACTAAACGTTAGAGAAATGAAGCCAAAGAAACAAGTATATAATGGATGAAATCCTGGCCTCATTGAATCCAGTGGTAAAACTCCTATTTATTACAATCAAGATTTCACTCAGCATCACTAGGCTCACTGATCTGGACAAATCATTTACCATCAAGGGTTCGATTCTACTAATCTTAATCTTGTTTAATAGTACTTTAAAAATAGCTCCAATTAAGTCAATAAGACTACTTTTGGAGTATGGTACTACTCAACATGAATAAGTGTGTCAGAATCTGGCCTCAAACAAACACGTCTTATTGTCTCTGCACAGATAAGCCATTGTTGTGAATGAAAATGTCTTTTTGTCCTGGCATATACAGAAGTAGGGCAACTGCAATGGGAAAGAGGTGGTTTTTGCAGATGAAAACTTTCATATTGGTCAAAAGCCACCAAAACCTGAAGCAAACAGGGCCATTTTTTAAATCTTGTAAAATTGGCAGTAACATGATTTTTATAATATTATCAGCAACACAATTTCCCCCTTTCCACCAAAAACTCATTGTTACCATGCTTTGATGGCTTTCCCAGCCTTCACGTTGTTGTGCGAGACCATCCTAACAAAGAGGACTTTCCTATGGATGTTTCTATTCTACACTGTACTTATTAAACACTAATTTTAAATGGCAAGTGAAATTACACATTGGTATCTATGAAATGTAATAGTAGAAGTGTAAGGAACTAATAATAATTTCTGATATAAGGTGGGAGCTCATCAATTGGAAAATGACAGAGGAGGACAGAGACCTGGGTGTATTAGTCTATCACAGGATGACTATGGGCCACCAATACAATACAGCCATGAAAAAGGCAAATGTGATGCTAGGATGTGTCAGTAGAACTATAGATGGGAAAGTGTTAATGCTGTTGTACAAGGCAATAGTAACACTTTCTCTGGAATACTGTGTACAATTCTGGTCACCCACATTCAAGGAAGCTGAATTCAAATTGGAACAGGTGCGGAGAAGAGCTAGTAGGTGGATCAGGGAATGAGGACCCTATTTTATGAGAGGATACAAAAAGAACTTGGCTTATTTAGCCTAGCAAATCAAAGGTTGAGAGAGAATATGATTGCTGTCTATAACTACATCAGGAGGGTAAACACCAGAGAGAGAGAAGACCTATTTAAGCAAAAGGACAATGCTGGCACAAGAACAAATGTGTATAAAATGGCCATGAATAAATTCAGGTTGGAAATTAGAAGGTTTGTCACTATCAGAGGGGTGAGATTCTGTAACAGCCTCCCAGTCAGAGTAGTGGGGTAAGAATCTTAAGTAGTTTTAAGCTAGATATTGATAAGTTTATGAAAGAAATTACATGATATGTTTGCCTATGATGTAAGGCAACTGGACTCGATGACCTAGCAAGCCCCTTTCAGGCCATTGTTCTTAAGGTCTTATCTACTATGAAACTAAAAAGTGGTTTACTCCATTATTACATCACCAAAATTGGAATTTTAGCACTAAGGTCAAGAAGAATATTCTAAATATATTTTAAAGCACTAAACCATTAAACTATTAGAGTACCCAGTAGTTCCAGAAATAGCTGCTATTCAAAGAGCTCAAAAGTGCATAGAGACATCTTGCTACACTCTGCATTGCATTAGCTGTATGCAAGTTTTATGACAAAGTATAAATCTGTTACCAACTTGTGCTACATCTTATACAAGATGACAAACAAAGAAACAAACAAACTCTGGCTAATATTCACATGGTGATTGTTGTTGCTGATTACTAGAAATGGAAAACTTCAAGATCTAAGCTGTTCGTTGTTAATACTTTGCATTTCTGTTTCACTGAAGATCTCAAAATTGCTTTAAAACATTGAAGAATTAGGCTTAATAACAACCCTGTAGATAAGGAAATATTATTAGACTCATTTTACTAATGGAGAAACTGAGGCACAGAAGGATTCAGTATACTGTCCAAGGTCACACTGGAAATCTTCAGCAGGGGATAGAACTCACATCAGTCTTGGGCTTTAGTCACAATATCATCGTTCCTCTTTGAATTACTTGCTAGCACTGCTAATATTCTAGTTGAAACCCTCAGGATTATTCCATATGTTAATTAACAAACACCAGTGTATAACTACAAGCACTTTATTCCTGATGCACATAAATAAATCCATAAATAAATCACTGCATTTGTGTTCTGAGCATTATGATAGGGCAGATATTAAAGTTAGTGTGCCCAGAACATACATAAAGACACAAGGAAAATACAAATGTCATCCATTCCCCTAACACCTTTAAAATTGGAACTAAGTTGGAATGAGTAGGAATGTAGTTCTTGTAATTGTACTATATGAAAGCCTTACAAGTAGTTTTCAGTCATACCATAGTGGTACTTGGGTACTCCTGCTACAGACTGTGAAAGGCAAAAGAGATTGTTTCCTTAATAAGAAAACCTGGATGTTGTTTACTGAAGGAAGAATATTAATATAACACTTTAACATCAAACAATGGAAGATGTGAAGCTAATACAAAGGCTTTTCATGAGCCTCTAAGTTTCAGAAGAAAATACAATAAACTCTAGCTGTGCCAACAAACTCCACTTCAATAAGGAGTTCTTCAGATGCATAGCCCAGCATGAGTAAAAAAGATCAGGGTAGGTAACACCAAATGGCCCTGGTTTCAACTTATTTCTCTATCTAAAGAAGCATAAGGACCATAAGGATTAACAGTGAGGGACACCAATAGAAACAATTATCAGAACCCCTAATTAAGGATGCTCTGTCTAACTACAGTACATATTGCCCCTCCCTCAAATGCAATTAGACTGATGCAATGTTAAATCCTTAATCTGTTTTGGCCCTTGCTGCGTTACGCTAATGAAAGACTCCAGCATTTTTAGAAGCACCAGCCTGTAGTGTGGAGATGCAAAGCCCTTGTGGGAGCTCCAGGAGGCATTCTGCCACGGAGAGAAACACCTGCTAGAGCTCCCTGACATGCTTGGAAGTGTGCCAGCTGGTACCCTCCTTAGATAGAGTGCAACTTGCAGACTCTGCCACAACCGGCAAATGTCTCCTTAGCATTTAGCTCTGCTAGTGCTGCCAGCTAGGAGCAGTAATTGCATTTAGTGGAACAAGAGGACCAAGATACTGGTGATCTCTTCAGGGGGAAGCCTTTTTGTTACCCACATTCCCTTGCATGTCTATACAGGTTTCAGCTGTAATCTGGTTCCAAAGTTGAGCTCTGATATAATGAAAAGATGATTAGAACAATTGAGAGGTGTAGTTTGACTTCTATTTTGGCAGAGGAGAGAGGAGGAGGGAAGCACCAGTCAAGCCAATGAGGCAATGTGTTGGGGGCAAATTCCATGCCTGCCTGAGGCTTGCAGTTTTGGGGGGATGGGGAATATCCTCCTATGCCCCCTAACTACACCCATGGAAAAATTTGTCCATGTTTACCTGAAAGTTTCCTTTGTACGAGCAATAAGGTCCACAGATCTGTTATGACTATTTCAGCCTGTTTGCAGCTTGGGGCACAACCAGAACTGTCAGTCACCGTCATGTCCCATCTTCTGAAGTTTCTTCCAATTGAGATAACTTTCACAACCAGAATAACTCAAATCTACTTTCCTCAATTACAGATTGTGTTAAACAGACTCTGAGTAAAAAGCAAGAATTTCTCCTACTGCAGCACATGATAAATTCCACCTAGTGATAACAAACACAAATCCTTGGATGTCAATTTCTATCTCAGTTCTGCTGTACTCAGTGAAGGTGGGTGAGGAGGGGATACAGTGCTGGTTTTATTCTTCATTGATTTCCTCTTTGGGAGTTTCTCCCCATAATTCTTCTTCAGGTGGGGGATCAAAATTGGACTCTATTTGTCTAAAAATATTTCAAATGGTTGGCACTCTCCTGACCTCAAAGAGGCTGGGCTTATTTGTTTCCCTTTCCCTATGTGAGTCCCATGTGGGGCCTTTATATGATTATGTTATACATGGGGCTTTACAAATTCAGGGCAAAAATTATCTGTGTTTTAAAGTGCTTACAAGCTAATTGGAACAGATGCACTACAGAGATATAAGGGCAGAATCTCAGACACACTCAGTATCCAGTAGCTCTTGTGGCAGATTGTCAGATATAAGTACACAACAGTGTTTGTGGGGTTTGTACATTCAGTCCTAAACTGTGAAACCACCATCTAATCCAAACTGGATTCTGAAAACTCTTACACCTGTGATAAATCATTACTCATGTGAATAGTTCCATTGATTTTAGTGAGACTACTTGCAAGTTTGAGGCATTGCAAGAACTGGGCCTGGTTGTTGTTTTTTTTAAATCTAATCAAAAGTATTTTCTGAAGTTTTACAAAAATATCTTTTCTCAGGCTAGGACTTTATACTGCAGAGTGTCAGCCCTGAGTAGAGTTTTATTTATCATGAAGTTATCAGCCCACGAACAAATAGCAATTTATGGTATTATGGAAGTACTGATAGATCCTTAACAACAGCTTCTCTACTGTGACACTATAATTATTGAAAATTGCTACCACTACATGTAAAGTTGTTTGTTCATATGACACAGTAAACACTAAATAAATAACTGTAATACATATAGAGTTCCTAAATAGTTTTCCATTTTCACGGGAGGAAAAGCAGTGGTGTTGGTAGGAAGGGAAAGCCATGATGTTGAAAACCAGATTAGTAAAGGTTATCATTATTTAGCTGATGCTCTATTTTTTTGGAAGATCTAGTATAAAATTGCACTGCAGCATTAGTCTTAAAGGACTTTAAGACTGGGAAAAGCTTTCAAATATATCAGGCAGATCCACTTGACCTACATATATATTTCACCTTTCTTTCACTTGTGTTTCCTATCAGCAATATCTATTCACATTCAAAGCAAAGGTTTGCTACTTCCAACTTCAGCTGAACCTCTCACCTACTCCTATAGTGAAGTTGTGAGGCTGGCAGCTGGGATGTGATCATTCCCCTCTGTTTGACATTGGTGAGGCCTCATCTGGAGGACTCTGTCCAGTTTGGCGCCCCACACTACAAGAAGGATGTGGAAAAATTGAAAAGAGCTCAGCGAAGGGCAACAAAAATGATAAGGGGGCTGCAGCACATGACTTATGAAGAGAGGCTGAGGGAACTGGGATTAATGAGGAGAGATTTAATAGCTGCTTTCAACTACCTGAAAGGGGGTTCCAAAGAGGATGGATCTAGACTGTTCTCAGTGATACCAGATGACAGAACAAGGAGCAATGGTCTCAAGTTGCAGTGGGGGAGGTTTAGGTTAGATATTAGGAAAAACTTTTTCACTGAGAGAGTGGTGAAGCACTGGAATGGGTTACCTAGGGAGGTGGTGGAATCTCCTTCCTTAGAGGTTTCTAAGGTCAGGCTTGAGAAAGCGCTGGCTGGGATGATTTAGTTGGGGCTTGGTCTTGCTTTGAGCAAGGGGTTGGACTAGATGACCTCCTGAGGTCTCTTCCAACCCTGGTATTCTATGATAAGTGTTAAGTGTACCAGTTTACTGGTGGGTGAACTTCAAGGGAATGTTAAAAGGGACTAATGTATAGCTACACAATTCACTTGTTAGCATACATGTTAATTTGTATTTGTCTTCATCTACATATATCCTATTGAATGTATATTAGTGTAACTCAATTTACCTGTTGTTGCTATATCCTTTTTCATGTCCTGTAACTCTGTAATTACCTTTACATTATGTATGCAATTCTACTTAATTAGCATTAGGTCAAAAGGCCTGTATTTAAATGTTTAGATATAAAGTTACTTGATGTGTAAAATCTAATGAAGAATTGTTCCTGGGTATTACATTATGTTTACATTATCTCTAAATGGCCCATCAGCTGGAATTGAAGCCCTAAAAGTTTGAATGAGAAGTTGTTAGCTCCAAAGCAAGGGTCAGTATGTGATGGTCAATGGGAGATCCACAAACTTTGTCTGGGTTTAGTCAACAAAACAAGACCCAGTGGTGATGAAAATGCTTGCTACATTGTTTTCAACTATAAGAAGGCACACTGGGAGCAATTCTGCATCTCTGTTTAATCTGAATACTATCAGGGGGCATTCCAGATCCCAGACAGATGTCATCAAACGCCATTTTCGGAAGCCCTGAGGAACTTATGAACAAATTCTAAAAGACTGAAAGATTACTATTCCTCTGCTATTATTTTGGACTTACAAAACTTTAACTCATTTGTTATATATTTTATTTGCTTTAACCTTTTAATAGCTCTCATTTGTTTTTGTAGTTAATAAATATTTAGTTTAATTTACCAAAGAAATTGGCTACAGAATGTCTTTAGTGTGAGATCCAGAAGCATCCAGTGACTTGGGGTGAATCACCAATACTTTGGGGTTGTAAGAACCTAATGTATGTGATTTTTGGTTTTAATAATGTTTTATCAAAAGTCTAGTTTGTCTGGGTCGTAAAGAGAAGCTAGAAAGCGCAAGGAGTCTGTGACTCCATGATAAAACTAATATAGTAATCCACGAGTACACTTTTGTTACGGGCTTGGTGAAATCTAATCACAGAATATACACCAGTCTGGGGTGTCTGCCATGGTTTCTGACAGTCTGATCTAAGTTTCCGGTGGCACCTTAAAGACTAACAGATTTATTTGGGCATAAGATTTCGTGAGTAAAAAAACCCACTTCTTTAGATGGAAGTGGGTGGGGGTTACGCATGAAAGCTTATGCCCAAATAAATCTGTTAGTCTTTAAGGTGCCACAAGACTCCTCATTGTTTTTGTGGATACAGACTAACATGGCTACACCTCTGATACTTGATCTAAGTTTGGCACTCTTAGCCATGAGCCATTTCAGGCACTGTGTCAGAGGTTACAGAGCAAAATTCACCAGCAGATAAACTGATTCAACTTCCTTAAAAGGGGTAGTGAATTTGGTCCATTGCGCTCCATTTGTGACAGCGTAATCTTTACCATAAGAAGAAATAAGTTAGGATTTGTTCCCTGCAGGATTTATCAGAAGGACAATCTGGTCTATGAAAGTGAAGGCCTCATTTTAAAAGAAAAATTTTCCATAAGGGCATAGCAAATACAAATAGAATCCTAGACAAATAGGATGTGTCTCTTGCTATACACAATGTTCTCTTTTCTTCCTATTTTAGGGTAACCATCAAGAGTCTGAGTTTGATGAGCTTTAGATCAGGCTCCAAATTCAGGATTTGAATGCCTAAAACTAGCCCCCAAATTAGGGCATAAGGTATTTAAAACCCTCTTTAAGAAACATTTTAAAATAATCTGCATTTAATAAAACTATTTTCTGTACTTTAGGAGTATCAAACTCTTTACAGTCAAGTGTCTCATGCCCTTGTACAAATGAAAATAGGCTGGATGCTATCAGGTTTGCAGCTTAAACTGGAGGAAAGGGTTTGATTTCATTTTTAAAACAAATTTATAATTAACCTTTAAAGTTTTTTAAGGCCCCCTAACTGCTGACTATGGCGTTTGCACCACACTGCCTGAATTTTGAGCAAGCTAGTAATACTATAGGTTTTTATCACAGCTGTTTACTAATAAAGATAATACTGACCTCCACATGGTAGAAATCTGACTTTTAGGACCATCAAAGATGAACTGCATATCAAGGACTAAGTGTCTATTTTTTTTTAATAATATAATCACTGAATAAATACTTTAGGAAAAGAAGGCTGGTTAAATTCTATTTGGCATAAATACAATCAAAAGAAAATATGTGACAATTTGCTCCTTGAGTCTTCCTCTCCTTGCTTCTCAGGTTCCAGCAGTTGATCAATAATTGCTAACCTAACCATCAAATCAGATGAAATTCTCTGTCTGTAATGATGAACACTGCAATCTCTCCTTTCTCTCTCTATGATTCCTAACCTATTGTGACATGAATGTACAATAAGCCAAATCATTCAGACCAAGAAAGGTAGTGGAAGGCTGCTTGACAAATTCACATTGGAAATAAAGTATAAATTTTTAGTACAGAAGGTAATTAACTATTGGTATAATTTACCAAAAGTTGTGGTGGATTTGCCATCACTGGCAATTTTTTAATCAAGATTGGATGTTTTCCCAAAATATATGCTCCAATTTGGATGTGAATTATTCCAGGCAAGTTTGATGGCCTGTGTTATACATGAGGTTGGACTAGATGTCTAGATGGTCTAGATAATACTTAGTCCTGTCTTGAGTGCAGGGGAATGGACTAGATGACCTCTCGAGGTCACTTCCAGTTCTATGATTCTATGTTTTGGCCTTAGAACCAATACAGGGATAGCAACAGGATGTGGAGGGCCTACATATGCAGAGGCCATTTCTCCATGCTTTCCATCTGCACCAAGGGAGAGGGAATTGTGGATGGGTCCAGCTGATCAATGAATTTGTGAATCAACTAGCATAGGGGCACAGCAGCCCTAGAGACTATTGCAGCACATGAGGTACAGCAAAGACTACGAAGAGTTTCTTCTGTCATTCCCCTAGATCCCAGAGGAATGTCCTGTTCAAAGCCTGATAATAGGCGTTGGGTTGTATTTGGGTCAATATGGACATTGTTCACAAACTGCTGGTTTTTGTAAATATTTTCATAAGTACGTGGGGTATAGAACTGGAAGAGACCTTCTGGGTAAACAAGTCTAGTCCCCTGCTATCTCAGGCAACCTCATTCTCATTCATAAATTATTAAACTTCTTAAAACAAGCTGTTTCCCACCCCGCTCCCACCCCCACTATGCCTATTGAAAAGCTGTTGCAGAACCTCAGGTCTCTGATGTTTGGAAAATTTCCCTTAATTTCTAATTTAAATATGAAAATGTTTATAGACAGTTATTTTATTTAAACATTGTAAAACAAAAAATAAGAACATTTAAATCCAGGAGCATAAAGGGACTAGGAGTTCTGAGGATCTGGCCCTATGTTTGCAGATGGAATCTGGTTAGAGTCGGAGCTTTTTAAAAAGCAATGCAGGCAATTAAGAAGCATATTATACACAGCACATTGAGAAATGAAGAGGAAGGGCCTGATTTTCCATGTCTGCCTCTTATGTAGTCATTTGTGTCAGTGGAAAGCAGGTGTAAACCAATACCATTCTGATCTGGTTGCATTCTACATTCTACATCCATTTTCCATAGCTGTAAATGAGTACATCAGATGTGTGTGGACCAATAGATTATATATATAACAATTTCTTCTCATTCATTGAGGATTGTCGGAATGTCCTTAAAAGGATTGGGCCTGCTGAGCAAATACGCATGCCAAAGAAAAGTGATTCACTTTGGAGACATGGGGGTTTAACATACACTCTCTACCCAAGCAGTTTAACAAAAACACTCACAACCTCTGTATTGCAAACCATTACATTCACCAAAAGCTGGTAGTACTTGTTGTGTTACAATGTACTATAAATTCCCATGAGCATCCCCTTCTTATGCTACACCTGAGTCAGATAACTGCAAACTTCTCTGTGATAACATCCATATTCAATACTTTCTAGGGAACAAGGGCTTAATAGATTTCTAGGAAAGCATAGTTCAGCTCAAGGAGTAGGAAAGGAAAAAAAATCAGCAATAGCCCAAGGAAGGTCTAAGAGCAGAGCTACCACCTATAAGCATGAGGAATTAACAGCATCATTCAAAACAGCAGATAACCAATCTCCGCCTCATATATCAGTTTTTGATGCTGTGACTAATTTTCAGTTGTTGGCATAACCAAGCTTCCAGCCCAGAGTGCTGGCAGGCAAGGAATTAGTTATGCTGGCAAGTCCTGCAGGAGTCAAAGCATGATTTTTTCACAAGAATGTATAACTCCTCATGACATAGAAATTACTTGATGGGTGTCCTGCTCAGTGGTGGTGCAGCTGTAGAATGCCCTCCCATCCATATCTCACCACCAAATCTACAAACACAAATCTAAGATCCTTGAAGGGTGTGATGTCCTCAACATTTTGTTGCTGTTATATTGTGACAAGATCTGATTACAGTATCTGAAGCCTCCCCTCTTTTTAAACAAAAAAGGGCATACTAACTCTACAGCTCCAAGTAATTACATACATCTGTTATTTTACTGTCGTGACATTTCCTTTATTCACTCTGGATTCTCTGTAATGCATTCACCCCAAATGAACAGAAAGCTCTAAAGCTGCTAATTGTACATTCAAACACCAGTTTACAATCTCACTTACACTGGTATAATTCCACAAACTTTGCTGGAGAATTTCTCATAATATGGGGCCAGACTCAGCAACCCCTGTTCATGGTGCGTAGCATTTAGTCAGGTGAACAACTGTTACTCATCTGAGTAGAAGTTGCTTACTCAGCTTCTAATAGTGACATGACAGCAGAATTAGCCTCCAATACCTATTGTTCCTGTATACGATTTTGGAGGGAAGGAACTCTGCTTGGATTGCATGCACGAGGCTGTCTATGTAGCATATGGCAAACCATCTGATAAAGATGTTTGTTCTTTTTCCTTCATCCTGAAAAACGATGTCTAACTACTGTTAGTACAAAATAAATCAGCCCATTAGTGGGTGAAGCCAGCATCCCCATATCACAGAAGGCCTGTAACTCTTATGGAAAAAATCACATTCTACATTGCATTTAAAAAAAAATCTGGAGCATCATACGTTCACTTTCACTTCTATATTCAAAGTTCAGCAGCATTTTGAATGCCAGTGCAGATGGATGTCGCCACTAACAGGATAAGCATTTGAAGTGGCACTTGGTGAATGATTGACATTGGGTATACAGTGAGTTCTCATTGTCACATTTTGGCATGTCATTAGGTGTCAGAGTTAATCCACTGCCAGCTATCTGACAGGATTGTATTTAGTGCCTGATGCCAGTCTCCAAAACGTTCATGATTAAGGCTGCATACAAATGCTGCTTACTCAATTGAATAAACAGCAGTTATGATCACAAAAAAGTGGCATTCCCCGATCAACATTGTATGTCCACACAAAGGGATAAATCACAGCACTGAGCACTAGTGTGCAGTGCTGAGAGTGTGGGTAGCAGCTGCACTGCTGGGCTGGCAGTGGAGAAAGACATTGTGCCTATGTAAGGCATAAAGTTTACCAGAGAACTCTGGGCAATGTGACAGCAATGGTCGTTATCATGGTGGTACAAAAGGAGAACCATGTTCTAGCCTTCATGTGCAAGCAGATGCATACTTTCTGCCCCAGCAACTCCCTTTGGGATTGTAGTGCTACCAATACTACTAGCCAGTTCTCCCACTTATATTCAGGAAACACAGGAAGCCTGGAACATAGGGTGAGGGGAGGAGTAACATCCTGCCCTTCTCCACAGAGCATGATTTGACTAAAAAGAGCAAGGGCATCATAAGCACAGCAGAGCTTAAAGTAAAAAGTGGTTTGAAGCATTTCCTCCTCCTGTTGTCCTTTTCACCCCCACCCATTTTCTACACCCCTGCTGCTCTTTATTATGTGAAGCACACTGTTTTCTTACAGCAGCAAAAGCAGGATTTTGGTCACTTTCGTTTTACTGCAAGCCAATCCCAGAACAACAAAAGAGAGACACATAAAGAGAGGAGACGAGAGGGGCAGAAAACAAGGAAGAAGGAAAAAACAGCAAAGGAAGTAGAGGTAGCACACAAAGGGAGCGGATAAACAGGAGGTGGAGTAAGGGAAAAGATGACAACAGGAATTTTGCTTTCTGGACTGGGGTCCCCATTTCTGAACAACCCTCTCCATCTTCCTGTGTAGGATTCTACACACACACCTGAAGTTAATATAATGCCTCCACTTTGTGTTCCAAGCCTGTACCATCATCACTTAATTGGAACCTTGTTCTCCTCCCATCTGTTTGTACCCATCTTATGGGTTGTCTCTCATCTTCTGTTTAAATTTTAAGCACTTTGGAGCAGGGACTGTCTTTTTCTTATGTACGTGTACCATCATGCCCCAATCCCTGTGTGAGACTGCTATATGCTACCATAATAAATAACAATAATAATAACTAGAACTGGGTGGGAAATTTCTATTAAAATTATTTTTTCAACTCAAAATGGAGTTTGGGCAAATTGAAGTTTTCCAGGGAAGTTTTCCAATTTTGTCAGAATTTTAAATTTTGTACAGGGAAATGCAAAATGAAATATTTCATGTTTTGGGTCAGTTCATCATTAAACTTCATCTCCCTATTCTGACATAATTTCTTAATGGGAGTTGTAGTTTGGAATCCTGAGGTTCCCATTCTCTCCTATGCACCAGGCTCCTTCACCAGACCTCTTCTCCCATGGTGCAACATTATATCCCTCTGACAGAATGTACACCTGTGTCCACACTCTACACACTGAGGTAATAATCCTTGTTCAAAGTATTCCTTGTAAATTATCATCTGAAAACTCATAATTTGCTGGCCAATATTGTCCTGGTGAAAACGTGTGATGACATTTGATGTGAAGTTATAAGATTCCACGTGTTCTGAACTGAAGCTGACAAACAGGTCTGACTCAAAGGAATGCATGCTGCTTAATTTTCAGTTAAGCAGTAAACAGAGTTATCAGGCAAGAAGGGAAACAAAAATGAAGCTCCAATGGATGAGGAAAAGCAGCAGAGAACATCCTTTCCTATAGATTTGCTGTCTCCTGAGTCTCAGCTGGAAATGTTTACTAAAAAGGGGATTGATGCTATAAAAAATGAGAGATAAACACCCCAAGGAACTCTTCCCCTCTCTCTCTGCCCATCGATTCATTGCACCTGAAGGGACAAAGGAAGCAGCAATAGAAATGGAGAAGGGGTCCTGACCAAAGTTTGGTCAGTAAGACTGCTGAAAGCATATGGTGAGAAAACCTTCCTTTGAGTTTAACAGTTTGTTAAGTTAGGCACCAGCTGCGTTTTACTTTTATTTTTCTTATAACCATTTCTGACTTCTATGCCTCATTACATGTACTCACATAAAACCTCTCTTTGTAGTTCATAAATGTGTTTTATTGTTTTATCTAATTCGGTGTGTTTGGATTGAAGTGCATGGGAAGCTTTGGACTAACAAAAGATGTGCGCATACCATTTCTATTAATAAAATGACAGATTTGATATATATTTGTATTGTCCAGGAGACTGAGGGTGTATTGTGGTCACCCTGCAGTATAACTAAGGCTGGTAAGAACCACGGTATAGCTGGCTGACTGCAGCACACACAGACATAGATGGGAGTGACTTGCTTACTGAAGACCATTTGTGAGCAGTCCAGACTGGAAGCTACAGCAGCAAAGCATTGTAAAAGACACTATTGGTTAGAGACACAGGTGACAACTACTCATTAACCTGGACTGTACCCTTAACTTTTGTTCTCCTCTCACTCCATCCACAGGCTAAAGAAACTCTTGGACTTATCCAAACCTGCAGGGGAAAAACAAAAACAAACAAAAAACACAAATCAAATTAGACTTTTTTATATAAAGTACAAGTGTTCTGAAAACTCTTGGAGGGCTGATTTTCCATTGCGCTCTGGCCCCTTGATGCTGTTCTGGCATTATAAAAGACCCAGAAAAGATGTGGGGAAAGCCTATGGGGAAAGGTAATGTGATAAAGAAAACTCCTGGGCAACCATACATCACCCCCACATCAGCATATGGGGGTACACTAGGAGCAGGGAAGGAAAATGTCAAAATAGGGAAGTGGTGCCATTAAAGCTCACTATATTCTGGGTACTTCAGGCCATTGCAGCTAGAATGCAGGTTAGAGCAGTTTCAGAGCAATTCAAACTTAGTCTGAAAGCCAGCTAGGTTTCCAAATAGCCTGAGAAAGTGGGAAAGGACAAAGATGACTTAAAGTGCTTGGAATAGAGGCACAAATCCCTGAAATGAAACAGAGAATTAGGCCCTTGTTATGTATACCAATTACTTGTGGTGACGTTTCAAGAAGATAGCTGTTCATTTATTGCTCGTTAACAAAAATGACCCTAATTCTCTCTGAATAGCACTGCTTGTCTTCCCATTCCAGAAGAGATTTGCAAAATGAGTGCTCAAAAAGTTCAGAAGCACCAAATATAACATATAAAGACGGAAATAAAGCATTTCAGAACATTTATAATTTGTTCCCAAAGTAGCAAATGGTTTCTGAAAGACTCCTCTTCTCCCTTCAGCTTAAAAAAAAAACTGGGGGAAAAAGTTATTATACATCAGAAAAAAAAAACAACTTCAGACTGAATGGGGTTTTTTTTGAGATACAGCCTTAGAGTGTTAAACAAAATATGTTAAAAACTGTTGGTTAAACAACAGAGTGAAATTGTGGGATTTTCATCAAGCTACATCTTCAACAGCTAACTTCATTTCTCTGTCCACTGTTGTAAATTGATGTCCTTACACTATCAGCTGAAACTCACTAGAGTAAAAGGTGAATTAATATAATCAGAACCTTTAACATCCTTTTTTGTATGCCTTTTGAATTATGGTAATAGTTAAGTAAATTGATAAGTGATGATTCTTTAATCACGAGTTTTTTTAGTACCAGAGAGATGCTGCTTAGATTCCAGTCCAGGACCAAGCTATTTGCATGGCTAATAAGATACACTTCAATTTAATGCTATAGCATTGACAGATGCTCATTTTCAAATATCTATCATGTATGTAAAGGTAAATGTCAAGCAGTACTTACTCAGAAATGTGCTTTACTCCTGAGAATTAGAATGAATTCCAGAAGAAATAAAAATACAAGACTAGATAGATAAAACATCAGGCATGCTGGCAATGAAAAATGACTTCTGTGCTTTTACAGACCTGTGCGTACTAAATGCCCACTACTTGAATTTCTTACTGACCTTTTTAGAAAAGATATTTTTGTAATTGTTTGTTTTTATTGTTTGTTATCAGTCACATTTTATATTAAGCTTCCACTTACAGAGATTATATATTTTATAGACAAAACATTGGACAGCAGCTCCTTTAGATCTGTAATAAATACTCAGTCATAGATTTGTATAGAATCAAACAAGTCAATAGGCTTGTAAATATGGCTTACAACCATTTTTAACTCCTGCTCTTGATGTGATTATAACCATCTATAATTCACACATGCCATGTAAATAACACCCTTATAATATTAACCTTTTATGAACTAATTATAAAGGGAACATTACTTTAAAGCATGACCTTCTCTGTATTATGGGAGCATCTAAGGCATCTACTCTGCAAACAAACAAACAAATAAATAAAACCCTACGGTACTGAGTCTGAGGTATATCTTCCCTGCAATTACACACTCACCACTGGCCTGTGTCAGCTGACTCAGGTTGACAGGGTTCAGGCTGCGGAGCTATTCTATCACAGTGTAGTCTTCTGGGCTCAGGCTACAGCCCGGGCTCTAGGACCCTACGAGGTGGTAATGTCACAGATCTCAGGTTCCAGCTTGGGCACGAACCTCTACACTGCTATGTTTAGCCCTGCCGCCTGAGCCAGTTAACCAGTCTCAGAGGGACTCGGTGCGGTGGGTTTTTCTTTGCAACATAGACATACTTTAAAGGGCTCAATCAGGATCTATCATACCAAGTAGTGTACAAACATATGCAGAGAGACATTCACCACCCAAAGAGTTTTTATACAACAAAAACCCCAAATCTACTGCCCATGGAAATTATTCCATTAACTTCAATGGGCATTGGATCAGGCCCAGATCCTACAAAAACTGATGCATTTGAATAATTTAATTTACATCTAATCTCACTTTGAAGGGGCTTTTTGTGTAAATAAATTTACTTACTGGCATAAATCTTTGCAGGATCAGGGTCTAAAATGAACATTAGTGCAAATTCAGTGGTGGTAGCACTAAAGGAGTGCAACTATGGAATGGCTATTTGCATTTTAATCAGTGTGTTGGTAATATTTTCACTGGCTTAGTATCTGGCCCTATATTCACTCTCCTCGTTGACATTTGGATTCGTGAAGCCAAATAAATAACAGGTCTCAGAGGGCCATTTCCACTAAGGCCCTATTTTGGAAGTACAAAGGGGCCATACAGTGGGTGTATTGATAATTTTCATCCATTTTAATGCCCCTTAACTGAGCACTGCCCATCCTTTATACTGAATGAGAGAGGGGTTCTGTGGAAATAATAGTATGTGATCATGTAATTAACAACTGTATCGTAATACATACACACAAAAAGAAATGAATTAAGTTTGCCCAGACAACCTTAATTCTAGCATTTCCTAACTTTTGAGTGCTTGACTTTGCAATGTTAATAATGTACTTTTAACATTTTTGCATGTTTATTAGTATATCTATCCATAGACAGCTAGATAAAATAGAGCCCTAAGCATCAATTTACATGGATGATGTCAGCATTACTTACTATTTTCAGCATGGTAACAATGAGAAAGCAAGAGGACAAACAAGTAAAATTAAAGACACATTTAAAACAGATGTCAAGGAGCACATTTTATACCTGGCATACTTCCTGAAATGCAGACAAGTCTCTGGCACCAGATGGTATTTAATCTTGGAGGGGACCATTTCCTCACAGAACTAAAAATATGTATGTGAAAGCCCCTTGTTCACTCAACCACCCCACGTATACGGGAACATGAGCAGAACACAAAACAGTGGCAGACTGTTTTGAACCTGTCATATTGAAAATATATTGATAAACTAGGGAACACAAGTAAATCTATGTCCCCTTAGAATATAGTGGTTGTGAGACAAGGGAGGTGGAAATAAAATATCAGAGCAGTAATATATTCTTTTGAAAGCGAAATTGGGATTACCGTAACTGTCTTCACCAACCTTTTTTTGTATCAGAGTTTGTGTTTATGATATGAATTCAAAGGTGTCAGGCCATATTTATTAGCTGTACATTATCTAGGATAGATGATAGGGCGTTTTTGTTATTTCCCTTAATCCAAATTTGTCTGATCAGTTATTAAAACTCTCTCTTAACAACAAGACAAAAAACACAGGGGAATGTTATTTATAGAAAATAGAATTCTCATTAAGTAGCATGTATTTTAGAGCTTGCTCTGTTATAATGCTGCATGCAATTCCTTTTCAGCTGCTTATATAAGATGTGTAATCAGAGGAATCTTCAAATAAATAAATAAATAAATAAATAAGGCTTATTTATAGAAAGAACTAAAATATCTTTATTACCATCACTTTCTTCAACTAGAGTATTAGTATTTAAAACACACAACTGCCTACACACTTTTGATAGTCAGATTCCCATTCCTTTACACTAAGATTTCTTAATACTACCCTAGCAAAATAAAGCGTTCCCACAGTGGGTGGAAACAAGAATCAGGTACAGACTTCAAAATACATGAGCTGTGTTACACTTCTGCATATGAAAAATTGAATTTATTTAAGGATAAAATCAGTCTTTCCTTGTATGCTACATACAGTATTTTCTGATTGTGTGTATTAGGGAGATGGTTATCATTCAAACTTATATTTGATAAAGTAACCAATATGCATTTACCTGTGAATTGTTGCATGTAAATTAAACTGTCTCTGGGGTGACTAACCTATTATCTTTCTATGGTAATCTCTTCTCTCAAACACTTTTTTGTTCTTTAGATTTAAGGTGAAAGCTTGTGAAATTTCACTAGCAAAAAGTGATATTTTAGCTATGTTTTGTGAATCAGAAAATATTCAAATTAATCATTTACAGTTTAATGTTCTATCTGGTTGTAAATGATGTCACAGTGATGTAATACTTCACCTTCTAATCTGCACTTCATGCCAATTTTACATTCATGTGGCAATAACCAGAACCCATTACCTATAAAAAGAACATTAGAGATTACAAGCAATCACACTACCCTACCAAAATATAGTAATGTCAGAGAGAACATTGGACTACATAGACCAGTGATCTGATCACTATGACATTTCTTAATGTCTCAAACCAATAGAATTCATTATTTCTGACAGATGGAACAAAATGCACCCTTAAAAATAATCAATTCAATATTTTGTTTAACCACCAATATATATCTTTTCAGACAATGACGTTTGACGGTACTTAACTAGGTGATATTGCATATGAAAGAGGCAGTTCTCTTTTTATGTATAGTAGAACCCCTATTTGACAAACTAATGGGGATTAAGTTCATAAAAAGAAGAAATCATAAATAATCTCAAAATTACAGTAGGTATAGTGCACAAGTTGCAGTTGGGTGCTCTGTATCGCTTTCTTGTTGTTCTTCAAACTGATGCAAAGCAATATCCATTGCATTGAAGGCATTGGAATATGAAGGAATGTTGAGTTGTTCTTCATCAATATCACTTTTATTACAATCAATTTAATCCCTAAAAATAACTCACACCATAATTACCAACAGGCAAAACTCTCATTGACTTCAAGGAGAGTTTTGTTTGTGCTAGAAATATACCATGTATGAAGTCTATTGAAGTCATGGCAAAATTCCCATTGACTGCACAGGTTGAGGATGTCAACCATAGCATTGGGCATAGCATTATTAACATATATTATTTCAACCTACAAACCTCCCTTATTCCCCTGTCTTATACATTTAACAAAAATAAGTTTTTGATGTTGAAATCTTCACTATAAATGTGTCAGTATTTATGCAAAAATGTTCCTGTTGTAAAAAGTTTAATATGCATTTTCTTTATAATGCAGAAATTGTTAATGGATATGTGCAGTTTTATACAAAACTACTTACTATTTTTCTTTAAAAATACTATCATGCTTTTATTCTCTGTGGCAGTTGCTAAAAATTACAGAAATCACTGAAGAAATAATTACAGAATATGCTGCAATCTCTAATAATATTCTCCAAACACATTTCTGAAATGTTACGTTTTCTATAATTTAAATAAATGCTCTAACTTCTATCTCTTCCACCCCAAATATCCTAAACTTGTACAAAAAACAAAAGAATTCTACTCATTTATCATCATTCGCAAAATGGTACCAGTTTCTCATCTCATTTCCACAGATGCAGTTTCACTAATTTAAAGGTATTCCAGCCTTGGAGTAGAGAGCAGAATTTAGCCCTCAGTAAATAAAACATTGCCTACAGGACAATGATTCATGATTAAAAAAGATTTCTTCATTCATGATAAAACAAAACCCTTAGGGGGATAATAAAACAAATACCAACTGGTTCCAAGGATAATAGTACTAAATTTATAACCTAAAGGGATGAAATAATTCCCTATACAGTGCATATTACTCTCAGTCTTCAGTCTTTGGAAGTTTCTCTCTTTATGGAGCAATATTTTATTCCTATTGCCCTCAGAGTCAGAGTTAGTATGATACAATTCTTTATCAGCAGCTCATACATAATAATTCCAGGTACCAGAAATTTCTTAACAAACAGTTATATGCAGTAGCAAGTTCTAAATGCAAAAGCAATAAAAATGTAACCTGCTTCTGTGCTCAGGAATTCTTACTCCACAGACAGTGGTGTAACATGTTATTTTATACAAAAAGAAATATAATACTGAATGTCTGGCCAGCTGCTAGCACAGTGCAGAGGTGGTGGTGGTGGTGTGTGTGGAATATCTCCTATTTCTAATATGAAAACATTTTTGTGTATCTTTTTTTATTTAGTTTGGGCTTAACCCACATTCACATTATATTTTTAAAGGCTTGCATATACCCTATGACTATATATAATGGAAGTTCAAAGATTAGACCAACTGGTGCATTTTAATCTGATTTTATGAGGAAAATGTTGTAGAACAGCACCATCTACAGGTGTACAATCATTTTGGCTATATATAATGCTGTTGATATATTTAGACTTTGTTACTTTCTTCTGTTTTTATCTATAGTAACCTTGGTCTTTGCTACTGGGAAAAAAATGTAATCAGTTATGTATGGGGCATATTACAATAAATTAGACATGTCCCAGTATATATTAAAAATATTATAGAAAGATGGACTAAATTATAATTTTAATTATTAGTAGACAGATTATTTTATTTATAAGAATGTTGTGTTTATTTGTATAATAAGAGTAATTGTAATGTGGATGTTTACTTGTACGGTAAGCGTAATTCTAATGTAGATTTGTATAATTTGTACAATTTCTATATTGTTCCAGGTAAGTTCTAGATATATGTTTTGAGCTCTTCTTTTTAAAATGTTAAAAATGTGGTTATGAGATTGCTGTATTTCTGCAGTCTTTTGAATGATGAGTTGCATTAATATGCCTTGGATTGTCAATCAAATTATGCTATGATACTATTAGTAATTAATATTGTTTCCTTGCTTTTTGCTATTCATTTCTCAAACTAATCTCAGCAGAATGTTGTCACATTGCAAGTATATGCATTGTTTGCATTACAATGGGCTAAATTCTCTTTTTTCAAGTAAGTGTTCAAAATAGAAATACATTGCTCTTAAAATGTGAGGACATGGTTGTGCTTAGAGCTTGCAGGTATTTGGGAGAAGGAAGAAAATGGAAGGGTAGCAATATATAATTTTGGTGTAACAAATTACATTATGAAATATAAAATAGTTATTCGTATTGTATCTAAATACATACATCTAAATGCATTACTAAAATTAATTCATTAGTCTAAAAGTACAAAGCTTTCTAATAAATGTCTCAAATCCTTACAATGTCCTTGCATGATAGAATTAGTGCGTTGATATGAGGGATTAGATCTCTGGATGTAGGAGCTATACCTGGTGGAGGACATGGGGATGGTTGTGAGGAAAAGGTGGTTTATACTCACCTATCCATGACCTTAGCACAACTTGGGGCTCAAGTGGACCCCAGGACAATTTAGAGCAACCTATAAGCTGCATCTATTTACAAACCTACATAAGAATTTAGGGCCTTGATTCTCTACTGCCTTGCATTTTGTCCATTCATTTACACCAGTGCAAAGTGTGTATAAGTGGGGCTAAAGTTCCACCATAGTAGAATAGTAGTCATTTGTAGCCACTTTCTCACTCTTCCTTCACAAATATAAATGATTACTCAAAGGCAAAAATGTCCTTAATGCAGAATTAAAGTTGCCCAGTGATACCTCGTGCCCTTCTAGAGCACTGAGTTCAGAAAACCTCAAACATTGGGAAACTAGGAAATACAGAGTTAAGGTACATGCCCATGTAAACTTCACTCTGCCTTCTTTGAGTGATGCCCCAAAACATTCATAGTACACATACTTGCAGTTTGCCTTTTCACCATAGAGAAAAGGATCTACCTGCCCAACACGGACTCAAGCTAACAGTCGGTTGGTCAGGTTTAAAGAACTACTGCTTACCCCTTGAGCTACCCAGCTGGTGCAAAACTTTGAAGGCTAATAGTCCTGTTAATGCCTTTATCCATACCTGTTCATTTGGCACACGATCCTTAGACATAACACATAACTGGAGAAGCAGACACATAACTGGAGAAGCAAATTTTTTCAAATACTACTTTAATCTGATTCCCCCAAAGGGTTAGTGGATGCCAGGCATGCTGTTGAGATAACTCTTGAACATTGGAGATCCTGGTGTGATAATCTGAACCTTGGTTTGATATCTGTATGCAAACAAGCATTGCAAGAATAGGTCAACTTTAATAAAAACTATATTTTCCACGAACTATAGCTTGGGGACCTCTGAGCCAAATATCCCCAAATATGGATCACTGACTCTACGATAAATTGCCATGAGGCATACCAAATTTCAAGGCAATCCAAGAAACTGTACAAATTGTAGAGCAGTTGACCTTTAAACAGAAAGCTGGTCTTAACTTTAACTGTAGCCAATCTACTGCTCTGCTATAATACTATAATTTCTATAGTGCTAATCAGCTCTTAAAAGCCTGATGTTAGGTACATCTTTTTAAAAAAAATTGACACATTTTTACATCCATTTAACATGTATTACTATGGATAATAATTTTCTCACATTAGTATCGGTTACAGCAAAAGGCAGTCTCTCTCCTTAACCCAACATAAACTAGTAATTCTTTCCTGCATTTCCTTTAAGACATTTGACTTACCGTATACTGATTGTCTAGCATGGTGTTTAGAAATTTTGAAATTATTCCTGATTCATGTGCCTACCATGAGAAGACTCACAAAGATAGGTTGTTATAAACAAGAATATCTAGAAACCAAACATGGTAAAAAATTAACAAAGTATGACCAGTATAGGCTGGGACCAAATTTTCAAGGGGTCACATAAAAGTGAAAGGCAGGTTGGGCAAGCTTCAACAAAATAAAGACTTATGAGGAGAGACTGAGGGAACTGGGATTGTTTAGTCTGCAGAAGAGAAGACTGAGGTGGGGATTTGACAGCTGCTTTCAACTATGTGAAAGGGGGTTCCAAAGAGGATGGCTCTAGACTGTTCTCAGTGGTACCAGATGACAGAACAAGTGTAATGGTCTCAAGTTGCAGTGGGGGAGATTTAGGTTGGATATTAGGAAAAACTTTTTCATTAGAAGGGTGGTGAAGCATTGGAATGGGTTACCTAGGGAGGAGGTGGAATCTCCTTCCTTAGAAGTTTTTAAGGTGAGGATTGACAAAGCCCTGACTGGGATGATTTAGTTGGGGCTTGGTCCTGCTTTGAGCAGGAGGTTGGACTAGAGGTCCCTTCCAACTCTGATATTATATTATTCTAACCTGCATCAGTGACTGGATCCCTAGAGACCACAAGCGACCACAGATGGAAAACATGTGGGTCAATCCCATGGCAAAAAACTCTTTGGACAGAAGTGGAAAGAACATGCTCACAACAAAATAGAATGGTGTGACATTGACTTGAGTTGATGGAGGGACAGACGAGGACAAGCTGGACAAAGGTGACATAAAAGTAGTACTTAGCAGAAAATCTTTTAGGAGAAATTACATTGCCATAAGTCTTCAGTTTTTCTGGTGTTTGTTTTCAGATTCAGATCCAAAGCTGCTATTGTACAGTATCAGAAGGGTAGCCTTGTTAGTCTGGATCTGTAAAAGTGGCAAAGAGTTCTGTGGCACCTTATAGACTAACAAACATACTGGAGCATGAGCTATTGTACAGTAGCTTCAGAGCCCCTGACTGAAACTGAAAAACACATCTCAGTTGTTGGTGTGTAATATGAAGCAATTCTGATGAAACAAAGCTCATTTCAGAAGTTCCCGCGTGCACCATAGTAACCCTGTTCTTTTTAAAAAACATTCCGGCTTGGGCTGCAGCCTGAGCTCTGAGACCCTCCCATTTTGCAGGATCCTAGAGCCCAGACTCTAACCCAAGCCTGAATGTGTACAAAAAAATTAAACAGCCCCATGATTCTGAGTCCCCTAAGCCCAAGTCAGCTAGCACAGGCCAGTTATGGGATTTTAATTGCAGTGTAGACACATCTTAAAAGACCATCAATAAGATTCTCCACAAGAGGCTCCTAAATAATTTAAGTAGTCACCAGAGTGAGAGGCAATAGAGAGAGAGAGAGAGTGAGTCAAGGACCAAAATCTGGTTTGGAGACTGAAAACAAAGATTTAGATTAAATGGCCATTTTTCATCATGGAAATGAGTCACTCACTCATAACTAAGATTCTATATTAGGGAATATTTTGTTTAATATATTTATTAATGATCTGGAAAGCAGAGTGGGTATTGAAGAAGCAAATTTTGCATATGACACAAAGTTAAGATTAATCAGGAGTAGAGCATACTGTGAGTAACTTCAGAGTGATAGGGATGAAATTCAGTGTCCATAAATGCAAAGTAATGCACATTGGAAGGGACAATATAAGTGAATTGTACTCCTTACAAGATTCTAAATTAACTGTATAAATTAAAGAAAGGAACCTGAGCATCCTTGTAGACTGTTCAAAGAAGATCTCTTCTCAATGTGCAGCTGTAGTCAGGAAAGTAAGCAAGTAGTTAGGCTGAGAGGAAGAGGAATGAGATAGAGGAATGAGGTAGAGAATATATATAATATTCTAATGCTTTCATATAGATCAGCCTCTTCCAGCATACTGAGTCACTCCATCTCAGAAAAGATATTACATAACTGGAGAGGGTTATAGAAGGGCAAAAAGGATGATCAAGGACCTGGAAATACACTGATATAAAGAGAGATTGAAAACACTGGGGTTGTTTACTGAAGAAAGGTGACAAATTAGAGGGAACATGATATAAATCTATTAAATAATGAATAGTCTAGAGAAAGTAAGTCAGAAACATCTGTTTTCCCTGTTTCATAAATTCAAGAGCAAAGGTACATTCAGTTAAACTAAAAATGGGAAATTCAAAACTAATAAAAATAAATACTTTTTCACATAATATGAATTAAACCATGGAGCTCATTGCCTTAGAAACTCACTGAAGCCAAGAATTAAGCAAGATTCAAAAGAGATTTGATATTTATATGGATATTATAGAGAGAGATATTGTAATTAATAACAAAAATGCTGAGGAAGTTCTATCAAACCTAAGGCTTCAGAACTTAAACTGATCTCTAACTATTAGAGGTCAGGATGAGACCTACTGTGGGGGCAGATAACCCCCCTCCCCCATGTGCCTAATGTGGAGTTCTTATACCTTCCTCTGAAGCTTCTGGTACCGGCCACTGTCAGAGACAGGATTGTGGGCTAACTAGGTGTTGGGTCTGATCCCAGAATGGCAATTCCTAGGCTCCAACAATCCTTGTTGTGCTAGGTGCTTCACATTCACATAGCAAAGAAAGAGTCCCTGAACCAACTTGCTCAGGGTCTGTCTACGGCTATGCTGACCATGGTTCAGAGTACAGAGGTGTGAACTCCAATGTAGATCAAAGTGCTGCTCTGTAACTCCCTTATATGGACCCCGTGGGTGTGAACTACAAGGCTTCTAGTCCATGTTAACATAGTCCTCTTCAAATAGGAATACATTAATGTAAACTAGGAACCTTTTAGTTTGCACCCATAGAGTCCACATGAGGGAGTTACAGCACAACAGTTTGGTGCTCACTGCTATTCACACCCCCACAGTCCAAAATGTGGGGCAGTGTAACCTTAGACTAAAAGAAAAAAAAAGGAAAAATGTCAGAAGGGAAAAGGATACAACATGCAAACAAACTAAGAGTTGACAGTTGTCAAAAATAATTGTTTTTAAGTGTTTTGTTGTTTTAATTTATTAGGGCAGCTGGAGTGTGGTGAGCTAGATAGTAGAGGAGATGAAACAACAGGACTAAAGAGATGTTGAGAATAGATGGAAGGTTGATGGGAAAAGTTAAGAAGGGGACTAATTGCTGCAGAACTACAGCAAAACACTCAAATTACACCAGCAAACTGTGTACCACAATTTTCTGAAACAATTGGAATTAGAGTAAAATATGGCTTACAAACAATTCTTGCAGCAAACATCTTTGTGATGACTTCTTCTCCATTGACATATAGTGACATTATTTGTTTCAATTTTCACCTGGTATCAGATCAGTGTTGTCATAAATTTGCATTAACACCGCTTGCCTAGCTTGAGATCTTAACATCATCCTCCGATTTGAGATGACAGTGCATGTGTTTTTATGACAACAGTTAAAACAAACTGATGTTGGTCTACAGCCTGGCAACAAAATGTCAACAGCTGGGTCAGAACGGGGGATGTGGGGGTGGGTGGGTTACTTACTTGAAGGATAAAAAGAAATAACTCAATAAATTGAGACAACTTTTTGATTTATACAAATTATCCACCCATGCCTTAGCTCCAAGCTTCATCTCTATGCTATTTTCATATAGCCAAAATATTAAACCTTAAAAAACACTGCCTATAAGAGAAAAGCCAATTCAATTTTAGTGCTACCAGTGTCACTGTATTGGCTGTGATGAAAACCTAGGTTTTAATTCTAGAACATATGTTTCTTTTCTTTTACTATGGCTAATGCTGTATACATTCTCTACAGTCTGGCCACCTGTGCATAGTGTGACAGAGGAATACTGTGATAGAACACTGACAAAATGATACTTGTGCATCAGCTTCAAGGACAAAATTAAAAACAGTCTCAGTTTAATGAGTTCTCTTGAGATTTGGACATCAAAGGTCTAGTCTCTTTGATACTCATTTACATAAGAAACCCATTAAAAAAAAACAGAGATGTGCCAAGCACTGAAAAATATCATTTCCAAACTTTTTTTAAGAGACTATGTTTAGCTTAAGTATCACCTTTAAAGTATCAGGCAAACCAGAGGTAGAGATTGACAAACTGACACTCCTTCCCATTCTAGTCTCCTACACACACATTTTCCCATTTCAAATATGGAACTTGAGAAGAATCAATAGGGTTTTTTTTTTAATGACTCTGAAAATAAATACCTTTTATCCAGTGCTTAATTTGTAAAGAAAGAAATGCTGAGGCTCAAACGGAATGCACCATATGGAGGATGCCATTTTACAGAGGTGTGCTGCCCCACCATCCAGGATCTCATTGTGACGGGTTTGGTCACAGAGATCCCCTTGGGACTGCTCCCTGATGTGCTGAGACTACTTCTGAGCCTGTTTTTCCTGCCAGCTTGGGACGCCAGAACCCTGCCTTGTTGAGCCAGACACACTAGCCTGCTGCAAACGCAGAACTAGGTCTGAACCACATCCCCCAAAAGCTGCAGACTTAATTGAAAACAACTTAAGAAGTGCTCCTGTCTCTAGCACCCAAACACCCAGCTCCCAATGGGATCCAAACCCCAAATAAATCCGTTTTACTCTGTATAAAGCTTATACAGGATAAACTCATAAATTGTCCGTGCTCTATAACACCGATAGAGAGATATGCACAACTGTTTGCCCCCTTCACTCCCCAGAAATTACTTATTTACGCTGGGTTAATTAATAAGCAAAAATACCTTTATTAAGTAAAAAAAAAATGGATTTAAGCAGTTCCAAGCAATAACAGACAGAACAAAGTAAGTTACCAAGCAAAATTAAACAAAAACACGCAAGTCTAAGCCTAATACAGTAGGAAACTGAATACAGAATCTCACCCCCGAGATGTTCTAATAAGCTTCTTTCACAGACTGGCTTCCTTCCCAGTCTGGGTCCAGTAATCACTCACACTCCCATAGTTACTGTCCTTTGTTCTAGTTTCTTTTAGGAATCGCTTTGGGGTGGAGATGCCATCTCTTAAGTCAGCTGAAGACAAAATGAAGGGGTTTCCAGGGCCTTTTATAATTCTCTCTCTTGTGGGTGGAAACCCCTTTGTTCTCTTGGGCAAAATCACAGCAACAAGTTGGAGTTTGTAGCCAGCTCAGCAAGTCACAAGTCCATGAATGATTCAGATTTTTGCAGGCTGATGCCATTATTTACATGTTAGTTTGAACATTCCCAGGAAAGCTCAGATGTGATTGGCGTCTCCCAAAGTCAGTTAAGTGTTTCTTGATTGGGCACTTACTGAGAATAGTCCTTTCTCAAGAAGCTGACCAAATGCTTTACTGAGGGCTTGTCTACATCACAAAGTTGCAGGGCTGGTGAGGGGGTTACAGCGCTGCAACTTAGGAGGTGTACACATCTGCAGGGCATCACCAGCGCTGCAACTCCCTGTTTGCAGCGCTGGCCGTACTCCCGTTTTGTCTCGGGTGTAGAGGATCCAGCGCTGGTGCGCTGGTAATCAAGTGTAGACACTTACCAGCGCTTTTCTTGACCACTGTGGAACAAGCAGGTATCCCAGCATACCTGAGAAAGCCTCTCTGGTAATCAAGCAGGTCTCCTTCCCCGGTTTGCTCTCGCGTTCCCCGAACCCCCGTGCAAGCAAGTCTCCTTCCCTGCGGTTTGCTCTCGCATTCCCCGAACCCCCGTGCAAGCAGGTCTCCTTCCCTGCAGTTTGCAGGGGGGTTCGGGGAACGCGAGAGCAAACCACGGGGAAGCTGGTCTCCTTCCCCGGTTTGCTCTGGCGTTCCCCGAACCCCCGTGCAAGCAGGTCTCCTTCCCTGCGGTTTGCAGGGGGGTTCGGGGAACGCGAGAGCAAACGGCGGGGAAGCTGGTCTCCTTCCCTGGTTTGCTCTCGCGTTCCCGAACCCCCCTTGAAGCCGCCC
This sequence comes from Gopherus evgoodei, assembly GCF_007399415.2. NCBI lineage: Eukaryota > Metazoa > Chordata > Testudines > Testudinidae > Gopherus > Gopherus evgoodei. The sequence goes on along the minus strand of NC_044322.1, from coordinate 331,914,863 downwards.
AACAGCGCTGCAGTGTGGCCACATCTAACATCACTTGCAGCGCTGGTTGCTGTAAGTGTGGCCACTCTGCAGCGCTGGCCCTATACAGCTGTACTAATACAGCTGTAACAACCAGCGCTGCAAAACTGTAAATGTAGACATACCCTGAGGTTACTTAGAATCAAATACATTGAGATACAAGTACATAGCCAATATTCATAACTTCAAATGTGATATACACATACAGACAGTATAATCATAACCAGCAAACTACAATCTTTCCATAGACATCTGACTTGACCTCCTCTCTTCACGACCTGGTGCAATCATAGGACCCTGATTGCAACAATGATCTATATGGTCACAGTTCATGTCAATAATGTCACACTCACATACACAGTGCATGAAATATTCCATGACAGAAGGTGTTGGGGCGCAAAAGAGGTGCCAGGCCAGAGCCCCAGCAAGCCCTGGCACAAATTAAATGCTGCTTTTTTCCCCATTTTCATTTAGCTAGTGGTACCAGAACTAGAGAAACACTGGAAAAGCTGCTATTGTTGTATCTGTCCTTTACCAAAAGTAGAAGAGCTGCAAATTATACATTCTTGAAAGATTTCAGATCTATATTGCAGATCCCAGAATAACTGAAAAGATTTGGGGAAGAAATATCTAACTTTCGGATGCCTAACCACCTCTGAAGTGTTGAGGTATTTCCATTTAGCAATTAATAGAGTGAAATAAAAAATCTTTCCCTGCATAATCCTGCCAATGTCAGTCTTATAAACCACCAGTAACAGGGGGAGCAGGAACAACCCAGATACACAGTTATTTACATTTAATGTAATTCAATCCTTTTACCATACTTAGCTAATTGTAGCACTTTCTTTCCATAGAACCTGATGCAAATGCTATTAAATCAATGGGAGATTTTCCATTGACTTCAGTGGGCTTTGGATCAGGAATCTAGATTCCTCCTTTTGCTTTTCATCCCTCTTTTTTTTTGTACTAAGTGGGAACTAGCCCTGAGGGAGTGCATGCCTGGAGGAGTATTAGGTTTGCCAGCTGAGGTATACTGTGCCCTAGGCCCTTTGGTTCAAGTTTGCTGTACATTTGAACTGATTTTTAAAAAAAAATATATTACATTTGTTTTATTGCATGATTGTTAGATATCTACCATTAGGCAAAATATAGATGCACTAAACAAAAACAATTACACTGCAAAATTTCCCCCTAGTCATATCAGAAGAGGATAATTATTTATACAGCACCACTGTATTTTTATTTTACAAATACTGACTGTCTAAACACTACCCATTTTGAATCTCTAGTGTTTACCTCAGCTGTGAACAACATTTTTCCTTACTTTCTCATATCTATCTATGATCAGTCTTTATTTTCATTCTCTAGACTTTCCTAAGCCCCGACTTTGCATTATTAAAGTCAATGAACTTCAATGAATGAAGAATCAAGCCTCTAATTCTACAAAGCAAAAATATCCTGAGTCTCTAAGCTACTAGGATTTATGTAATTTGTGAGAATACATTTTCTGGAATAGTAACATTTCACAGATCTGAAGTCACAACACAATCTTGTTTGTACATTTTAAAGCCAAAGACCATGAGTAATGGTTCCTCTCTCAGGCAACACACCAGAGACAAGCAGAGCTCAAGGCATAAGCTTCTACAGCTTGAGCTAAAGAGACATGCTGCTACAGTAAGGCCCTGTCTACACTGCGGAGTTTTTTTGCCAAAAGGCTGCTTTTGGCTAAAAAACAGTGGAGGTGTACACACCACAATGCTGCTTTCTGTGACAAAACTCCTTGTGACACTGCACCCCATATTCTTCACCCCGTGATATTATGATATGATTATGGCATAATTATAATGTGTTTTATGCAAGATCAGTCATGTGAGATCATTGGAAAGGTTATGAGTTGCTGAACAGATTTATCCTGTTTGTATGCATGTATCATTTTTGTATCTGAAGTTAGGAATATTGACTCTGTATCTGTGTTATAAATGTGTTTACACATGGGAACGCCCACTAGGCAAAAGGCTCTCAGCTTAGATGGTTGGCTGGGAAGGGGCCATTCAAGTTAATGAACCATTAGGGAGAACAATGGACCTTAGAAAAAGCTTATTTCCCACCGGGGCCTTCCTGAGGACACTACAAACAGCCTCCGAGTTATGGCTGCTACAACACTACACGAACATGAGACCAGGTCACCTGGTGCTGGACTGCATATTGGGATACCAGTGTTTTTCCACTGACTGGCATGAGACAAAGGGTACCCACCATATGTGAAAACTATTTAAGGCAAAGGAGTGACATCATTGTGGTTCTTCACTGAATCCCTGCCCAAGAAGACTTCTGGAAACTCCCGAGGAACAAAGACTGAGCTGGGGGAAAGTGCTGGACCCAGGCTAATGGGATTTTTAGCCTGCTAATGGAACAACTGGGGTTTCTAAGCTGTAAGCCAATGCAGCTTGCCCTTTAAGAGCCTACAGCCTGCTTGTATCATGATTTAGGGTGAGAAATTGCTATTCATATCCAATCTCTAGTATATTAAACTTAGTTTGTGCGTTTTTTTTCTAGGAAATCTGCCTTGATCTGTTTGCTGTCCCTTAGATTTTTACATGATTATATCTTTTGTCGTTAATGAACTTGTTGCTTTGTCTAAAACCAGTGTTTGTGAAACCATAACCTGATGCAGAAAGCTGTTGTATATTCCCTCTCCATATTGAGGGAGGGGGGCGCTGTACAGTTCTCTGTGCAGCATAAGATGGTAACATTTTGGGTTTATACCCTGAGGGGGATGTACCTGAGTAACTGGGAAGTGCCTTAGCTGAAATCTCCCCATACAGAGCTGATCACAGTATCTGTACGTAACTGCAGCTGTGTGTGTCCCTACCTGTATGTGTGCAGGTAAAAGTGCAGGCTGGAGCCTGGGAGAGGGCTTGTCCAACTGGTCACAGCAGTAAAGGGAGCCCAGGACGGTGTGTCAACGGGACTTAGTGGTACCCCAGTTCCAGGTAGCACCCCAGGGGGAATCCATCACACTCCTCAATTCTGGCAACAAAATAAAACCACCTCAACAAGAGTCAAAGCAAATGTTTTGTCACCAAACTGCCAGTGTAGGCACCGCACTTGATTTTATCACTGTAATTGGCTTCCAGAAAGTGTCCCACAATGCCCATTCTGACCACTCTGGTCAGCAGTTACAAATCCTCTGCCCTGCAGCCAGGTAAACAAAAGGCCCAGGATTTTTTTAAATTCCACTTCCTGTTTTATCGTGTGGAGAGCTCACGTTGCATCTTCCTAGTTGACCATGGCAGCTCCACATGGCAAATCCTCTCCCACTTAGACCAATGAGGTTCTGTTCGATCTGCTGAGTATTTCGGGAGAGGAGGCTGTGCAGCCCTAGCTACGCTCCAGCCATAGGAATAGGAATTTCAAGACCTACAAGCAGATTTCTTGAAACTTGTGCGAAAAGGGCTATGATCGGGATTCACTACCATGCAGAGAAAAGATCAAGGAGCTGAGAGGCATGTATATCAGAAGGCAAGGGAGACAAACCATCGCTCCAGTGCTGCAGCCCAGACCTGCTGTTTTATAAGAAGTTGGATGCTATTGTCAGTGGTGACCACACCACCACCACAAAGAGCCCTGTGGATAGTTTAGCGGGGCTGGACCTGGTGGAAAGTGGACCAAACCCAGAAGATGAAGTAACTGACAAAGCGGTGGAGGCAGATGACTGTGTAGACCCCATGGCAGGGTCGTCCGGTAGTGCATCCAGGCAAGAGCTCTTCTCCAATCCGAAGGTGTCTAGCCAGTCTTGGCCATTGTACTGTGGTGTGCAAGAAGAAGCTGGAGAGGAGATCTCTGGTAAGTGGTTTTGCTTTGTGAAGTGCAGAGGTGGGCTGAGGGCATAGAAATGCACAAGGCTGGCTGTGTTTCTGTGTCCTGGATATTTCTCTGTGCAGATAAGCAATATGGTTAATGCACACAGAGATTTCAGGGGGAATCCTTCAGGGAGCTCTCTAGGAAACATTCCTGGAGTTACTCAGCAATCCTCTGCCAAAGGTTCCTTGGCAGAGCTGCTTTTTTCCTTTTCCCATTGAAGGAAACTTTCCTGTGCCATTCTGCAATCACTCGCATAGGGACCAAAGCAGCACACAGGCAAGCAGGACAGGGACTGGGGTGGAAGCTGAAAGCATCTAGTTGATTCTCCCTTTCTTCCCTGCTTACCTTTGGGAGTGAGATATCTGGTACAATAACCCCTGCCTGTGGAAAAGGGTGGAAAATTTAGAATATTGTCCCTAGTCAACTGCACCATGACCCTTTCATATTGATTCCTCCCACCCCATGTACAAGGTCCCCCACCACAGGGTAAACTCATCATGCTTGGGGTGTTAGCTGGCATGTGTGCTTGTCAAGAGTCAGTGAAAAGTGATTGATATGTTACAAGAGGTGTATTTTACTATACTGTTTCACTGCTGTGCATATACTTAACAATCATGCTTGTGTATTGTTCCTTGTGCTTCTGAAGATGTAACCTTCAGAGGCACCCCCTACTCATAGGCTGAGTACTTCTGTTAGATAAGAAAATGCCTGATACGAAGCAAAGAAGACATATTCTGAGAAGTGATGCATTGCTCAGATGCAGAAAATGGAACACAGGCAGTGGAGGGAAACTGAAAGGCAGGACAGAAAAGAAAATGAGGCCTATGCTAGGATGCAATGGAGAGGATGATTAAGGTTATGGAGAAGTAAACTGAGATGCTACAGTCCCTCATAACCCTCCAGACTGAGCTTATGCATGTCCTCCTTCCTCTTCAGCCACGTTCAGAACTCTTTTCCATGCCATCCCCAAACTCCACCCATGAATTCCTTTCCGCTGTCTGGGATTTCTCACTTTCCAGTTCACTCCACCCCCATAGACACCTTTTCAAATGATAGCTGGACTAATGCACAGCTCTGAAAGTTGACCTGCCCCATACACCTCCTCTCACCCCCAGCAATTGTGTCTGCGTGTGTGTGTCTGCGTGTGATGGTGTAGTTTTTTGTGCAATAAAAGCAAAGTTTATTGAATGATAAGAACTCTTCAATTGTTTCCTGCAAATTGTGATAGCACATGGCAGCAACAAATAAATAAGCAGTTAAATCACTTACTAACATTGAATCCTGGGCCACAAAAAAATCACAATTGCTTGCAAAATGATTTCATTAAGCATTCTAGTCGAAAGCACAGCAACATACATTACTGGTTCTCTTCTTCAAAGTGTAGCCTCAAAGCTTCCCTGATTTGAATTGCCCCATTGTGCCCCCATAATAGACCTGGTATTTGGCTGCTCAAAAGCAGCAGCCAGGCATTCTGCCTTAGCAGTCCACCCCTGAGCAAAGTTTTCACCCTTTCCTCCACAAATATTGTGCAACATGCAACACGCGGCTATGATCATGGGAATATTATCCTCACTGAGGTCTAAACTGCCATAAAGGCATCACCAGTCCACCTTTATAATCTGCCAAATGCACAGTCATCCCGCACCTACTCGGCCTATTGTTGAACCGCTCTTTACTGCTGTCTAGGTTTCCCATGCAAGGCTTCGTGAGCCATGTCATTAAGGGGTACTCCGAATCTCTCAGGATCACTATGGACATTTCAACATCCCCTACTGTAACTTCTGGTCTTGAAACTTTCTGCACAGGCCAGTGTTCCTAAAGATACATTCATCATATACATTTCCAGCCCACCCCACACTGATGTCAGTGAAATGCCTACAGTGATCTAGAAGTGCCTGCAACACCATGGAGAAATAGCCCTTCTTATTGATGTATTCCATCACAAAACAATCCAGTGCCAAAATTGGAATATGTGTGCCATCTATCGTCCCTTCACAGTTAGGGAAACCCATTTCTACAAAGTTATCCACTATTTCATGCACATTGCCAAGAGTTACGGTCCTTCATAGCAGGATGTGATTAATGGCCCTGCACATTTGTATTCACGCCACCCCAATGGTCCACTTCCTGTTAGCAGTCTCTCACACTGCGATTGCCACACCCTTCTCCACCTCTCATCTGGGTATCCCTTCATCACAGGACTGGGGTGAGCTCAGCACACACAGTTCCAGGAAGGTGACTTTCCTTATCCAAAAGTTCTGCAGCCACTGTTCATCATAATAGACTTGCATAACAATGCAATCCCATCACTCAGTGCTAGTTTCCCTAACCCAAAAGCGAAAGTCCACTATGTTCAGCTGTTCTGTGAATGCCAAAAGTTATCTTAAGTTACGCTGATTAATGTCAGACAGTACATCAGGCAACTGTGAATCCTGTTGAGTTCAGAGCTTCACAATTAACTGCACTGCCATTCATGATGTGCTACTGACAGGTAGCAGAACATTGGAGAGCGGTGCGGGATCCATTCTTTGAGATACAGATGGTGGGGCGAGCAGAAAACAAGGGACGTTGAATTATGCCATGAACCAAAGATGGAAACACATGGAATGCTGAGATGGAAAGCAATGCATCATGGGACATTTCGCCTGGACCTATGATGTGCTGCCATGCACTCCGCCTTCCCTCAAGATTGAGGCAGAAGGTGGAGAGATGAATTGTGGGATAGTTACCCACAGTGCATTACTCTCACTGTTGATGCTATTGCCCCATGCATGGACGTGCTATGCCAACAGAGGAAGATAGTATGAATATGCAACAACGATTTTCTTTCAGCGCTTTTTGATCATTGACAAAACTTTCAGCGAAAAAAATTCTGCCAGTGTAGACATGTCCTACGAAACTGTAACAATTCAATACAGATCAGCACAGAGATAGTCTTACATCACCCACTGACAAAGGGGTTACACATGCTTTGTGCTGGCATCCATACAAATACAACTAGACCATTTACAAATTTATCTCTTTGCATGTGAAAACAATTGTGAATAAAACTGGTTAACTGTGCATGTAATTATTTGTAAAATGGGTGCGAATGCAAAAAGCACATACAAAAGGTTAAAGGCTAATTTAAAAATGAGTCCCTTAAAAGTTTACTTTACCCAAATATTGCTGGTTTAAATATTGCCCTTAAGATAATAAAAATTGTTGCCTGCTTGCCTGCGTGTCCCTTAATTTTCTAATATTGTTGTACTTATAACCAGTTAACTGATTCTATAATGAGTTATAATGATTCTATAATAAGTATGTTTTTTGAATTACTGAATTATTGAACAGGAACAAAGAATTGGATAAAATTCATCATTACCTACTTGCATTAATAGTTAATGTACCTACTGTGCTAGTAAATGAAGTTTACTGTGAATTTATTCACATTTTAAAAATTATTAATATTTCCACAAGGCCCCATTGTGCAAGGGGATTCTTGGAAAAGATTGTTGCCTGTCATGGTAATAAGCTTATTACTGGTTTTGATATGTGTCACATTGTACAAGTCCTGCTGTAAATAGCATATGAATCAGATAGTCTAATATTACAGTTCACTAAACCATAGCTTGTAATGGTGAATCTGGACCAGTAAAGCTTTAGCTGTTCAGTCTTTTCTGCCTATTTTCTTCTGGACTGAAACTCTTTTTCAAAGGTGCCCATCTCCTGCGTTTCATTAATTGATTTTGCTACCGACAGCTCTCCAAACCTCTCATCAGTGTTCTTCTCAGTTAGTTCTTTTACCTCTGTTTCTGTCAGTTCAGTCATGTCATCTCATTCAAGCACTCTCCCTTCCCACCCCTATGCAATCTGCCCCCCCCCCCACTTTTTTTTTTGGAACTTTTCATCAATGCATCAAATAGATCCAGGAAAGATCAGGTAGTTCTGGTAATAAAATGTTACCGATCATTTAAAAAGTTTGGATTGGATGGTTGTTTCCCAGGGAAATTACCCATTGTATGGGCTACCGGAGACAGTAGGTTGGTAGCTGGCTGCAGGGGAAAGTCCAGGTAGCGGAGAACTGAGACTGAAAACTGTGAATGGGCAGAGTAGCAGTAGAGATTATCATGATTTTTTGGTTTTGTTTCAATGAATAGTAAAGTTTCCCAAAAATGTATTTTGGGAAGCACCAAAACAATTTGTGAATTCATGTTGAATTCATGAAATACTTTCAGATGGAAGAAAATGAAAACTTTTTCTGAAACAATCAAATGTTTTTTTCAACCATTTCTAAATGAAGTGTTTTGACTTTTCATTTTAAAATGACATTTCATTAAAAAATTTAGCCATATTTATTTTAACATTCCCCTCCCCACTCCCCAGCCCCACAAAGGAAGGGTATAAACACCAGAAAGTGAAATGAAAAATAAAAACCAACCCACCAAACAAATAAACAAACAAAAAACCTGCAGGTCAAACAAAATGTTTTGTTCAACCCAAAACATTTTTTTTAAGTTTTTCATTTCAGCTAGAAATAAATCAGTTTTGATTTGAACCAAAACAATTCCCCCCTTTACTTTTACAAACTGGCAGCTGAAAAATCCATTATTTGCCCACCTCTAGTGTGGAGCAGTCCCAAGCAGACATGATTATCCTTATATTGGTCTTCCCCCAGGGGAGCTGAATTATAAACTGTTGACTGATATTTATTGTAACTGCTAAGAAATTGTGCACAGGGAATTGCATTTTTATTTTCTGGTAGCCTCAGAAACCCCTCTGATACTTCCTCAGTATATGAGTGTTAATGGGGACCTACTGGATACATCTATACAGCAATTAAACACCCATGGCTGGGTCAGGGTCACTGACTTGCAGTCTGAAGGCTCAAGCTGCAGGGCTGTAAAATTGCTGTTTGGACATTCGGTCTAAGGCTGGAGCCCAGACTCTGGGACCTGGTGAAAAAAGAGGGTACCGGAGCCTGGCATCCTGGCCAAGCCCAAATGTCTACACTGCAATTTTTAGTCCCACAGCCTGAGGCCTGCAAGCTCAAATCAGCTGACCCAGGTCAGCTCTGGTCATGCCAGGGGTCTTGTGTTCCAGTGTAGACGTATCCACTGAGGGCTCGGGCCTGGAGATGCTAGTATTTGGAGCACCTACACAACATGGTATCAGACGTCTAGAGAGAGCTGGTTTACCATAGTGCTCACATGGACACCCTGAAGTGGGATTGGCTTCAAAGGGATTACTGCTTCCAGTTTCACATATTTAATCTCATAGGCATGAAGCACCATATCAGAGAAATGCAAGAGAAGATAACAAGGGGACAATAGAAAAAAGAAAAAAATATGCTGCTTAAACACCTTTTTATTGTCTTTCTTTCTCTAATACATCTTCCCATCTAGCTTACTCTGATTCAAGCAATTAGCATAAGGAATTCTGCAGAGGCCTACATACACAGTTGGGCATAGTTAGCACAATAATGTATTTGCTATCAAACCAGTCAGCAGCCAAGTTTTCAGAGGGATTGCCTAAAAGAGTTTCAGTCAGAGAAAGAGAGAGAGAGAAAGAATCACACCCCTTGGGAATACATTTAGTTGTATTCCCTGGCTAGAGGAGTGCATGTATATTTCAGGAAATCTTACAGATTGCTGTCTTAGCCAGTAAGAAATATACATTTCAAAATTTGTTGTAATATGCATAGACCCTCTTTGTACAAAAATGTCATCAGCAGCACTGACAATGTGCTTTAAATACATGCTGGATGGAAAGTAAAATAGGATGGAAAATTACAGGTTATGCCAGAGTTAGACACATCTAACTATTCAGTTTCTAATACACTACAAGGCCTTCTTTACACCCATATAGGCCTTTCGTCATAGAAACATTCTTCTACCAATATAGCTTCTAATCAAATTTAACCCGAACAGCTTTGCCATACACTGACTTAATATATATATATTTAAACCCAGGCAAATGGATAGTTATCTGACTGAAGCCTAGTCCATATAAACAGTTCCCTCTCCTCTGCCTCTTCTCCGACCCCCACCCCAAAATAGATACAAATCCTTTTACATGTACCATGCTATGGCTGTTTAATGTATGATAAGGGCACGATTGAGGCAACAACTGTCACAGGTCTGCCTGGTTCAAACCTAAATACATCAGGGAGCACTAATCATTCTAATGACAACTTCCTTGTAGTCATGGGCAAAGGACCAACATCCATGCTGATTCCACCAGACTCATCAATAACCATCACCCATGGAGAGCTGCTGGGCTAGCTATACAGTGTAATAACTAAATGTAGTCACTCTGGGCTGGTTGTCTAGCTTGGGCTTTGACCTCTAGGTTGGTTAACAAATTTACATTCATATAGACGGTAATTATTCATTGTGTAGTTAGTTCAGTTTAGTACCTGAAGAAGCAATTTAACAATAAAAAAAACCACCAAAAAAAATCTATCACACTTTGATTTCAAAACATGCAATTAGTCAGACACATTTTAAATACCGCATTTGCTCCCATTAATTGAAACTAGCAATATCTAAATTGAATCCAATATTTTACAAACTAGCAAGTGTAACACTGCTATTTAAACTTACAAATTTCCATTGCAGAGAATATTTTGTTAAAGGAACATCAAAGATTGCAACTAGTATGGGGAGCAAAACCGACGAGATGTGATATTAGTATTGATGTCTGATAGGCTCTTCAGGACAAGAATTTGTTTATTCTAGAAACTAAAATATATGTTTCAATATGTTCAGTTATGATTACGGTTGTTTTAATTAAAGCAAGAACCCTACAGTTTCTCTTCCAAATGTTTCCCCTTCTCTACAACAGTGGCTGCAAGCACTCTGTGGTTTCAAATCAACTTTAAGATGTTTAATAGCAAACGTAAACAGACTTAGTAGAAAAATGCCAGTTCCTGCTTATTTTAACTACTTTTGTGCTAGCTTCAGAAGATTGATGTGTCTACCAAAACTCTAAGAACTCAAAAATCTTTCAACATGAACTTTCTAGGATTAGCTTTCGGTTACAGTGGATTAGTATTATGTATGGCGTATATAGAATTATTTGTTGTTTCATAACAGGGCTTTCACATGGGGATTGTCATTCTGGAGCAAACTGCTGGGTCATTAACAATAGCATTCTGCTTCTGGCAGTGGAAGACACACAGCCACAGAGAAATACATACTATGTGCAGCATTTTGAAAGCAAAAACCAGCAGGCCCTAATGGTTGAGAATGAGGAGCCAGCTGGTCCCAAGGCTGGGAGGCTCCTGGCTACCCACACCAAAGAGAAGGAGGTATAGGGTGCTGATGGTCAGGGTCTCCCTTTTGAGGGGACTGAAGCATTCATATACCAACCTGACACAATGTCCCCAAATGTGTGCTGCCTGCCTGGAATCTGCCTCTGAGAAATTACAGAAAGGTTGCTGAAGATCATCCGTCTCTCTGACCACTACTCCATGCTGCTCATCCATGTGGGCACTAATGATACTGCGAGGTATGACCCTGAGCAAATCAGTAGTGTCTACACAGTTCTGGGAGTGAGTGAAGGAGCCCGGGGCATGAGTGGTGTTCTTGTTCATCCTTCTGGTAGTGGGTAAGGGCCCAGGCAGGGACATGTGCACCCTGAACACATGGCTGTGCAGTTGATTTTGACAGGAGGGCTTTGGCTTTCTCAAACATAAGATATTGTTCCAGAAAGACAGAAAAGACAGGCTCTACCTGACCAAGAAGAAGAAGATCATCTTCATGTACTGACTTACCAACCTAGTGAAGAGAGCTCCAAATTAGGTTCAAATGGTCTGGTATACTAGCATTTTTGTCCAGTGCCATATCCCTCTTTGAGGGCTGTTCTTGCTAATCAGTGCCCAATCCCAAACCCACTGAATCAACTGAAAGATTCTGACTACACTGTCTTTTTCATAAAGCCATTAGTGAACTAAAATCTCTTGGCTGCTGCTCAGCTCTTATTCACTACTGAATGTCTTCTTCCCCATGTAGGATCTGGAGAAGAAAAGGAAGTATAGTATTGGTGATGGACAAAACTCTCTAGGTTCAGAGTTCAAGCTAAGTTTAACTAAGCTCCCACATCTGGATGTTAAGCCTAAATAATGCAGCCTCTTCAATTTGAAAATTCAGGGAGACTTGTAAGAAGAGCTTTTCTCAGTAAATATAGTGTTTCTATATCCAGAAGGGTCAGAAATACTACAAAAACTTGTGTTGTTTCAGAACCTCTAGTTCTGGTCCAATTGAAACTTGGAAAGACAGATGTGAGCAAAAAATAAAAGAAATGCAGGAAAAAGAATATGAACTGAACCTTTCCAGATTAAAAATATTTGGTTTGGGGAGGTGTAGGAGATTTCATTTTACCCAACTAATTTGGCCAGCCCTAGTTTCATCTTTGACAATCAGTTGCCATATTGCTGGCAGGCATTTAAGAAGGGAATTATGCTGCTATGGAATTTTTATTTATCTATTTATTTATTTGCACTCTTTTCCATTTCAGGCAATATACCAGGTGGGACAACTTTCTCCTTCAGAAAAAAAAAAAAGAAAAGAAAAAAATACAAAAATTAAAAAGCCTCTCGCTTAGAGGAAAACAAAACTGAATTCAGAGCTTAAGATATGATCTAAAAATTTCTTTGAAACAGAAAATTAGTTGTTAGTGAAAGGGGGAAAAACCCTTTATTTAGTGCCAAACAAATATGTATAACATTGTAGCAGAAACAAGATTACAAAATCTCTTAGAACTAAAAGACATTTCAGAATCTTTTCTAGAGAATTAATTATACCTGTGCTTGATATGAAAGTATAAGAGATAATAGTTCTAAAAAAATTCCTCTTGAAAAGCAAGCTCATGTTTTGTTCTATAAGATCTTCAAACAGATCTAGTTTCTGCCATGTATTGGGCAAATGCAAAATAAAGCTTCAATCTGATTTTGTCTAATAATTTAATTTTCTGCTTCCAAAGCATGTGATTGAATAGTTAAGGGCACAAAGAAACATTTATATATTGCCAAATACAAAGAACCACTGACCTTACTATAAAATAATGTAATACTTCTAATAAATGGCTAACATAACTAAGAACAAAATAAAAAAGGATTAATTACACTATTACTAACAAGTGTACGTAGTTTCGTGTATGCAATACATAAAAACATATAATATTTTAGGTGTAGAAAATGGCTATGCAACTCAGCATAGCAGGTCTTTTTCTATTTTCTATCCTCTTTTTACAACAACTCTATCTAATTATCTGATCTACTTACATATTACAAATTACCAAAATATCTGAGCTGCCACAAATTACCATAATATTTGAGTTCCCAAATGAATAAGAGAAAAAACAGTATGATAGCTTTCTAATAAACTATTTAAATCTTTTTGTTTAATTATTTTTAAACATCTGCAGTATTCTGCTATTGAAAGCAATTCCTTAAATCCTTAGTTTTCACTCTGTTAAATGGGAGAGGGGCACATGCAGCATAATTCAGATTAATTTTTTCTATCTTCTTAATATTATGAGACCCCTACATTTGGTATTCTGTCCCTATCCCAGCCTGTTACAATTGAGATCTAACTTCATGTTGCTATCAGCTTATGGCATATATAGACCACTTGGAGACCCAGAAAAAGGAAGCTTTCTAGCAGTCACAAGGCTCTTACTAAAAGTACAAGTAGCAAGTGTGGAAAGGACAGGAAATGACAGGTTGTAGCTGGAGCAGGTTTGCCTGTGGTACTATGGGGCTGCCTTATGATAAGAAAAAAGGGACTAAATCCTTTTATATTTTTTCCTCCTCTTTTCCCCTCAAAGCTTAAACAGGAAGCCTTAACTCACCCACATGCCCTGAACACTGCTGATTTTCAGACTGCAGAATATTGCACATTTAATATGTTCAATTAAATAAGATCCCCAGTGAAATTAAAAAGGAAGGGATGAAGCCTAAACTCTAGTTACTTTGATTGGGATAAACCATAAATTAGTCTAAATCAACCTTGTATAATCTAGAATATATGTTTCTTTTCCAAGAGGAAGATACGAATGGTGCAGACTACTCCTCTAAGAACATGCGGGAGAATATTTGGCATAGACACAAAAAGCTTCTCCAGCTGCAAGGGAAGTTAAATTCTGCATCGTGTTACAAATTCTTCTATTTTACTGAGTGGGTGGTAACAAAAAAAAGGGGGGTTTTTTTTGGCTAAATCATCAATACTGTTCTTTGAGGAAACTGCTTCTTTTCAATCTGCAGTCCTTCACACAACATGTAAGTGGGCTTTGCAATAGCTTAGAGATGAGCTGGATTGCTATCACTCTACGGTTTGTGTTGGATAGTTCAATGCAGACAATGAATAATAGGTGACTGACATCTCTACTTTGAAGACTATCAAGTTTAAGAATTGAACGTTGTCAGTGGAGAGTGTACTGAGACAGGTCATTTAATGAAGACAGTAAAACAATAATTTTAAATCAGAAGATCAGTTAAGCCCCCCTTCCTCCTTTTTTTAGGAAGTTGGTACATTTCAATACAATTAGAACAGTGCACAGCACAAATTCTCATGTGGTATATAACAAAAATGATGATAGATGCTCTCTAGTATAATACATGAAACAAAGGTCTGAATGAGCTTTCCTCTGACATGTAGTGACAAAATGGGGGAGGGAACTTCATAAGGAGATCATATTTGCATAGATACATCTCTATGGGGTGTACAACAGACAGACGGAACTGCTTTGCGAAAGTAATCAATTTTGGCTGCTTTGGGGTTACAATTCACTTTTTGAATGCGGGGGTAATGAAATGTTGTTATCCTCATTGTATGAATGAAGGGCAGTAGAATTGTACTTAGCATGCCCTGATTGAGGGTATCAACCTAATTTGTACCTGATTTACTAAGCAGGGGGTAGGGATGCCAAATTCCACTGAAAGAGACAGGAAGAGGAGATGGGTGTTTCTATCTATTTGTGTAGGCTCTTCCTAAAGCATCCTCAACACTGTTTGACTCTTCCTGTGCCTCTTCACACACTGCCACCCAGGTTTAAAGATAGAGCTGGTTCATGGTATAATTCCCCACTCTGAACCTTAGTGTCCAAGAGATGGGGTACCAGCATGAATTCCTCTAAGCTCAATTACCAGCTTAGAACCTGTTGCGCTGCCACCAACCAGGAATTCCAGTGCCTGGTACACTCTGGTCCCCCCAAAAACCTTGCCTGGGGACCCCCACGACCCAGACCCTCTGGATCTTACAACAAGGAAAGTAAACCCTTTCCCTCACTGTTGCCTCTCCCAGGCTTCCCCTCCCTGGGTTACCCTGGGAGATCACTGTGATTCAAATTCCTTGAATCTTAAAACAGAGAGGAAAATGCACCTTCCCCCCTCCTTCTCTCTTCCCCTCCCAGATTCTCCCTGAGAGAGACAGTAATCCTAACACAGAGAGAAATTAGCCTCTCTCTCCCCCTTCCCTCCTTTCTCCCCACCAGTTCCCTGGTGAATCCAGACCCAGTCCCCTGGGGTCTCACCAGAATAAATAAAACAATCAGGTTCTTAAACAAGAAACTTTTAATTAGAGAGAGAAAAAACAATAAAAATTATTTTTGTAAATTTAAAATGGAATAGGTACAGGGTCTTTCAGCTATAGACACTGGGAATACCCTCCCAGCCTAAGTATTCAAGTACAAATTAAAATCCTTTCAGCAAAATATAAATTTAAACTCCTTCCAACCAAATACACATTTGCAAATAAAGAAAACAACCATAAGCCTAACTCGCTTTATCTACCTAGTACTCACTATTCTGAACTTATAAGAGCCTGTATCGGAGAGATTGGAGAGAAACCTGGTTGCACATCTGGTCCCTCTGAGCCCCCAGAATGAACAACAACCAAATTCTAACAGCACACGCAAAAACTTCCCTCCCTCAAGATTTGAAAGTATCTTGTCCTCTGATTGGTCCTTTGGTCAGGTGACAGCCAGGCTCACTGTTCTTGTTAATCCTTTCCAGGCAAAGAGATATGAAGCACTTTTGTTCTATTAACTCTTACTTATCTGTTTATGACAAGCTGCTTAGGCTCAATTGAGAATACTTGTTCCTGTCCAATGAATACTAGAGCTATAATCACTGGTGAGCAGGTCAAGAGGCTAAGCCTTAGATTTGGTGTGGGGACTGTGGTGCAGTGAAAGACAGTACAGAAACTGCACTAGCAGTGGGGTTCTCTGCTACTAAGTTAAATCAGTAAGAGTTGGATTGTGTGGTGAAACCTCAGAATGCTGCAAGCAACAGCAGTCATAACCGTGGCAGAGGCAGCAGCAGCAGCAAGCCAGTTGCAGAGGTGGTGGCAGCAGCAGAGGCACTGCTCCTCCACCCTTTTCGGGGCGGGGGGGAGGTGAACCCATGTGAATGTACCTGTGAATTCTAGGTCTTCTCTGCTCAAGGACAACCAACTGCATGGGATGCAGTGGAAGGAAAGGAGAGTGGCATGTTAAAGAGACATTCTTTCATCAGACTTTCATGCCTTATAGTGGGAAACTGAGGCAAGCACACTGCCCAGTGCACTCTGGGGTGGGTGTTTGTTTATGATTACATGCTTTTGAATGGTGGTTATGGTGTTTTTCCAAGTTAATGCTGACTTCCCTTTCCATTTTAATAAAAGTTTTCTTTTTTTATACATAGACTCAATGCTTTCAAAGGGAAAGTATTGCCTCTTAGAAGTGCCCAGGGGTAATGTTTAATTTTCCCAGATTACTGGATGAGGCCTTAAAATGCTTCTGGTTTGTCTTGTTAAGAGGGGCCCATAGCTTTTGAAACTGGCCCTTGCTGCTGCTGACTCCACTTGGCACATGGGTTACACTACTTGTTAATATCTACAAGCAGTTTTGTTCTGAAATGGGTTTTTTGTTTGTTTTTTAACTATCTGCAGTTTTTTGCTGGTAAGTGTAATTCTGTAGTACCTGATTACAGCCAAATCCTCATGAACTATTTTATGCAGGTTTCAGAATCAAAGGGACTAATGGTGAAGTAGGGTGCTATTCAACATGAGTAAGAGCGGCAGAAACTGTTCCTAAATGCTTACTTTTCCCACATTTGTAAATGGGGATTGGAATAATTGCACACTTCAGTTTTGGTGCCTGACTTCCCTATAACACCATAAATTATATACAATATTCAGGGGTGTTCGAAACAGGATTTTTGATTCAGCCTAGTAGAGAGATCAGGGACAGCTGTAAGATTCAGATTCAGGTTTGGGTTCTGAATCCCTCCAGTGTTTGTAACTGTTTGAATCCAACATTTCGATTTTAACCTGTCTCCTGTATTAAGCCACTTGTGCGTGTAAAATGCTTCAGCCAAAGTGTTTCACTTCAACCCTCTATCCCCTCTCCTAGTCTTTTTTGTCTACCAGCAGATTTTGCACAACTCTTGCTGAGAAATGAATATCACTAGTTCCAGCACCTCCAAGGTCTTGCAATAACAAGCTTTTGTTGGTTCTAGAATACATCCTGGTCTTGTTATTAAAAATAACAACTATAATGTCCTTGTAAGGAATTGTATCCCTAAGTTATTGATATGTATGTTACTTACATATCTTAGACTTAACCAAGTTTTTGTGCACGAGTGTGTGGGAGAGAGAATAGATGCAAGGAATTCATGTTATGACAGACATGCTTAGATTGCTACCAATGATCTCCCCTGTAACTCAAGTTGCAAGTAGTTTGAATACTTGAGTTATAATTTGACCCATTTGAAGTCAGTGGTTTTGCCCAAGTTCCATGCGGTGAGGATTATTCCCCTTATTTTTACAAAACCTCTTCTGGGTTGTTTAATGAAGAACTAATGGATAAAAAGGAAGTAGTAACAAGCTGCCAAGTCTGCTATTTGTAGCCTCCCACATGGGGCATAGAGGGAGATGATTGGGTTGCATGGGAGAAGAATTTGGAGGAGGCAGCAGGGAGTCAATCTGTGTGCAGATAGCTAGGAACTACCTACAGTTGGAATAGTTCTTAAAATAGTTGCTTTAATAATGAGCCACTTTAATGAAAATGGAGTTCTCTCATGTTATTACCCAGCTCATTACTAGTGGTGTTCATATTCCATAGCTCATTACTAGTGGTGTTCATATTCCATAGCTCAAGTGGCTTTTTCATATTGGCAGCAAAGTAGTACCCATGGACATTCACCAGAGCTACTAAAAGACCAAGAGGCAGCAAGCACCTTTCAATACTGTAGGTTGGCTGCATTAACAAATCCAGAGGCATATCCAAAGCGGGACATATTGCAACAGCTTTGACCATAGACGAGTGGTGCCTCCCCATGCTGGAGGGAAGGGGGAACAGGCTAAAGGAGAGGATATGTGACCAGCCTGAGGCTGCAGTTCTTTCCCGACTCCATATTACCTGTGAGGGGTGGGGTGCTTTCTGTCCTTCTCTCCCTGCACCTCCCACCTCCTCCACACATTTGGCTGCTTTCTCTGGCAGCCGGGTGGGGAGTAGGATGGAGCCGCTTCTGCTTGAGAGAACCTGGCTGGGTGGCAGAGCACTTGACCCCCATGTCCCTCCTACTTATCATGTCTGGCTTTGACCATTATCAGAAAACAGATCCCCCTATTTTCTTTTTAATTTAGTCTTTCTAGTATTTTTAAAGTTATGTGGGTTTGTAGTAAGATCAGAAGGGAAGCTCTAAATACAATTTTAATTAACTACAGAATCACTAGGAGGTCTGCTTAAGTAGCCATTAATTCAGGTTGTAGTTTTCTCCCATAAAGACAAATACATGTCTGAATGGCAAGCAAACTCAACAATGTCTCTCCTGAACTCCCCACTATGGCATCACTGTGGTCTGGTCAATTACAGCTCCTCTCCATAACTGCTATGAATTTGCTGTAGCTGTTGGGTGCCTCTTATGAAAGTGGCCACAACACTGGTAGATTGTGGTGCATGTACAACATTTTTAGAATATGTTACCATTTGCAGCCAACAACCATTTAAGTCTTCCATTGACACATTGTCTTGCTTTGGTATTTTGCAGCTATCACAGAGGTATATATAACCAGTAAAGTATTTAGAGAGCAAATTACAATTCATTTCCACTGCACCTCAGTACACCATCTATTTGCAAAATGAGATTTATCCTGAATTCTAGTACTTACTCATATTATTTGAATAAAATAACTTTTACAGGTCTCATTTAGCTTACACTTCTACTTCTGAATCAGAGTATTTTAAAGAAGCACAAATACAAAATACTGCATATTAAATCAACAATATTTACATAGTAGGTAAAATTAATCTCAGGCAGGCTAGGCACTGTCACATCCATAATCTTCTAAATCTGTCATTAGAATTATAAAGCCATAAGATCAATAATATAATACGTGTACATAGAAAAAGAGATTTAGACCTGACTTAAACATCTAAAGAGGTATTAAAAATCTTGCCAATAACATACCAAAAAATTGTGATGTCCCAAGATATTAAAAATTGTATAACCTGAATAAAATACCTGCCATATACAATCCGCTCCCCAAGAAAAACAAAAGCTTTTCATAATACTTGAACAAATGTATAAGTTAATGTTTCAAACAAATTTGCATCAAAGCTTTTACTTAGATTCTAAAATACACTTCAACATCATTTAATTTTTTTGAACATTTCATTCAATTTAAAAAAACAAACAAGAAATATACTTTCTTTTTGAAAGATTTTTGAACTAACTAGTACTGACAAATGAATAACAGCTCAGTTCCAACAATACTGATGGCATCAAATCAAACTTGTTTATGGGGAAAAATACGAATCCTTTGCCAGCACCTTAATTTAAAATGAGTTGTATTTTACAGTGATTTGAAAGAGCTACATAACTATATTAATGAGAAATTTCACAGTAAAGGGGCAGCAAAAGTTTCACATTTGAAACAGTCTGTTTGATAGCATTAATTGGTTTCTGGCATCTATCCATGAAAAAAAGCCTACACATTTCATAGAAACCAAAGAAGACCTCATGGAAATTAAACAAGTTTAAATTATCAAGATCAAAAAGAGCATTAGACAAGAGATGTAAAAAACTCTGAAACATTTATATTTTAATTATTTTCTTCAAGAATCAAGAATTTATGGACAGAGAAATCTCCTGTGATTGCAATGATTTAGAACAAAAGGTGGCATTCAGTGGAAAGTTCACTGGATAACAGGAAACATCTTAAAGACAATGCATGAAGTCCTGATGTCACTTAGGGTACGTCTACACTACCGCCGTATCAGCAGGTAGTGATCGATCTATCAGGGATCGATTTATCATGTCTAGTGTAGACGTGATAAAAGCAATCCCCGATCACTCTGCCGTTGACTCCAGAACTCCATTGCTGCGAGAGGAGGAAGCAAAGTCGACGGGGGAGTGGCAGCGGTCAACTCACCACCGTCCTCACAGCCAGGTAAATCGACCTGAGATACGCCGACTTCAGCTATGCTATTTGCGTAGTTGAAGTTGCATATCTTAGGTCGACACCCTTCCCCCTCCAGTGTAGACCTAGCCTAAAGTAAATCTCATCTTATGTCTGGTTTTAATAACCTTCTTTAGCACCATATTGACTCATTAAATAAAAGTAGAGTGTTCAGACCTGCTCATGTATTCAAGCTGTCTGACTGGTCAGCTATATTTCTGCTCCTGATTGGTGTTTAACCTTTCTTAACGGGTCTAGAGTCTGAATAAATCATTGGGAGTGGAATTTTTCTGGGAAAAGATGGGAAAGATTTTATAGAGAAAGAGCAGGAGATAAGTAGAGCTAAAAATTATAGGACATTTTCCTGATCTCTTTTTCACAAAAGAACATTGTATTTGTCAATGTACCCAAGCCCCAGATTTTAAAAATATTTAGTTGCTTCCTGATGGAAGGAAAGAGCAAGATATAAACCAGATTTATTGGTAGCCCTTGAGCGGATGAAGAAACACTAGAAAAAGTAATTTTACCTTTCTAGAGAGTGAGATGTGCAATGATGGTGACACGATGATATATGTCAAGCAATGAATATCAAAAGCAGCAAACAACTTTCGTAAACTTGAAAGATTTGGAAAATAGTATGATTAGCACTGAATGTTTAATACCAGAATCAGGTCTGTCCTCCTTTATGGAGCAGAGTCATGAGATCTACAATCAAAACTGATGAGACGATCAATTCATTCCAAAATAAATGTCTGCAGAAGTTCTTCAACTCCATTGGAAAGAGTTTCTTGCAACATCAGAAATGCTACATAGAACAAACCAATCTAAAGCATCAAACACAGTAAGAAGAGGATGATGGACATATTTAGGACATGGTTTAAGGATGCCATCAACGCAACTTTCATAGCAAGTGATAATGTAGACATCAACTGGAAGGAGAACGAGAGTAACCTAGAGAAATATTACAGAATAATAGACAAAGTAGCCACCCTCATGAACATGACTGTCAGAAGCCTTAACAGGTCAGCACAAGACCTAAATAATGGAAAAAACTGATGGACACCCTAGGCACCTGAGGTTGAGAGAGGATAAAAGAAAAATGCATATACATTCAAAATCTATCTTATCACTTTCAAACCAGGGAAATGAATGCATATATGGGAACCATTAAGAACTTCTGGCATTTATAGACCCATTCATTCACAAATAACTATATCTTTAAAAGAAAGCCTCCTCCTCAAATATATATGTAAACAAAAACTGGTCCCCGAGGTAATTTTTTCAAAAGTGATTGAATTACATTTCCAGCAGCGAATTATTACCTATTGTCTAAAATGCCAAAATCCTAGATTTCTGGATGGGGACTCAAGCCAGTTCTCTTTTGTAATGTTAAGAGAAACCCCTAGATATTGGACCTGATCCTATTTTCTGCTGACACCACCTGGTAGAAGGATTACACATTGTATCACAACTAAGTGCTCTACTCATTATTAACAAATTGGTGTGCTTCTTCTCATTCCACAGCACTGAGTGAGTCTATGTAGGAGTTTTACCTGAGGCTCAAATATTCAACAGCAGGAAGAAAATCTGACTCACTGAGAATTCCCAGGTGAACCCTATGGTGACATAGCATAAAACAAGCTAGAGCTTAAAGGCCTTACAAATGAAAGGGGTAGGGACCCTGAAATAAGAATTCTCCCTATGACACATCAACTATGCAGGCAGCAGAGAAAAGGCTTACTTATATATACACTTCTCTTCCTAATTAAAGTCAATGCAATTCCAGTTTTATTATTCATAAGCATGCTCTGTAGATAGAAGGATAAAAGTCTTAGTGATTCAGTGACAGCGTAAATAATAAGTCAGTAATACTTACTCACATAAGAAAATAAAGCCATCACAGTTATTTATAATATAAGTTTAAAATAAACACAAATTTTGCAGCAAGACCATTTTTAGGGAAGGACACAGCCAAAGGCTTATCCTCTTAAATGAAGCACTGAAACATGACCTTTGACTTTTTCTTTAGTCTCTGTCTCCTGATTTCCACCTCATTCCCACATATGGTACACCTGCTGAACACTTGTTCCAATGAGAAAGTGAATTCAAAAATTGCAAAATATGAATTGAGCTTCTAAATGATTTTGTTACTTGATGAAGCAGATTAAGAAGAAGCAAGTGGCAGAAGCTGTGGGTAGGGATGACAATTAACAAGTACGTTTTCTTTACTGACCCAACTTGGTGTATGATGTTTAATTCACTAAAACCACATCTATACAGCAAATAAAAGGCGATTTTTAAAACATTAGTTAAAATGCTGAAATCCTATTGTAGAGAAGGCATTTGTAGTTTTAACAGGTTACTTCATGGATGTTAGCTAAAATGTCTTAAAACTATACTTTTAGGAAGACAATAGTAAGACTGTTAGGAATACCAAGTTCACAAATTAAATCATGCAGAGAAAAAGCCATGTTAATCTTCTATCCATCTGAGACAAATAGAGACAACTAGTAGATTGTGTAGATGTTCCAAAATATAATCCTGCATGCACTCAAAGGTAGGAACTAGACTCCACCGGATTAACCTTTTGGGGCCTGCCACCCAGACTGCTGCTGCTCGCACAAGGAGGAGGGGGAAGGGGCAGAAAGGAGCAAAAAGAGTGTATGCAGGAAGAGAGAAGTGAGCGGCAGGCGGGACCTTGGATTTCAGACATATTTTCAAGCTCTGCTCCACTCTGTCTTCATAGCTGATTGGCTCAATGGGTCAGACTGGGAGGAGGTTAAGTGGGGCACGGGGAGGAGAGGAGAAGTTGATCATCTCCCAACTCCATTCTGATGCCAAACCCAGAAATCATTTAAACCGGACAGTCTCTATGCAAAAGAATAAATGGACACAAATCAAACGTCAAGAATTAAAACATTCAAAAACCAGTTGGTGAACACTTCAGCCTCCCTGGGCACTCAATAGCAGATTTTAAAGTCGCAATTCTTCAACAAAAAACATCAAAAACAGACTCCAACAAGAAACTGCAGAACTGGAATTAATTTGCAAACTGGACACCATCAAATTAGGCCTAAATAATGACTGGGAATGAATGAGCCACTACAAAAACTTAAAAAAACCCTAATTTCCCCATACTATTTTGCCCCTACTGTTACTCACATCTTCTTGTTAACTGTTTGAAAGGAGTCACCCTGAGCACCACTACAAAAGTGATTTTTCATCCTGTTGATAATAGCCCACTTTAACTGATTTGTTTCGACCCCCGCATTGGGTAAGGCAACTCCCATCTTTTCATATACTCCTATATATATGTACCTATTGTATTTTCCATTCTAAGCATCTGATGAAGTGGGTTTTAGCCCATGAAAGCTTATGCCCAAATACATTTGTTAATCTATAAGGTGTCACAAGTACTCTGTTTTTTCAATAAATAGTGAAGATTTTCATAAGTTTCTCTCTCTATTCTCCTGTCTGTTTTATCAGCAATGAAACAGATAACAATGTTGCCATTTTAATTTATCAGCATTAACATCCTATGGAGATGAACAGAGCATTCACACCACTCAACGTTTCTGTTTTAGGCTCTCTGAACCCTGAAGCAGATATTATTGCTATGATCAGTTAACTTTTCTAAGATTTTCTTCAATCATAAAGGGCAGAGACTACTTTAAAAAAAATGAAAACTGAGAATTAAAGAACAGATGATGGCACCTTCAGAAAGGGTACTGGCTTGGCAAACTGTTGAGAGCGAACCCACTTCAAGCCCTGGCTGGATCAATGAATATCTTAAAACTAAATTGGTGCAAACGCATTTGTATTTCAATCATTTCTGTTGTAAACGACAGAGTGTAACAGAAGAAGGAAGATGATTTTTAGGGGAATACATTTCCATATGTAATGGTGTCAGACTCACAACAGAGGTGCCTCCGGCTGGTTCATTGGGAATTAACTCTTTCAGCAGTGCACCATCACTAGTGGTGTCTCGCCCACCATTACTTTCTCGGTCTCCCCCGTCCTCACAGTCAGATCCACGTGAATCCTGGACCGCAGCCTCCACTTCTGGACACTGCCCTCCGGCTGTGCCTGCTCCGCTGGCTCATCCCCCTTTCTGGGGGGCTGCCAGTTTCTGGTTCTATCACTCGCCTCAGTGGCTCACTGAAGTCCTCAGTCTAGCCCCTTCCTCCAAGGGCAAACTGCAGTCTGGCTTAGGCACTCATCATTGGCAAGTGGGGAGGGAGGAGATGGGATGAGGGAGGCCTGCCCGCTACTCTAGGCCCTGACCCAGGGACCCTCTAGCAGCAGCCACTTACTACCCTCCTCCAATTCTCCTTTCCTGCCTGCTTCCCTGGGCCTCTTCCCCATAGCCCTACTACCTTCTCTGCCCCTTTATGTCAGGGCCCCAGTCTGGCCGTCATCAGCCTAGAGCTCTCCCAGCCTCTGCTGACGCTGACCCTGACCAGCCCTGCTCTGCTCTGCGCTGTCTTATGTGCTTCTCTCTCTAAGACCCACTTCTTCTTCCTTTGCCCTCCACGGAGGGACTGCACTTCTTTCTGTCCTCCAGTCATCTTATAGGGTCCTGCCTGGCCCTGATTGGTTGATTTCAAGCCTCCATTTGATTGGCTCCCAATAAGCCCTTTCATGATTGGCTGGGGCTCTGTGCAGACTCTCTGGCTTGCTTTAACCCCTTCCATGCCAGAGTGAGGCAGTGGCCCCACTACACTATATAAACATGTTTTAGTACCTTATTGATAAAGGAGTAGAGATAATAAAAAATTCTATGAATTTGTCAACAATAAATTAGGGTGAAATTCAAGCCTGTGCCCTTAGAGGCACCTATGCTAATATACATAAGGCTTCAGTGGGACTTAGTAATGTCTAGGCCTCATGCTATTCCCCTACACAGTGATGATTTTCACCCACTGCTGAAGTAGGATGACCAGTGTGAAAAATCGGGACACTTTTTTTTCAGCAGGTGGGAGGCAGGTAATAATAATTGCCTATATAAGACAAAGCCCCTAATACTGGGACAGTCCCAATAATATTGGGATGCCTGGTCACCCTATGCTGAACAGGCCACTAAAACAAATAAGAATTTGAAACTTCAGTGAAAAATACTGATATGTGCAACCTTTGAAACTTTCCCTTTAGAATATATTTTCTTTCCATTTTATTATTTGTTCTGAGGCCAAAGTGAGCCTTCACTTACACAAACTAAAATAAATAAAATAATAAAACACTAATACTAATAATTCCATTGACTTCAATCAGAGTTAGATATGCATAAAGGGTGCAGTATCAGCTTACCAGTCCTGTCACATGAGAATCCTAAATGTGATCCAATGCTCCTTCCATGTCACAGTGAGCAGAAACTCAGCAATAAGTTCACTGTAGCTCTTATTCCTATTTGGTAGTCAAATTAAAAGAAGAAGCTCCATCATTTCTTATTACATACCCTTGCTACCAATATATCGGTTTTATTATAACCTGAGATTTACTTATTTCATATCTGCAACTATGTCTCTTCTTATAAAAGGCACTTCTTCATAATGTGGCTTTTTACTGGAGCTACATAAATACACTTCAAGCAAATCAGACTAATACAGATTTCCAAGATACATTCAGCTTGTACATTAATCTTGGACTCCATTGCTCTTTTGTCTTAATACCTCAGCTCCACACTTGTCAAACAAAGTTTAAAGAACAACTCAGAATGTCAACCAACAAATTCACACTCTAGTCCTTATGTGCACTTTAAGCATAGCACTGACAAAGGGGTGGTTTGCAAACTGCATCACTCCAGCTAAAGCCCTGGGAGACATGGTGACTTCGATACACATATCTCTGAGTCCCAATTCTTCCCTGCATCCCTCTTTTTATGTGGCTTTGGGTTGAGTGTACTAATTTGCTGTGGACCTTTACCCGCAGCAAGTTATGACACCCTCTTGGCAAATCAGCTGTGAAAGCAAGAGAAAAGGGGCTCCACCAGAATTCTGCCCAATCCCTGTCCATCCTTGCCTAGTAGTGAAGGAGAGAATTTGGGGAAGACAAGCTGGGTGACCATATTTCCAAAAAGGAAAATGGGACACTGTGTAGGACTGCCCCAAGCCCCTTCCTCATGCTGGGCTGGCCCAAGCTGCTCTCCCACGCCCCTCCCCCACTCTGGGCTGGCCCAAGCCTCTCTCCCAAGCCCCCCTCCCCATGCAGGGCCAGCGTTACTGCTTGCTCAATCTCTGCCAGCCCCCTGCCCAAGTCCTGCCTCCCACTCTGCATGAGGCCAACACTGGCATCGGTTCTCATTCAAGCCCTACCTGCCCCCCACCTGAGCCCTGCCTCCCACACTGCATTTGGCATGTTTGCTCTTGCCAACTTGATCAGGGACAAATGCTCGTTTTTGCCAAATAAGTTGGGATGGATGGAACAGGGCTTAAAAAAGGGACTATCCCAGCTGAAATGGGACATATGGTGACTGTTGTATATTTGGTTATCATGGTTTTTGTTCCTATGGCAACTGAGTTAGATTATTAGGGGATAGCCCAGCCAGCTTCTGCTGGTTAGGCAAGCTCTGTGTCAATAAACAAATGGTAGTTGTGTTAGCTGTTTGCTGTCTGGCCTCAAGTGATTTCTTCCTAAACCGGATGCCCCCAAGAATATAACAAGTGGCAAAGATGGACGGGATTCCGGTGCTGCTCCAGTAACAGAAGGAAGTAGAAGTCAAGGTAAAGAACAAACAAACAAAAAAACTGCTTGTTTGCACTGACTGTGAAAGTGAAACTAAAAATCATGGCTACTCTGAGCGGGCCACTGGAACCTTTTGATGAGAATATAGTGCAGTGGCATGTGTATACAGAGCGTTTTGAGCTTTTTGTTATTGCAAATACATTACAGAAGCGAAGAAGGTGCCAATATTCTTGAGTGTTGTAGGGGCTAAAACCTACTCCCTGCTACGCAGCTTACTACACCCTGTAAGCCTGAGACTAAATCTTACAGTGACATCGTGGAAATCCTGGGGTCCCATTTTTCCCCAAAACCACTGGTAATTGCTGAAAGATATCAGTTCCACAAAAGAGACCAAAAAGAAGATGAAACAGTTGTACAATTTGTAGCAATTTTAAAAAAGCTAGCAGAACACTGTGAATTTAAAGAGATGTTAAATGATGCCCTGCATGACAGGTTAATGTGGGGCCTCTACAGTGAAGCTATATGGAAGCGCCTACTGACAGAGGCTCAGCTTACATTACAGAAGGCTGTTGATATTGCTGTCTCCATGGAACTGGCTAAAGGGAGGCGCAATACATTGGTGCATCCCCTAGGGTGCAAAAGGTGTCACAAGAACCTACCCACAAAACTGTGCAGAGTCAAGAATGTTACCGTTGTGGTAAGCCAGGTCACCAGGCAACAGAATGCTGGTGTAAGGACCTGGTGTGTCGACACTGTGGCAAAAAGGGACACACTGAGTGTGCCTGTAAACAAAAGAAAAAGAGGCCTGTGGTCTGGCTGACAAAAAGAGGAACCCTGCATACCCTAGAGCAGACCCAGGATGATCAAGGTGACACCTCATCGCAATAGGAAGTGCCACTGCATGTTTTGTCTTTGGCGTTGGGCTCACATGAATACTGGGTAACCTCGTTGTTGGATGGCAAACCTATACGCATGGAACTGGACACTGGTGCAGCCATCTCGCTGGTCTCCAAGACTGTGTATAAGGAAAATCTACAGCATCTTCCATTTAAGGCAACAGAAACTGTTCTGAAGACTTATATGGGAGAAGCTGTGCCCATGTTGGTCACTATTGATGTTAAAGTGGAGCTCAATGGACAGGCTGCTAAATTGCCACTGTTTGTGGTGAGAGGTAACTGCCCAGCCTTAATGGGTAGGTCTTGGCTTGGGAGGATTCAGCTGAACTGGGCAGAAGTGCACCAGACGACTAAAGAAGAAACCAGTCTAACCCCTATACTAAGGAAACATGCTGCTGTTTTTGGAGATGATTTGGGAAGTATGAAGGGAATCACTGTGACATTGAACATTAAACCTGACAGTCCACCAAAATATATGAAAGCCCGAACTGTGCCATATGCCATCAGACCAAAAGTTGAAGCAGACCTGGAGCGCCTGGTCACCAATGGAGTCCTAATACCAGTTACCCATAGCTCATGGGCCATTCTTGTCATTCCAATAGTGAAGAAAGATGGCTCTCTCCAGATTTGTGGTGATTTTAAAGTCATTGTCAACCCAGTGTTGTGTGCAGAGCAGTACCCGCTTCCCCGCATCGATGACCTCTTCGTAGTCCTGGCTGGAGGACAAAAGTTCAGTAAGATTGATCTGAGTCAAGCATATTTACAGATGCACATCGATGAAAAGTCCCAAGAGCTGTTGACTATTGTGACTCATAAGGGGTTTTATCGATACTGTCACCTACCCTTCGGAATAACGTCTGCTCCCGCCCTGTTCCAGAAGGCTATGGACCAGATCTTGTGTGGGTTGTCAGGAGTTCAGTGCTGTCTGGATGATATCCTGGTCACTGGAAGGAATGAAGAGGATCACTTAAAGAATTTAGAGACTACCCTACAAAGACTGGAAGAGTATGGCCTACGAGTTCGCAAAGACAATTGTGAATTCCTCAAGCCCTCTGCTGAATATTTGGGACACATCATTGATTCTACAGGTCTTCATAAGGTCCCTGCAAAAGTTAAAGCTATTGTGGAGGCTCCCCCACCTCGAAATGTAAGCCAGCTGCGCTCTTTTCTAGGATTACTGAACTATTATGGAAAGTTCATCTCACAGTTAGCCACACTGCTAAAACCACTTCATGAGTTCCTGGGGCAGAACAAGGCCTGGAAGTAGACTGAAGCCTGTGATGTTTCATTTAACAAAGCTAAGGGTACATTGCTAAATTCTGAAGTTCTAACGCACTTTGATCCATCCTTACCCCTACAATTGGCCTGCGATGCCTCCCCTTATGGAGTGGGAGCAGTCGTGTCACACATTATGCCTTCGGGAGAAGAGAGACCTATTGCTTTTGCTTCACGCACTCTAAGCAAAGCAGAAACAAACTACACCCAAATTGAACTTGAGGCATTAGGAATTGTTTCTGGAATTCAGAAGTTTCATCAGTACCTGTTTGGGCAAAAGTTTACTCTTCTCACAGCCCATCGACCTCTGACGTCAATTTTTGGACCCTACACAGGCATTTCTCCATTAGCTGCTAGTCGTATGCAACTGTCATAAACAGATAGCTAAGGGTTAACGTCTCTTTCACCTGGAAAGAAGTAATCTGAAACACCTGACCAGAGGACCAATCAGGAAACAAGACTTTTTCAAATCTGGGTAGAGGGAAGTTTGTGTGTGAGTCCTTTGTTCTTGGTCTTCTGCCTATCTCCCTCTCGGCTATGGGAAGGATTTCTCTATTTCCTGCTTTTCTAATCTTCTGTTTCCAAGTTGTGAGTACAGAGATCATAAAAACAATAGGGGTTATTGTTTTTTTCTTTTGTATTTACATGGTGTAGTTGCTGGAGTGTTTTGAATTGTATTCTTTTGGAATAAGGCTGTTTATTTATATTTCTTTTAAGCAATTGACCCTGTATTTGTCACCTTAATACAGAGAGATCATTTTTTATGTATTTTTCTTTCTTTTTACATAAAGCTTTCTTTTTAAGACCTGTTGGAGTTTTTCTTTAGTGGGGAACTCCAGGGAATTGAGTCTGTGCTCACCAGGGAATTGGTGGGAGGAAGAAGTCAGGGGGAAATCTGTGTGTGTTAGAATTACCAGCCTGACTTTGCATTCCCTCTGGGTGATGGGGGAAGAGAGATTAGCTCTCAGTACTTCTGTTTTCCAAGGCTGGAAACGGGGAGGGTGGAATCCCTCTGTTTAGATTCACGGAGTTTGCTTCTCTTTATCTCTCCAGGAACCCAGGGAGGGAATACCTGGAAGGGAGAAGGGAAGGGAAATGGTTTATTCCCCTTTGTTGTGAGACTCAAGGAATTTGGGTCTTGGGGTCCCCAGGGAAGGTTTTGGGGGGGACCAGAGTGCCCCAAAACACTCTAATTTTTTGGGTGGTGGCAGCTTTACCAGGTCCAAGCTGGTAACTAAGCTTGGAGGTTTTCATGCTAACCCCCATATTTTGGATGCTAAGGTCCAAATCTGGGACTAGGTTATGATAGCAACGCTGGGCATTGTTACTTTCTGCACACACATATGAAATCAAATATCAGAAATCCACTGTGCACGGCAGTGCAAATGGCCTCTCAAGGTTGCCTTTGCCAGTCAAACATCAAGATAGTGCCCAAAAGGAAATCTTCTACTTTGAAGAGGTAGAGAATACACCCATCACTGCTACTCAAATAAAGAAGGCAACTCGCATTGACCCAGTATTGTCCCAAGTTATGGACCTGATGATGCATAGAAAATCTTGACAAACCTCTCCAGTCTCACCCGACCTTGTTACCTACATGTCCAGGAGGATGGAGTTATCAGTCCAATCTGGTGGTTTGTTGTGGGGGAGACATGTCATTATTCCACCACCACTGAGATCACAGATGTTAGAACAGCTACATTCCAGTCACTGTGGAATAGTGCTCATGAAGGAAATTGCACAAAGCTATTTTTGGTGGCCTGGATTGGGCAGTGCTATTGAAGAGAAGGCAAAAGCTTGTATGTCATGTCAGGGTGTGAGGAATGCACCCCGGTGGGCACCCTTACACCCATGGGACTGGCCTGAAAACCCGTGGCAATGTATTCACATTGACTTCGCTGGCCCCTTGAAAGAAGCATGTTCTTGGTGGCAGTAGAGGCCCATTCTAAATGGCCAGACGTATCTATAATGCAGTCCACTACTGCAGAGAGTACTATCCAAAAACTACTGGAACTCTTTAGTCGTTTCGATCTGCCAGAACAACTTGTGAGCGACAAAGGACAGCAGTTCATCTCTCAGGAGTTTCAAAATTTTATGAAGGCCAATGGGATGCACCACATCACGTCAGCACCATATCATCCATCCACCAACGGATTAGCTGAAAGATTTGTGCAGACAATGAAACACGCTTTGAAATCAGCAAGGGGACAACACTCCATTCAAAAGCGTCTGGATTCCTTCTTACTTTCCTACAGAAACACACCTTATGTTACGACCCAGGCATCCCCGGCCTTTCTAATGATGGGACGACAGCTGCACACTTGCTTTGATTTGCTGAGACCTTCTGAACCCCGACAAATTGTGCAACATCAGCAGCAATATCAAGTCATCAGACGGGCACCCAGAGCAAAAGACAGAACCTTTAGCCCGGGACAGCCAGTTTTGGCTCGGAATTATACTTCCAGAGCTAAATGGGTCCCTGCCACTATCATCACTCAAACAGGACCTGTTTCCTACACAGTCTGAACTGCAGAGAATCTTACCTGGTGGCGACATGTAAATCAGCTGTTGCCAGGTCATGCCAGTCCTCAGGACACATCTACAGTTGAGTGGTCTGACTTCACCTCTTCTGGTGAGACACCGACTCACAAATCACCTGTTCCTGACTGTTCTCCTCCATTACTGCCGGTGCCTGAGATACCCCTTTGCCCAGCACGAGCTGATACCACCTCCTCACCTGTTTGTGCTGCGGACCCTGATCCCACGGTACTTTCGGGTGCAACAACAGCAGAAGTTCTCCGTAATCCACCTAGAGACAGAAGGCCTCCTCATCGGCTGGATCTTTAGCTAGGGCGAAACCACGGTTATGGGGCAAAATAATCCCCAGGGTTTAGCTGGGAATGGAGGAAGTCTACCCTCCTTCTCTAATCTAGTGTGTGTTATATTTAGAGGATGTTCTTATTGGGGGGGAGGAATATGTTGTGTATTTGGTTGTCATGGGTTTTTGTTCCTATGGCAACTGAGTTAGGTTATTAGGGGATAGCCCACCCAGCTTCGGCTGGTTAGGTGAGCTCTGGTCTGTAAATAAATGGTAGTTTTGTTAGCTGTCTGCTGTCTGATCTCAAGTGATTTTTTCCTAAATTGGCTGCCCCCAAGGATATAACAGTCATCACACCCCTTACACACCCAAACCCAAGGTCCAGGAAGCCCAGGCATGGGAGCAGATGTAAGAGGGGTTCTTACATCTTCTTGTTCTATTGTGAGGGGCCATAAACCAAGCCATAACTTACCCCCATTGTATTTAAGAATAAAGAAAAGTCAACCCTTGACAGAATAATGAGTATTGTACATTAGAAAAGTGTCACAACAGAGGAACAATTTCACACTCTACTGCACACATACTTGACCCATACTTTTCTTCTCCTTTAAGGGCTTGATCTTCTACTATTAAAGTTAGTGGGAATTTTGCAACTGACTTCAGAGAAAGTCCTTCAATTTTTCCCATGTAGGACACTATGTGCCGTTTCATTTGAAAAAGACACTTACATTACATGATATGTGTATACAGTGTATATTTTATTCACAAACATATGCTGGGAGTATACATTGCACAGCAATGCAATCCAGATAAAAATGAATGAAGTCTCTCTACAGTGATGTGGCTAGATTTTTACAGTATGTTTTTCAGCATACAATTGGGGCAGTTATATTAAACCTCAAAGAAGTAGAATTCATTTCAGAAGTGAAAATGAGATGCGCTGCCCAATTGCACATCTAACATTGCGTGCACAGTGAGTCCTCTCATAGCTGAAAATGAGATGTAATATCAGAGCATCAATAAATGCAGGGAGAAACTTTTGTGCTTACATTCACACAATGAGCAACACCTGTCTTCTTGTCATCTTACATATCCCCTCTCATTTGTCCTCTAATTGCCTTTAATTAAGCAACTTCAGACAGCTTCTTTTCTCTTTGTACAAACAGTGATCTTTGTTACCAAGAAGGTGAAAGCATATTTTTAATGAGACAGAGACCAAACTGTTATATTACTGAAGTGCAAACATCTATCTCTTCTGAATCACCTTCAGTTCCCCAAAAGTAATAGTGTTCAATTTAATAGGACTCCAAATGCCCCAACACTAGTGTGAGTGGAGGAGACTCCAATGGATCTTTCCTGTGGGGCATGGAAAGTGGAGTGACCCCTTAATGACCTCATTGCCTCTCCTAGGAAACAAATTCAAGCTCTTCTCCTGGAACTCTGGTTTAGGAGGACAAGAACTGTTGCCTCAGCTAAGCGGCAAATGTTCCAGCAGAGCTTTGCTTCAAATAGCATTTACTTATGGTTCTGAGCCTACACCCTCTAATGTGCAGCATATTGCACAGATCCAGGGTGTCTGCTAGCATAGGAGAGGCCTAAGGAAACAGCATAGAGAAACAACACCTCCATAATACTGGGTGTTTTTATGTAAAATCAGACTATCCCCAGTATGGGGATGTGCAACTCTGGTTTTTCATTGGTCCAGAGGACTGCTCATGCAGATTACTCTATGCAGAAGCCTCCCTATTAGCCCAGAAGGGATTTCTAGGTCCTTCTGTCCCTGCCAAGAATGCTGGGAAATGTGGTCAGGGTCCCTGGAAGCCATCATCCTTTGGGTAGGACTCCCTAGAGGCTCAGTCCAGAGCCCCAGGAACTGGCAAACTCCACATAAGGGTTACAGAGGAAATAAACTTTCAAGGGAGGAGAGATTAAGGAGTCTGTGGTGCAGGTATAGGTTAGGGACTCCCAATCCTATAGATTCCAGGGAGGAGACTGAAACCTGAAAGGTATGCAAATGAGACTATATAATGTGCTAAGATTTAAATATCTACTTTGTCCACAGATGTCATCTAAATATAACAATTTTCTATAAATGATAGTTTGTTAGTTCCACAAGTATAGTGTGTATTTTGCTGCTTAAGCAAATTTGAATTTCTGATGCTCACAAGAATAGCTTATTTTGAATATTTTAATGTTTATAGTTAACTGTTGCTTTGAGCTTCCCAACCCATCAATATTTTTTCTTTCAGCCCCAGATTCTGCATGTTGCTCCATGTAAGCAGCACCCTGTGCCTGTGCGAGCCATAGTGAAGTCAATGTGAACACATGTGGATTCAGAAATCCACCCATGTGAAGCAGCTTCTAGGACTGGGACCTTATATATTGGCTTTCTGCACCCAACAGCATCTCCATTTTGCATAGTGCTGAACACAGTGTTGGCACATAAGTGAGCAAGGAAGGAAAAGGTTTCTCCCCTTTGTAATTATAATCTTTCCCTAGGTCACTTTTTCCGAAACTTTTGAAAGCTAAGCATATGTGTTCACTTGAAAATGAAACCAGTTGCACCCTCCAAAATCTACAACCCAAGCATGAGTTAAAAGCCCCCAGAACTTAAATGGATACATCTGTACCCCAAAAGCAACCATGGTGCAACCAACCCTTTAGGAAAGGCAGCTGTAATTCTCCATAAATATACCTCTTCCCGTTTAGTACACAGTTTGATGACTGATGAAATGATTGATGTTTGTAACATCATTGGCATCTGAGCTGGCACCCACTGAAGTGAATGAAGCAGTTCACGCCTCAAAGCTATTGTTCCAGGTACTACACAAACACAGGCAGATGTCTACTTTTGCTACATGTTTCAACTGTTTTATTAGCAATCATAACAGTGAGATATTTTAAAAATAAATATATAAAGAAATACGGGAAGCTGAAAGTGTGGAGAACTGTATCCAGACCTCCCTTGTTATCCTGTGCACCCTCAACATGGTACTCCCCACATTTGGGGAAGCACTACCCTAAGTAATTCAAAGGTTGAGTAGCTTCCTCAAACCCAACTCCTGTTTAGATAGTGATCATCCAGTAAAAATGAGATACTTTGTGGCTTGTGATTTGTCACAAGACACCAATAGAGCTCAAAATTTAAATATCATTCAAGTACAATCCACCCTTTATGATCCATTCATCCTATATTTAAAAAAATGCAGGAAATCTTAAGTATTTTGATTAACTAGTAAATTTGAGGCAATCATGATGCAAGAATTCCCAGGTGAAATTCTAGGGCCTGTTATGCTGGAAGTCAGACAGAATGATCATAGTGGCCTTAACATCTATGAGTTCTGTGAGAAAAAAAGAAAGGTTAAATTTGGCAAGTAAATTATCTGTCGCAATTTATTCTCTCTGCTCTAATTAAAATTTTACTAATACAAAAGGCTCATAACCTTGGCTGCAGCCAAGGGGTGTTTGGGGCAATTTGGATAAGGGGAGGTGTAAAGCGGTAACTCTTCTGCTACTGAGATCCCTGTGTGGCTTTATGGTTGTTCAGTCTCCCAGTGCAAACTGGAACCAGTATATAGAGATTCCATTCTTCTGTAGTTTCTTGAGCTGTTTCTATGGCAGCTTTGCACCAAGGTGTGATACTTAAGCCATCCTTATAGAGGAGAAATCTGGCCCAAAGCTGGCAGATGAGATACAAGCTTTGTGTCATGTTGGGTCTCTGACTGCAGTGTCTCATTATTTCTGGTAAGCTGTAGGATCACATTGATTGTTATCCACTTATAGCGCAAAAAAACCAAAATGTAGTTTCAAGGTCACCTGCGTATTGTGAAATGTTTTTAACGTTTCAAGATAAACCAAATGATACAATTCCAATGGAAAAAAAAGTAATTTCCTCGAAACCTCCAGCTCATTTCCTCTGCTACTGTATATTGCATGTAACAACAGAAAATTAAACATTGATACTATGTTCTACAGAAATAAAGGAGGGCATTTTCAGGTTAGTGACTTTAATTGATCGCATCTGAATCTGAGCCAGGCTAGGTATGCTCTTTTCAGCTTCTATAACACCAATAATCATGAAATTAGTATATAAACCAAAATTGTAAAGGAAATGAGTTTCAGCTAGAAAAACTTTGTTTTAATTTTACACCCTCTGCAACTAAATTTAACTTTTCAGTAGTTCATTTTTGAGCTCTGGATCATGGATTTTTAAATGAAAATGATAGGGAGTATAATTAAGGACTGCTAGAAGCAAATCAAATAAAAAGTCATACACAATTTCCTTTACTAAAGGTACACTTGGGAATATGACAGAGACAGCTGGACAATTTGTCTGTCTCTTTGGCATGCTGACGATAAAAGCTATAATACACAATACAAAGTCATTTACTTGCTTATACACTACTGAATGTGCCAGAACCTCATCAGAATCACAATTAGCTACTTAGCGCCTTCCCTCTCACACTTCTCCATTGTTATTGTGTTTGTATGAGAGTGATCACTGAACAAAGAAGCACATCCACCTTATGTTCAGCTGTTCTGGGCAGAAAGCCTCTAGAGAATTATGTTAGGACTGGTGTAGCCACAAACTTATACCAAAATATCTACATTGGTTTTAATTCACACTTTTTTATTATTTCTACACATCTGCATAGATACTCTTACTCCAAAAGAAGGAGTGTTCTATAATTTGGTAAAATATGGACTTGAGCTAAACCAAAATAGGGCACTTATGCCTTTTTTTTTTTTTTTTTTTTTTAGTATAGTGTTACAACTTTTCTTTATGGTCATTGACCAGGATATGTAGAAGAATGAGACATTGACACAGAGATGGATTTTGATGCTGAAGGCTATAGCTTAATTAATGTTAATGTGGGCAAGGGAGTGGGAAGAGGGGAGGTCTCCAGTGTGGTGTTAAATGGTCTCCATGCCAAAACCAATAGTCTGGGTTGTCTTCTTCATTCTAACCCTCTAGCCCTCCCTCAGTGAGGGATAATAAGGATACACACATGAAGGGCACTGCAGTCTGCATAACCTTAAGGTGCCTCCATCTTCTTCCAGGCTAATGGGATCTACCTGTTATCTCACTATCGCATATTTACTGTTGCAACTGGCCCACTTGAGCCTCTCACTTTCGCTAGTAGACACCAAATATTATTAACTTAACCAAGGAGGGGCATTATCAACTTATCCTCTTTCACATCGGGCATTTAATTGAGTACAGGTTAATGGCCACAAACCATACAACTGAATACTTGGTATCCACCCTTTTCAGCCTAGCCCCTAGGATACATCCCAATTCTGAATGTTCTTGCTGTTTCCCCGTGAGGAGGTCTGAGGGTACCAAGAAGGGTAAATCATTCTCTAAAGATTTCAGGTCCCCTCTCTCTTTTGAGGCAAAAGGTCCACCAGTTACTACCTCGGTCTCATGTATAACCCCAGAAGCTGGCTTTTTGAGCCTCTCATCTGCACTGGCCACTACTTTGTGACAAAAAAATCCAAATTCTATTTACCAGCCAACTCTGATAGACTTGACCTGCCTCCTTATTGTCCTAAAACTGGATTTAGACTGAAGGGCTTTCTCACCAGCCCAGGAAAGAACCAGGACTACACCTGTGTTTGTTCCTGTTCTTGCTTCAGTGCCTGCTTTACATTTCAAAGCACAAAAATGCACAAAGTAACACCAGTAATTCCCCTGCTCCAAGCAGGCTGCTCTCAGCCCTAGAAAGAGGACACATCTTTCCTTAAATCTCCCATTAAGACCGGTGACAGGCAGGTCACCCTTAACCCTCTGCTGCCTATTTCATGCTCTTACAACAGACTTCCAGGATGGGGGGGAAAAACAAAACAAACAAACAAAAACAAACAAACAAAAAACCACTCCAACCACTGGATTCCTTGTCAATCTTGTTGTGAGGGAAAAATTCCTTCCTGATCTCAAACTCTGGCAGTCAAATCCATAGCATCTCAGAGACAGTTCAAACAATATGTCCATCATAGGCAGGGCAGAAACTCCAGCAGCATGCATGCCCTGAGAGTTTCACAAAGAGGAAAGGGAGGGAGCAAGAGACAGTCAACTCACCCACCACTGCAAACAGCATCAGGGAGAGGGAGAGAACTCCCTACTCCCCTGCCCCAGTCTATGGGCAGGCATAATTTCCACATGCAGTCTGGGCAGGAGGAAGGTTCCAGAACAGCCAAGTCTGCCCCTCCTCCTAGGACCTCAGAGATTGTCTTTTCTCTGCCACACACCTACCCGCCAAGACATGTGACGGTTGCACTAGTAGACTATGGAGTAACTACGCCAAATAATATAGTACATTTGAATAGCTTTACTCATTTCAATAACGATGGTCATGTTAGACCAGATGGAGCCCCCTAGTTCTGTGCATAGAGTAAGACTTTCCACGTGTGGATCTGAATCTAAGTGTGTGAAAAGAGGAGATAGCTAGCCCAATGTCCCAGGGAGGTACAGGGATGGATTGAGGATAATCTGCCTCAACCACCCTTCTGCCAACCTGCAAGAATTCCACAGGAAAAGTCCTACATGCTGGGTAATGCACCCTTAAAAGGAGTTCCTAGGAGCTGCCAAAGGGGAGTCATGGTGTCAAGGATCTTGGGAAAACTCTAGAACAGAGGTGGAGAGTCACAGAGTATCTGCACAGATGGCCTTGGGCCTCCAGCAGACCCAAAAACTATGTGGGAATCTTTTGAGATTGGGGGCATTATGGATCGTCTTAGGGGCATGTCCAGGAATTTAAATGCTACTGCTTTTGGGGGGGGGCACATTATTCACACACATATTATACACATTAAACCATATCAACACATGCACATATTCATATGTAAAGAAATAAAAAGCAGTGCACTCACCATTTCAAGAAACTGTACCTTTACTCCACCTCGAATACAGGCTCCTTAATGTTATGGGGGGAACACGTGCAAACCAAGTAAGCACTGCATGCTAGGAGGAAATAGTGGAAACGCTGGGGGTGAGGGAGAGAGCTCCTCCAGACCCGGGGCCCAGGCAGGGGGCCCAGAACTCATCCCACCCTGGGGCTGCAGTGGAGAGAGTGAGCTCCACCTGCACTTCGGCCCTTGTGGGGGATGCACTCTCCCCACTGCAACCCCAGGGCTGGAGGAGTTCCACTCTGTTCTCCACAGCCCCAGGGGAGAGGAGCTCTCTCATTCTGCCATCCGCAGCCCCAGGGTGGAAGGAGTTCTGCATCCCGCACTGATTACTGGAGGCTGGGGGCATGCCCCTGCTTGACCCTCTCTCCCCCTTGCCCATGCCCCTGGATAGTCTTTGAACTAAAGGAACTGTTTTGGCCTCATGGATATATTTATCTACTGTCTAAAGATTTAATTTTAAAAGTTCCAAACAGCAAATCCAATTAGCATACATACAAAGCATTATTAACCGAATTCTGACCTCACAACTGTTTTATCTCAGACCTACGTGATTGTAGTTACTTTTGATTTAAGCCATTGTAAGCAAGATCAGAATCAAGCCCTAAGCTTTGTGTGATACAAACAAAAGCAATGAAATTCAAAATGTGGACTGAAACTGTCCTTAACTGTACCATTTTTTCCAATTAGGGTATGACTTTCCTTCTTTCTGTGTCACAACCTTAACAGGAAGAAGCAGTCATTGTATTTGATTTACTTTCACTAGTACATTATGTTGGTAGTCTGTCTAAAAGAGCAAAGGTTGTCCTCTGGAAATTGTAGCAATAAAGAATCTGCAAGTATCACTTTTTGCTGTTCCGCTATGGTATTTAAAATTCTAATTTTGTAATGAAAGATTAAAAGCATGCCCTCTCTGAAAGGATTACTGTAAATTAGAATATTTGCCAAAGGAACTAATGGCAAGACAGACACTGTCTATTATTAATACTTTGTATTGTGATAGCATCCAAATCCCGCTTCAGGTTCAGGTACCACTGGCCCCTGCCCCAAAGAGCTTTATATTCTTTTCAAAATTGCACCATAGTACTTTGCACATATCCATTTTTACATGAAATCCTGGTTCCATTGAAGTCAATGGTAAAGCTCCTACTGAATTAATTGGAGTCAGGATTTCTCTCTGGGACAACCATTATAACTGGTCCAAGGCAAACAGAAAGCATTTGTAAGACAATATCCCATACATTAAGATTGAAAACAAGAAGAAGAGAGAATAACACAGGAAGGGATGGGAGAGGGGAAGGATGAAGGAAAGAACAATATGGCAATGAACTCACTTAGGTATCATGCATATATCTTGACTGCAACAAAGAAATTAATTAAGTTTAAACAGATATGCAGTGACTATAGTGTC
This sequence comes from Gopherus evgoodei, assembly GCF_007399415.2. Taxonomy (NCBI): domain Eukaryota; kingdom Metazoa; phylum Chordata; order Testudines; family Testudinidae; genus Gopherus; species Gopherus evgoodei. Next base: position 331,874,567 of record NC_044322.1, on the reverse strand, counting down.
TTCTAAAAATATTAGAAACTAAGATAAAGATTTTAAAATGATTTAAAATGATGCACTTGCTTTAACTAAAAAATATAAATCATTACAGTACAGTTTGTGCATTTCAAAAGAATAATTTCTAAAGTAGTTTCTTACAATAGAGGCAATTGCACAAGAAATAAAACAGTAATGCTCCACATTTCTAGGTGCATCATTGAAAGTCACTTGGAATGACAATGCTTTGCACATCTTTTCTTTTTTTTTAAATCACTGCCAACAGGCTACCACCCTTCTTATATCGAAGACATTATTGTGAACACAGCCTTGGTTCAACTCCAACATGTCATCCTCTTTGGTCAGAAAAACAAAAGTAGAACTAGTCAAAAACACTTTGCTGAAACATTTGAAGGGAAAGCTGACATAATTCACATTTTCACCCCATCACCCAAAATAAATAAATAAATAAATAAATAAATACAAATCTGTTTACCCAGAGAGCTGGGAAAAGCCCACAGAGAGGAGAAACTGATGTAGTCCACTCTAGTCTTCCATCTCCTACTACATCTCGCATCAAGGTTTTTAGGCTACAGGCATAAAATGCACAGATTCATTAGCTGTGCCTGGCCTACTCATAATACCCCAAGATATTCCACTGCACAGTTTTATCCTCCACTCCCTTGCACTAGTTTTACCTTGATGATGATAATAGAGTCACACTGTTTTTATGCCAAGATAACAGTGGACATTCAGGCACATAATGACTACTATAATACTATGGAAGAGCTCTGAGAGTTGTACAAGATTTCTAATTGTGAATTTGGGTTAAAAACTTTAAAAGATAGATCAAGTCTCTGGTATTCATAAAGAATGAATCATTAAAGAGGAGCCTAAGGCAAGTCTGGAGATAATGATTTGAATTAGATTTTCAGATGGGTCTCAGAACAGGAAATGGCTCCAGACCCTTCTAATGTACATTATTTGAACAGGACTGTAAAGCAATAGCTATTTGAATTAGCTATTTCAATAGAATTTAGAGTAAGCAATTTACTGCTTCGATGGAATTTAAAGACTAAGACAAAGGTTTATTAAATCACGTGAAGTCATTATTTAACTGCTAACTAATGATAAGTACTGAATGTTGTTTTCATCTCTTGAAATGAAACATAAACACGACAATGGGAATGGGAAGGCATGATAAAAAACATCAAACCTACAGTTCAGAAAAAGGAAGAGAAAATGTAATACAAAATAATTCACACATATTGGTCTGAGAAAGTCTTTGTTAAAGCAGAGCTGATTTACTGCTGCTCACATGTGACTTTTCCATTTATCACTAGAACAAAAGGACCTGATTTGAAGTTAATAGAATACTGTCCATTTACTTCAGTAGGCTTTGGATCAGGCCCGTAGGCTTTGGTCATACCTAACTGCATACTTTGGAGGGGTTGAATGCTTTCTTAGAGAAAAAAAAAACAAATAAGATAGACAGTTATTTAAAGTGTTAAAGGAAACTTTATTTGAAATAGATAGGATCGACATTACGAAACTTTGCCCCATGGGCTACCTCTTTATTATTGCATAGACATCATCCCTTCCATTCATAATCACATAACGTCTTTATAGCAAACATAGCAGTTGCTTGTTGAACGTGCCACAGAATAAAAATGCACTCATATAAGAAGATGAGGTGCTCAACAACTCTTCCTCATTTAATAAATGGCACTGGTAAAATAACCTCTTTACTCCTACTCAAGATTCCCTTTTTTATGCATCCAAGAATTCCATTAGCCCTTTTAACCACAGTGTTGCACTGGGAGCTCATGTTCTGCTGATTATCCACCACAACAGCCTAAATCTTTTTCAGTCACTGCTTCCCAGAATAGAGTCCACCATCATGTAGGTATGAACTTCATTCTTTTTCCTAGATGTATACATTTAGCCATACTAATTTTCTTACTTATTGGATTGCGCCCAGGATACTGAGTGATGGAGATGGTTCTGTATCAGTCATCTGTCCTCTTTGTTTTTTACCAAATGTACCATTATTTACCTGTCCTCTTCATTGTTTAATTGTTGTGTTATCTGCAATCTTCATCAATATGATTTTATATTTTTCCAGGATATTAATGAAAATGTTAAATAGCATAGGATCCAAGAACTGATCCCTACAGGATCCTCTAGAAACACATCTGTATGATGATGATTCCATGTTCACAATTACATTTTGAGATCCATTAGTTAGCCTTTTTTACTCCATGTAATGTGTGCCATGTTAATTTTATATTGATCTATTTTTTTAAATCAAAATGTCATGGAGTCCCAAGTCAAAAGTCTTACAGAAGTCTATTACATCAAACACTAGTACCTTTATCAACCATACTTTTAATCTTCTCAAAGACAGGATCTAAAGTTAGACAGGATCTATTTTCCATAAACTCATGTTGGCTGGCATTAATTATATTAACCTCCCTGAATTCTTCATAAATCGAATCCTATATCAGCCACTCAATTATCTGTCCCAGGATTGATGTTAGACTGATGGGGCTATAGCTAGCCAGGTTATTCTATTTACCACTTTTAAATATTGGCACAATATTACCTTTCTTATTGTCTTTTGGAATTTCTCGGTGTTTCAAGATTTATTGAAATTACATTAGTTATTTAGTGAGCTCCACAGACAGTTGTTATCCAGATCTGATGATTTAAAAATGTTTAACTTTAGTAGCTGCCTTTTAATATCATCTTGAGATATCAGGGGAATGGAAGGGTGTTGTCATATCATATGACTACATCATCTGTTTTTCTCAAATACAGAAGTATTTATTGAATATTTCTGCCTTTTCTGCATTATTATTTATAATTCTTCCATTTCCATCTGTACTAAACCAATGACATTGTGATATTGGCTATTTTAAATCACCAAGTATATATATCACTGAGTAGGACTTTATTCTGTTTGCACGTTATAAATGTGATCATGTCATGATTACTTGCACATAAGTTATCATTAATTTTTAGTTCTGCAATCAGTTCCTCTTTATCTGTCAAGACAATATTTAATATAAAATACACTTGTTTTGGATGCAACACTTTTTAATTTAAGAAATTGTCATCTATAATATCTAGAAATTCAGGATATTTTCCTACGGGAAGCACGAGACATCCAGTATACGTCACTCCAACTGAAGTCCCCCATGATCACACAGCTTTTTTTTCCCTATACATTATATATTGGTGCATAAAGAGACAGTGATCTGGTTCCTTAGTTTGCTCTGGTGGTCTGTAGCAGACACAAAGTAATATCCCATCTTATGCTGTATCTTTTAGGACATTTATCCATAAGCATTCAAGATGATTTTCTTCCAAGTTATCAGTGACTCTGAAACAGGTAATGCCATTTTTCACATAGAGTGCCACTCCTTTTTCCCTTTTTCCCACTTGATCATTCCTAATTGGTTATAACTATTGATTTTAACATTCAGTTGTGTGAATCATTCCACCAGGTTTCACTAATACCAACTTGATCAAATTTATGCTAATAAATGAGCAATTCCAATACTTTTTAATGAGGAAAAGAGCAAACAGTAAAAGAAAGTAGAAAACATGTCAGAAAAAGCTACAAGAAAAGGAAATGTGAAAGTAAGAAATGGAAACAGAATAAACAGTTGGAAGAAAGACATAGTAAGTTCTTAAATGTGTGAACATTATTTTATTTTATTGGTAAACTTTCTACAGCTAGGCAAATTTTCTGGAGAAGATTATGGCAAAATCTTGCTGTGGGGATTTGTCCTTTTGTTTCATACTATTTCTATTAAACCTGTAAATATACAAATTTGGGAGTCTCTTATCAGTGACTATATTCCTCTTGAATTCATGGAAATGTGCTTAAGTCCTTTTATGGCCCATTGGTATTCAGTACCAAGGGTAGATGCCTTGATTTGGGACAGAAGGGTAGTTTTTGAAATAACTTAAAAATAAGCTAGAGAACTAAAGGGAAGCAAAAGCTGCAGGTGACTGAGATTGCCCATAGTCAGACAAGCCACTACATCAATCATCAGGAATGTCAGTAATCAATTACCAATACCCCAGCAACATCCAGAGTCTCAGCAGTGATGACAACACCTTTTTTGTTGAGATTTAAATTGTGTGCGTGTTACTCTGAGAATTTGTAGTCTTATATGCACGTTAGTTGTATATGGTAGGTGTGATGCATGGCCAGAAAGGGTTAAACACCCAAGTATTCCAGACTGAAAAGTGATCACTGGGTACAGTTAACTTTGTCCAGCATCTTATTGAGATGATTCAATAAGAATATTCTTGCCTCAGATTTGAGGCCTCTCCATTAAGCCTGAAAAAAACTTGGGGGTCATGATGGAGAAGCAGCTGAAGAGGAGGCTCCTACTACCACAGTCGGGTCAAATGGGATCATGAGATGTTTAACAAGGGAAATCTCAAGCTGGCATAAGATTATATTATCTTTGTAGTTGGAACTGTAATACTAAATCCTGTTCTTATGTCCACAATTCAAGAAGTTTGTTGATAAATTTGAGAGAGAGAGAGAGCATTCAGAGAACAGCGATGAGAATGATTAAATGATTGGAAAACTTGCCTTATAGTGATAGACTCGAAGAGCTCAGGTCCATGTAGCTTAACAAAGAGAAGGTTAAGGGGTGACCTGGTCACAGTCTAGAATTATCTACATGGCAAACAGTAATCTGATAACAGAGGACTCTTCAGTGCAGCATACAAAGGTATAACCAAGATCCAATGGCTGGAAGTTGCACCTAGACAAATACAGACTAAAAATAATAATTAAAAAATATGCATTTATTAACAGAAAGGGTGATTAACCACTGGAACAAGTTACCAGGGGTTAAGGTAGAGTCTCCATCACTGGCAATTTTTATATCAAGATTGGATATTTTTTTAAAAGGTATCCTTTCATTCAAATAGGAATTAACTCAGGGAAATCCTATGGCTTGTGTCATACCAGAAGGTCAGACTAGATTAATCACAGCGGTTCCTTCTGCCTTTATAATCTATGGATCACTTCATTTCAGGTCTTTTGCGTTTCTAGTTTAATTCTAACAGTCATCCAGAGAGTGACAAGTTTCATTTGCAGAACAGAATAGTTTTAGAATCTGCCTAATCAAGCCAAGTCTCCATTAATCCAAGAAATTGTTACTAAATTTTCTGTGGATTTATACTTTACACAGATTTAATATCTCCATTGCTGAAATTTCTCCTACTCAATGTAAACTTTAAAAGATTTATATCTTTTCAATCGAATGTTGTTTGTGCGATTCCCCCAAAATGAGCTAGTGATATGCTCTCTTTTATTACAGTATTAACCTCTGTTGTCCCCATGTTTATATTTATTAAAAATAAACTGATTACAAGCAAGATGTTTGCTTGTCGATATTTTTCTGTGTGCTCTAGATAAATTAAGAGCATGACTATTAGACTGTCAGACACTTTAGAAATGCTGAACATAAAATGATCCAAAAGTACTAAGGTTAAAGAATGAATATAATTAACCTATACAAAATGTTCTGTAATTAGGGGGGAAATTCAAGTGTTATGACAAAACAAATATAAGCTTTTCCTAGTTCATATTAAAACTGCATCCTCATCAAACCTGTTTTAATATTTAACATTATCATTTTTGATTCATGTGCCACGTGTTAATATGCACAAAATCCACATGTGCACAATGGGTTCACTTAAGAGTTAATGCTGACACATCCTTGAAGTGCTTTCCTTTAGCTGGATTGCCTAGGTATAGCAGTTGTGTGTTAATGCTAAAGAGTTCGAAGTGGTTAGTTGTATACTTACTGCCTATAACTATTCAAGATAATTGCATATTAGAATGAAGAGAAAGATGTTTTAGTCCCTTTCTGTTTTTCTTTATGCCATCTGAGATTTGAGGGCCTTATTATCTTAATTTTGAAAATGTATTTTGGCTCACTTTCTTATCCATTCCATACTTCATCCCATGGGTTTTTCGGTAGCTCAGTATTGGATGGACTCATGTTATCAGGCCCAGCAATTCAATCAGGTAAACTAATAAGCACAGATGTTGCCTTGTAAAATCTGTTTTTACCTACCTCTAGAAAATGTAATGTATTCATCAGTGCCTTTGGGTAATGTAATATTGATTTTTTTTCTGATACTGCACAGAGTATGAACTTCGAATTCAGTTTATTGACATTAACACATACCATTTGTTGATTTAAGGTGCAGGTAATTGCATTATATGTATTCCCATTAAAATCATAAATATGATCGCTTTTAAAATACATATTTGTTGGAACTTAAACAGCACCTTTTCCCTCTGACTGTCAATGTTGATAACATTGTATCATGTACCTGCCCCTTAAAATTACCTATATAAACTATAATAATTTCTGAACAGTCACTCTTGTTTCAGGACTGTCTGTTAAGACCTGGGAAACTGTTCCTAATGGAAACAGCAGCACTAAGCATATCTTCAGAGAAGTCTATTTAGCAGCGTTCAGGTTGAGACCCTTAGGAAAGAGTTGAATTCCCTACTTCAATTATTAAAAAGTTATTCCTATTAATACATTTTAAAGACAAAAAAGCCAAAAAAGGACTATGAAGATTGTGTAGTCTGACCTCTTGCATATCACAGACCCTATAACCTTTGCTACAATATAACTTCCAGAAAGAAATCCTCTCTTGATTTAAAGACTGAGTGATGGAAAATCCACCCATTCCTAGATAATGCGGTCAGTTACCCTCTCTGTTAAAAATGTGTACCTTATTTCAAGTCTGAATGTCTCTAGCTTCAAGTTTCAGAGACTGGATATTGTTGTGCTTTTGTAATTTAATTTAATTTACTACAAGAACTTCTCCCTATTAAGGTACTTATAGACTGATCATATCATCTCATCTTTTTTGATAAAGGAAATTGATTGATTTTCTTTAATCTTTAACTATAAGGCAGGTTTCCAAAACTCAAATCATGTAGCACTTTTCTGGACCCATTGTAATGTATTGACATCCTTTTAATAGTAATATCTAGCTCTTTTATTAGAGATTAGTGTCTCCATTCTCATCATCAGAAGCAAGCTCTCCAAAGACCAATAGAGGACACATGGCGGGGGGTTCTGCAGGCAGAGAAAAAAAAAAGCCGAGTGCTGCTGGTGGAGCAGCGAGAGGGGAAACAAAAAAAAAGCCAAGTGCAGCCAGCAGAGGAGTGAGAGGGGAAACAAAAAAAAAAAGCTGAGTGCTGCCGATGGAGTGGCAAATATATAAATAAATAAATAAGGCAAATGCTGCTGGCAGAATGAAATATTTAGGGACAAAGACCTAAATATTGGGACTGTCCTGATTTTATTGGGATGTCTGGTCACCCTAACCGAGACACAGCACCTCAAAGTGGCACCAGACTGTGCCAGAACAACAGATGCAAACCAAGCAGACATATTTCTACTGCTTTAATTATCATCACCCACTGCAACGCACCTTTCAAGACCCCTGGGTCTTACACATGCCTATCTTCCTTGGCTATCCCTTGATGCCAGGATGATGTCTGACAAAAGGGTTCATTGGTGAGTTTTTAAGGGGATGAGGAACCCAATTCTTGCCCTGCAGATTTTCCCACAGAAGTGACAGGTGTAATCTTAGAGGAGACATAGTTGCTGGCAGGAGTGTTGTGCCCTTTCTTTCCTCCTTTGTTGCTTCTCTGTCTCATGAGCATGTTTGTTCTCCTCAAAGTGATCTGTGGCTTGGTGTGTGGTGTGGCACCACTGTGTTCTGTTCCACACCAAGTCCTCCCAGTTTGTTGGGTTGATGCCTCCCTTTTTAAGATGTACTTTCAGTATGTCTTTGAAACACTTCCACTGCCCTCTGCGAGCCTTTCTTCCATGACTTAACTGAGAGATGAGAACTTGCTTCAGGAGACGAATGTCAGGCATACTTACACAGTGGCCAGCCCAGTGGCTGAAACAAGAGATATGAGACAATGAATTTCGCCACCTGGAATGTCCGCACCCTTATAGACTCAACATTTACACTGCAGCTCTTAGTGGGACTGT